>NW_026991720.1:74572500-75231225 GCF_029215605.1 Mirounga angustirostris
AATTTAAAATCAATGTGTCGGCAGGGCGGCCCTCCCTCTAGAAGCTCCAGGGGAGAATCCGTTCCTTGCCTCTCCTCACTCTGGAATCTGTGTTGTTCCTTGGCTGTGGCCACATCTCTCTCGGCTCCAACCTCACATTCCCTTCTCTGTGTGTCTGTGTCATCTCTCTTTGCTGCTCCTCTCTCATAAGGACACATGCAATGGCATTTAGGACCCCCCCTAGACACCCCACAGGTATCTTAAGATCCTCAGGGTAATGACATCTACAAAGACCCTTTTTTCAAATAAGATAACATTTAAAGTTCCAGGAACTAGGACTTAGTATCTTTAGTGAGCATTATTCAATCTACTGCATCCTTGGCCAGTTTTTCATCTCTCACAAAAGTCACTTGGCCTGGCTGAGACTCAGTGTTCTTATACACATAAGATAGTCCACATACAGTGATTTACTCACCGAGTTAGGCTCCAAGTTCACCTGTTTATAGTTCCAAGTGGCCAGAGAAAGCTTTGCTTTTGCAGGCCCCAATGCATTTCTGCAACATAAGAGTTAGTTTGTACCTTCAGAGCTATATATACATAATCCCCTCCAAATATATTCTTTTCCTCCACACTGCCATGTATGTATTAATTTATTAGTTCATTCCACAGACCCCTATTTGCCTACTCTTTGCCTAAAACTCTCTGAAGCACCAAACAAGATCCCTGCCCTCATGGAGTTTATATTCTAAAGAAGACAATCTCGAGGTAAATGTGCTCTCGTGCAATTAAGACAGAAAAGGAAAAAAAAAGCCAATAAAAGGATGTAGTATTGGAGTAGCTGCTGGAGAAGTGGGGGCTCCCTTCTGCCAGGACTGTTTGGAATGCGTCCCCTAACTCTCCCCTAAAAAGACAAGAGCCTGGACCGGTTAACCACAGGCTCCTATCCATCATTAGGTGAGAGTTGTCTCCAGGATATTAACTTCCTTGCACTTCGGGCTGCACCTGCTGCGTGAGCCCCTGCCAGTCCAGAGAAGCTCCGGGACAGAATACACGGCACTCCTGAGGGTGACACCAGCGTGTGAGGGGAGTCTGTGTCTGCACTGAACCGTCCACTGTGGCTGCGACGGAAACAGAAATTGGACTGAGTGGACATTACGGGGACACCAGAGGCATCTGCTACACTTCTCTGACAGGCATTTGGCACATTCTCTCCGCCTCTGTACTCACTGCACATGATGCAGTTAATCATACTTGTGATATACTCAAAACTAAGCACAAAGACTACACACACGATGGACTATGAACAACTACGGAGGACCAGAGGAGCTACGCACCCACCATCGCCACCTGTTGGTGGAGAACAGAACTGAAATGCTTTTATTCTCCAAAGTAGCTCTGTTTGGATTAGGAAAGGTTTTTAATTAAAAATCGGTGAGGGTATGTGCTATGGTGAGCGCTGTGGATTGTGTAAGACTGATGAATCACAGACCTGTACCTCTGAAACAAATAATACAATATATGTTAAAAAAAAAAAAAAAAGATACTAAGAAGGGAAAAATGAAAGGGGGGAAATCGGAGGGGGAGACGAACCATGAGAGACTATGGACTCTGAGAAACAAACTGAGGGTTCTAGAGGGGAAGGGGGTGGGGGGATGGGTTAGCCTGGTGATGGGTATTAAAGAGGGCACATTCTGCATGGACCACTGGGTGTTATATGCAAACACTGAATCATGGAACATTACATCAAAAACTAATGATGTAATGTATGGTGATTAACATAACATAATAAAATAAATTTTTTAAAAAGTTGGTAAGCAGAGGAATTTCTGTGATTCTTCTATCTTATAGGGTTTTGGCGAGGCATAATATAATTCATGGGTATGCACTCTATTATAAAACATTCTATGTTAGTTTTTACAAATTTACAGGAGGGTTTAAAGCCCCATCTCTGTTCCTAGCCCAGATAAAAGGCCCGTTGTAGCCAGATACCCAGCAGGTATCCCAAAGTTTATAAAATGCTGCTCTTATTTGTTGCCTTCTGCCTAAAACATCCCTTCTGTGATATCCACTTGTTAAGAGTCAAAGTCCAGAGCAGATGTCACCCAAGAAAACACATCATTTCTTTCCATTTGTTCCCTTTGCATCATCACTAATAGAGCACTTACCATATCGCACTGTAGTTCTAAACATTTCTCCAGCCTCATTCAGTAGTGGACTTTTTTTTTTTTAAGATTTTATTTATTTATTTGACAGAGAGAGAGGGAACACAAGCAGGGGGAGCGGCAGGCAGAGGGAGAAGCAGGCTTCCTGCTGAGCAGGGAGCCCGATGCGGGCCTCGATCCCAGGACCCTGGGATCATGACCTGAACCGAAGGCAGACGCTTAACAACTAAGCCACCCAAGCGCCCCTCAGTAGTGAACTTCTTGAAGGCAAAGACTTTACCTGATTCCTCTTTGTATGCCTAGCACGTAGCATTGTATTTGGCATATAGTATGCATTTGATAAATGTTTGTTGAAATTGTTGAATTAATTTGCCATCAAGTAACAACAGCCTCCTTCCTACTTAGCTATGTGTTGCAGCAAGCAGCCAGGCCCAGCAGGGTGGAAGAGATGAAGGGAATTCATCTAAAATCAATTTATTTGGGGAAAAAATGTACTGTATTCAATGAAATGATTCAGTTTCATCTTTTTTGTACACAGCTTCAGAGCTGTACATGATCATAATTTTATGTCAAATATCAAGTCCCTTAAGTCATGTGGAGATATATTACTTTTTGGTATGTAGTGTAACACTGTGAAAATAATACTAACAATCCCACAGGAACTAAATCTCAGAATTATAGGAAGTGAAAATATTAACAGCTCACCTGGTAATGGCTGGATTTTATATTGCTTAAAAAACAAACAAACAAACAAAAAGGTCCTACAAACTTATACTTAGATAATGCACATACTCCTAAAATTATCAATGTTAACGAACAGAAGGACATCTCTTCCAAAGGAGAGAAAAACCTATGGTTCATTTTGAAGTTGGTAGGCTCCATTTTAATTAAAAAAGACTGCAGGCCAGAAGACCACTTGAGATTGTTGTGATGACTTCATGAGATTCTCTCCCATCTTTTCCGAAACTAATGAGAAATACTCAGGATATGTCAAGAAAATTTTTCCCTTTGAAGTTCAGTGATGGTCTTCTCTGTGCAAATATCAAGGGCTTGGCTAGTTCATTTGCAATATCATTCTAATATAGGCAAAATCAATGGCTTTAGAGTAAAGAGTCACCCCATCCATCGGAGACAAAGCTGTGATGTAGCTGACCTTCTGTTCATGTCTCTCCCACCCTTGTCCTTCATCTGCCCCTCGGATCGACAGTCCTCCACTGAGGGGGGCAATGGCAAAGCCACCCCGCTCCATGCTCACTCCATTCCTTCTCCTACACATTCTGACAAAATAGGCTGACTTCATTCATGGTTCATGCCCCAGTCCCTTCCAACTTCCAGCCCCCCACACTGGACACATTATTATCAAGCAGGCATTCACTCATGCGCTATTGCCTCAAAGACAACATTTATTTTTAATAAAGGTTTTTCTGGAAACCATCATTAGAGTCACTCTAATGACAGCTTCAGATCAAGCCAGTGAGGATGACATTTTCTGAGAGTCCTTTTAGCACCTCCTAGGTCACACCATAAACAGCCTGTCACTCTCCCTTCTCCCAAGGGAGACTACTTGATCAGCCAACAGAAGGACGAACATTCTCAGGCCTTGAGGACTCTCCAGGAGCACTTTGGAGGAGGCCCTGGGATAGTGATTGCCATTTCCTTGTCTCTTTATTACTTTCATCCCACAATCCTTGCAAACTATTCATGAGGAAATAGTGAAGCAGCTCCTGAAAACCTGTAAATAAAATTACTGCCAGGAGTCAGCCAGTAAAATTCACAAGTAAGAACTCATTGTTGCTGTTTTCATAAAGTAGCATCAGGAATGGCTTGGGGACAAGGGATACATACTCCTTCTTTTTCCCAGAGGAATAGAGGGAATTTATAGCAAATGTAACTATTCGGAAAATGTTATCAACAAAACAAAACAAAACAAAAAAATCAGGAAGAGGGAGGATCCTTTTCTTTTTCCTCCCTGAAATCCCTCCAAAAGGGATGTATAGCTTACTCACAGCCCTGCTTGTGTTCTCTCAAGTCATCTAATTATCACCTGTCTTTCCTCTTCCTTCTCTGCAACTGCCTCTGCTTTCTTCACGTCAGCTTTCAGAACTTCTGGAAAAGGCTGGATGGGAAACGGAGTTCTGGGACTAAGAGGGACAACCATGACCTTCATAGAATATGTGCTCAGGGGCGCCTGGGTGGCTCAGTCGGTTGGGCGTCTGCCTTCAGCTCAGGTCATGATCCTGGGATCCTGGGATCGAGTTCCATGTCAGGCTCCCTGCTCCGTGGGGAGCCTGCTTCTCCCTCTCCCTCTGCCTGCTTCTTCCCCTGCTTGTGCTCTCTCTCTCTCTGTCAAATAAATAAAATCTTTAAAAAAAAAGGATATGTGCTCAGGCCCAAGACCTCCACACATGTGCGCCTCCCACAAAACACGTTAGCCTTGCTTTGTCTAGGGTTTGAAGATTTCTAAAAAAAACGTCGACGAATGCGTAACCACAGACACCAGAAACACCAAACTCAAACACAGAGAAATAGTTATCCTCTCAGGGAAAAAGAAGTCTGCAATTGTGTTGCACTAAACTGATGTTAACCAACTACATTCTGACCTTTCAGGAAAAAGGCTGAATATAAGATAGATAATCAACATAAATAAGGAAGAAAAATGAAACCTAAAGAAACCGTGAGACCCTAAGGTGACAGTTTCCCAGCGCTTTCCAGGTGAGGACACTCTGAATGTGACCAAAAGGAACACAGTTTTCTGGACAGTGGAAACTAATTCACCAAGCTTCACAGTGGTCTAGAATAAATATTTCCTTTTTTTTTTTTTTTCCTGAATTCATGACCTCAAGCATTCTTTTGACAATAAAATCGATTGAATTTTCTAGGTCCCTCAATACCAGGAAAATAGATGCTCTGGATAACAGACACAAGCATTCTATCACTGGAAAAAGTTACCATCCTTTGGGTGCTAATAAGTTAGCCATAGGGTTTATATATCTTCTCATGCAAGTTTGGTTAATTTATGGTTGTTATCATGATACTCTGATTTTGTACCATATGATCTCACTCATATGTGGAATTTAACAAAGAAAACAGATGAACATATGGGAAGGGAGAAAAATAAAAGGAGAGAGGGAAACAAACCATAAGAGACTCTTAAGAATAGAGAACAAACTGGTGGTTGCTGGAGGGAGGAGGGTGGGGGATGGACTAGATGGGGGATGGACATTAAGGAGAGCACCAGTTGTGATGGGTGTTGTATGTAAGGGATGAATCACTGAATTCTACTCCTGAAACCAATATTGCACTGTATGTTAACTAAGTAAAATTTAATTTAAAAAAATGATACTCTGATTTTTGTTCTTATTTCAAAGCTGAGGACCATACCCCTATAACTTCCCCAACAAATAAAAAATAGCTATAATTTAACTTCTCCTTACTATATGCCAGACATTCTCAACGTTATTTATATACATTAACATAGTTTACCCTCACAACAACCCTATACAGTAGGAATTATTATTACTCCCACTTTACAGGTGGGGAAAAATAAGGAACTTGCTTATGAGAACATAGCTGGTAAGGGGCACTCGTGCTCCCCATTCTGTGTCCTTAAGCCCCACCCAAAGCTGTCTGGGCCTCTAGCTAGTCCATTCAAGGGCTGCTCCCTTAAGGTGTGCAGATTCTTTTTAATAAAAAGCAATTTATTAAATTTTGAGTAAATATTATAACTGACACAAAATAAATAAAACTTTTTCTCATGTTTTACGCAGTAATAGTTGATACTTACAAAAGAATATATGTAGCATTGTAAGTTATAAGCAGAATCATCCCCACTTAACTACAACAACCTTCACCACTGTATTCACCTGTGTTCTCTGTCTAGATTCTAGCCCCTTGTCTGGGGACCACCCCATAGACGAAATCACTATGCCAAATTTTGTCCTTACAATTCCTGTCTTTTATATTGTGGTGTGTGTGTACACATATACATGTAAACACACACATTTCTGAGCTTTAGAAAATAGTATATTGCATGTGTTCTTCTCTTTCCTTTTCCATTCCAACTTATTTCCAAGTTTCATCCACGTTGTTGCATGTATTTATAACACATTCGGTCCACTGACTTCCCATAACCCTTCCCCAGTCTGAAAAGTTAAGTATGAGAGACTTAAATACACGTTAACTCCTTTGTAGAGACTCTACCACGGAAGCATATCTTGAGCTGATTCTTAAAAGAGAGCTGATCTGCCTGAATGGAAGGGAAGAAGGTGAACATTTGAGAAAGAAAAAGAGAAGCATGAGAAAAGCACAAAGGCAGGAAAGACCTGTTGCGGTGAATACACACGTTGGCTTGGGACGGGATGTTGAGGCCAATAGAAGACAGTTAGCCAAGTGGACTGGCGTCGGGGTCCGGGAGCAGGCAGAGACGTGGGAAGAAAACAGGGAGTGTGGTGTTTTCGGAGCAGAGCGAGGTCTGGTTTAAGAAAGAAAGGAGATGGCCAACTGAGTTGAAAACTGAGGAGAAAAAAGAACTCCTTGCCTTTTTCACCACGACCAGCAAGCCATCCATTTAACATTCAGTTCTTCTACTGGCCCTCATGCTAATCCCTGGTTAGCCAATCACTTTCTGATTAAGAACCGATTTTCCATGTACTTCTTGTAGAAGGAGAATTCAGCAAGAACAAGGACTTCAAGGATCCCTAGTCCCTCTGCTAAGATACCTTATAATAAATGAATAAAGCAATTTCTGAATAGGAGTGCTTCCCATACATGATTGCAGGAGACTGAGTGGCTTTTATTTATTTATTTATTTTTTTAAGATTTTATTTATTTATTTGAGAGAGAGAGAATGAGAGAGAACACATGAGAGGGGATAGGGTCAGAGGGCAAAGCAGACTCCCTGCCGAGCAGGGAGCCTGATGCAGGACTCGATCCAGGGACTCCAGGATCATGACCTGAGCCGAAGGCAGTCGCTTAACCAACTGAGCCACCCAGGCGCCCGACTGAGTGGCTTTTAAAGAGATATTTATTTCTCACAGATCTGGAGGCCGAAAAGTCCAAGATCAAGGTCAATTCAGTTCCGATGAGAGCTCTCTTCCTGGTTTGTTGGAAGGCCATGTTTTCTCTGTGTCCTCACATGGTAAGCAAGAAAGCACTCTCTTTTCTTCTTCTTATAAAGCCACTAATCCCATCAGGCAGGCCTTGCCCTCCTGACCAAATCTAACCCTAATTATCTCCCCAAGGCCCATCTCCAAATCGCATCACTTTGGGGGCTAGGGCTTCAACATATAAATTTTAGGTGAATACAATTCAATCCCAACAGGGAGAAATGTGGGTTTCCCCACGTGACCATAATAGTCTCAGTACAGGAGCACCTGGGTGGCTCAGTCGGTTGAGCATCTGACTCTTGGTTTCAGCTCACGTCATGATCTCAGGGTTGTGAGATCAAGCCCCACTTCGCACTCTGCACTCAGCAGGGGTTCTGCTTGGGTTTCTCTCCCTTTGCCCCTCCCATCACTCACAGGTGCATTCTCACACGCTCTCTCTCTCTCTCTCTCTAAAATAAATAAATCTTTAGGAAATTTTTAAAAATTAGTCTCAGTACAAACTACTACACAGGGATCTATGTTCTAATCAACACTGAATACACTGAGTCCACCTCAAGGCCTGATCATTCATTTCTGGCAAAAAGCACATCTCTGGCCTCATAGCATTAGCAAAACCCTAGTGTTCAGCACCTGAAGAGAGTCAGTACCAGGTGGGAGTTGGCCTGTCTCCAAACAGCTTCCCACAGGTTACAATCATAGGTGAAATCCATCTACTGGACTGCAGAGAGCTTCAGCTTCCCTGCATAACAAGACTTAAACAGACCTCCTTATGTAGAAATGGCAATAGGACATATAAAGTTCTGAAAGCCGTTTCCAACTTCCATTCGAGAAGGAGCTGAAAGAGCCCTTTAGTCAACAGCAATCAGAGCCGACTTCACTCTTTGTCTGGATCTACACTCTACTTTCTGTGCTGGTGATCTTTTTTGTGGCCTTGTGCAAGTCCCATGCAAGTTTTCTAGCAAATTACACAAAATGTTTCATTGTTGCGATGCTTACGCACTGTTTACAGTGAAATCACCAAGCACCAGGTAGGATCAGCTGACTTACACTTTGCCTTCCTCTAACATGTTCTGTAAAACACTGTGTAAAACACTCCTCTACTTGCCAAAAGGAAAGGCTGAGTGAGTCAGTGACTTTGTTTTCTCCAACCAACCTCAGTATGTTCAGTCTTTGTTCTCTTTGCTGTGATCAGCATTAGCATTCTTCAGATTCTGAAAGTACCCAAGTATTTTTACCCTTTTTTGCAGGAAATGTTATTTCCTGTTTGATGTCAAAACTGAAATGCTTTCCTCCTCATGGTGCAGTGCAGTGCCTGAGTCCTCACATTAATCAACCCTCTGCCCACAACACCTAGCCCCACCCCACATCTGCCAACAGGGCTCATATGGCTCAGTAAGGTTTCACTTATATGATGTATGTAAGAGATGAATGTTGTACATATGTAATACATATGTAACATATATGTGTTAATATATATTCATATTTCATAATATGCTAATATGTGTTCTTTATCTCAAAGAAAATAATTTGCTAATCATTGATTTAATAATTTCATTCCTAGACTCGTGAAGGCTACTTCCGGGCATGTTCTCACAACAGCATGGCTTTGCACTTAGTTGAGCAACTTTTTTGTTTTTTATAAATTTCAATAGACCATTTCTGAATTTTTCTGCACAGAGCTTTTCATTTCTACATTTCACTCTTTGGTGGCTAACTCTCCTAAGTTTCTTCCCTCTCTGAGGTACAATATTTTGCTACTTCCTCAGGATCTACCTACAGCACAGAGCTGATCTGCCCATTTTTCATGCCTTCCATTCTGATGTGACTGCGATTTCTTCAACTCATCAAGTGCATCAATATTCCATTTCTCAAATATTTATCTACAATATAGTGATATGTCAAGTCTATTTTGTCACTGCCAAGATTTGGTCATTGTGCAACTGATTTAGACCTAAATGGTATCATTCATTTTGCAGAAGCACAGGGCTATGACAGTTTCTTGTAACAAAACTAACACTGCTTCCTGGTAAGAAAATCACAGATTATGAAATGCAGTTTCCCTTCCTTGACTCTAAGGATTCTTTTTCTTTAACTAAAAATCAACTATAAGATTTAATTGTTTATCTATCTTCTTAATTAAATGTATTCTTCCTTCATGATTTCAGCAATCGGTAAGCAAACTGTACTCCAAAGTAGTCTAGTTTTCAGAATATCTGTTCTCATAATCATACATCACCATGCTCATTGTAATGCTTGACTTCACTGAGAGGATATAATATCACCCAGATCCTGCTTTCCCAATACCTTTTCTGACTAAAAGGAACCAGGGATCCTTGCAGAAACAGCTGAATCTCACAACTAGAACTCAAAATGTATTCAGAATATCTTGTGCCAGAAAAAGGTGAAGCACTCACAAAACCATGAGGGAATAACCACAAGACATAGAAGCCAGCCTGATGAGACTCTCATAGTTAAAATCGAGGATAATTTTATCATCGAAGTAAACACACCAAAAACCGGCACATGGGTGTTTAGAGCAGCTTCATTCATAACTGCCAAAACTTGGAAGGAACCAAGATGTCTTTCATCAGGTGAATGGATAAATAAACTGTGATCCATCCAGACAATAGAATACCATTCAGTGCTTTAAAAAAATGAGCACTCGAGCCATGAAAAGACCTGAAAGAACCTTAAATGCATATTACTAAGTAAAAGAAAAACAATACAAAAAGGCTACACACTATATGATTCCAACTCTATGACATTCTGGGAAAAAACTTAACTATGGAGACAACAAAAAGATCCGTGGTTGCCAGGGGATGAAGAGGGCAGGGAGGAATAAAGAGGTGGAGAGAATTTTTAGGGCAGTGAAAATATTCTGTAAAATACCATAATAGATACATGTCATCATACATTTGTCCACACCCATAGAATGTACATCACCAAGAGGGAACCCCAATGTAAACTATGGACTCTGGGTGATTATGATGTGTCAATGTAGGTTCATCAATTATAATAAGTGTCCCACTATGGTGAGTGATATTGATAATGGGGGAGGCTTTCTGAGGGGGAACGGGATATTTAGGGTATCTCTGTACCTTTCTCTCAATGTTTCTGTTAACCTGAAACTGTTCTTTAAAAAATATTTCAAAATAAAAATATAGAGGCTCATACATTATAATATATTGAATTCAGTAAGAATCACTAGGCCCCTGTTTATAACAAATAAATGAGTAAACAAACAAATGATAGAAACAAAAGCTCTTTCTTACAGTAAAATGCCAACTAAGAAGCAAGAACAGAGTCCAAAAAATCACCATTTTAATAACCATCATAGTAAAAATTGATGCAGGCAGGAATCATCAATGGGTGCTAAATCTACCAGCAAAAAATTTAAAAGGAACAGGTTATTTATGTGGTCTCCAAGTGTTTCCCCACAAAGTACATATACTAGCTTTAAAAGAAAAAAAAAATAAGAGGAGAGTGGGGAGACAGGCAACACCTAAGTGACTAAAAGTAACATCACCCGCTGAAGTGTGCTTTTAAATGTGAGAAGGAAAAGCAATTCACATGCAGTGCTCCACCAAAAATATATAACCTGGATATAACCAAAGGAAACAGCAAAGACATCCAAGTAGAAGGCCATTCTGTAGAATAATTGTCCTGTGTTCTTTAAAAACATCAATGGTATGAAAGACAAAGAAAAGCTGAGGAATTCTTCCAGTTTAAAGAAGATTGAAGACATATGACAACCAAATGCAATACATGATCTTGAACTAGGGAAAAAGTTCTCTAAAGGACACTGTATTTTATTAGCATTCTCCAGAGAAACAGAATGTTTCAGTGTGTGTGTGTTTGTGTGTGTGTGTGTGTGTGTGTGTGTCAAAAGAGATTTATTATAAGGAACAGGCTCAGGGAATTATGGAGGCTGGCAAGTCCCAAGATCTTCAGGGCGACCTGGCAGGTCGGAGACCCAAGAGAGCAACGGCATAGTTCCAGCCTTAAAACCTGCCTGCTTGATACCCAGGAACAGCTGGTGTCTCAGATTGAGCCCATGAAAAAGCTGATGTCCCAGTTCCAAGACCATCAGACTGGATGAATTCATTCTTACTCTGGGACTGTGAGGATGAATTTTTCTTGTTTAGTTTAGGCCTTCAACTGATTGGATGAGGCCCACCACATTAGGGACAGCAATCTGCTTTATTCAGTCTACTGAGTTAGATGTTAATCTCATCTAAAAACATACTCACAGGAACACCCAGAATAATGTTTGACCAAATCTCTGGGCAGCCTATGGCCCAGCCAAGTTGACACATAAAATTTGGACTATCAGAGACACTATTGGGGAAGTTGATAAAATCAAAATATGGTTTACAAATTAGATAAAAGTATTATATAAATGTTAAGTTTCCTTAATTTGATTACTGTAACTTGGCCATAGAAGAGAATATTCTTTGTTTAAGGAAATGCACACTGAAAAATTATTGGGTAAAGAGGCATGTTGTATGCAACATATTTTCAAGGCAACCACCCTATGGCATAGGAGAAAATATCTGCAGATCATATATCTGGTAAGGGGGTAATACCCAAAATACATTTAAAAATTCATTCAACTCAATAGCAAAAAAGTAATGAAATAATCTAATTTTAAAATGAGTAAAGGCCCGGAGTGCCTGGGTGGCTCAGTTGGTTAAGCGACTGCCTTCGGCTCAGGTCATGATCCTGGAGTCCCGGGATCGAGTCCCGCATCGGGCTCCCTGCTCGGCGGGGAGTCTGCTTCTCCCTCTGACCCTCCCCCCTCTCATGCTCTCTCTCAAATAAATAAATGAAATCTTTAAAAAAGATGAGCAAAGGCCCTAAATAGACATATTTTCCAAAGAAGACATACATATAAATGGTCAACAGGTAATGAGAAGATGCTCAACATCATTAATCATCAGGGAAATGCAAATAAAAACCACAATGAGATATAACCTCACACCTAAGAGAATGGCTAAAATGAAAAAGACAAGAAATAACAAGCATTGATGAGGATATGGGGAAAAGGGAGCCCCTGCTTTATTTGTGGGAATGTAAATTGGTACAGACTCTATGGAAAACAGTACAGAGGTTCCTCAAAAATGAAACAATAAAACTACCATATGACCCAGCAATCCTACTCCTGCGGACATATCTAAAGAAATGAAATCACTATCTTGAAGAGGTAACTGCACCCCCATATTCACTGCAGCATTATTCACAATAGCCAAGACATGGATACAACCTAAGTGTCCATCAGCAGATGAATGGATAAAGAAAATGTAGTATATACACACAATGGAATACTATTCGGCCACACGAAGATGGAAATTATGCCTTTTCTGACAACAGGGATGGACCTAGAGGGCATTATGCTAAGTGAAATAAGTCATACAAGGAAAAATATTGTATGTTACTTATATGTAGAATCTGAAAAAGCTAAACTCATAAAAATAGAGAATAGAATAGTGTTCGCCAGGGGCTGGGTTGTGGGGGACATGGGGAGATGCTGGTCAAAAGGTACCAACTTCCAGCTATAAGATTAATAAGTCATAGGATCCAACGTACACGATAATGATTATAATTAATAATACCATAGTGCATAATGGAAAGTTGTTAAGAGAGTAGATCTTAAATGTGATTACCGCAACAAAGACAAAATGGTAATTATATTAATGGATGGAGGTTTTAACAAACCTTATTGTAGTAATCATTTCACAATATATATGTGTATTATACCATCAAGTTGTACACCTTAAACTTATATATGTAACATGTCAAGAATATATCAATAAAGCTGGGAAAACATAAATTTTTAAAAAAATAAAAATTGTCAAAATTAAAAAAATACATACTTTCAAATAGTTCAGAAAAAATATCAATATATAGAGAGATAAAGCAAATGTTGTAAAAATGTAAAATGTTGTAAAAAAATTGTTGACTGTAGATTTAAAAAGTGTAATTGCGTTTTTGCAACTTTTCTATAAGATTTAAATTATTTCAAAACAAAAAGTTAGAGGGAAAGAGCCCAATCCCAGACCTATAGAAACAGTAACCCTAGAAATTCTTACATACTGATTTGGGGTGAGGCCTGTATGTGGAGTTTTTGAAAGCTGTCCTGGCGATTCAAAAGTACAGCCAGACTTGAGAATCATGCAACTAAAAGGACCTAGTCCCACCTATAAAATGGTCCCACAATATGTTACAATGAGTTTAAGCACTAAATCTATTCCTCCCCACCCTCGTTTTTTTAATAAGATCAAGTGTCATTATTATAACAAGTATATATTGGCATATTACACTAATGAGGCAAATTATCAGAATAGGCATTTATGGGGCTCACTTTATCTATGAAATCTAGAGTTTACGCCCACCTGGCATCCGTGAGTCTTCCTCTCATACAAACCATGGGGTCATTACACACAGACTGAGTGCTGAAACCACATGCTCTGTGTGGACTAAATTTCATTCCCGGGGAAGAAAATCACCTTTGCTTGAGACCGTGTGAGTGACAAGAGCTCATCTTCTTAAGCATGACAGTTAATCCTGAAACAACCAGCTGCAGACAACCTAGTGAGTAATGAACTCAAGCAGGTCAGTTGAGGACCACATGATTTACATTCATTAAAACTAATTAAAACCACAGGCAGGAACTAAAAGCTGGTGACTTTTATAATCAACAATTATTGGACTGCACCACAAACTACTTCTAACAACTCTTAAAAACTTTCTTCTCTAATCAGTTAACTCTCTCTACCCCACACCCTAGACCAGAGTTTAGTGTCGGATTTTGCATTGCATGGTTATTTAATTATTCTGGAATAGGGACCCTAAAAATCATGACATTTATCTCCAGGGTAAAACGTAAACGGTCTAAGCAGAGATTTATGACCTCAACCCGATGCAATGGAGATGCGGTGTCTCACAAGTCCTGAACTTCATTCTTTCTACAAACATTATTGAAACTTACTCTCTGAGAAGTATAATATAGGTATATTTGTGATCTGAGAACCACAGTCTTTGAAAGGTATGCAGAGGAAAAGTTTGGCCTCTGAAGCCATCCGTGAGGACCATTAGATCCACTTTTCAGTCAGTGCCTCAAAGTAAAGCTCTGATTTAATCTCTAACTCAACCTTATAATCAGTCCTCAAGTGAAGTTCTTTGACTAGGTAATAATAAACAGCACTTCCAACTCCAAAATCTTTAATGAATGTTGTGACATTTATAAACTCAAATGGTGCATTCCAGTAAAAAAATTGGGTGACATCATAGATCAATTTTTAATTCATTATTCAGTGATTATGATTCTGTATCTTTTTTTAACTAGTCAGGGAGTGGTGTAAGTGGTACACTGCAGGACGCATAGATAAAGTAGAAAGAGTAGTTAAAGAAGAGGGCCAAGCCCTTGGAGTTCCTCAAAAGCGATAAACAAGCTATGTTATAATTTACCACACACTGGACCTCACAGTTTCCTAACAGCTGTATGAACTGTCATACTTCCATTCCTTGACACATCCTATTCCTCAACTGGGAACCCCCTTTCCCCTCTCTCCCTGGACAAAATCCATCCCAAATGAAGTGAAGTCTCCTTATTTAAGGTACCCTTCAGTAATTCATGTTACACTTACCTGTTTGGGGTTTTGATTTTATTTGTTTGATTGTTAGGAGAACATGTCACCCATATAGTATTATCTCCTGTGGGACTGGACGGAGTCAAATTCAGCTTTATAACCTCATGTGCCCAGCAAAGTTCGTGGCACAGAGTCAGGACCCAATAAATATTTGCTGAATTTGAATCAAACTGAAAGGAATACTGTTCTGTATTACTAAGAGAAAGATTTTTTTTAAAAGATTTTATTTATTCATTTGTCAGAGAGAGAGAGAGCGAGCACAAGCAGGGGGAGCAGCAGGCAGAGGTGAGAAGCAGGCTCCCCACTGAGCAAGGAGCCCGATGCGGGGACTTGATCCCAGGACCCCGGGATCACGACTCGAGCTGAAGGCAGATGCCTAACCGACTGAGCCACCCAGGCGTCCCACTAAGAGAAAGCTTTTTCAGGTCATTGAGCAGATGCTGTTAGAGAAGAAAAACATTTTTAAAAGTACCTGCCCCCGGGGTGCCCTGGTGGTTCAGTTGGTTAAGCATCTGACTCTTGATTTCTACCTAGCTCAAGATCTCAGGGTCATCAGATGGAGCCCTATGTCAGGCTTCTTGCTGAGCAGGGATCCTACTTAAGAGTCTCTCTCTCTCTCTTTCCCCCTCTGCCCCTCCCCCCATCCGCGCACTCGCTTGCTCTAAAAAAAAAAGTATCTGCCCCCTGGTGTTTGACAGAAAGACAAGGATGTGATAGCAAATATTGCTACTGTTCAATACAATTAGCAAGACATCTACAAAATACCCTACACAAACGCCGCTTTTAGAGACTCCTTAAGGATACAACTCCTTTTCCCAGGGAGATGTAGCATACAGTTAGCTTTAAACAATGGTCACACTGTGGTCTGAGGCAAGATACAGCATTTAATAACACATACACTGCAGCAAGTCACATCTTTTCAGCTTCAGGCTGCAGATTCAAATAAAGAAAATCAGTTCGGTGTTCCCCCTAGGAATTCAAAGGAAGTCAACATTATTAATAACCCTTTGGTCCTGGAATATTTACTGATGCGCCACTTCCCTTAAGTCAACTATAAATATTTACCTGGTCCCATAAAACTGACAATCAGAGAGTCAATCACAGCTCTGTCGATGGTCAGAATGGTCAAACAGGAAGTATCCTTTGCTTCTTTGTTTTTTTTTTTAACCCTTGTGATTCTAGAGTACATACCCTATGACTGTCTCTTTAGCCAAAACTAAAGATGCTAGTTCAAACTCACTTCTGTGAACATTTTTCAACTTTTCCAAAAAAAGATTACATCCAAGCATTCATCTTTACTCTGTTATATTTCAAAGACATCTCCATGGCTAATTTAATGGACTTTCATTATTTCAAAACTAACACAGTTTTATAGAAAAACATCTTCATACAGTTTCAAAGAACCCATCTTTCAACTCCAGGTGAGTGTATTGGGCTCACTTAAGAAACTAAAATGCAGTTTCTACAGTTGTACCTGGTTAGATAATTCATATTGAGAATAGCAAATAAAAACAATTCAAATGACCTTCAAAGATCTGGTATCATCCAATAATTCTAAACAAACACTAGTTATTCATAAATTTAGTTGGTGTCATTATAACCTGGTATAAAACATAAACTTATCTTGCAATCAAAATTTTTTAACCTGAAGAATACAAGGAATATGACCACTAAATGGCTTAAATGCCAATGTTTCAGATAAAATAAAACATTACTATAAGAAGAAAGCCCTGTTCTTTAACAATGTCATGCTAAACAATGTATGTCACAAATGAGAATTCATTACTGCGTTGTGACTGGAGGAAACATTGAACTTCTTTCTTCTGTTCAATTATTTTAATGACCTAAATAGATTGCCATTCTTTTTTCCATCCATTCCACTTCTGCAAATCAATATCAGATCATGGTGAAAAAAAAAAAAAAGGTCTAGACAGAATGAGAGATGGAAACTTATATTCCTTTTTCAAATATACTTTTGTGCCCTTCCAGTTACTCTAACTTCAACTAGTAATTCACACCACACAACAAAATTCAGTAATGAGAAAATTATATTTTATCCGTATAATTCCTATACATATTCTCACTTCAAATGTGAAACTGGAAAATGACCACTACAGTATTCATTTCAATTAGAAATTGGTTGAAGGGAGAGGAGAAAAAAATTTTTTTAACTAGAAATGTATGTGATTCTAAGAGTCACTGTCAATTAATCAGAAGTTAAATTCTAGGAGAAAATATTCCAAGTTTAAATGAGTCATCATAGCTCATAATTTGTTTGAAATATTTGGCTAGACAGTATTTAATCCAGCATGATAATAGTAATAACTGATCATTCTAAATGCCTCACAGAACCAAAAAAGATATGCACTATCACTACTCTTGCTTTCTGCATAAGGAGACAAGTTCAGAGAGGCTAAATAACTTGCCAAAGGTTTGAAGGAGGAAGCTGAGATTCAGGGTCAAAGCACCTGACTCCAGAAACTCCACTCTTCACGGTTTTCTAAATCACTTCGGAACAGCACATGTTCAGATCCTGCCCCGCATCTCAATGCTGAGGTCCCAGATAGTAGGGCAGCAGGTACTAGGGCAAGCACCCTTTGCAGAAAAAGAGGACAAAGTCATCCACTTGTTTTGACTTTGACAATGCTAGCCTTAGATGATGTGAACCGAGAATAATTAATTGACTCAATTTGTTTTCTAGCTCAAACCTGACTGCTCTGGTTCTTTCTGAAACCCAGGGTTCTGTGCAGTTCTACGGTTTGTGAAAAAGGACCCCCTTTATTCATAAGAAATATTTTATTCCAAAAATCTGTGACTTACTGATCCAAATCTGCATGTGGGCAACACGACAAGAACTTGCCATTCGTGGGGAAATTCAACCCATCAAACTGCTGCTACAAAGAAGAGATCCTTCTCTCTTTTTTTTTTTTTTAAGTGATAATTGAGACTAGTAGAAGGAAGGAGGGGATTGCCAGAGTTTTCAGGGCAGGGATAAGGAACAAGAAACAGATTTATGCTGATTGAGGTTACAAAGGAAGGGACCTTAGAGGGCCCCTTGGAATCCGGAGCTACTCTTGTTACCCGGCTGCAGTAATGGTACGAGACGTGTGAAAAAGTGCAGTAGAACAGAGAAAATAAATGGACCTGACGCTCATAAAGCTGTGCCAAGCATTTAATTTAATCCACCGCTGAAATTGACTATATCTCTTGGAATAGACAAAAGGGCAGAATAGACGGTATTTTTAAAACAGGGAAGAGAAAAACCGGCAGATCATTTCCTGACTCCGGTGCTGTTGGTTGTTGCTAAATTAATAGAACATTTCGTACGTGAGCAAATTATCAAATCTTTAAATACAGTTACGGTGCATTTTAAAATATCAGTTCTAATTATATTTTCTTTTGACAAAGTAATTATACTTCAAGAAACTGTGATCAGAACAAATGTTTTTCCTGCCAAATCTGAGAACAGAAGGTGGAAAAGGTACATTTAGATAATCTTACAAAAAGCTGGCTAAACTTTATATAACCTTCTTTCCTAGCCTTATGAAAGAAAGGCTTAAAAACAGACTAACAAACACAAATTTTAATCTTCTTTCAAGTCACTCATTGATTTGTAATTTCATGTTCTTTGGCACAATGGCGGTCACATACTGTAGTCTGCTTTTTCTCTCCACGGATATTTTTTGTTCATATTTAAAATCATAGGGTAGAGATGGGAGCTTTTTTTTGTTGTTATTAGTCCAAAACAAATGAACTGAACCCTGAGGCCTCTTGTTCCCAAGAGGAAGCAATACAATGCCCTCGGCTGGTACTTTAGACTTCAAAATTTCCAACAATATCTCTTCCCAGGACTCCATAACTGTTTCTTTCCCGCAGAGGTCTGCAGCCCCTTTCACTTCCTGTTCCCCTCAACTTATGTCTTAATGAATAAATGTTTCTCCCTTCACCTGAATGGGATTCATTTTGCCTCTCTCTGCCCCAAAATTGCTCCCTCAGGATCCTATCTGGCTCGCCCGCAAAATCTTTCGCACAAAGGGTTAGGGACAGCCTACAGCTACAAGTTCTAATATTCCTTAGCTTTATCCTTCTGTTGGTAGTTTTTCTTCCCCCATAAGTGGGAAAAAAAAAAGTCCATAAAATGCAAATGTGCAATGAATAAACCAGAGTGCAGACGTACTGGTGAATTTTTGGCCCAGATTTTTCTTTCTATAGTTAGTGTAATTTCGAATTAAATTTACCAAGAATTTAGCCGTAAATATTAGGAATGATCTGCATCTTCTGAATTAAGAAGGCCGTTATGGAGCAGGGTAGGAGAAGCTAAGGCCACAGGATGGGGCAAGGAGGGAAGGTAAGTAAAAAGAAATGTAGGACAAAGTCTCTGTCCCCAGAAGCCTTGCAATCTGGAAGGGGCTATTTATACGTCCTTTGAAAAGGACAGAAGAGAGCATATAAAGTGCCAACTTACGCAATACTTGGCTCTTTCAGGTAGGTGTACACCTGTAAATAAGCCTCCCTAAACTATCAGCTGCTTCAAGATTGAGAATGTTCCCTGATCAAGACAGGAGGAATTGAGGCTGACCTAGAGTCTGAAATAGAGGAGGAGTGATTCTTATTCCAGGAACTCTTATTCCCCACTGAGAGCGAATCATTGGTCGGCATACCAACTGATTTACAAGTAATACACAGATCCTGGATTAAAAACTTTTCATTCCTACCCTGTTGGAGACCATAAGTGAAAATGCATTTTTTGTACATGGCTAAGAAGAAAGCATGCTGGAGGAGCTGGAAGGATGTGGAAAAGTGACAGCAAGCAATAAACTTTGTCTTCTTATTTGATGGCCCCTAATCATCCTGGTAAATGAGTCTATTTCATTTTTTAAAAACCTCTAAGGATCATTATCTTTTTTCCTCTTTCCATCAATATTTAGAGGTGTTTTGTGCATCAGAAAACAATAGTATGCCCATTTTATGGAAATGTTGATTAAGTAGTTTGGTCTCTCTTATCCTGACAAGTCGTATACTTTAGAAGACAATACTAAAATTTGAATGACATACTTACTTTTCTCCTCTTCTAACATTTGTATATAATTTGTATTCATGACAAACTATAAGGAAGTCCTGTTATTCATTTTTTTTTAAGTCTAAAGGAGGAGAATCTTGCTTAATCTTATTTGTATTCTCTCTTCAATGCAAAGCACAGCCCTAAAAATTTCCTTGGTTTATGACAGTATTTTATTATATTCTGTGAGTTGATCTCTTATCCAAAGGCTGAATGACTAGGCCATATAATTTCTCTCCTGGATAGTTGAGATGAGAAAAAACAGTCTCCTTTTGGTGGGCATCATGAATAGTGGGTGTGTCAAGAAAATTTTAGTGGTTTCAGGGATTCTTTTTTTCTACACATTCTGAAAAATCTAGCACAAGTCCTAAAAAATACAATTAACATTTTTTTTGTCCTTTACCCACACACACACACAAAAAGTTATTGACAATGCAAAGCAGATCAATTATCAAGAAGAATTCAGTGAGGCAAGTTCTCAGGATACCTAAACTCCCCCAAGGTCATGAATCAGCCACCTAGGGAAGCATTCCGGATTCAGTTAAAGTACCTAGGCTGCTATACAGCAAATGGAAATGTCACTGTACTAACTACAGGGTAGACTCGTCCCCTTTGACAATCCTAAACATAGCTGTCTTTTCTAATACAATTCCTAACACGTGTTTGACACCAAGCATAGTACCTGCCATAGTTTCCCAGATTAAAGCTCTTCTTCCCCAAGAAGTCTTCCCAGGCTGGGTCAAATACACTTATGGTGAACTTTCTCTTACTTTGAATTCCCACTGCACCTGAGGACCTCACCCTGCTCTTTACTATCAGGTACTTGCCTTGGACTCGTTCTCAAATTACTCCACAATTTTCTGTCTTGTGCTCCTCAACTAGACTGTCATGGGCAGAGAGAAATCATGACATCTTTTGTATTCCTCACAGATCCTAGCAGAATCTGGGACCAGCAGTCATGCTTCTGAAATAATGCATGAACAAACAGAACAAAAGGACCTATTCACTACTCTGAAGCCTCAGTATTCTAGTAACCTGGAGGAAAAATATTGCTTCTACTCATGCACAATGTACAACTGAAAAAGTCTGCTTTATAATACATTTTGATTTGTTTGGCTTTTTGTGTGTTTCATACGATCAACCTGGGTGGTGACAAACAATGGTTTTTGTTCGATCTTATCACCTTGCTTTGCTGTCCCCTATTAGCATTTATATACTTATGAGGTTTCCTATTGAAGGATGATACACGGTTGGCCTTTATGTTGGGTTAGACAATGATCAAATAACAGTAATCCCATGTGGTTCAACCTAAGAACTTTTTTTTAAGATCTTTATCAGTTTCATACCCATCACACCAGCTGTGCAGTGTGTCTGTGTAGGTGTGTGTCCTAGGGATCAGGAGATAGGATGAGAAAACCTCAAGCTTGGCAGAGAGAAAAACTCAGAGGAGATATGAAGTGATCTGCCCAAATACTGCTTTGTTTCTAAAAAAATTTTTTTTAAAACCAACAGATGAACTTCTGTGATGGTCTGTTTCTTGAGCTGTGATTTTGTTATTGTTTGTTTTTATGTGTAGTTTTGCTCCCCCAAAACATTTCCATATTCAGCCTTTTTCCTTAGGATACAAGTCAAAACCTACTGGAGGAGAATTCACAAAGGGGGAGGTCTAGGGTCCAGAACTCTGGTGGGGAGAAAGCCCAAGGAGGATGTGGGAACTGTAGGAAAGGAAGACACGGAACTGGCGTAGAGCCAGCCAGGGTAGACCTACTCCAAAGCTGGGTTGTCCCTGCTGAACAGGGGTTAAAATTCTTTGCTGGCTATGTGAATGCTGTGACCATGAAACTGCTATTAATGGGTCAGAAAACCTGTCTGAGTTACTGTAAGACTAAGGATTTTTAATTCAAAATGTATGTAGGCTCCTGAAGAAGACTATTCAATGATGCTTTGATAAAGGTAATTTTCGCTTTGAGTTTTTTTTAATAAATTAAAATGTGTTTAATTTAGCTTTGTTTCCTAAAGGACTCATTAATTATCATATTTTGCTCTTTTTCTTCTAGCTATAGTGTCATAAAATTAGTGTTAATATATTTATGGATAAGCAAAAATGCTATTTGATCTCATGGGGTTTTTTAAAATCATTTAAGCCAACTGTATTAGGATTACTTTAATGATCTTTAAATTCATTAGATGTTCTATTCCAAGACAAGCATTTATTAGAATTACTAAACATCATTCTTCTGTGTCTAATTATTGTCTAAATCAAACTTAAAATAGTATTCCAGGAAAATGGAGAAAAATAGGAATTCCTATTTAATAAAAGGGGACATAATCTACCAATTATCCTATTAAAATAAAGAGAAAAGATGAATAAATTGCTGATTTGGGGAGAAATGCACATCTTCACTTACAACCCAAACAAATACAAATCAAAATAATTTTAAGGTGCCACTACATAGTTATTAAGCTAGCAAAAGGGAAACAAAATTTATTTTTTTATTTTTTTTTAAAGATTTTATTCATTTGAGACACAGATATACACAGAGAGAGAGAGAGCATGAGCAGGGGGAGAGGCAGAGGGAGAGGGAGAAGCAGGCTCCCCACTAAGCCAGGAGCCCGATGTTGGGCTCAAGCCCAGGACCCTGGAATCATGACCTGAGCCGAAGGCAGAGGCTTAACCATCTGAGCCACCCAGGTGCCCCAGGGAAACAAAATTTAAAAACCAACATCGGAAAGATTGAGGGAATGAAAAAGGTTGAGGGTCCTGAAAATTGTTCCCTCTTTCTCAAGAGCAATTTGGCACATGAGACGAGACCTATAAAATTAAAGGCAGAAACCACATCTCGTTTATTTTAAATAATCACCAGCATATGCCCAGTAGCTAGCACAAGTTCTGATATATATCAGGAAATGAATAAATATTTGATAAAAGAATTAGTGACTAAAATGGTTCCTGCGCATTGCCTTGTTAATTCCACTTTGGGGAATAGGGACAAAAGAATTCACCTACAAGACAAATTAAGACTTCTTACAGCAATTCATAGTAGTGAAAAATTGGAGACATTCCATATGACCAAAAATAGGGGAATATACAAGCCTGATTAAATGTTACTATTGCATGGCATATAGACCGTGTTTAAACAACAACAAAATGTGAGAATACATTAATATTGAGTGTCTTTGTGGAGACTGAGGGTGCAAAATGGACAGAGCAAAGGAGGGAGTCCAGGTGGGTTCTGTTTGAGTGTCCTGATAAGAAATGTCAATTACCCAATGAAATAAATTTGAAACATTCCAAAATGGCTCCAGGAAGTCTAGGATAGACAGGATATAAAAACGTTGACATATGAAAAAGAAAATTTCTAATCACTGACGACAGAATGGAAGGAAGAAGTAGAGCATCTCCATGAGTCACATTACCTGCAGATTATAAAGGTTTCCTTACCTTTGATTACCTGCCTCTATAAGTAAAGAAATTCTAGAGAGTTGAAAAGGAAATTTAAACTGAAAAACTAAAATAGCACTGCTTAGAAGCTATAATCCACAATCAACTCATTACTGAATTTCTCTTTTGAGACAACAATTTGACTTTTGAGTCTGTATAAAGCAATACCTCAGGTGCTACAAGGAAGGCATTCATGGAGCAGAGACAATAATGCTCATGGCTAAATGTTATCAGTGATCTATGTAAAAGGGATGTTGATTCTTTTTTTTCAATCATTTGACATGTTGAAGCATAACAATGGAGGTGAGGCCAAATTTCAATTGATTTAATGTTACTGTAATTCCCAATACCTAAATAAATTTAGATAATTTTTTGTTATTTTTAATACTAAGATAATAAAAATATTTGAGTCTAACAATAATGGAACACTAAATGTCATCAGTATCATTAGCCCTCTCATCGTTACTCCATATATTTTAGTTCATTTGAATATTAAAAGAAATTGATTAAAATCGTTTTGTATATGATATATAAAAATTAATAACAGCATAAACATTTCTTTACAATGTTTGGCCAGTACTAACAGTCAAAATTCCACAATAATATGCTAAATAATAATTTTTTAATGTTATTTATTTATTTATTTATTTGAGAAAGAGATTGTGCATGGGGGAGGGGATGGAGAGAGAAGGAGAAGCAGACTCCCTCCCCACTGAGCAGGGAGCCCAATCTGATGTGGGACTTGATCGCACGACCATGGGATCATGACCTGAGCCGAAGGCAGCCGCTTAACCGACTGAGCCATGCAGGTGCTCTAAATAATAATTTTTAAAATCACTTCAATTAAACCACCCAGACGATTCCTGAGCCCCTTAAAGAAGTTAAAATATTTTACTCTGTTTCTTCAATAAGTTAATGGAAATGATCTAATGAGAAATGAAAGTCTTTTGTTTATCTTTGCTAACCAATAGAAGAACTTACAAAATTAGTTTCGTTCAGCCATAAACACACAAATCACAGGTTTCACACATAAGGTTAGGAAAAGAGAAAGCATTTATGAAATTAAACTCCAAGGCTTTCAATACTGTGGATTTTCGTTCATGTTATGTTTGTTTCCTCAGGAGGGCAGTTTAATTGTTCCGATCTTGAGTAGATCCAAAGCGAAAGGGAAATTTCTGTCATTTTTAGTACATGACTCCGATTTGAGAATAATAACTACTTACCCCAAAATTATCTCAAATCTACTAGCTTATAAGGATGGAAAGAACATTCTAAAAGTCAGAGGTAGAAGGAATCATCTTAGCCAGGACTCAACCGCAGGTTACAGAAACCATTCTAGCACCATTCCATCTAGGAGTGGATATAATGTTGGGAATCGGGGCCTTACAACATCGTTGGAAGGATCAGAGGAGCAGGAATGACTCCCCAAACACTGCCACACAATTGCCCTGCCAAAGAATCTCTCACCACTGCTATAACCAAGAACAAGCATTTAGCAAACTCCTCAAAAATGCAAATGCAATTGATTATCTTTATTCATGGTAGTTATGTTCCGTAAAGTCACTATGAACACTAAAGTACGGAATGTTCCTTGGGAAAATACAGGGTTAGAGTCTTGCTAGCCTCTGATCACATTTTCAACAACCAATCAATACATGACTTTGTTTTATGTGTGTTTTGGTTTAAAAATACTTTTTTAAATGTATATTAATGATTCAGTAATGTAGAAATCACAGCCAACATATTTGAATGATGTTTACCACACACACTGTCTCCATAAGGCTCATGATAGCCGCCTTGTACGTAGGAACACGAGGCAGCCATCCAACACTATGCTTAGGGTCCCTTTTAAATCACCAACAAAAATGCAAAACATATGGCTCTAAACAGACAAGGCAAAGGACACGTGGTCACAATATAAAAGCTAAGTCAAGAAGGTAAAGTATCGGCCTTGCTTGATCTCCTGAACATGTACATGGGCCAACTCAAATTTTTCACCCACAGGTCTATGAATGACCTCAACAGTGCCATGAGTATTGATTTTAGGGTTATGAATAAATTCTAATGAGTAGGAGAACTCACAAAAGGGGAATCCATAAATAATGTGGATCAACTGTACCTGGAAGAAAAGTAGAACCTCACCCTGATTTTCTAGTAAGTTCTCAAAACCAATACATAACTAATACATTTTAAGAACTAATCAAGAATACTTAGTGATGGTACATTAAGGGGACAAGAAAAAATACATAATTTCTGAGAAAATTTAAACCTGAATTTTTCTAAAGGCCCAGCACACAGTAACAATCGTAAGTACTTGTTGAATGAATGGAGTTGAGAAATGGTTTCCTTTGCCAATGACCAGGCTGGTGGACTAGGAATGCACAATAAAATTGCATTATTTGGGGGCACCTGGGTGGCTCAGACAGTTAAGTGTCTGCCTTCGGCTCAGGTCATGATCTCAGGGTCCTGGGATCGAGCCCTGCGTTGGGCTCCCTGCTCAGTGGGGAGCCTGCTTCTCCCTCTCCCTCTGCTGCTCCCCCTGCTTGTGCTCTCTCTCTCTCTGTCAAATAAATAAATTTTTAAAAATTGCATTATTTGGGTCTCCCCAAAATTTGTAATTCACGTCTTCAGAAAAAACCATGTGAATAAGTTTTACCTTTAGATTTTCCATTAGAAAGGAATTTACAAAATAGCTTTAGTTTTAAAGAAAAAACCTTCAAAAAACACCTGGGAAATAGGAAGACAAGCTTTGAAAAATATTGTAGGTGTACCTGTTTATGTATTTAAAATGCTTATTCAATTAATTCTGATTCAGTTGCCAAAGGGACAACATTTCTAAATCTTTGTTAGTCTGGTTCCTTGCTCTATGTGAACTTTGAAAAAATAAGATGTCATTTAAAAAAAATGATGAAAACATTAGGCTAATTCAGATTCATTCACTAACCACTGACTTAGAAAATGAAGCATTTCCCATATGATCTCCATACTCTGAAATCTGATGATTCTGTGATTTGTCCACAATCATGAGGTCATTTTTACATTGATTGTAGTATATATCTACAATAAGTCTCCATCCTCTGCACAGAAATTGCTTATTCTTTGTCTCTAGCCCCTGTGGGTAGGTTTACATTTAGAGGCATTTTCTCCTACTCCCCTGCTCCTTCTTTTTCTCCTCCTGTTACTCTTCCTTCTTTCCAGGTTAGAGATTAGTTCTAAAAGTTCATATCCATTTTCAAAATCTTAACTAGATTTCTAGTTTAAAAGGAAAAATCTACAGGTCACAAATTTGGTAACATCTGTAGTCTTATGAGATTAACTCATTTTAATAACAACCACTTTCCTTTATTAGATATATATATTATATGACATCACAACAATTTAGAAAGGTGGGTGATCCTCGTATCCCCACCCTATAGGTGACAAAAGTGAAACTGGCCTAGAAAGACTAAGACATTTATTCTAGGTCCCACAGCTAAGAAGTGGGAGAATGCCCATAGGTTGCCAAGGCCACAGATTTAACCATTATGCTATTCTGCTTCTGGACAGACACAGGATATGGGCATTAAAGGGATTTTTGATCCCAGTGCTTCATTAACATTCCTCCTACTAAAGGGAACATCATGATTTTATCTCCTCTTAACATATTACTTACAAGGTTGTTTAAGTCCTTTAAAATATTAAATATTTAATTAGTCCTATGACAGCATCTCCCTGAGGCAAATAGTTAGCCTGTATAATTGTTATGTTGGTTACAAAGAAGAGCAAAAGGAAGCTTGAGCATAAATTAACAATAATAAAACAGATCATTACATTTCATGCCCGGAGATTAACATGGATAGCTTGCTTCAAGTAAAATTGTAAGGTGATTATTAAGATTAGTCTTTACAGATGACCTTAGTCATTACACTTTAAGTGGGTCTCCATGCAGTGAGAATGACCAGTCAGTCCATTAAATATAAGGTTATCATTCTCATCCATTATCTCTCTTGAGTGTCCACCAAGACTCCTGCTTTTGGATCCCTTGGGGATTTTGTTTAAAATGGAGATTTTGGTACTCGAATTGTTTTTCTGCATTCTTAGCAAGCATTTCCCAGTGATTCTTGGTAAAATATCAACTAGTTTCTTAGGGCTGTGTCTTTATTCAGAATATAAATTTATAAAACATTATTTATAATTAAATAATAATTAAGAGAGTTTTATTCCCTTACCAGTCTGCAAATACTTTGAGATTTGAGACTATACTTTATTCAATAATTATCCCACATTAATAAAGAAACTGGAACAAAACTGAGCCTCAAACTGTTTAATGCTGAATGACCTTCAACATGGTCAACTGAATTTTTTTATTTATAAAATCTGCCTTTAGGGAAGAAAATTATATGTAAATAAATACACACACACACTCCATGTAGCCATAGTCTTTAATAATTATCCATAACAAGTCTGAGAAAGATATTTGAGATTTGCTTCTTTCATTACAGGGTTTAAGACTCAGCTATATGCTCAGAAAATGGCCTCTTCCATTATTTCACCAGTAGAGGTTTGCAACAGTGAGAGTTCCCACTAAGAAGAGAACAACGCTTTTCACAATGGGATGTCAACATGCCTGGTATCCTAAGCCTCCCTGAACCAACAGTAGAACATTGTATTACCTTACCCACTTCTGAAAACTCAAACTTACTGAGATCTAGCACTTTCCAAAAAGCCCACTTCAGATAAACCTAATGCAAGAGGGAGGCTCACTCCAAGGGACATATTAAATTATACATTTAAATAATGCTGTTTGATCATCAAGAAACAATATATATATATATATATATATATATATATATATATATATATATGAGGAATATATATATAAAAAAAGAATACACTGCCATCATATTATTTTCATTCCCTCCCAAAAATCATTTCACAAAATCTAAATTTCATGACCTTAGCATTTTTTCAAGACTAACCCAAGAAAGGTATATTTTTAAAATGCATTTCATTTTCTTTTGCAAAACATGACATTATATGTTGTGTTGCTTTTGAACTTTAATACAAAGGGATACCTAATATATTCCTCTTAGTATTCAGTAGCAGGAAAATGTGTTTCTCTCCAGATGAACATGAATGATCCTATTCATACTACTTTGAGAACTCAACAGCCCCTTACACTTCCCTGTTTGACTTCAATGCCCAAAAGATGAGAATTCAGTTTTCAACTACAGCAACTAATCATTTCATATGCAAGGCAGAAGCATGTTTCGCCTTCTTAAACTTGTTTCTATAATTTTCCCATTTTTCTATGTAAGCTAAAACTTGCTTGTTTTAAGTGGAGTTTATCACTGTAAGTCACTTCTAATGTTCTGAAGGAGTGGACAAGGAAAAAGCCAAAATTTTTTAAAGAATTAAACAAGTGAAGGTAAGTCTGGAGGGGAATGTGACAAGAAGATTACTGGGATACATGGAAAGATCAAGCAGTTAGGACAGAATCAGTTTTTCTTGTTTTATAGCCACAAGGCCATTTTAACTAACAATAATACCACAAAACAGATCACTAAGAAATGTCACAGAAGCCAGCACGACACATAATCCTTGTTAGACTAGCTCAAAGCCAGATGTAGGAGCAGAACAGGTGAAGGATAATGAACTATGATCTAACTTGTAATTAGGTACAAATCGTAAAGGCCCATAGATGAAAAGCATCACAAGTGGAATTTTTTTCAGTGTCTTGTACTACACTGGCTGAAACTATTGTTTTAAGAACCATACATCCCTTTTCATATTTTAATGTGGATAAAAGTCACCTGGCTATCTGAAAATGTAGATTCAGATCCCATCGTACTGAGGCCCAGGATTCTGCATTTTCACACACTCCTAGGAGATCCCGACGCAAGCAGTCCAAGGACCACGTTAAATCAATCCCAGTTTTACCACTTGAAAGCTGTGACATTGACCATGTCCTTTAACATCTCAGACCCTCAATTACCTTATCAGTTGTGTGGGCATAACAATATCTAACTTGTGTAGCCCTTGGGAGGATGGAAAGTGAGGTGATAAGTAAGGCCCCCAATAAATATTCTTTTCAGGAGAAGACTATCTTTATGACAGAACACACCTTAGGATTTGGAATGTTATACTTTGTATTTAAGTAGGAAAATATGCAAGATGAAAACCCAGATTCTACCAAGTAACTTTTACATGTGAAAGGAGGATATGTGTGTATGTGTGTGTAGGTGAAGTTACACTTTAGAAAGCTAAAAGTTTCAGGCACCTGGGTGGCTCAGTCAGTTGTGCGTCTGCCTTCGGCTCAGGTCATGGTCCTGGGGTCCTGGGATCGAGCCCCACCTTGGGCTCCTTGCTCTGCGGGGAGCCTGCTTCTCCCTCTCCTCCCCCCTTGTGCTCTCTCTCACGGTCTCTGTCTCTCTCTGAAAGCTAAAAGTTTCACACCCCCTGTACCGATTACTATTATAACCAAAACCTGGGGTGCTCTCCACATTCTTATTTAATAACCAAGAATCTCTCTGTAAGGTAAAATGATCATGACCTGGAGAATAACCAAAAAAGAAGGGTTCCATATTTGAGAGAAAAGACAGGCAGCACAGGCAAGAATGCAGCAAACAGCATTCTCAAACCCAGGATTACTCTATTTGACTCTTCAATCCAAGTTCTCACCTTTCCATTCTTAGAGAATGAATTTGTCAACTTAAAAAAGGGGTTGTCAATTTAAACTCTTTGTGGAGCCAAATAAAATGTAAATCACTAAACGAAGGAACGGAATTTCTAAAATTGCACAGAACCATATTAATAACTTAGGCAGTTTAAGAATTTTTTAGGAATGACAAGAAAACTGTTGCAAAAAAGCTTTCTAACAGCACTCGTGACCAATTTTTGCTGGCTTTTCATTGATTTTTAACATGGGGTTATATTCAGGGTCCAGGAAAAACATTTTTTCCCCGCTTTTGAAAAACCAAACCTGGGTATGAAGTAGACAGAAACCTTGGAGAGTTTCATTCTAACAAGCAGAAATGGTGGTATTTTGCTACACACCTCAACTATGATGAAATCTCTAAAACTGCATAGCCAGAAGCAAAATCCTCATGAGACTAATAACACTTTAACATTTCCAGTTCGCATGTGAATGTGAATTCCACTCTCTTTAAAGAGAACCACCGAAATGGCATTCATTAAGATTAAAGCCACATTACTATAGAAATGGGAAATTTATATGTACCTTCCTATAAAATGCAAATATTGCCAAAGAATGGGTCTCCACTGGGTTCTCTCTACACCTCTCCTTTGCAAAGTTAAATCACACTGGTGAAGCACTTCATAAAGGCAGTAGGAAAGTCTTACGTAGCAGGTATTTGCTGCTTGGCTGCGAAGGTAGCCCTGCAGGCTGCAGACTGTTGTGTGTGCCCCTGATGAATGCCCACATGTGGAGCAAGTATGAGGCCCTGGTAATGGAGGTGGACAGGAGACATTTCAGAATTTCCTAGTCTGGAAAAGTGGAGGAGGCTCCTGCAAAGCAGAACTTCGGATTGGGGTTGTCTTGCCCTTGAATCAAATGTCTTCTGTGATTAAGTCCCTTGAAAAATGTGATTTGCAATGGCTTTCCTCCATGACTACCAAAAAAAAAAAAAAAAAAAACAACAACCCCACACACAAAACAAAAGGTTTTGATATGATAGAGCTCTATTTTTTCCTGTGTGTTTTTTCAAGGGAGTACTTTTAACAGGTTCAGTATTCAATTCAATATTCAAATTAATGATTAATTACTGGGACCGCTCCGGTCTAAGGGAATGAAAAGGAGAGAGGAGAAACAATGTAGATTTGAGGAGGGAGTATAGCATGAGAACAAAAATAAGGAATAACAGTAGGAGCTAACACTTAAATACTGCTTTATTTTTTTTAAGATTTTATTTATTTATTTGAGAGAGAGAGACGGAGATAAGGAAAGAGAGCATGAGCAGGGAGGAGAGGGAGAAGCAGGCTTCCTGCTGAGCAGAGAGCCTGATGCGGGGCTCGATCCTAGGATCCTGGGATCATGACCTGAGCCAAAGGCAGATGCTTAACCCACTGAGCCACCCAGGCGCCCCAAAGAATGCTTTATATATACTAACTCATAGGATTCTTCCACGAATTCTGTAACAGGAGTGAATTCTGCATCATTTTGATTTCCCATACAAGGAAACTGTGGCGCAAGGTGGTCAAAGAGCTTCCATGAAGCCCTAGATGCAATCTGATGCATACTGCTCGGCTGCTGAGACTGTTCTTAAACACGACCCTCTAATGCCTCCCGCTCAAGGTAGCGCTGCTGGGTGCCAGTCACATAGCAGTGCTCAGTAAATACATGCGAAATGAATGACAGACTTTACAACCCTGTGGGCCATCATCTACTACACAGAACGTCCTTGAAAGGAAGAGCTTCTTTCCTCATCTTGTCCTAATCCCCGGCACCTAACATAATGCCATTCACACATGGCAGATGCTCAGAAGTTGTCTTCTGAATGAACGCATACAGATTCAAATAGCTATAAACAATAGGAACCACAAATACACAGAATCACGTGGTAAAATGAGGGACGGTGGGGAGAGTCTATATCCTCTCACAGTTCCACGTGGTGGGCCAGAATAATGAACCCGATGATCAATTTTATTGTCTAGTTTCTCCTATATCAAACTGCTAGTGGATACGGAATAGAAATTCTGAATTCCTCTTTGTAAAATTCACCCTCATGTTCGTGATGTAGTAATAGCAGATCCCTGAGGGAGCTCCTGCTTTAAAAACATGACGGCATGATCCTTCCCACCAAAATGAAAACAACTAAGGAAATATCCAAATCAAAACTGAATAAAAAATTAAGTACACAGCCATGCTTCTCAACTCTGTCCAGTCACGTAACCGAGGTAGCAGAGGAAAGTAAATACTTTCCTCTGGGGCATAGCTAAAAACAGCCTGCTTCAGTGCAACACTCCATTAGGGCTCATGTTTTAAGAATTCACCAATTTTTTTTTTTTTATTCTGAGGTATGCTTGTTTTTCTTTTACCACAAAAATAGCGTTTTGATTATTCACTATTACATAAAATGCAAAGGTCACCATCCTTATCCCTTAGCATTCAGTACCCTGTGGAATATGGTAGCTCATTTGGGAAACCAGAGACCACAGCAGGTACAGGTTCTCATTTTGAAGTCCAAACATTTAGAAGTAAATGACGACTACATGAAGTGAGATATGAATACAGACCCAAAAGGAATATAATGAAATTAGGATATTTTGGTGTGAGATACAGCATCTGCACACTTAGCAACCACCTTCTTAATAACTATCCTGAACAACCACATACAAAAGTACACAAACACTAAAGCTAGTTATAATAAATACTGCTCATGCTCAGGAATATTTCTGTTTCTCCTACACAACGTGCCAGTCCCTAAACCTAGCATGGCCATGTAATTTGCTGGGCAGTAGAAATGTTACTGGAATTCATCTGTGTCAACTACAGGTGAAAGCATTGAAGAGTTAACAATTTCCCAAGTTCTCTCTTCCTTGCCACACCATCTAACAAGGCCATATGATCCACACAGAGCAGCTGCAATATGGTGGCTCCTTCCTCAGCCTGGAAGGCTGAATTGTCATATACAGACAATTGTCTGGGATAGTCACTCAGATGCACTGCAAATTCCAAAGAAAAAATAAACCTTGTTGGGCTAAACCACAGAAGTGTTGTTACTGTAGCATCACCTAGCTTGTAGGGGCTCATCCTCTCCCACATGTTACACTCAAATTGAAATAGACAAAACTCCATAAATATTAAATAGCCCTACCATATTTCAGTTTTATTACTCTAGAGCTATAAAACAACAATCTATAAGCAGTAGGGTCATTTGTATTCCCTGCCCAACAGTTCTGGTTAAACCAGCATCAGGAAGCAAAGTGCAGGCTCCTACGATAGCGGTAAATTGGTCTAAGGTGGTGTCTCAGTGAGGCATCTTTAAGGAAATGACATTTTAATTGAGAACAGAAGGGTGTATAATAACAATGGCTAGCATTTGAGTATTGCTTACTACCTGCCAGGCATTTTCCTAAGATTCTGTATAAAATCACTCATTTAATCCTCTGAGCAACCTCATTGAGATAACTGTAATTATCATCCCTGTATTAAAGATAGAACATGGGGGGAGGAGGGCTGGTGCCTGGTGGGCTCAGTCGGTTAGGAGTCCAACTCTTGATTTTTGGCTTGGGTCCTGATCTTAGGGTTCTGAGGTTAAGCCCCACTTCGTGGAGCCTGCTTAAGATTTTCTCCCACCCCTCCTGCCCCTCCCCCAACTCACAAAAAAAAAAAAAAAAAAGAACATGGGTTCAGAGAGATTAAGTACCTTTCCCCAGCTCACAAAACTAATATGTGGAAGAAAGAGAATCTGAACCTGGTCTGTGTCCCCAATGGCTAGGACAAGACCATCAGCACCCACACCCCCAAAGTGAGCCAGATGGAGCAGGAAGAGGAGGGCTTTTGGCAGTGGTGGCTGTGTGGCATTATCTGCCTAGGCAAGAAGTGACCTTCCAGGGGCGGAGCAACATGGCGGAGGAGCAGGAGACCTGGATTTCGTCTCCTCTCAGGAATTCAGCTGCATAGGGATCAAACCATTCTGAACACCTACAAACCCAACAGGAGATCGAAGAAAAGAAGAGCAACAACTCTCTCATCAGAAAAGCGACCACTTTCTGGAAGGTAGGACGTGCGGAGAAGTGAATCCGCGGCGATATTCGGGAGGATAGACGGCGGGGGAGGGGCCTCCGTCGGCCGCTTCTGGCAAGTGATAGAACCACGGAGCACAAACTCGGAACTTTTAAAAGTCTGCTCCGCCGAGGGACGTCACTCTGGTGGCTAAGCGGGGGGTGAAACCCTCCGGGACAGTGTGGTCTCAGGACCCTCGGGGTCACAGAAAGACCGGGGGTGCCTGAGTGTGGCAGAGCTCCCAGGTAACGGAGCAGGGAAGCCGGCTGCAGAGGCGGAGCCCAGGCGCGGGCTCTCGGCTCGGGGTGGCCATAAACCGGGATCCGCGGCACAGTCGGGCCCCTGCGCCTCCAGCAGGGACCCGACAAGCGGCAGATCCGGGGAGACTCACCTTCTTCCCCCGGGAGGAGCCGCGCGGGAGCGCACCGCAGGGATCTGCTGGGTTTGGAGACTCCACCCGGGGTCGGGTGCCAGAGACAGAGGCGCGCGGTCGCAGGCCGGGTGAGCACGGAGTGCAGCCGGAGACCAGGGAGACGGGAGTGACTGACGGCTTTTCTCTGGGGGCGCACTGAGGAGTGGGGCCCCGGGTTCTCGGCTCCTCCAGGGCGGAGATTGGGAGGCCGCCATTTTCACTCTCCGCCTCCAAAGCTGTACAGAAAGCTCGCAGGGAACAAAAGCCCCGGAGAGCAAACCCGAGCAGATGACTTAGCCGGGAGGGGGCAAGGGCGGGGCAATTCCGCCTCCGGCAGAGACATTTGGAAACCACGGCAACAGGCCCCTCCCCAGAAGATCAGCGAGAACAGCCAGCCAAGACCAAGTTTACCGATCAATGAGAACGACAGAACTCCAGCGCTGGGGGAATACTGCACATAGAATTCATGGCTTTTTTTACCATGATTCTTTAGTCTTTCAAAGTTAAGTTTTTTTTTTTAACTGTCTTTTTTTCTTTTTTTTTTTTTTTTGAATTTTTCTTTTTCCCTTTTTCAACCAACATCTTATCAATCCCTTTTTTTTTTAAGATTTTATTTATTTATTTGACAGAGAGAGACACAGCGAGAGAGGGAACACAAGCAGGGGGAGTGGGAGAGGGAGAAGCAGGCTTCCCGCGGAGCAGGGAGCCCGATGCGGGGCTCGATTCTAGGACCCTGGGATCATGACCTGAGCCAAAGGCAGATGACTAAGGACTGAGCCACCCAGGAGCCCCTATCAATCCCTTTTTTAAAAAACATTTTTATTTTTCATTTTTAGAGTCATATTCTATCCCTTCATAGTAGTTACCCGTATTTTTGGCATATTTATATAAGTTGTTCTCTCTTTAAAATTTTGAGATAGTTTCTTCTAACAGATCAAAGTATACCCTAAATCTCTAGTATATGGTTTTTTCTACTCCCCTGCCTGATCAGATTCTCTTTTTTTTTCTTTTTTCTTTTTTAAATCCTCTTCTTTCTTTTTTCAAACAACTTCTTATCAATTCCTTTTATAAAATTTTTTATAATTTTCATCTTTACAGTCATATTCCATTCCTTCATCATATCAACCCTTATTTTTGTACATATATAAGTTTTTCTTTCTTTAAAATTTTGGGAGGCACTTTCTTCTAACAGACCAAAATACACCCAAAATCTAGTGTGTGGCACTGATCTATATACCAGCCTGATCATATTTGATCACATTCTGGGTTTTTTTGTTGTTGTTGTTTTGTTTTGTTTGTTTTTATCTTTATCTTTTTCTTTTTCTTTTTTTTTCTTTTTCTTTTTTCTCTCTTTCCCTTTCTTTTCCCACTGCTTCAGGTCTTTTCTGATTTGTTTAGAGTATATTTTCTGGGACGTGGATACTCTGCTAGCATTTTGTTCTCTCATTAATCTATTCTCCTCTGCATAAAATGACAAGACGGAAAAAATCACCTCAACAAAAAGAACAAGAGGTAGTACCAACTGCCAGGGACCTACTCAATATGGACATTAGTACGATGTCACATCTAGAGTTCAGAATCAACACTTTAAAGATACTAGCCGGGCTTGAAAAAAGCATGGAAGTTATTAAAGAAACCCTTTCTGGAGAAGTAAAAGAACTAAAATCTAACCAAGTCAAAATCAAAAGGCTATTAATGAGGTGCAATCAAAAATGGGGGTGCTAACTGCTAGAATAAATGAGGCAGAAGAAAGAATCAGTGATATAGAAGACCAAATGATGGAAAATAAAGAAGCTGAGAAAAAGAGAGATAAACAACTACTGGATCACGAGGGCAGAATTCGAGAGATAAGCGATACCATAAGACAAAACAACATTAGAATAATTGGGATCCCAGAAGAAGAAGAAAGAGAGAGAGGGGCAGAAGGTATAATGGAGCAAATTATAGCAGAGAACTTCCCTAATTTGGGGAAGGAAACAGGCATCAAAATCCAGGAAGCACAGAGAACCCCTCTCAAAATCAATAAAAATAGGTCAACACCCCAACATCTAATAGTAAAACTTACGAGTCTCAGAGACAAAGAGAAAATCCTGAAAGCAGCTCGGGAGAAGAGATATGTAACCTACAATGGTAGAAACATTAGATTGGCAACAGACCTATCCACAGAGACCTGGCAGGCCAGAAAGGACTGGCAGGATATATTCAGAGCACTAAACGAGAAAAATATGCAGCCAAGAATACTCTATCCAGCTAGGCTGTCATTGAAAATTGAAGGAGAGATAAAAAGCTTCCAGGACAAACAAAAACTAAAGGAATTTGCAAACACAAAACCAGCCCTACAGGAAATCTTGAAAGGGGTCCTCTAAGCAAAGAGAGAGCCTAAAAGCAACATAGAACAGAAAGGAACACAGACAATATACGGTAACAGTCACCTTACAGGCAATACAATGGCACTAAATTCCTATCTTTCAATAGTTACCCTGAATGTAAATGGGCTAAATGCCCTGATCAAAAGACACAGGCTAACAGACTGGATTAAAAAACAAGACCCATCGATATGCTGTCTGCAAGAGACTCATTTTAGACCCAAAGACACCCCCAGATTGAAAGTGAGGGGGTGGAAAACCATTTACCATGCTAATGGACACCAAAAGAAAGCTGGGGTGGCAATCCTTATATCAGACAAATTAGATTTTAAACCAAAGACTGTAATAAGAGATGAGGAAGGACATTATATCCTACTTAAAGAGTCTATCCAACAAGAAGATCTAACAATTGTAAATATCTATGCCCCTAACATGGGAGCAGCCAATTATATAAGGCAATTAATAACAAAAGCCAAGAAACACATCGACAACAATACAATAATAGTGGGGGACTTTAACACCCCCCTCACTGAAATGGACAGATCGTCTAAGCAAAATATTAACAAGGAAATAAAGACTTTAAATGACACACTGGACCAAATGGACTTCACAGACATATTCAGAACATTCCATCCCAAAGCAACGGAATACACATTCTTCTCTAGTGCCCATGGAACATTCTCCAGAATAGATCACATCCTAGGTCATAAATCAGGTCTCAACTGGTACCAAAAGATTGGGATCATTCCCTGCCTATTTTCAGACCACAATGCTTTGAAACTAGAACTCAATCACAAGAGGAAAGTCGGAAAGAACTCAAATACATGGAGGCTAAAGAGCATCCTACTAAAGAATGAATGGGTCAACCAGGAAATTAAAGAAGAATTTAAAAAATACATGGAAACCAATGAAAAGGAAAACACAACTATTCAAAATCTTTGGGATGCAGCAAAGGCAGTCCTAAGAGGAAAGTATATAGCAATACAAGCCTTTCTCAAGAAACAAGAAAGGTCTCAAGTACACAACCTAACCCTACACCTAAAGGAGCTGGCAAATAAAGCCTAAACCCAGCAGGAGAAGAGAAATAATAAAGATCAGAGCAGAAATCAATGAAATACAAACCAAAAGAACAGTAGAACAGATCAAAGAAACTAGGAGCTGGTTCTTTGAAAGAATTAACAAGATTGATAAACCCCTGGCCAGACTTATCAAAAAGAAAAGAGAAAGGACCCAAATCAACAAAATCATGAATGAAAGAGGAGAGATCACAACCAACACCAAAGAAATACAAACAATTATAAGAACATTTTATGAGCAACTCTATGCCAGCAAATTAGATAACCTGGAAGAAATGGAGGCATTCCTAGAGATGTATCAACTACCAAAACTGAACCAGGAAGAAATAGAAAACCTGAACAGACCTATAACCACTAAGGAAATTGAAGCAGTCATCAAAAATCTCCCAAAAAACAAAAGCCCAGGGCCAGATGGCTTCCCAGGGGAAATCTACCAAACATTTCAAGAAGAATTAATACTATTCTTCTGAAACTGTTCCAAAAAATAGAAACGGAAGGAAAACTTCCAAACTCATTTTATGAGGCCACCATTACCTTGATCCCCAAATGAGACAAAGACCCATCAAAAAGGAGAATTACAGACCAATATCCCTGATGAACATGGATGCAAAAATTCTCACCAAATCCTAGCCAACAGGATCCAACAGTACATTAAAAGGATTATTCACCACGACCAAGAGGGATTTATCCCTGGGCTGCAAGGTTGGTTCAACATCCGCAAATCAACCAATGTAATACAATACATTAACAAAAGAAAGAACAAGAATCATATGATCCTCTCAATAGATGCAGAAAAAGCTTTTGACAAAGTACAACATCCTTTCTTGATCAAAACTCTTCAGAGTATAGGCATAGAGGGTACATACCTCAATATCATAAAAGCCATCTATGAAAAACCTACAGCGAATATCATTCTCAATGGGGAAAAACTGAGAGCTTTTCCCCTAAGGTCAGGAACGCGGCAGGGATGTCCACTATCACCACTGCTATTCAACATAGTATTGGAAGTCCTAGCCACAGCAATCAGACAACAAAAAGAAATCAAAGGCATCCAAATCGGCAAAGAAGAAGTCAAACTCTCACTCTTTGCAGATGATATGATACTTTATGTGGAAAACCCCAAAGACTCCACCCCAAAACTCTAGAACTCATACAGGAATTCAGTCAAGTGGCAGGATATAAAGTCAATGCACAGAAGTCAGTGGCATTCCTATACACCAACAACAAGACAGAAGAAAGAGAAATTAAGGAGTCGATCCCATTTACAATTGCGCCCAAAACCATAAGATACCTAGGAATAAATCTAACCAAAGAGACAAAGGATCTGTACTCAGAAAACTATAAAATACTCATGAAAGAAATTGAGGAAGACACAAAGAAATGGAAAAACGTTCCATGCTCACGGACTGGAAGAACAAATATGGTGAAGATGTCAATGCTACCTAGAGCAATCTACACATTCAATGCAATCCCCATCAAAATATCATCCACTTTTTTCAAAGAAATGGAACAAATAATCCTAAAATTTGTATGGAACCAGAAAAGACCCCGCATAACCAGAGGAATGTTGAAAAAGAAAAGCAAAGCCGGCGGCATCACAGTTCCGGACTTCCAGCTCTATTACAAAGCTGTCATCATCAAGACAGTATGGTACTGGCACAAAAACAGACACATAGATCAATGGAACAGAATAGAGAGCCCAGAAATGGACCCTCAACTCTATGGTCAACTCATCTTTGACAAAGCAGGAAAGAATGTCCCATGGAAAAAAGACAGTCTCTTCAACAAATGGTGTTGGGAAAATTGGATAGCCACATGCAGAAGAATGAAACTGGACCATTTCCTTACACCACACACAAAAATAGACTCCAAATGGTTGAAAGACCTCAATGTGAGACAGGAGTCCATCAAAATCCTAAAGGAGAACACAGGCAGCAACCTCTTTGACCTCAGCCAAAGCAACTTCTTCCTAGAAACATCGCCAAAGGCAAGGGAAGCAAGGGCAAAAATGAACTATTGGGACTTCATCAAGATAAAAAGCTTTTGCAAAGCAAAGGAAACAGTCAACAAAACCAAAAGACAACCGACAGAATGGGAGAAGATATTTGCCAAGGACATATCAGATAAAGGGCTAGTATCCAAAATCTATAAAGAACTCATCAAACTCAACACCCAAAGAACAAAGAATCCAATCAAGAAATGGGCAGAAGACATGAACAGACATTTTTCCAAAGAAGACATCCAAATTGCCAACACACACATGAAAAAGTGCTCAACATCTCTCGGCATCAGGGAAATCCAAATCAAAACCTCAATGAGATACCACCTCACACCAGTCAGAATGGCTAAAATTAACAAGTCAGGAAACAACAGATATGGCAGGGATGCGGAGAAAGGGGAACCCTCCTACACTGGTGGTGGGAATGCAAGCTGGTGCAGCCACTCTGGAAAACAGTATGGAGGTTCCTCAAAAAGCTGAAAATACAGCTACCATATGATCCAGCAATTGCACTACTGGGTATTTATCCCAAAGATACAAAAGTAGGGATCCAAAAGGGTATGTGCACCCCGATGTTTATAGCAGCAATGTCCACAACAGCCAAACTGTGGAAAGAGCCAAGATGTCCATCGACAGATGAATGGATAAAGAAGATGTGGTATATATATACAATGGAATATTATGCAGCCATCAAAAGGAATGAGATCTTGCCATTTGCAACGACATGGATGGAACTGAGGGTATTATGCTGAGCGAAATAAGTCAAACAGAGAAAGACATGTATCATATGACCTCACTGATATGAGGAATTCTTAATCTCCAGAAACAAACTGAGGGTTGCTGGAGTGGGGGGTGGGGTGGGAGGGATGGGGTGACTGGGTGATAGACACTGGGGAGGGTATGTGCTCTGGTAAGCACTGTGAATTGTGCAAGACTATTGAATCTCAGATCTGTACCTCTGAAACAAATAATGCAATATATGTTAAGAAAAAAAAAAAAGAAGAAGAAGAAGAAGGTAGCAGGAGGGGAAGAATGAAGGGGGGGAAATCAGAGGGGTAGATGAACCATGAGAGACGATGGACTCTGAAAAACAAACTGAGGGTTCTAGAGGGGAGGGGGTTGGGAGGATGGGTATTGAGGAGGGCACGTTCTGCATGGAGCACTGGGTGTTATGCACAAACAATGAATCATGGAACACTACATCTAAAACTAATGATGTAATATATGGGGATTAACATAAGAATAAAAAAATTAAAAATTTTTAAAAATTAAAAAATTAAAAAAAAAAGAAGTGACCTTCCAGTCACCAAAGAGAAAATGCTGAAATCCACCTCATTATATATTTATGGTAGTTTCCTAGTTAAATGCAGCCTCCTTAAATCCGTTCTTGGGAGGAGATGGGGCATAAATTATTTATAAATTAAATAATTATGATGGGAATTAAGCAACAGAATAGTTTACAACTGGAATTGAAAGGAGGTGGAAAGTTCCAAAAGGCTGAATTCACAACAGCAACTCACTCTAATACGTATTTTTGATTAGTCAGGAGGTTTAACAGAATTTCTAGGCTAATAAATTACTATGTTCTGGGCTGAAATGAATGCTCTCATTTAGCTCCTATAAATTGCGTGTTTGCAAGAAGCTGAAGTGAACTCTCCTAACTAAAATTATTTCCAACAACTTAAATGATTTAAGTCACACAGTGTGATGAAGACACAGTTACTCTTACAAATCTAAGAATGGTTCAGGTTGGTAAAAAGGATTCAATGCTACTGAATATGTTCTTTTTATTATTGTTATTATTTGAGGTTACTGTTGGTTTAATTTCTGCATGACCATATTATATATGAATTCTAAATGTTACTAGGTAAAATAACAAAAGTAACTTCTTTGCTTTTTTTTTTTCTTTTAAGATTTTATTTATTTGCCAGAGAGAGAATGAGAGACAGAGAGCATGAGAGGGAGGAGGGTCAGAGGGAGAAGCAGACTCCCTGCTGAGCAGGGAGCTTGATGTGGGACTCGATCCCGGGACTCCAGGATCGTGACCTGAGCCGAAGGCAGTCGCTTAACCAATTGAGCCACCCAGGCACCCAACTTCTTTGCTTTTTAACTCACTTCCTGTAAGGATGATACTTCTTTTCAGAATTTACAATATATATATAATTACCTGTTGTTTAGAACACTAAGCTAATAAAGCTATGTTTATGGATTTGATCCACATGTTAGTTTGCTCACTGAACATCGCCGCTTTGGGTAGTACATCGACATAATCTATTATCAGATTTGGAAATTTCATATATGAGGCACCTTATAGGCACCAAAATCTCAGGCAACGAGCTACTCCGATTAATTGCATTTTCTAGATAGTTGAGACTTATCTAGAAAAGCCTTAGCATCTTATCCTTAGAGTTGAAAACATTTACAGAATATACTGTTAGATGTTCTTGCCTTAATAAATAATATTTTAATCTTTGTATGAGGATGGATGATACAAAGGGTGAGCACATGGAAATTAAAAAATATTTCTACAATACTGTAAATGGAAATGACAGAAGAGCACAAATTTGAGCTGGATGTGTATTCATCTCCAAGCCTAGCCTAACAATTGCTTTTGAAAAAAATGCTAAGGTTGATTCATTCTATTATCACTTATCCATTATGAAAAAATGATCTACAAAAAGAAAATGAGCTTGGGCGCCTGGGTGGCTCAGTTGGTTAAGCAACTGCCTTCGGCTCAGGTCACGATCCTGGAGTCCCGGGATCGAGTCCCACATCAAGCTCCCTGCTCAGCAGGGAGTCTGCTTCTCCCTCTGACCCTCCTCCCTCTCATGCTCTCTGTCTCTCATTCTCTCTCTCGCAAATAAATAAAATCTTAAAAGAAAAAAAAATTTAAAAAAAAAGTTTAAAAAAAAAAGAAAATGAGCTTGACTCTTTCTAGTGTTACTGCATGATGAAAAACTGAGAATGATAAAAAAAAGAATATGATATTTTAATTCTCATGATATTTTTATTTCCTACAACAAAGAAAAATAATCTCTTTTCTATTACTATTATTCAATGTAATTCTTAGCTGTTTTGAAAATCACACAACAATCGCTACCATAATTCTGATATCACTTAAGTGTATTATTGCTTATTTATCAGACAATTAAGAAGAAGCAATATACTGGGTTAAACAGTGGTGTATGTGCATGCATGTGTATTTTTAAACTAATTCACATGGGCCGCCTAAATTCAAATCTTGTTGGCATTTTTGATACAACTGTCTCTTGCTTTCACCCTTCTGAGTATTTTTTTCTTTTTAAGGAAAAGGTATTAAATAATGTTGTTGAAACTAACAAAAGATGTTAGTTCTCTTTTTCTAGTGTGTGTTGTAACCATTTCCTACCTACATCTTACAAAAGTGACTGTGTAACTCATGGCAGTGGCATGTTTATAATTACTCCCTAAATTCATGAAGTTGAATGCAGGCACTTTTAGAGTCTTTAGCCCGATAACTCTCAAAGTCTAGCCCCTGGCCAGCATCATCAGCGCTAGCTGAGAATTTGTTAGAAATGCACAATCTCAGGCCCCATCCCAAACCTATTAATTCCAGAAACTCTGGAAATGGGACCTAATAATGGTTTACCAAGCCCTTCAGGTAATTTAGTTTTCTCTAAATTCATAAGGACGGGGACCTGGTTATTATCCAGACTACCCTCTCTAATGATATGCATTTCCCCAAATAACTCTGAAAGAACTTGGTCATTCTCCTCACAGGTATCTCCCTGCCATCTACCTCACCGTGGATGCCTCTGCTAGAACCACAAGATGAAGATTTGCATTGCTGGTGCTGCCAGTTAGTGAAATTTGGCCTGAGTTTCCCAGTTTGACCAGATTTCTTAAATATGACAAAATCATATGTGTATCATTCTCATTTACATTGTTTCATGCAAATAATATTGGCATTCCTAGAAGAATAAAATTTCACCAATAAATTTTGATCTACTTTAATAAATGGAACTGATTTTCCCAACAGAATTGAGAAAGGGCATAATGCTCTTTGTATAAACTGATCTTGAAATTGAGTCAGAAAAGGTTTTTTGACAGGTTGCCATTTCAATAAGTGACAAATAGAGTTATAAAGCCAACCAGCTGAATGGTTTCCTTTCTTAACTGCTTTCCTCTTGCGAGTTGAAAGGAAGCATGGGATGGAGAGGGAGGTAAAAAGGCAGGATTCCAGGCCCACAGAGAAGGGGAGGCATGAAATCAGAGAGATTCAGGAACTAGAATGAGATCTGTTAATGGTGGGGGGTAAATTATGACAGGGGACCAACCAACCTCTGAGGCCAGAAGTCAGCAGGGACTTCTCAGGAAGGACAAGGCGAGGGCTTGTTCCAAAAGGTGGTCAGAATTCATTATAAGATCTTAAGACAGTGCAGTGATCAATCAATCTAGCATTAGAGCACAATCACTCTGCCCACCAAGTAAGAGAAGAACGCATTCTAAGGAGAAAATACTGAAGATCAAATGCCGTCAGGAGAAAGGGGATAAGAAGCAAAGCCACAGGCAGTGTCAGTGGGAACAGAGAGGAGAAAATGAGTTCAAGGGATACGCAGATGGAGGCAGAATAACCAAACCTTCTGCTAGAGAAGTCTATGTAGGAAGCAACAACCAGGTGCCTTATAGCCTTCTCTCAGGAGTCCCTGCACTGAAAAAAACTGCTTTAAAAAAATTGTGTGTCTCTGTCAAATAAATAAAATCTTTAAAAAAAAGGGGGGGGGGCGCCTGGGTGGCTCAGTCGGTTAAGCTTCTGCCTTCGGCTCAGATCATGATTCCAGGGTCCTGGGATCGAGCCCTGCATCAGGCTCCCTGCTCAGCAGGAAGCCTGCTTCTCCCTCTCCCACTCCCCCTGCTTGTGTTCCCTCTCTTGCTGTGTCTCCCTCTGTCAAATAAATAAAATCTTTAAAAAAAAAATTTTTTTTTAAATGTCACTCACTCCTCAATTACACTCACATATAAATATATGCTTGAAAGGAAAGGGGATGCCCTCTGTCAAACACAACCAGACTTGGAAGCCCAGTTTTGACTCAACTAGAGAACTCCCCCTCCACCCCCCGCTGCGCACACGTGCACGCACACACACCTCTCCCAACTGTCTACACCACAGTCTGGGCATGCTCTTTCCTCCTGAGCCTCCCTGGCCCCAGACCTAGCCAGTCCTTCTGTGGTCTACGGGGACTTGCTTTCTCAGTTGGCTTTGCCCGCCACGCCAAACATTGATTTTGCTTACTTCCAGTTTAACTTTTAAAATGCTATGATTGCTTCAAAGAAAAGAACCTGCAGTGGGCATAATTTTTTTAATCCCTTTTCCCTTCAATTGCCTCCACTCAAGATTATGCCCTCCGTTTCTCCCTCTTTTCCGTCTTCTCAGCCCACCCCAGCGAGCTGTCCGGAGCTTCCACGGGTGAGAATGGGGGCAGTTTCCCTGTGTTCTTACTGTTGTGCTCTCTGATGGTTGAGTACTATTTGGGCAGCACTCATGGTTGGTTGCCAAGGCCTGCTTACCATGGTAACATCGCCAGATAACCTTAGTTTTAAAAAAACAAACAAACAGCAAATTAAAAGCTTGTTTTACATGAAATAGAGAGCAAAATAAGTAAAGCCCAGTCAAGAGTCAATTACTACTAAGTCATTCCCCACTCCTGGGCACACAATTTTTTTTTTTTTTAAGATTTTATTTATTTATTTGACAGAGAGAGAGACAGCGAGAGAGGGAACACAAGCGGGGGGAGTGGGAGAGGGAGAAGCAGGCTCCCCGCCGAGCAGGGAGCCCGATGCGGGACTTGATCCCAGGACCCTGGGATCATGACCTGAGCTGAAGGCAGATGCTTAACCAACTGAGCCACCCAGGCGCCCTATTTTTTTTTTTTTTTTAAAGCAGCCATTCTCCAGGGGAACATTAAAGATAAATAGGCTGCTTGTGTGCTTTTGACTTCCCTCACTATGTATTTTTCAGCAGGGAAAGTTCCTGATTTTTCAGCGTTAGCCTTTGGTGTGGAAGGAACTGTGTTGGTTCCCCCATAATACTGGTGGGGAAACCACAAGGTGTCTGAGCACTGGGTGAAATTCTGCAGGCCTTGAACCTCTCGAAGAAATCCGTTCAGCCCTTCACTGTTTTACCTTCTCTCTCAAGAACTTACTGGCGGAAATGCACTACAGTGAAACCCCAACAAGGGAGAATAAAACTAATGAACACGTCAGTCCCCTGGCAGCTGATACGAATAGCCGGGCTTATGCAAAACTAATTTCTTAAGTTGAAATTGGTTTATTGTGTGAATTATGGTATTACATAATGTAACATTTAGCTGTCCTGTTTAATAAGAATTGTTCCTATTCTTGGCAAATAAAAAAGTTTCCTAATTAAATTACTCAATTTCTTACATGCCAAGATTCCAGAAAACTAGAATTTATTTAAATATATAGAATTTATTTAAAATATAAATAATAAATAATAAAATATAAACATATTTTATATATTATATATATTTTATATATATTTATAAATATAAATATATAAATATATTAATATATTAAAATATAAATAAATAAATAAGAGGATACTGCATTTTGTACAAGTAGATATTCCATGGTGATCTGAACTTTTTTTTTTTTTGCCTTTTAAACTACATATCTTTTGAATGCACACGTGGACCACTCCTGCATTTTCATAACGTCTGAATTCTGAAATTCTAAGCAGCAATCAAAGCTGCAGGAGCTGACCTACTGCAATTTTACTGCCATGGCAAAATCAGCCCCTTTATTCTAAGCTACATATTTTCAAAGACAGTCTCAGCAGTATGCTTTTTTTATGACTCCAGTTTATGCAACTTTTCCTTAGGACCTTAGCTCATCCATATATCTGAGATTCCTAAATGCAGGGAGCTACCAAGTAGTAGCATTATTTTCTTTTTCATCAGTAAATTATGAGTACAGAAGAGCTTGTGAATAAATTGGGGTCACAGAAACATGCCAGGCCTGTATCCGCTATGATATTTTCATTCAGAAGTTATGAAAATGTCAGAGCGGACACTTGGACATTGAAGGGTATGTACATTCAAAAGGGAGAAAAAGAGTAAAAACCATTGCCAAACTGGGGTTCTTCGTGAATGAAGGGCAAGTAATCCTGATGGGCATTGCAGGCCAGAGGCTCTACACAGTGCCACGGCTGAAAATAATAGTAAGCGATTTCTAAGCAAGACCTCCAAAAGGAATGATTCAAAAGAGGAAATCCAAGCTGCACGCATTCTTTTACTCCTCGCCAGAAAACCAGCATCTTATAAACCCACTGAGATGTCCAATGAGAACACAAGTGGAATTTTTCCATTTGCAGAAAAATCAAAAATGATCATGAGGACTGGAGGAGAAGGGGGCTGCTTCATCAAGGGGAATTGGACTGGGCAGGACTATTCAGGTCAGAGACCATAATGTCATCCTTTTAGGGGTGCCTGGGTGGCTCAGTCGGTTAAGCGGCTGCCTTCGGCTCAGGTCATGATCCCAGGGTCCTGGGATCGAGCCCCGCATCGGGCTCCTTGCTCACTGGGGAGCCTGCTTCTCCCTCTCCCTCCGTCTGCCGCTCTGCCTACTTACGCTCTCAATCTCTGTTAAATAAATAAAATCTTTGAAAAAAAATTTTTTTTTAAATGTCATCCTTTTAGTAATTATGTATTATCATGACCTGAGCCAAAGGCAGACGCTTAACCATCTGAGCCACCCAGGGGCCCCCAGGGTCCTAGGATCGAGCCCCGCATCGGGCTCCCTGCGGGGGAGAAGCGGGGGGCCTGCTTCTCCCCCTTCCTCTGTTTCTCCCCCTGCTCATATTCTCTCTCTCTCTCTCTGTATCTCTGTGTCTCAAATGAATAAATAAAAAAATCTTTAAAAAAAAATTATGTATTATCATATGTATGGTTCCAATGCATAACAACATAATTTCCATACATTTTGGGAGACTTCTGCGTCTTTATCTTTGTCTTCAACTAAGCATTTAACTGGAAGGGTCAGTGTCCGTAGAATCCTGGATTATGAGCATGATCCCACTGCATGGAGGATTCTAGAGAACAGTGAAAGGTATGGAGGAACTTCATTTAGCCCCTTCCACCATATGGCTCCTCACCTGCCACATACAGAACTCTCCCATAATTTGTGATTTCTGGAACACCAAGAAGAATTTCAAGGGAAAGGAGTTACTCATCAAACAGACGAAATAAACCTCCATTCAACCCTGTAGTGTGAGAGCTGAGCAATCCACTAGAGCAAGTAACTCAACATGTCATAATTTTCAAGGCAACCTGTAAAATCCAATTTCATCTTTCAGCAACATGTAGTTGACAATGCGTGCCACCTAGATGGCCTACAGATGTGTTTTAAGGATAAAAAAGACCCTGAATTTAATTTACATTTTTTCTCTAAAAACAAGAGAGCTCCTTCTGAAGTTCACAAAAAATATGACACTGAAAAAGAGAACACTTTTGCAAATACAGACAAATGTTAATCATATTAGCAAACCAAAGGAATTGTTGATCTATTTCAGTTAAAATAACTGTCTTGGGGCACCTGGGTGGCTCAGTCGTTAAGCGTCTGCCTTCGGCTCGGGTCATGATCCCAGGGTCCTGGGATCGAGCCCCGCATCGGGCTCCCTGCTCCACGGGAAGCCTGCTTCTCCCTCTCCCACTCCCGCTGCTTGCATTCCCTCTCTCGCTGTATCTCTCTCTGTCAAATAAATAAAATCTTTAAAAAATAAATAAAGAAATAACTGTCTTGGCCTCAATTATGTACCACATACATAACTGGTTTGAATTTTTGAGACAGTAATTCAAATAACTGCTTCAGTTACCTACTATCTTTTATTGTTCATCTGCCCTAAAAGACTGGGAAGAATTTTAAAAATAATAGAGCTACCTGTTAACTGCTTGTGGAAAAAATGTTAACAATAAGAGAATCTGTTTTAGTTTCAGACATTCATTGCCACAATTAAATAGAGAAATTAAGAGAATCATTTGCCAATTACTCTTCTGCCATATATGTATTTGTGTTCTTTTGCTTATCACTTTAAACCAAAATATTTTATCACCCATCCTACCTGGTAAAAAGGATAAAGGCTATTTACCTTATGTTGGTGATTTATATTTTCTACAAGAAATGAAACTATCTAATTCCAAAATGGACTGGGAAGTCAAAAAACTAGCTGAGTTAGTTTTCAGTTAGATGACTAGATTTACTGTATATAAAGTTTTGATTTCCCATGAATTTCAATAAAATCACTGATAATCAAACTAAACACACACTAAAATGCTAGAACAAATATTGATGGGTTACCTACACAAATGCTACTTTCTCTAAAGCAAGACAATCCAAAATTGGCTTTAAATAAACATGTATTAATTGAGCACATATTCTATATGACAGTCTAACACACTATATACTGAAATTTATTTCTAATCAGAAAACCATGCTGGAGGAGGGCAATCATTGATGATTAGTTTTGCACAAATATACAACTAAATAGACTAAATGCTTATATTGACCTTTCTTCAACTAGAAGATATTTCTGCATTTCATAAAAGTATTTCATCTCACTTAAATACTGTGATGCTTTTGATAAATCGTGCTGTCCTATTGAAATTAAAGGTCTGTAAACAAACAATCCTTTTTTAATATTACAAAATGAAGATTTTCATTCTGTATTTGCAGTATCAGGTACGTGTATGTTTGCATTAGAGAACAAAAACTGAGCAGAATAAATTTTCAGAACTGACAAATTAAGTGATACGTCTGTCCAGACATAGAAACAAATTGTTGAAAACAGTGTTATTTACTACAAAAACTGCATCACTCATTTTGCAATCCTTGTGCTTGGGGAGGAAAGGGGGGAAAAAAAAGGATGTATTAATTATACATGATGAATGACTTGACACTTCCTGGGTGTTAGGATGAAGATGAAGTTTTGAAAGGTTTTCCTGGGGGGTTGTTTCATGCTTCAGATACATATGTGTTTCTTCATATTTTTACATTTTAAAGACCTTTAATAAAGATGACAGAAGCACATTATAAATTTTGGCTTATAGAAATACACACACACTCACACAATTACTTATATCCGGTTGTTCTCAACATCCAAAGAGTCAACTCCCAAGTTTCTCTAAGAAAGACGGATGGCCCCATTTATTCATGTGCTTATGATAACCTAATGATTCTATTTCTCCCTTATGTTCTAGATGGTAGCTTGTACCTTGTTGGTATTTAATATCTCATTCAAAAAAACATGAATTACACACTGTAATAATAGGGATATGTACAGTAAGATTATGAGCACCTATAAGAAAGGAGATGGAAAAAAAATTTTTTTTGAAAATGTCATTATCCCAAGACTATTTCCAAGCATTGTATCAATATTGACCTTTATCTTAAGATTGCACTATTATAAGACAATTAAACCTATTCATATATCTGCTACTTCCAAGACTGTAAATATGAACTATCCCAGAGTTCTTTCCATGATCACATATAAAAGTTTTCATACAATAACTCAGAGACCTAAAACCCCCACATCCCCAGTTGAATTTTAAAAGTGAAATTTGCATCTCTTTCCTACAGTCTCATCTCAGATTTCAAAGAGTACATTGTAAACACAGTAATGGACGTTCCCAACAGAGAAACACAGCAATTGACAAAAAGTGGCTGTTCTGAGCCATCATGGATACCACAGATTGTCCCCAATATCCCTGTAATTTCCTAATCAAGTAGATTGTAATATACAGGGCCCAACCGCCCACACTTTTGGCTGGAGAGGTTGTTCTGTGATGTGTAATTCTGCGAGAGAATCTTGAAATAATGTGTTTTCAGTTTCCTTTGAGTTTTCTTCCTTTTTTCTTCCCTCACCTCAGCACACCACCTCCACAATTAATCCATCACAGACCACCACAGTTCTCAAAGAGAATGGCTCCAGGAAAACAGCAGGGTGTGTGGGCAATATAATCACCTCTTGTCTTTGCCCAACTCTCTTCCTTGAACATCTAAGAGCAGGCACCATGTTTTCCTCTATTTTGTATTGAACACTATGCACAGAGTGCCTGGCACGTAATAGGCACAAAATACCTGCAATTTGAATGAATGAACTGAAGCCACTATTTAAAGTAGTAGCTACTGAAGCCTATGTAATATTTCCAGAAGTTTCAAAACCAAAGTACACAGGGATTGTTTCCCTTACGAGTAACCTGCCAGAGAGCACTGAGAAGGCCTCACCGGCCTGGGCAACAAGAGCAACTTTTGCTTCACACAGAGCGGTGGTCCCTGCTTCAGGTCCACGGGGACCCCCCCGCCCAACCCTTTCACCAGGGAGGTGAGGAGGGAGAGGACAGGGTACAGGCCAGCCTAGCAGGGCAGCGCAGAGACGAACAGGATGCACAAGCAGCCAGCCAAGCTCGGCTGCCCTGGAAGGCGATCTGTGAGACAAAATACGATCCTGTCCTGGAAAGGCTCCCCAACCCTCAAAGATGGCTGCTAACTCTGCCACATGGGGGATGAGCAAAGAACAAGGCCTGCATTTCCACACTTCTTCACTCCCCAGGGCTTGGAGAACAGGGTGTAAGTGAAATACTGGCACTTAGACCTGCTGTTGTTTCTACGTGAGAACCAAATGTGGGGTTTTTTTTTCCCATTTTCAGGTAGATATATCCGTGGATACCTAGGAAAGTACTTACAGCTCTACCTCCTTTGTTTTCTAATAGCACTATGCATGGGCTTCCCAAGTAATTTTAGGGGTGAAAGTTCATTGGAAATGAAAAAAATTAAGCTGAAATATAGAAAGATGAGGAAAGTGGGATTTAAATAAAGATTTGCCTCTCACCCCTTGCTGCAATTATACTGGTTTAACATGTCATATTCTTCATATTCTCCATTTACATAACTATAACACATTTTCCTTCAATTTGTTACAGAAAAACTATTCAAAATATCACTTCTGTGACTTCCCTATGATTCCTTTGGTAGGTGCTTCTTCAAGGCACCAACGTTCACTAGAATTTGATATCATAAGGCTCTGTTCCTGGTACCAGGGAAAGCACACACCACCACCCCTTCCCTCTCCTCTTTGAAACTCCGCTGCTGACAAGACTGTTTATGCTGATTTTTAAGAAAGTACCAAAATTCTGCTACTGAGAAGCTATGTCAGAGCCGTGTGCTTATATGTGCCCCTGAGCTTCGCATCTGTCAGAACTTTGTGACCACCAGTCCCTCCCCCAACACATTCTGTCAGGGAGAAATGGAGATTAGGCACATCCTTTCATTTAAACAGCAACGTATGGAAAGTTGTTAGGATGCCTGGCCTCTGCCCCAGAGTCCAGTAATGTGTCACATTCCCACGACGCGTGTTGTTCAACGTGAATAAGCCAATCGAATTTGTATGAGGACCTCATCAGGCTCAAATTCTGCCGTTTTCGCAGTACTTACCATGTGTCAAGTTCAGCGCCAAGGGCTTCGCCACATTTGCGCCTCGCATCTCTACAACCGCCTACCGACACAGGCACCGTGTTCTGCCCACAATACAAACCAGGGCTCAGAGAGTGTACCTACCTTACCCAAGGACACACAGCAAGTGTGGGAGCAGGGATTCAGATCCAGACCACTCCGAGCTCTGAATCTGAACCTTATCCGCTCTGCTCTCAGGCCTCTTTCTGAATGAAGGTCTCTTCACCGGCAAGAAAAAGTCATTGCTTTTAAAATACTGAAAGGCCGGGGCGCCTGGGTGGCTCAGTCGGTTGGGCGACTGCCTTCGGCTCAGGTCATGATCCTGGAGTCCCGGGATCGAGTCCCGCGTCGGGCTCCCTGCTCGGCGGGGAGCCTGCTTCTCCCTCTGACCCTCTTCCCTCTCATGTGCTCTCTCTCATTCTCTCTCTCTCAAGTAAATAAATAAGTAATCTTCAAAAAATAAATAAAATACTGAAAGGCCTCCAATCCCAAGAGACTTTTTTTCTTTTTTGAAGATCGACTTGCCATATTGGGGATCCTGCCCTCCGATATTTAAGTAACTATTTTAAGGGGGCACATACTGGCCTAAAAGTATAAATTAGGCATTTAGGTGGAGCGCATAACTAACAACTTGGGCGAACGGGTGGCTCTTGCCCCCTTCACTCGTGCGCTGGCCCGCGGATCAGCGAGGCGGGCGGCTACTTCCGGCGGCGGGCGGCGGCCGTCCAAGCGCGGTGCTCCTGCGCCCCCTAGAGGCTCTGCCCGCCCCGAGCCGCCGCTGCGGACCGCCAGGCTGAGCGACTGCCGAAACGCACCCCGCGCCCTCTCACATTGCCCTCTTCTGAGATTTGGGTCTTCTCCTCTCCTCCTTTAAAAAGGAAATTGCTTTCTCCGGAAGCCTTCAAGCTTCATACTAACAAAGGCCAGTTGTACTAAATAAAATATGATGTTGTTTTTGCATGATAATGAATGTGAGAACGGCAATCATGGTGGAAATCCCTCATTAAAGAGCTCTGTGGTTGGCACAGCAATCTGTGCACTACTTTCTATACACAGTGATCCATTAGCAGAGTGTGTGAGCAGTGGGATTCATCCCTCTTTGAATTCACCCAATATTTGCATGTTCACCGTATAAGTTGCTAGATGTTTTCAAATAGCAGTAAGAAATACATATTTCTCAAACACCAATAAGTAAAAAGAAAACAAACAGCAAGACGTAATTTCCTAATCTTTGCCTTACATGAAAAGATTAGAGGAAAAATTGCTAGTGGCTATTGTATCTGATCGTGCATTATAATAATCATAATGAAAAAACAACTAACATTTATTGAGTCCTACTGTGTTGAGATAGTTTTATATACGTATATTATTTCTAACCTCATAGCAATTTGACAGTTACTAGTATCATCATCTGAGAAATAAACTGAAGGTCAGGTAAATATAAGTTTGGTGAGTTACAACTGGTAATTGATGAAACTGGTATTTAAAACAAGACTCCAAAATCCCCCCTTTTCTACTAAATCATGTTAAATTGAAAACAGAGCTATTAACTATTTATCCAGAGTGACAAGTTACTATCATTAATCAAAATATTTTGCACTAAAGATAATCAATTAATTTAACTTGTTTAAAACCTGATTGAAAGTCATTGAAATAGGATAAATTTTTAAACCAAGTTTGCAATTTTTTAATTTATTTAATTCCAGATTAACATACCATGTTATATTAGTTTCAGGTGTACAATATAGTGACTCAACAATTCCACACATCACTCAGTGCTCATCACAAGTGCCCGCCTTAATCTCCATCACCTATTTCACCCAGCCCCCCACCCACCTCTGCTCTAGTAACCATCAGTGTGCTCTCTATAGTTGAGTCTGGCTTTTATCTTTTTTTCTTTGTGCATTTGTTTCTTAAATTCCACTTATGAGTGAAATCACATGGCATTTATCTTTCTCTGACTGACTTATTTCAAAACTGCCATGGCACAAGAAATTACTTAACCTGAAGAATAACCCAGGGTGAATATAATAGAGATGAGAAGAGGAGTTGGAGAACGCACAGGTGTGGGTAACTTGATAAAATGAGATTGTGTGATGTCCGTAAGCATCTTTCAGAAATAAATCACTACTTCCAGGTTCACAGGCAGGTAGCCTAGTTTCAGATAAAGAGTCGGACTATAGTATCTTCCATGTGAGGGATACGGATCCTTCCATAGCGAGGGCCTAGATACTCTTAAAGAACATAGGCCATCATCACAATGTCTGCTCCTGACAGTCATTCCCCAGGTACTTTTGCCTTCTCCAGAACCTGTCTATTATTAAAGATTTCTGCTGAGATTTGTATTTTATGACATTTCATTCACTTACAGATACTTCAACAAAAATATGCCATAAACGTTGAATATTTAATGTCCTAGGAGATTTTTAATGCAAATGTTTACATATAATGACAAATTCTAATATATCACTGTGAGAAATACATGTCCTGCTACCTCCAGATGGAAAAAGAATGAATATGAAATCCTTAGAGAGGTATCCACAAAAGGGAGGGGACGACAATTATTTTTGTTAGTATATAAATGTGGATTCTTGGGTATTTTTTTTTAAATTGTAAAAGTAGCATATGGGCATTATGATCTTAGAATGTCAAAACTAGAAGGGATGTAAATATCATCTATTCTAGTCAACATTACATTTCTCACAGATGAGAAAGCTGAGGCCCATAGAGATGAAAGAACTTGCTCAATACTCACAGCAAGATAAGGGCAAATCCAAGAATAGACCTCAGTGTCCCAATTGCCAGTCTTGATCTTTTGATAGATGGTACAGTATGTGCTGTCCCTGCATAGTCCTTTCTACCCACACACAATGTAGGTAAGATTGATGCATGCTCAAATGCCTGTCTTTGCTGGGCTGCAATAGACAATGGTAAGTTCTATAATAGTGCCTGGCACATAGTAGGCACTCAATGAATATTGGATGAATGTTGAATGCCTATATGGATACAGTCACCTGTTGACATCTACATCCATCTATATAAAAGAGAATGCAATGTAAATGATGATATCCAGCAGACAATTTTTGATAAGAAAACCCTCCATTTTTTCTTCTTCGTCTGATGGAAAGGCAGGAAGAATTTCAGATTTGCCATAATGAAAAACATTATTCTTTAGTCATAATTCCAAAGAACATACACAGGAAAGAAAAAGTGACATCATAAATGAAGACAAATGAGTTGATAAAACTGGTAGTCTTAGAATACATAAATTATCTGAGAAAATACAAATTAGTAGTATGAAATTGTCATTTGACAGATAAGTATTGAGCTCACTTTAAGAGAAATAGAGCAACACATGATGTGAGCTGTGTCAACTCCGACATCCAGACACAATCAGGAGGGTCCTACATGGGGTCTTACCTTCTGAACAGCCTCCAGATGACTTCACGTTGCCTAAAACTGTGAGAGTTCAAGGGGCATAATCTAATAGGAATTCAAAAGACCCAATCAGGATTGAACAATACATCTCAACTTCATTCATAAAGAGAAATGGGAATTAAAACTACACCATTTTTACCTACATATTGTTAGAACTTTACATTGTGATAACACTCTGTTGGCCAGGTTGTGAGGAAAGCGGCACACTCTTATGTTTCTATTAAGATTACCTCGATGGAAGGAGTTTTCCAATTCTATCAAAATTAGAACTTCAGATACCCTGGGGTTCCTGGGTGCCTCAGTTGGTTAAGCATCGGACTCTTGATTTCAGCTCAGGTCATGATCTCAGGGTCATGAGATCGAGCCCCAACTCAGGCTCCATGCTGGGCGTGGAGACTGCTTAAGATTCTCTCTCTCCCTCTCCCTCCATCCCTCCCCAACTCTCTTTCTCTCTCTCTCCTTCTGCCCTCCACCCCCAACCCCCACCCCCACTGTTTGTGTGCATGAACGCATGCACATGCAGTGTGCATACACATGCACCCTTTCTCTCTCTCTCAAAAAAAAAAAAAAATGCAGATTCTCCTTAGCCCTGGAGTTTCACTTTGTGGATTTATCATTCATATGTACTTGCACTTGTGCAAAAAATAATGACTGTTTTTCATTGCTGACTACTTAGGATAGTCAAAGAATGGAACAAACTCGAACATCCATCTACAGGGGAATGGTTAAATAAATTACTGTACATTCATATAAAGAATAATAGTTACAGCTATAAGAAAGGGTGAGCAATAAGCAAGTGCCTTGTGTACTACTATGGAAAGATCTCCCCAGTGCACAGCATATACAACATCTTCTCTTTTGTGTAAGAAATAGAAGAAAGTAAAATTTGCTTGTGTGTGTGTGTACATATTTTTTTTAATTCTGACAAGACACATAAGAAATTGACAACAGTGGTTAACAGTGACTGGGGGAAGATAGAAAATGAGCAGATGGGGGATAATAGTGGGATGCAAGATTTTCACAGAGTACTTTTTATTTCCTCTAAGCTTTGAAAAATTTGAATTGTCTTTAAGAAAGGGGGGGATGTAAGATTGATGGGAGAAAGTTAACTGTACAAGCTAACATAATGACTAGGGAGTCTGTCAGGATGTTCAGACTGCATGTGGGACAGCTCAGTGAGGAGCCCCGGGCAGATCAGCAGCTGGAAGAGTAAATGGGTGCCCTGCTGGGCCCACACAGTCCCAGAGCAAGGCAAACCACTGCATTCACAGCTGACCCCAGATTGAAAGGAGAAAGGAAGATGAGTGGCCTATTGTAATTTGGGCATATTCTGACTTCTGACATGTACTTTGATACAGAATCTGGATCTGGATGAGTTTAAACTGAGCAGGTCTTGGGGAAAAAAACCTTTTCTTTTCAATAAACAATGTACCTGCTCTAAGTGGATGACACAGTGAGGGAGAGGCTTATCAATGGGCATAAAGATGAAGGCAAATGGGTGTCCTCCCAAGAACAGATACACACACACTCATGTATGCATAAAAGTCCAATCGTAAGGCTAATTGTTGTAAATCCTAAAGCCAGTATATTGTAAATCCATTTTTATTTAACTCTAGAGAAATATAAATAAATTTACCAAAACACAAAAGGAAAAACAAAACCATATACATGAAGCTTTGTTGACAGAAACATATTAACAATACCAATACTCTCAATCCTATACTTGGATACTATAAATAAGAAAATTATGTGAAACAGGGGTGCCTGGGTGGCTCAGATGGTTAAGCGTCTGCCTTCGGCTCAGGTCATGATCCCAGGGTCCTGGGATCGAGTCCCACATCGGGCTCCTGACTCAGCGGGGAGTCTGCTTCTTCCTCTCCCTCTGCCTCTCCCACTGCTCATGCTCTCTCTCTCTCTGTATCTCTGTGTCTCAAATGAATAAATAAAATCTTTAAAAAAAAAAAGAAAGAAAATTATTCGACCAAAAGGATGAAAATATGATTCTCCACCACAGCATTACCAAGCAAAGGCATAACTGTATTCCCATGGTTGCTGGCATAGTTAGGCTACCTAGAGATTTCCCAAAGCTGTTGACAACTTGTTTCTCTCTAAATCTAAATGTTATTTTCTTTTTTGAAATGAAGTCAATATGAGAATTACACAATTTACACTTCAGTTACTTTATCCATAATTTTTAAAACATGCCATTGAATTCTGAGGGCTTGAAACCAGAAGGGTCTTGTAATCACTATTCCTCTAAGTGTGTCACTAAATCATAGCACAGAAAGTTCACAAGACCTTTTTTTCTGGCCACTGTCTACCAGATATATGACACAGTTCCTTTAAAAAAAAAAAATCTTCTTAGCAAAGATTACTGATCTTTCAAATATTCTACATAGTAAATCTTGCTTTTAAATTGTAATACTGAACCTTAAGCACGAAATCCAGGAGAGTCGTGAGCGCACTGGTTCTCCACTAAAGGAGGTTTTGTCCCTCTCCCCATGCCTGGGATGTTTGGCAATGTCTGGAGACATTTTTGATTGTCACAAATGGAGAGGCGGGAGAGGCTGGTGGTTCTAGCAGCATCTCTAGGGGGTAGAGACCAGGGAGCTGCTAAACACCCTACGTATACAGGACAGCTCCCACTGCAAATTATCTGGCCCCAAAAGTCAACAGTGCTGAGGTTAAGAAACCCTGATCCTGTGTTATCAGAGGGCTAATTATGTTTACATTTCTCAAATTAAACTTGGAATTTTGGCTAAAGCATGAAGGATTTTTTTTTTAGGGGTAATTTTTTTATTATATCAAAGTGTACTCATGCTATCATATGAAGAAGACAGATGCTTCAAACCACCTGCATTAAATTATATTTTAACTACAATTAAAGAGTATTCTTTAACCTGTTTGTAATCACAAACTAAAAATGTGTCATGTGCTTGCCTCCGATAAATCATCATACATAAAGCTCAGTAACAGAAGGGTTGTTTTATGCCTATGGTATTGAATATCTAAGTCTATAACTCAGAGATTTTAAGTTGATCAGTTGTTATCAGTTTCTGTTATCAGATCCGTTCTTAAGGTTGACTGTTGTTTTAAGTCTGTCTTGACACCAGTACTTTAGAAAGTGAAAACGAGATCGCGTTTTTTAATGTGCTTGAGGTTAACAGGTTTTGCTTTTTTCACCAGGAAGCACTTTCGTTTGTTCACAATTCTGACTCAAAGGATAATGACAGCCTCGGGAACAAAAGGAGAAAATAAAAACATGTTCTAGATTTTGCTCTTTTTCCTTCTCTGATACAAATCACCAGAGTTGTCTTTAGGTATGACACGTGTATCTGTACTACTTTATAATTTGGCACATTATGCCAGATTGCACCCAAAACATTAGCCAGGTCTATACAACCAAAACATTACCAGTCATTGATGCTGACTGGGTCACAGAGTGGGAAGAAACATAGCCCTAATAGACCTGTTTTCTTATCATCATTGAAGCCATGCAGTGAAACTGTGATTGAACAAACCAACCATTTGGACTTCACTCAATCTCTCTACAGTTACATAGATAGAATCTTCACATCCATTTTAACCATCCCCATAACATTACAGCTCCTTTTCAAACAATTCCTCCTGCCAAAAATCTTGACTTTTTAACCCAGGTCAAGTGGAGATAAAAAGTAAACAAACCAGTGACATGAGAATCCATTGACCTCTATTGAACTTGCTACACTGGGGAATCTGGAGTTTACTAAATGAAGCCCGGGTGGGAGGGTAGGGCTGAATGTGAGAAAATCCAGGACTTCCGATCTCATGGTTTAGAAGTAATACCTTTAGTCAAATAGTATATGTTAGTAGTAATATTTGATTATTTTCCAGAAATAAGAGTTCATAAAAGTTTTATCAAAACCCTACAATTTTCTAGGAAGGTAACTATGAAATGAGGGTGAAAGGGGGCTTTCACAATAATGTGGAGACACCATTTCAACCTAAATTTAAATGTGCTGTTGAGTTTGCATTAAGGTTCATGAATATCCATCATTCACAAAGCAATTTAAAATACATCTGTGACCATGTGTGCTCAAAACAATTCTGTTTTCTTTGGATTTTGTGTGTCATATAAAGCACTTCACGTGCCCAGGGGGACACGAGCCTCACACAGAGTCGCTTTTTTTTTTTTAACTCGTAAAGATCCCACAGACTGGTTCCTTGCCATGACTTTCTCACCTTATAAAAATGGATCCTGAAAGTCAAAGTGTATAAAGTTCAAAACGTAAGCTGCTGTCTATGGTATGAGTCACCTTGACAGTTGGAAGACTCTGACCCAGACTCCCAGGGCCTCCGAGCTCTTTTTAATGTCCCTGTTCCTCCAGTCCATGGGTTCCCATCATTGTCACTGATTGGTCTTATTTTTATCCCTCAAGGACAACATTTCTTTCATTTCTGTACCCTACAGCACAGCCCTGAAAGACTAAGCAGCAGCTCAGAATATGTAAGCTGAATTTTTTAAGCTCTCAAAGAGTGAACCCAAGGAGTCCAGACATCAATTAAAAAAACTTGGAAACAACATGATGCCCTGTACCTCTTAGAGGCTGGCCAGGAGAGATTTTGTAGGATCCTGTGTAAACCTTCCCTCGTCTTCTCAAGACTGATTAGACCGGGGGCACCTGGGTGCCTCAGTTGGTTAAGCGACGGCCTTCGGCTCAGGTCATGATCCCGAAATCCTGGGATCGAGTCCCGTGTTGGGCTCCCAGCTCAGCGGGGAGCCTGCTTCTCCCTCTGACCCTCTCGCCTCTCATGCTGTTTCTCTCTCTCTCTCTCAAATAAATAAAATCTTTAAAAAAAAAAAAAAGATTGATTAGACCATGCCCATGTCTTACTGACAGAAAAAGCAATTTTGAAGAACAGTGATATTGACTCACTTTTTTCAGCAACTTATTATTTGCAAATGTCTTTCTTTCAATCCTCATAACAAGCATATAAATGAGGCATTACTTGCCTTTATCAATTATATTATTAATATTATCATTAATGTTATTTCTGTTGCTGAGAGGGAGCTCTAGTGAATTGGTCAAAATAAAGACTTAAGTTCAGAAGGTCTGAGACTGCCTTTTCTGTATGGTTTATCTATATAAACTCAAGCAAACTACTTTCATCTCTCTGAGGATCTGTCTCCCTATCAGTAGAGTTGTCCTAAAATAGATATGGCATAGACTTCCAGGGGAAATTAAACAATAAACACAAGTAAAAGGGTCCTACACAGTGCTCACAACACTGCTTACTTAATCCAATTTTTTAAATCCCATTTTTTTTTCAAGTGAGGTCATGAGGTCTCAAAGAAATTAGGGAATTTCCCCCAAAGTATCACGGGAGAGTATGGTAGAGCAGAAGTGAGATTTAAGTCTTTGGAGTGGATGCTACGGTGAAACAGCCAGATCAGGAGTCAGGAGTAAAGCACTCATTCCCCCAGGTTCTGGTAGCGCTGGTGGCTGAGAGCTCACTGCAGCACCTTCTCCAAGCATTGCCCGAGCAAGGCCTAAGGGAGCTGCATCTCCTGACAGGAGCCCCTCCCCATACTGGCCACTGCAGGGTACAGAGGGGTCTGGCCTCCTTTCCTCACTTCCCAATAATGCTGAAGGTCCACCCAGGCTCCACAGATCCCTGTAGGATGGGCTGAAAGACCTGTTGCAATTGCATCATACTGCCCCTTCTTCCTCCACCCAGTCTTGTCTCCTTCATGCCTCACCGGTACCAATCTCCAGGACACTCCCTAATAAACCTCTTGCCCATAAATCTCCATCTCCCAGTTTCCGAGTAACCAGATTTAATACAGTCTCCTGGCTCCAAATTCCATGTTCTTGGCACAGCAGTACATGTGAGAGTGGGCAAAAATTTCTTCACAATAAAACTCTATCTGCCTGCCAAGTTATCAGCAAATCTCTTAGGAATGGAAAATAGAACCTGTAATTTTGGATAGCTGTGGGGCAGCTCCAGGATCATGAAGAACAGGGCCCGAAGCAAAAGTAAATACAAAAAATATCCCCTACCCTTTATTTTGTGCAAGGAGGTACAAAATGGGGTAAAATTGGCCCTTACTGTCAAGGACTCTGCAACCAAATTGCCCAGGGTATTAACTCTCCACAGAGAAAGAGACCAGAGATAGGGTTACTACCCAGAAGCCCCTGCTTCAGGGGTCTGCCTCCATCAGAGTGCATAAACAAAGCCCATGGGTGATCGCCCCCAGAGCAGGCACATGCCACTCCAGAGAAAGTGTCTGTAGAGCCTGGATGCTGCAGCCACCGCTGCTAAGGCCCCTGAGCAGCCCTGCTTCCCAAGGCCTAGATGGACCTCTTCCCTGGATTCTCCAAGATACACCATCAATTTTCCAGTTGATGTTGGCTAAAGTAACCTGGGTTGGATTCTGCTATTTCAAACCCAAAGAAACTTCACTACTCCAAGTCCTCTGCAAACTTTTATATAAGGTCCCAGAAACTTTAATTACGCCTTTGGCAGAGACAGAGCATTTATCTAATCTAAACTGTCTCCCACATGCTGATGTTGACGAAAGCGACAGAAAATTTGAAAAAATGTCCTGCTGTCTCAATGCCACAGGACAAGACCATGAAATTAGAATCAGAAAAAACCCACGACAGCAACCAAATGTTAATAGGTCACATCACTTCTTTCTCAAAAGCCTTCACTAGCTTCCTATCATGTTTAAAAAAATACCCAGTCCTTACATCAGCTGGACCCTACATTACCTACCTTACTTGACCTTTGGCTATCTCTGACCTCAACTCCACCAACTCTCCTCTTCACTTACTCCATCCATACACACCAGACTCTTTGTTCTTCTCAACCATACTCCCACCTCAGGACCTTTGCACATAGTTTCCCCTATCGGGAAATCTATCTATCCTGCAGATATCTCTATGGCTTATTCTCTCTCTTTCAGGTCTCTGCTGAAATCCCATCAGATAGACCTTCCCTCTCCTCCTATCTAAAAGAGTAGCCTCTCCCTCTCCCTCTTTATCCTCATATTCCACTTAATTTTTCTTCCTAGCACTTGTCACTACCTACCACTACATTACAAAACTGCTGCATATTTGTTAATTATCTGCTAGATTTACTAGATTATAATCTCCATCATGGTCATGACTCTGTATACTTTTGTTCAATGTGGAGTTCATACCCTTTAGAAGTACCTGACACATGGAAAGGTGTCCATTTATATTTATAAACTGTTTGAATAAACAAGAAATTAAAATCTAAGCACTGAGATATGTCTACTTGGAGGCAGAGTGTCAGGACTGTAGGTTCAGGATTATGAATGACTCTGCTTCAGTCCCTCACGTTTCTTGGGTTGAACAATGACGGGAGATGTGACTCCCAGGAGAAGAGTGTAGGCTGAGGTCCACAAAGGGAGTCACTTCAGCACGTATCTGCTATGGGATCAGGTAATGAGGGCCTTGAGCCTTTAGGAAGACAGAAGTCCTCTGTGAGGTAGAAAGCCAGGTGGTTCTAGTGGCTGCAACCCAAGCAAGATGGCAGTGAGAACTGACAAGAGCAATCCCAAGCTGGGGTGCAGGACAGAGAGACAAGACCTGGGGAGGAGGCAAAGAAGATGTCAGACTAGTCAACTCTATGGAGATATTTGCCCTGAAAATTGCAAGGTCTTTCCCTTCTTGCAAAATAGTTTTTCTAATAACTCTGTGTACATTAACTAAGCACATTCTCTTCTAGCTTCGAAATCTAGCCCAAAATGTGTACCTTCACCTTGTCTTACTCCGTAGTCTCACTTCCCTTAGGCTCAAAGAACAAATCAAGTTCCTATATATTAAATTTTATGACTTACCAAACGAATTTTGTTTGAGAGTTTTCTTTAAAGCCCATTTGTTGGGACGCCTTGGTGGCTCAGTCGGTTAAGTATCTGCCTTCAGCTCAGATCATAATCTCAGGGTCCTGGGATCAAGGCCTGCATTGGGCTCCCTGCTCAGCGGGGAGCCTGCTTCTCCCTCTCCCTCTGCCTGCCACTCCCCCTGCTTGTGCTCTCTCTCTCTCTCTCTGGCAAATAAATAAATAAAATCTTTTTTAAAAAAGCCCATTTGTTTGCAACAGAATGAGCCAAAGCAGTAGTATAACTGCCATTCTGATTCACACAGCAATGGAGAATTGGACTGCATTATGATCTCTAAACAAATATGGGTGTGGTATGGCATGCTCTGAGACATTCACACCACACAATGGCAGGTGTTTCCCTGCCATTCTTACACACTGGACACGGGTGAAGAACCAGGTTACCAGGGGCTCAGATGAGAAAGTGTGAGGACAAATCCATGACACATGTGTCCTTATGCTATTTTCCTCAATAGATAAGTAGATAGACAGATTGATCTTCATTTTACTTAGTGTTCGGGAATCAAACTAGCTGACAACTGTATATAAAATTCATGTTTCCAAGAGCAACAAAACTATTAAAATATACCCTTAGAGCCTGAAAATAGGTACAATCTGTTCAAGAGAAAAATAGATCAAAAGCCTCAAAACTGTACTACTCTTTGATCTAGTGTTTTTATTTTTGGGAAATTAGACTAAGACAATCATCATAGATGTGCAGAAAAATTCAGTTACAAAGATGTCGGCATTGTATATAATTGTAATCATGACAATTTGGAAGTGACATAGATGTCTAACAGCAAGGGCTAAGTAAAGCATGCCATGAAGAGCCATGCAGGGAGATAGGATGAAGCCATTAACATGGTATTTAGATACTGAGAGGTTTTAAAAAGTAACTACAACATCGTTTTAAGGTTAAAATACATTATTATTTAAAAATAAAATAATTTTAATATACTCTAATGGCAATTTAGTTAAAAATAAATATGCATTTTTACTCAAAAGGTTCTGGAGGGAAATACACCAAACATTATTAGTAGTTGTCCCTAACTATTTGAATTATACACAATTTTTATTTCTTGCTTTTTATATCCTTACTCCAAAAATCAGCTCTAATGAATGGATATTGCCTTTCAAATAAAAAAAATGCTACCTATTTTTAAACTGTATGATAAAGAAAACACACTTTACGTGCATCAGAAGATTGGAAAGAAACGCAGCTCTTCGTTGCAAAGGCAGAGAATAATTTGTGTGTTACCTCTTAGAGATATAGTCCTATCTTGCCACCTTGAAATGATAATAAATAACAAGCACTCTTACAATGAAGCAGTGTCAGAGTGCTACAATGGAAGCCAAAGTAATATTAATAGTCTCAAAGTCGTATGTCAAGCAAATGCAAAAGTTCCCCAGAGAGAGATGCTGGTAGAATAAATAATCAAGAATAGTAGACTATACTTCCAGTAAATAGTGCTCTTTTGTGAGGTGGCATAAACAGAGGAAGTTTTAACAGCATTTAAGATATTAATCACTATACTAATTTTTGATGCATGGTGATAAGTATGTCAAGAGTGATGTTATTAAATTCATACAGTCACTACATAAAGAGTCTGTGAAAAGAAACATTTGGGAAATTTGGATCCACGTAACCACATTTAGAATTTATTTGTGTTAAAGCATTTATAAAATCATTGTATCTGCAAGTTTACGAATATATTAATTCTTCAAATGTAACTTCCTTTCTTAAATTTCTCCTTATCCCACCCGAGCTTACATACTCCCTGATACACACACACGCGTGCACGCACACACACACACAGAGACACACACACACTCATTCTCATCCTATTGCCATGATAATCGAAAACAACTCGCATTTCTTTGCAGTTTTACCTGGCAAATTTTCTGCTGTCTGGTTATCCAGTTACAATAGAGCCTAAGTTTTTTATTTTTGCTACCTAGGGAAAATCCAGAGGAAATTGAGTTTCTTTGATTCATAAAGCCACTGCTAAGCTTATGAGCTTCTCTTTTTCATTCAAATCACATTGACAGTAAATTGATCAAAGAAGAAAGGTGTAGGAGTCAAGTTCCATAGAAATAGTCACCTTTTCCTCCCTCACTGCAGAAAAGGAATTGATCAACTCTGCACTTTCATTCCAGCCTAGGAGGACAAATTTTTCTCTATCTAACAATTTAGGAAGGGATTCTCACTGCCTTGCTGGGGGAGAACAAAGAGCATGTATGACATTCTGATCTGGGGGAATCAGGAAGTTATGTCAGCAGAGCAGAGAACATTCTAAACTGTGAGCTTTTCAAGGCGGGGAGCACTGTGGGATTGTCCAAATGGGCACAGTCTGGGCTTTACGCTATTTCTTGTCCAGTGTCACTTAACGGCTCACAATCCCTAAAGAGAAGGCCTCAGGAAAAAGACTTCACTGTAGGTAAAAATTAAATACAGAGCGTTGTGGTTTGGGTTCCCCAGGAAGTAGATCCTGAGGTAAGGATTTGAGTGAACATTTACTTGGGAGGTTCAGGAAACTCCAGTAGCAGAGTAGAAGAAAGATACAGGGAGGGGAAGGCAACAGAGGGCAAGTTGTTAAGCAAGTGCATTGGTTAGTTTGTGCCACATAACAAACCATTCCAATGCTTACTGACTTTAAAATGGAACGCGTGTAGTTTCTCACACTTCTGTGAATCATCCAGATGGTTCTTGTTGTCTGGGTGAGCTCAACTGATTGCTACATTCAGCGGGCTACTCTACTGGGGCTAGATGCCTTCAGTGCTCAGACACACTTCTAAAGGTTGGCCTAGGGAGCTCTCACTGGATAAGCTCATTTCTAAGTCACCTCTCATCTCCAAGAGGTGAGCCTGGGCTCCTTTAGGCAGTAGCCTCAAGTTCCAAATGCAGCAGGAAAACGAGTCCCAGCAAGCAAGCACTTTTCAAGCTTCTGATTGTGTCACGTTTGCTAATTTCCTGGTGGCCAAAGCAAGTTCACACAGCCACTAGATTCAGGGTTGGAGAAATGGATTCCACTTTTTGATGGGAGATCGGCAGTGTCACATGACAGGGGAGAGGAGGATTTGTGCTTATTTTACAACTCACCACCACCAGCAGCCATACTGGGAGGTTGGCATTTAATCCAGCGAGGAATTTCTGAATTAACCTATGCTTCAGAATTAATGCGTCCTATGCAAGGTCACACAGAGGAAACTGGGGTACTTATATGCCAAATCCTCTAGGTCATTGGAGGCCCCCTGCAGGGTTGGTAATACCAGGGCAGCTATAACGGCTTAGTGTGCCTCAGACAAACTGATCCAGATACTGGCAGTCATGACCCTTCTGTCACGCCCAGAAGGAACGAGCTCTCGGGAGAATATGAGACCCTGTCTGTGAATGCTACATACAGCACATATTTACCATTCAAAGTGATCTGAAGCATCCAAGGTGAACAGCTTCAATCAGTTTGTTTCTAATTCCGACTCTGCTGTGTGTGAGGTTTCTGTTGCTGTTGTTGTTTGAATTCCTGAGACAATACAATGCCTGACAAGTGGCAAGTAACAGCCCTTATCTGATTTCTGGGTAAAACACTGGCATAGTTGTTTTCTGGGCCCCATTAGGCAGCCATTTACCAATTGGAAATGTCTGAGAATTTGAAATCAAAGTCAACTTGTTCAATGAACACTAAAGTGTTCGAAGATACCATTCCTCTTCACACAGAGAGGAATGAACTATAAGCTAGCCTAGTCTTAGCATCACACTGCATCTTTGCAGTGAATAAGGATCAAGTCACTGGCAAATATTTTCTGAAATGGAATTGTCAGAGAAGAGTAGTGATAACATTACTTCAGTCACTTTGAATGAGGTGTTGCCAAAGACTCAAATCCACAATGTGATACTAAAAACATTACATTTTTGGTTAACAAAATATTTGTTTCATATAGCGAGAGGTTGTACTATGTAGTGGTCAAGATCATAGACTCTGAAGTCAGATACTTGGGTTGGAATCCTGGCTGGGCCACATGTCAGCCACCAGCTCGAACAATTCTCTAAAGCTCTCAGTGCCTCCACTTTTTCATCTGTAAAATGAGGATAAGAATATTGCCCACCCCAAAGAATTGTTGTAAGAATCAATACATATAATATTCTTAGAAGAATATGGGACAATATGATAAATGTTAACTAATTTAGTAGTGAATTACCATTTCTATATACTGACTAGTGCTCTATTGGCTCAAGTTATCAAGAATTAATTGAAAACAGAAGAAAGCTGGAAACAGTTTACAGATTTGATTTAATTGTACCTAGATGTTAGTTAATACCTTGAGGAAATCAGACTCTAAAATCAGAAGCAAGCAGTTGTGACTCCAGTTGATTCAAACTTTTCTCAATGACGTCTTTGTTTTTAAGTCTTTTTTTAAATTATTTATTTATCTGAAAAAGAGAGAGAGCACAAGCTTGGGGGACAGGCAGAGGGAGAAGCAGACTCCTCACTGAGCAGGGAGCCCATCAACAGGACTCGATCCCAGGACCCTGAGATCATGACCTGAGCTGAAGGCAGACGCTTAACCAACTGAGCCACCCAGGTGCCCCTCAATAACTTCTTGGTAAGCAATGAATTGTCCGTTGTACACAGACACCCATTTACAATACCCAGGTCCACACCACACACACATATATAAACAAATGTATTTGCACATACACACCTAAAAAGTGTTTCATGAAGTAGCACTCGTTGTGATATTCTCTACTTTCTTTTATTTCAGTTTATTAAAGTGTTGATAGTGGGCGCCTGGGTGGCTCAGTTGGTTAAGCGACTGCCTTCAGCTCAGGTCATGATCCTGGAGTCCTGGGATCGAGTCCCGCATCGGGCTCCCTGCTCGGCAGGGAGTCTGCTTCTCCCTCTGACCCTCCTCCCTCTCGTGCTCTCTGTCTCTCATTCTCTCTGTCTCAAATAAATAAATAAAATCTTTAAAAAAAAAATGTTGATAGTAATCTATCATTGATTTTGCCATCATTAATGGGTCATGACCTCATATCTAAAAAAATTCTATATAACCAATCCTTTCAATGAGATAATTACATGCGAAAAATGTGTTCTCTTCCCATTTCTGGCTACTCTTCAGCCCAGTCCTGCACCGTAGTACTAGGGTTAAGCTCTCCTTAGTACAAAGGGAAACAGAGACTCTTAAAGACTTTCTCAAAGATTCCCAACTAGGCCAGACTACCTCGATCTCTGACCCTGTCATCAGCTACTGTCCCTTCTCAGCACTTTCTCAAACATGCAGGATGTGAGAAATGAAGGCTTCTGCCTGGGAAAATAAAGACAACTCTATGATCTAAAGTTCTTCTGCCTATTGTGGACGTGGGAGACATGAGGTTGTAGCAAGAAGGGGTCATTAAACCTCTGGAGAGCTGTGAAGAGCCTCTTTCCAGCCCTAGAATAGAAATTATGACCGCTGCCCTATCATCCAATTTGTGACCAAACAAAAACACAGTACAGCATCTAATCTAATCCTTGGCAATTAGACACATAACAAGATTTTAGGAATGGAAATTCTGTGGCAACAAGGTCAGGTTGAGTATATTTTTATTTTTATTTTTAAGATTTTTTATTTATTTATTTGACAGAGAGAGACACAGCAAGAGAAGGAACACAAGCAGGGGGAGTGGAAAAGGGAGAAGGAGACTCCCCGCGGCACAGGGAGCCCGATGCAGGGCTCGATCCCAGAACCCTGGGATCATGACCTGAGCCGAAGGCAGACGCTTAACGACTGAGCCACCCAGGCGCCCCAGGTTGAGTATATTTTTAGATAAATGGTGCTTATCTCCTACCACAAAAATCACATAAACCACAGTCCACTTGGTTTTTCCTCTTTTTCTACTCGTGCCAACTGCACATCATTAAATTCTACTTTTAGTCGTGATTCACATTTCTTATAAAGTCGTTCTACTCCTTGATTTCTACACCTGGTAGGTTGAACTAGAGATGTGAGAATTTCACCACATGAAGCAGTATCAAATAACAGTTCTAGAGATAGATGGAGGTGATTATGATGGCACAACCATGGGAGCATACTTAATGCCACTAACCGGTACACTTCAAAATGATTAAGATGGTAAATTTTATGTTATGTGTATTTTACCTCAAATAAAAAAATAATTTTAAAAAGTATTACATAAAAAAAGGATTACATAGAAGTTTTTTTGAATTCAGGTTATATATTTAGACCCTCCTCCTACCTCACCCCCTCATTACTAAAAAAAAAAAAGAAAAAAACACAAGCAAGTGTTACATTTTAGTTTGTTAGTCAAGAAATATTTAGTTAGCTATTTAAATCTTTAAATCTAAATGTCATCCGTCACCACTTGCTAATGTTTGTGGTTGTGCAGAATAACCAGAGGAAATGGAAATACCCCTCTTGATCTCACTCACTCAAAAGTTTCCACACATCCAACCACCCCATCACTGAAAAAGTTCTTCATAATAAACATGTATCCATAAAAGACTGATATTTTTGCTGATGCCAGAATTGACATATTAACTTAATCTTTGTGTCAAAACCTACTGACTCACTCAAACTGAGCAGTCAAAAGGAATAAAGATATATTCAAAGAATTGTATAAATATGCTAGTCCAAAAAATATGAAAATGGAGGACTTATTTAAAGTTTCTGCTTGGCTACACCTTGAAAAATCAAGAAAACAAGGACATTTTATTTGGATGCCTCTATTAAATGAGAAGAAAACCAGGGGAGCAGTTCATTGAACATGTGTTTCTCATTGACCTTGTGAGGCATCTGTCCAGCATCTTTAACAAAAGAACACTGTGAATAAGTATACTCTCTCACTGTTGAATTTTGATGGCCTTATAAGCCACTAAAGCTTCACCTTCCTGGTTCATGTTTCATCAGAATCTGTTTCTAGTCATTTTGTGGATAGCTTTGTTGTAGCTTCCAATTATAGTAGTATATACACTTCTCTCTCATGCTCACCTTATTACCCAAACCAAACATTCTACTTACTAAGAGCAATCTTATTTCATGTCAGATTCATTTTCAAAATCTTTTAAGTTTAGCTTTTTATCACAACCCTTGAATAATGCATTTAATATCTCAGTCCTAATTCTGATCTTGAAATCTACCTCATTCAAACAGCTTTGTAGCACTCTCATGCCCTACCCTCCCACCATCCCTCCCCCCCCAATTTTCCAACATAATTGATTATACAGGAAATACAGTATGACCGAAACACTCTTCAATTTTAAGGCTAACTATGCAAACGCCTGTTTTTCAATAAACAAGCCTGCTTAAGCTAAAGTCATAAAGTAAAGCATATTTTGTGGCACTGTCCTAATCTAGAACTAAAAAGAAGTTTTAAACATAAACAGCAAGTCCAAGTTTCAGGTCAAAAAATCTGTTGTTCTGTATTCTATTTTGTAGTACACGACCTATCCTGTAGTACATAATCAAAGAGTTGAAGAGGGGTAGTCAAATGTATCTAGAATTTCAAGAACAAACAATACAGATAGCTCTGGCAAGATCACGTTTCGTACAACTACCAAAGACCAAATTATATCAACAGCAAGACTTTTTTTTAATTGCCCAAAGAGATTCTGAAATTAACATAATGATCAAAAGATGAAGATTTATACAGACAGGCACACTTTGCAGTACAAACCTCTCTATAAATAAGGAGATCTCAACCTTGAAGCCTTGAAGTCCTAAATCTATAAACAAGAAAGTGTTGCTCACTCAAAATGTAACTGGCATTTTATTTGCACTAAACAAAGAACTATCACATAGTGAAGAGGGGTAAAAGATAGCAAACACATTTCATACACTGGCCAACTCACATTTCTTTAATCTTTGGATACTTCTCCTGAAATCTTTAAGGCCCACATCCAGGAAACTCTTTCAAATGACTCATGTATATCAAACTCTTATTATCACAGTCTAGCTGGCTTAATCTATGACTTCCAAGAACTATTACTTTTTCAATGCCCAACCCTAGCCTTATTATTAACCTCCTCCACTCAACTCAAGAATAAGAAAAGACATGGGATCGGGAAAGTAAAAAGAGGAAAGCAGCAAGGAAACAAGGGGGAAACATGAGGAATCAATGGAAGGAAAAAAACAAGTAAAATCATGATTACAATAGGGCAAAATACCTCATTCCATTATTTTCCTTTTCCCCAGTTTACTAAATTCAGTAGAAAACTTTTCTATATTAATAATGTTTGCTGAGCACCTATTATAAGCCAGGCACTGTTCTAAGCACTTTACAAATATTATCTCATTTAATACAATTCAATGAGATAGATACTATTAATGTTCCATTTTACAGACAAAAAAGCCAAGGCACAGGGACCCAGATCACAGAGCTAGTACGTACCAGATCCAGGATTCAACCCAAGCAATCTAGTTCTGGAGACCATATTTTTACCTAGTAAGTTATGTGCAAAAGAACATGTTACTGCATCTACTTGTGGGTTCCATGTAATTCTGATATGGGAAACAAAGGCAGAAGAAAAAATATTAAATTTCCTTACTACCTACAGCCCACTGACAAATCCTTGAAACAGGCAGAGTGAGGTTACTCTAGGAACTCAGCTGCCTCAATATTAATACTTTGCTAAGGGCAAAAGACAAAATTCTAGCCCTACCCCCAGGATCCTGTAAGTCTACTTTAACATATAACAATTCCTTTGGAAACTTCCTTTATCTCTACCCCCCAAGATACATGCTGGCAATCATCCTCCAAGTATATGACCCACCGATATATAGCTGAAGAGTCTCATAACTGAGTTTTTACTAAAACAGTAATAAATGACCTTTTCCTAACAATAGCTAGCCCCCTCAGGATCCTGGAAACCTTGTTTCCAAAAATACCTGGGAGGCTTACACTATCCCTAACCCCCTCCTAACTTGAAAGACTATAATGGGCCCAGAGCAGCTCTTTCTGCCTGTCCCCTTGCTTTAATAAAACCACCTTTTTGCACCAAAGACTTCTCAAGAATTCTTTCTTGGTCATTGGCTTTGAACTCTAACATCTTCCCTACATCAATACTACTTTGTAATACTACAAACTAGGGGGGAGAGAGACCCTAGGGATCCATTCCTTCAATAAGCATTTATCATGAACAGACTCTAGCTTTAACTTCTTGAAAGGAACACAAAAATGAACAAATCAGATTTCTAGCCTTAGATAAACTCAGTCTAGTGGAGGATATATTATTACAACACAATGAAAACCGTGCTTATAGAGCTTTGTCCAAACTGCTACTGGGGACACGGAATGGAATGACTAACTTCTTGGACAGTGAGGGGAATATATCAAAGAGAGGTGATACAAAATCTAAGTCAGTTAGTTAGTTAGTTAGTAGGTAGGCTCCACACTGGGCATGGAGCCCAACATGGGGCTTGAACTCACAACCCTGAGTTCAGACCTGAGCTGAAACCAAGAGTTAGACATTCAACCAACTGAGCCACCCAGGCACCCCCCATAATCTAAGTTTTTTAAAAGACAAACAGGAGTTTCCAGAAATAGGATGGAAGAAGTAAGTAGGTACCCATGTTTTCAATAATAATGAAGATTCATTTATTAATTAAAAAAAATGTTTTGGTGCACATAGCCCACACATGTGGGCTAAGTCCACAGAAGACATAAGAATAAATAAATTACAATTTCTTCTTTCAATAAATGTATCATCTAAAAGGGGAGATAACACACAAATGAATATTACAAGGCTATATGGGTTTTTTTGAATGCTCTAGGATTTGTAGGATATGCCCTTTAGATGATCTAAGAGCTTCTTAGAATGAATCCAAGAATTCTGGGAAACTGATGCCTATTCTGCTTCTATAAGCCTGAGTTCAGGAATGTGGCTGGATCAGCTGAACTATCCTCAAGCGTCTGAGGGTAATGGATAAGACCGCATATACTGTTTCAATCACATTTTGCACTCTATAATTTTGAGACTGATGACCTGGAGCAAGTAAGGAAGTATCAGCATGTATCCAGACTAGACAATGTGTAGGCCCTCTCCAGCTTTATGCATAAACACTGGGCATGGAAAGGGACAACTCACACTTCTAGAAAGACTTGCAATCTGCACTCACAATTACATAATCCCTGGTTAGAGGAGGGCACTAGGAAACTTGTATCTTTGTACTAGATGCTGCTACTGATCTTGCCATCATTTATCCTGACTGCATTCCTAAGTGAAATGTGTTTGATTTACTCAAAAAATGTCTCTGTCTTGTCTTTCCATCAATCCAAGCCTGCTAATGAAATTTTCCAGTATGACAGTTGACCAAGAAGTTGAACAAATTATACAGGAATTCAGAAGAGAAGGCAACTATTGATTAAAAAACCAAACAGTTCGGAGCGCCTGGGTGGCTCAGTCGTTAAGCGTCTGCCTTCGGCTCAGGTCATGATCCTAGGGTCCTGGGATCGAGCCCCGCATCGGGCTCTCTGCTCGGTGGGAAGCCTGCTTCACTCTCTTCCATTCCCCCCTGCTTGTGTTCCCTCTCTCGCTGTCTCTCTCTCTCTGTCAAAATAAATAAATAAAATCTTCAAAAAAAAAAAAAAACAGTTCTTGGGAGAAGTAGCATTGAAATTATGACTAACTGAATCAATCATCAAATAATCAAGATTTATGTCTGACTTACCCCCTTACTGATTGATATATTCACTCAATAAATAAGTTAATGTAGTAAAGAAAATAGTAGAGTCTAGCCTTGCTGGCTATGGATACTTCCTGCCCTTTACAAGGACTAATTTTACAGTTTATTTATAAAGAGAATGTTTTTAATTCCCTTATTCCCATGTTCTTACAGGTATTTACGATACTAACCAAGTATGTTAACAATAACAATAAACATCTATTGCATAGTTCCTTATAATTTATATGGTATTTTCTGAGAGTATTGTCTCATTTGATTACCTCAGTAGCCCTGTGAAATATTAGTTAAGTTTAGTGACTTGTTTCTTAAATTCCACATATGAGTGAAATCATATGATAATTGTCTTTCTCTGAGTTATTTCACTTAGCTTAATACCTTCTAGTTCCATCCACATCGTTGAGCATAGGAGAAGGGAGGGAAAAATAAAACAATTCAAAATCAGAGAGGGAGACAAACCATAAGAGACTCTTAATCATAGGAAACAAACTGAAGCTTGCTGGAGGGGTGTGGGTTGGGAGATGGGGTAACTGGGTGATGGGCATTAAGGAAGGCAGGTGATATAATGAGCACTAGGTGTTATACTGATGAATCACTGACCTCTACCTCTGAAACTAATAATACACTATCTATTAATTAATTGAATTTAAAGAAATTTTTTTAATTTTTTTATTATTTTTTTTATTTTTTTTTTTTTTTAAAGATTTTATTTATTTGACAGAGAGAAACATAGCGAGAGAGGGAACACAAGCAGGGGGAGTAGGAGAGGGAGAAGCAGGCTTCCCGCCGAGCAGGGTGTCGGATGCGGGGCTCGATCCCAGGACCCTGGGACCATGACCTGAGCTGAAGGCAGATGCTTAATGACTGAGCCACCCAGGCGCCCAAGAAAAAATTTTTTTAAAGTTTAGTGACTTGCCCCAGGCCACACAGCTAGTAAGTAGACAGGCAGCTTGTCTCTGTTATCCCACCATTGAGTCCTAGTTCCTGACTTTGGGAACTCTTGAATCATTAACTCATGAATCATTAACCTCCTCTCCTTTCTCTGAAAATTGCCCCTCCTCTCTTATTCTGGTAGGTATACCCAGCCATGGGCAGCCATGTTGTACCATATAACATCTCCACTCAGGCCCTAGTTAATTGGACCTCAGGTATACACTGCACCGAGCCAGAAAATCAGATTCTCTAAAGGAAGACTTTGGGAATTGAAACCAAGATACAGAGAGTTTGTGTCTCCATCTGTCAGAAAATAAAGTATGTAAATTTAGGAGCTATGAGGGGCCATGTTCCACTTTGAGAACAAATGTCAGATGAGTCTACAAAGAGAGGGATGAAATAGAAGCACAAAGAGAATCAAGGAACAGACACAAAGAGAGTAGCCAGTGGTTCTGCCGTCCCTGTTCCAGTGCTATGAGACCTACCTGTATTCTTAGCGCTGTATCCCACTTCCTTTCATCTAATTTGAGTTGGTTTCCATTACTTAAAACCAGGGTCTTAAATAGTAATATTGCAGAATCTGCAGAAGGCCAATTAATATCCCATTCACTAGGATATAGTGGCCAAAAGAAAGAAAAGGAAGGAAGAAAAAGGAGAATGGGAAGACAGCAGGGAGGCAGGAAAGAAGGAGAAACAGGGGCAAAGGGGGGAGGAAGGGGAAGAGAAAGGAGAAAGGGAGGAACAGATGGAGGGAGGGATAAGAGGAGAGGTTATTTTCCATATGTGCTATCTATAGCCACAATCCCTCAAGCCTCCCATTCTGTTCCATGGTAGGAAAGGGAATAGATTCGTGGCCTGGGTCTGCAGCTATGTGCATGTGCCCAAGAACAATGAAGTTGGTGGGAAACAAACAAACAAACATTTCCAGACTAATCATAACAGTGCTTTGGGAAAATGAACCTGGTGAATGGGTTTGGGAGTGGAGGATGGAAGCTGGGGGCATAGATAAGAGAGATCAGTTGGAAATGGAGAATGAACCCTAACAAAGAAAAGCCTGTACAAATAGAAAGGGGAAGATGGTACGGAAAATGCTAAGAAAGAAGACTGGATGACCCTTAGCAACCAAATGGCTGTGCAGGATAATGGAGGAAAGCAGGAGTCAAAGGTAACTGTCCCAGGTCTGGGGCCTGAGTGACTTCAAGAGTTAAGACCAGTAACTCCATCTGCAAGCAGGAGGAGCACTAGTTTAAAGGGCCAAAGCTCATGCATACACAAGGTGTCTGCCTGGCCCTCATGGGGACATCTACCAGTCCAGGAGAAAAGACAATCCAGCAGCCACAGATATGGGAGTTGCTCATCAGGGCTCACAGTTGACACGAGCTCATTTAGGCAGAGCTTTACAGGGAGAGAGAAAGAAGGACAAGCAAAGCCTGGGGGAGGAGCCACATTTGGGAATGGACAGATGGTGAAAATATGACTAAAAAACCCCAGAGAAAGCAAAGGAAATCAGGATAGCACAGTGCCAGGGACACTAAGGGAGAAGAAAGAGTGCAGTAGGGGGCAGCCCGCAGTTTTAAACACCTCAGAGAGGTTAGCAAAAAAATTGAGAATTTGAGACTAGCCATCAAAATTCACCTTAAGAAGTCACTGAGCACTTTCAGTTGCTTGATGAGAGAGAATATCAAATGACAAAGTGACAAAGGTCCCAGGGGTAAGTAGGTAGGAGCATGTAAGGAGAATGAGATCTGCCAAGTGTGTCTGGGGAGGAAGAGAAGCAGAGAAGAGAGGCCTGATCACAAGTGTTTCCTCTTCTCTTTTGTTGTGTTTGGATGGTGGGTTTGGGGTATCATGTTGTCACTGTTTTGAATATTGAACAACCTGACTGTAGGGAGTGGGGAAGGGATCAGTGACCCCAGAGACTGAAAATGCATAAAAGGGTGTAAAATTGGTAGGAATAAGATCCTGGAAGGGACAAAGAGCATGAGGGTTCCTAAGGAGGAAAATCTGATTTGGAGAGGGAGACAGTTAAGCGAGCATGAGGTCTTCCATCCTCTGAAAAATCACAGGAGAGGCCTCCCGAGAGAAAGGACAAGGCCAGCATGTGAAATCACAGTCCACAGCACAGGCCTAGTAGTCAGCCTGGAACAAATGTTCGTCGAATGAATAAATGATTCTGCTACTCCAATATGGATGCATGACTGGAGCCACAGATGTGTTTGTCGCTGAAGGTTCTTAAAATTTAGTTCAGAGAACAGAGAGTGTTCTATAACCAGGGGCCCTAAAGAGAGCCAGAAATAACAATAAGTTCCACTTGCCTTGAACATCAGAGAAGGGAAATGCAATTATGTGTCATACCCAAGTTAATTCAGCCACACCCGTATACTCGGAAGCCACAGCATCAGCAGAATAATTTGCCATTATGAAAGGCAAAGTACTATAAACAGAGAGCATTTTCATTTCTGTAAAGGAAACTCCATGACACCCTTCCACGTGGCCTGCCTCTAATGTCCCCTTTTTCCCATGAAATGACTTAATGCCCTCCAGCACCAACATTCTGAGGGCAGCGTGCACCCCGTTTCCAGTGACCAGGCAAAGAAGGAAGGTCAGTACATGACCAAGGCAGAGCAAAGATGATCACGCATTCAGAATCAAAACTGAGAGCCGCAAATGACTAATGATCATAACCGAGTGTACCTTTCAGCAGAAAACAGAACAAAACATGCTCAGTGTGATGGGGAAAAAAAAAAAAAATCTGGTATGCAAGATGTAAATAAAATGTAAAGTAACTAAAAAGAAAAAGAGCTTAGTCATTTTTGGAAAACTGGAATGTTACTTACTGCCATTTATCGATGCCCTTGAAGGGAACTGTGCTAAATAACCTAGGTCTGCAGAAGCAAATGATTTAGGGGCCTCAGACCCTTGTTGTCTTTCTAAGAGCTAATGCAAGGGTTCTTAAATTTCCTGTGCCATCGACCTCTTTGGCATTCTGGTGAAGCCCATGGGCTCCTTCTCAGAATAAAATTGATAAATGTGTAAGTAAGTTTACAAAAGCAACCAAAATTGAATTATAATTGAGTTTCAGTTTGTGTTTCATAAAAAATAGAGAATTTTTGCTCCGAACCTGAATTCACAGACTCCAGGTTAAGAACATTTGGTTGTCCCTTTTATAAATAGAACACATATAATTGGTGTTCACCAACTGCAATTATTACCAAAATAAACACAAGCTTTTACCTTCTAGAACTATTTGGACGTCAGTGAGTGATCAGACAGCAAAGACCCAGAACTGTGACTGCAGCCGGCACAGGAAAGATTAAAGTCCACGGATGCAGAGAATCTCTGATACACTCTGACAAGCAACATCCAAGAAATTCACTTTACTGCTAAACTGGCTCCTGGAAGGGCCCTGAAGAAAGATGAGCACAGTGGTGTTCCTTCAAGTATTCCAGCCTCACATGATTTACTCTCTGTGTCCCGAAAACCCATAATGGGCATATGACAATCTTAACTATCCAAGATCATGTTGCTAAGTATATTTCTCTCTGCAATATTTTGATTAAAATTCTACTAGAAGAAAGATTCATTTCACCAAAATTCTAAGTTAGGCATTGTTCATTAAAATATTTTAAAATGCATGATAATTGTAGTGTTTATAATAATATACATGAAATACTTACAAAGCAAAGCCACAGAAGTACAGATTTCTTTTTATTTACTTGGTTGGTTGATTGTTGTTGGTATTGGGTTGTCTTTATCGCAAAGGTTAGGAGCAACCGCCTTAACTAATAAGGTATCCCAGCAAAAGTGGGCAACTGATGATCTATGAGACAGGAAATAACCATAAAAGAAGCAATAATCAGTAATAGGTGAGGATCTTCATGGCATTACTCAAGCCAAGAATTTGTTATTTTCCCACCTAAAACCAAGTGTATTAATTTCCTAGAGCTGCCATGACAAGTTACCATAGGACTGGTGGCATAAAACAACAAAAATTTATTATCTCACAGTTCTGGAGGCCAGAAGGTGAAAATCAAGGTTTCAATAGGGGCAGTTCCCTCTGGAAGCTCTGAGGAAGAATCTGTTCCAGGTCTTTCTCGCAGCAACCCTTGGCATCCCTTCACTTGGGTCTGCATAACATCCCTTTGCTTGGGTCTGCTTCTGTCTTCATCTGGACTTTTTCTCTGTGTCTCAAACCATTCTCTTACAAGGATACAAGTTATTGGATTTAGAGCCCACCCTAAATCTAGGATGATCTCATCTCAAGATCCTTAACTACTTATATCTGCAAAGACCCGATTTCCAAATAAGTTCACATTCACAGGGGACTCACAGGGTTGAGGACTGGGATATATCTCTTAGGGGGACACCAATTCAACTTACTACACCAAAGAATCTTAAAATTTCATACATGCTAGCTACTGAGGCTTTTGGTAGATGATGACAGGAAATACACAAAGTATAAAGCATTTTTTTTCCTTACACACAGTCTCAGTGGATACTTCTGTATTTTTAAAAAACTGCACATCATAAATTCTTAGCACTGCAGATCTGAACAATAAACACGGGTAGTATATGTAGCTACAGAACTGAAATAGAGTTGGTGCAGACTGTGTAGTTGAAACAGAAAGTTAAGATATTTTAGGGACTTAACTTTGAGAAATTATAGACACAAACCAGAAACTCCCGGTAATCATCTCTGAAATGAGCTGTGCCCAGGCCAGTCCTGGAAGGTGTGGGCTAGTGTAGGATGGAAAAACAGGATGAAGACAGATGTCTCCTTAGTCACTGCTGCCTAAGGGTGTTCCTCGTTCTTGAAGGAAATAGGCTGAGTATCACCCACCCCGTGTTGGAGCTATGACTGAATTGTTTAAGATATGCTGTCTATATTTGTTCTCAAATTAGCACTTGGTGAGTTTTCAAAAATTTATAGTTCATCTAGTGGTATGTAGCCAACTCTGCTAAACTAAGGCTTTTATGTTTACATAAAGTCCTAAAAAAGTGGGGAAAAAGACTCTTAATGAGGTACGAAGAAAAATGGTATCTGAGCTGGGTAGACCAACTTATACTTGCATTCAGAAAAGGGAGACTGCTTGATGCCCAAATATGGAAATTCTTGTTTGGATCCAACACCCTTTATATATCCTAAGACTTTAAAAGCTAGGTGCCAAGGTATGGTGATATGGCCTTTGTCCACATATATAACTTCATGAATATTTTTCATGTCTTCAAAATAGAAAGAATACGGTCACTTAAAAACTAGAAGTATGCATTCAAAGGTGTAAATATTTTATCAATTTGTTCACCTACTTATTGATACTATATAGTCCTCGGTAGATTTACAGTTCTTAGACTTACTAAACAGATTAACCCCACCTTTCCAGAAAGGACCCAGTCTTATTCTTCTTTGGTATCTCCCGTGATGCCTAGCACAGTTCTTGGGGTATAGTGAATCCAAGATTAATGGTAGCTACAAGATTGCCTGATACTTCATACTAAATGTTTGTTCCTTCTTATGGAAATGATCACCTGCAAATGTGATGATCTGAAGGGATTTATGTTAGAGAAACACTGCTCAACATTTTTCCCACTGAAGCAACAATGAGTTGGGAAACACCTAAGTGTGCTGGTACATTCTGTGCCTTAGTCTCCTCACCTGTTGTACATGCCTCAGAGGGTTGTTGTGAGGTTTAAATAAATTAATAGTTGAAAAGTGTCCAGAAGAATGTCTGGCACATCAGAAGTTCTATATAAGCATTTTTCTTAGCACACATGTTCCCATCACTAGCCTTCCAGAAAAAGATTTGTTTGAACAAGAAAACACATTAATACATCTTTCATCCACATTGCTGGGGAACAATGTCTTCCAAATTATTGTAATTACTACCTTGAAGTAGTCAATTCAATCAATCCATCAGTCAGTATTTATTGAGCACCTACTGAATGCCAGTAACTGTTCTCCAGCAATACAGTAACACAGTAATGAAGAAGAAACGGTCCCTGGCCTTCAGCAAACTTACACTCCAGCGGGAAAAGAAACACATAAATATATCAATAAAAAGTTAGATACTTTCGGGTAATATGTACCATGAGGAAAATTAAACTATGTAATGCAACATATTGTGCCTACCTGAACGGTGGTGGATGGGAGAGCTAATCGGAGCTGAGAAGGTCATTAAAGGCAACAAGAAGACAAGCTGAGCTGAGACCAGAATAATGAGGCAGTCACTTGTAGCTCTGAGCTAAGACCTTTCCAAGCAGAAGCCGTAGTAACTACAACATGCAAACATCCCGCAATGGGAAAAAATGCTCAAGGTTAGTGTATGAAGTCATTACTTGAACGCTATCAGCTACAATTCATTGGACAGGGATGGACTGAAGACTGGGAAAAGGAAGAAGATAATTGGAGGAGTGGTCTTTATGCAGGTAGCGTGGGGTGGGATCCAGAGCATACCTGGAGAAAATGGCCTCAAGGGCAAAAAGACCCGGCAGAGTGTGTGAGGATGAATATGGTGGGCTCTTAGAACTGGAGGTAAGAAAATTAGATCATGTTGAGTTCATAACATCTGACTGAGTGGGGAAGAGAAGTGGAGATTTAAGGAGTCATTTCAGAGAGTTAGGCATTGAATATGCTTGCCAGGTACAGTAGGATGTCACTTAGTGTAATGTGCCATGTGTGGTCATGGTTTTGAAATGACTCCAGCCAGCACAACTCTGTGATTTTCTCCAGCAACACTTAGCTGCTTTGAGTGGAGGTGCAAAGTAGGCAGTTAGCTGGGGGAAACCAAGGTTGAGATTTTGCCAGATAAAGGAAATGCACAAAGAGATAGCCAAGGGAATCAAAAAGCATTTGCAAGGAAAGAGTCATAGTAGTATACAGAATCTCAGCTGGGTAAGAGAAGCGAAAAGATGGGGGGAAGCAAGAGCAAGTGACAAATAGAAAAATAAATAAGAGCAGGAATTGGAGGTCTTGATGAAGTTAGAAGCTAGCAAGAGTGGGACAGACAGGGTGAGTGGACTGGATGGACAGAGGTCATGATGAGAAAATGAGAGTTTTGAAGTGAAAGTGTGGCAATTATTAGTTATGAAAAGGTGGATATGCTTGACATGAGTGGTTTCTCGGGAAGGACGGCAGGTCAGTATAAAAGACTGACTTTATGGGACACCTGGGTGGCTCAGTCGGTTAAGCGTCTGCCTTTGGCTCAGGTCATGACCCCAGGGTCCTGGGATCGAGTCCCACATTGGGGTCCTTGCTCAGCAGGGAGCCTGCCTCTCTCTCTCTGCCTGCCACTCCCCCTGCTTATTCTCTCTCTCTCTCTCTCTCCCCTCAGCCAACAAATAAATAAAATCTTTTAAAAAAAAACTGACTTTATGACAATCATTTGGGATAGAAATGCCATTAAAATGGTTTTTATACCCTTCTTTGTATGATTGAAGCACATAATGTTTCTTGTCATAATAGGGCTATTAATATAAAGATTAACATACTATGATATATATGGTAATTCCCTTAGTATTTCCTGATTGTTTTGTTCCTACATAAAGTATCCCAGACAGTCGTACTTGGAGCCCTTGAGTCTGTTTTTTAGAGTTTTCCTGTCTCTTCCTTTTTCCCTTTCAGGCATAGTAGCCTCGAACCTGAACTTCTTAGAATTCACTAAAATGTCCCTGAGTGAGGGGGTCTGTCATGAGCATGCTACGAAGGCACACACGAGTTGTGCCTTTCCACAATGTCAGCTGTATTCAATCGTAAAGCAAAGTTAAATCACAATTATAAAGCAGGTTCAGGATTCCAGACTCAATGACATCTCACCATGTGATTAAACTTGGCTTCTCACACAGCACACGGAGCAGGACAGAAGACAAACCACAAACACACAAGATAACAGAAGGGTGCAGGAAGTTAATGAACCACATGCGAAGTCAGTCTGTGGGCACGCAGCTAAGATGAGGCCTCAGTCAGGTCCGGGTCAGCTCTTGGCACTGACTGCTTCTGACGTTCAAGCAGCGAGGGATCCTGGTTCTGTTCAGAGATCCATCAGGCAGAGCCTTCGGCTGCAGTTGCCTATTTTAAGTGGCCAGACATAGAGGGGTCATGTCTGAAGAGTCTGACAGTTTACTACCCAAATCCTCTCCTTTGTAAAGGGATTTAATGGATCTCAGGCCCCCGCAGACCTCCTCTGGTTCTACTCATTATCAGTTCTGGGGTGTCAGCTGACACTGGTGCTGGGGATATCTCCTAGCTACAATACCTAAACTGCTTGCGTCATTGCTTGACATGAGAGACTCCATTTTGCTCTCTACAGGGTCCTAATGGCGCTACAGTTAAAGTCAATGTACTTGACTGAATCTGTTTGGGTTTCTTAGGTGTGACCTTTACTTGGCTTCCTTCCTTCCCTCTGGTCAAATAAGGTTTTATTCTTTGAAGGGGAAAAAGGGCACCAGGATCGAAAGATGTCAATCCCTCCAAAAAATAGTAAGGCTTTATTTCTAGCAAGTGGATTTTGACGAGATTTGACAAACTTCTCTATTTAAATTTCTAGTGTTTACTTAAAATATGTCTCTTGCTTTCTTCTTAAGGAACAGCCATTAAGATAGGAATGGCCCTGGATTTAAGTTCAAAGTTAAAATAGTTCTGATCTAGGGTTTTAAGTAATTCATATTTGAGTGACATAAAAAATTATAACCTACCAGTCCACTGCCTCCAAGTATGCTTTCATGTGTGGTCTTCCTCATGTATCAAATCCATTAGGTAATCACTGCTTTACAAAATGCAAGAAAGCACAAATTAAGAATATTCCAAATAGCCACTAGCCCCACCAACTCAGAGATCTACCTAAAGGGGACCAGGAGAACAAGCTATTTTGTTTTCCTCCACCACTTTTTTTTTTTTTTTAATGATTCTAAATATTTTTTTACTTAGGCCATTTGAAAGCATCTGTCCAACAGCCCTTTTTCCTGCAATCGTTATATAAAAACACAGGTGACTGTTTTGACTAATCCAAACCCTTTCAGCACCTTCTGTACGGTCCCCAAATGCGAAGAGGGTAGGCTCTCCTTCGTTTTCTATAACGAATGCTGCACATCCTCCCACAGCCTGTTTACAAGTGCTAACTGCTGGGACTTAGTGAGATATCTCACTACAAAGACGCTTTCAGAAAAAAGACCCAGAACTCCATTACATTTTCACAAAATGCGACTGCAAACATAGAAGATACAGAGCTGGGAGGGAAGTAATTAAATGAAAAGGTTATAGCTGAAAAAGAAGTCTGGGGGGGGGGGCGGAAAGCAGAACCCTGGGAATAGCAAGAGATAAGTAGCCAGAGGCATTGGCCTTTTCTGAATGATTTTAGCACAAAAATGTTTGGCAATCAACAGAGCCAGTTACTTGAGCTTTCCATTTCCGCTGGTGAAGAGCCGGTTTAATCACATCCATACAGTTTTTACATGAATGGTTTCAAAGATCTTCAATTTCTACATATTTCTCTATGGGTTTCTACCAACGCATCATTTTTCCTTTGAAACACTCATTCATTCATTCATTCATTCATTCATTCATTCATTCATTCATTCATTCATTCAACAATATTTATGGAGAGCCTGCTACGTGCCAGTCACCATTCTAGGTGTTACATACACAGCAGACCACAAACAGCACAAAAATTTTTTGTCCCCATGGCTTCAGCAATCCAGGGGAAAGACAAACAATAAACATAGTAAATCATTCAATTACAATGCAGTAGAAAGTAGTGAGAGCTATGGAAACAAAGCAGAGAAAGGGGGGATGAAGGAAAGGGAGCTGGCCTGGGCATGTAGGGACATAAATTCAAATAGGCTTGCTTGACTGCTCTTTCTGAATGATCTCTAAGTTGCACTGTTAAGTGAAAAAAAGCAAGGAGTAGAATGTAACTAGTAGGCTGTCACTTGGATTTTTTAAGACTAAATAGACATGTTTTCATATGCATAGCCTGTCTATGAAAGGAATCCAATAAATCATCAACAGGGTTGCCTCCGGGAAGGAGAACTCAATGTCTGGGGGGAAATGCTTTCTTATGCACTGCTTTCAAATCTTGAATTTTGCACCTGTGCATCAATTTTTCAAATATTTTAATTAATCCTTTCAAATGAAGTTTACATAACCAAAAACAATCTACAGTAGTGAAATCAATTGTTTGGCAAATAATTTATACATATAAAACAAATCATCTGTATTTGGCATTTCCTTACCAGCATGATAAAGTTTTATAGTTATTTTTAAGGCAATTCAAGGAAGAAAAATAACTCTTAGCAAGTAATTGATCTTTATAAACAGTCAAAAGTATGCGGGGGAAAAAAATGGCCTCATACTTTCATTATTCTTGTCTTTTTTCTCCTGCGATCTGCTTTACACTCATTTCATTGCAAATTCTGTTTGAGCAGAACAATGGATTAAGCTACATTCACCCTTTTCTTTTCTTTTTTTTTTTTTTTTTTGTCTCTTCTTCAGTATATGACAATTCAACAGTTCAACTAATCTTCCTTACTGGCATCAGGCACAGATTAGCTCGCTGTACTGGATTCACCTCTACCAATATTTCCAATACTAACAGGAGCCACCATCCACTGTTGAAACATGACTCTCCCAGCAACTTGACAATCAGCTTCTTTACCAGGAGGCTGAGATAAAGCTTATTTTCAGTTTTTGAATTACCAAAACAATATCTCCATTAATTTATCAAAACATGTATCATTTATCAAAAATTGCATTTACCAAAACATTAACTCCACTTCAATATTTCTTCATCTCTTCAGGCTTTGAAGATCTTGTTCTTTTAAAAAAAAAAATTATTTATTTATTTGAGAGAGAGAGAGTGTTTGCGCTACTGGGGGGAGGGAGAGGGACAAGCAAACTCTGAGCTGAGCACAGAGCCCAAGGCAGGGATAGAGCCCAGGACCCTGAGATCCTGACCTGAGCCGAAATCAAGAGGTGGATGCTCAACCAACTGAGCCACCCAGGCGCCTCTGAAGATCTTGTTCTTTGATAGTATCATGGCCAAGTGACCTCCTCTGAGATCAGCAGGTGTGGCCTGGGCCACATCCAGATTTCTCTTGGGGAAATCTGCCAAAGCACCACAGATCTTGTGACTCAGAGTCAGAGACTCAGATAAAGTGGACAGGGATTCCTTCCCCATTTCCAAATCCCAGAAGTAACTGCCCTTTACCTCTAGTTGGTGACTTTTTTTTTTTTAAGATTTTATTTATTTATTTGACAGAAATGGCAAGAGCAGGAACACAAGCAAGGGGAGTGGGAGAGGGAGAAGCAGGCTTCCTGCCAAGGAGGGATCCCAATGCAGGGCTTGATCACAGGACTCTGGGATCATGACCTGAGCGGAAGGCAGAGGCTTAATGACTGCGCCACCCAGGCACCCCTAGTCAGTGACTTTTTAAAGTATTATTATTCACTCATCTCACACACTCAACTCTTCCACTTTTACCTTCTCTTGAATTTCTAGTGACAGAATCAGTGTCTTTAGGGCATGTTTTATTTTTAAATTCTTTATTGTCATTCCTGACATCATCGCCTAGCCCAGTCTCCAATATTGTCAGTGTCTGGCATATTTTCCCATCAGAGCTTTTTTGGGTAATGGGTGGGTGGCTAAATGTTGTTGGGTTTTGCTTCCTGTTCTTTGTTGGCAGGAATCCTAGAGATTGGTATAGTAAATAAATTCAGGTTATGAACCCGGTTTTAGCCCTTTGCAGTTTCACAGTTTGGAGGGGAGAGAAGGTGGCTCTATTAGCCCAGGAGAGTAAGAAAGAAGTAGAAAAAAAAGTTGGCTGGAACAAGAAATTAAATTTCCACATCTACCAAAAAGTAGCTGAGAAACCTCAGCCAGAGGTTATTCACTCAAGTCCCAAATCTGCTACCAAAAAAAAAAAAAAATTGTTTTTCCCCCAAACAACAAATGTCACTCTCATTCTGGCTGCACGGTGAGATGAAGCCACCTTAGGAGGCAGTCTGACTGGAGAAGCAAGACTGAGCAGGTGCCCTTCTCATCCCACCCAGTCCCACTTCCTTAGGCAGGATGGTACAGATAACAAACACACAATTACGGACCCGTGGAACTCAAAAAGCCCAGGGTGGAGAACCCTCTTCAGGTGTAGAGTTCCAACAACTTCAGAAATCTGTTCCTTCTCACTTCTTTTTTTTTTTTTTTTTAAGATTTTATTTATTTGTTAGAGAGAGAGGGAGTGGGCGAGAGAGAGTGAGCAAGGGTACAAGCAGGGGGAGCAGCAGAGGGAGAGGGAGAAGCAGGCTCCCTGCTGAGCAAGGAGCCTGATGCAGGACTCGATCCCAGAGCACTGGGATCATGACCTGAGCCGAAGGCAGTCGCTTAACCGACTGAGCCACCCAGGCATCCCTCCTTCTCACTTCTTCACCCTCCTTTGCCTTGACTGGCTTCTTTCTCAAGCTCACTCTCTCCTCACAATGACCTAGCGTTTACCTTCTAGCAGCTCCACAACCTTCTGTAAAGAACATGCTTCCTTCTGAGTTGTTCCAGGAAAGATACCTATTGGCCCAGCCTAGGTCACATATCATCACTGAACCAATCACTGTGGACAAGACTGTGTGCTTTGATTGGCCAGGTCTAGGTCATGCATCTATTTCTGAAACTGACACCGCCCAACCCCCCCAGTGCTGTCACTTCCACCTGGACCACAGGGACTGAGATTGTGCAAGGATGTGTTTCAAAGGAAAATAAAGATGCGATTAGCATAAAGAGAAATGGATTCTGCAAGGCTAGGACAAGAGGAAGTCAGTGGATCACCAAGGCGCCTCACTTCTGGTTCATGGGGGTCTACTTTGAGAGTGAACCCCTCCTCAAATGTTGTGCCCTAGGCTCCCCATTCATCTCACCCTAGTCCTGACCTTGGATGCTAGGCAAGCAAAAGACAAAATACTCATTATACCCATATTCAAAAATATCTCCCAGAGTGCCTGAAATCCATCCCCCCCCCCCCATTAGAGATTTATTTCTTTGGATAAGCCAGACATCTCCAGGAATGCTTCAGTTTTGTTTTGTTTTTCAAAAACAGCTAGAGGGCAAATGTTTAGGTCAACGAGAGTTTCCCAAATACATGCTAACTATAGACTATTAAGTCAGTCACCTCTCGAGCCAGCCCCCTTGATAATGTGTGATACACTGTAAGGAAAGGCCTTGGGGAAGAGGGAGGAGTGGTCAAGACCTGTACAGAAAACGGCCCCTTAAGAGGAGAAAAACGGCAAAGAAAAGGAGATACAAGGTTAAAGGCATACTTTCATTCAATCATTTAATACTGGCACTAGGCCTACTTCATCAATTTTCCCAAGTTCTGCCACATAGAGAAATGGAGAGAGCAGGCTGGCAAGGGAGGACATGGGAGAAGAGACTCAGGGCAGAGTAAACATGGACATTTCTAAACAGGAATGCTTGGGGTGTGCGAAACATCTGGGAAGGCTTACCTGGAGTTCTGATGATAAGCTTTCAGGACAAGGATGAATTCTGCCAACAGCAAAGCCTTGGGTCTTCAGGTTGCTGGCATCTTTGAAAGTTTAATTTTCCTGACAGTAAGGGTTTAAGGAAAGACTAGGAGAGTTATGAATTTTGTGTCCCTCCTAGGACCAAAGGAAAAATCAATCTTTAAACCGCACGATAAATAAGTCAAGCACCTCTTAAGTTTAGTACTAATAAAGACAATTTCTTCTATCCTTCATATTCTAGTAATTTCATCTTCCCTTTCTGGGACTCTGGTTGCCTTTGGCAAAGAAAAGAGCTTACATAACCGAAATATATCTGCTTCTCATAAAAATCGGGTTTTAAAATTTTTTGCCCACCTGAAAATAAGTATAAAAAGCAATGATTCTGTTATTAGTTGGAGGCTGCATTTGGGAATATGATTGTCCATATGTCGACTCATTATGGATCCAAACACCACTCAGAAACCAGAGTGACCTGGTCCGTAGACCCAGCTACATGCTCCTGGTGGCAGATATGTCACCATGGTGTCAGTGGTGGATGGCTAGATGCCAGCAAACTTGGGATCTGATAACTCACTCCCCCACTTAGAGAGCAGACTTCTGCATCAAATGGCTTCCTCAGGACATGTCTCCAGTGAAAGAATGTGATGGCTAGAACGTTCGGTTCCCTCAGCAACTGTATTTTCACAGTAATTATTTCCTTTATATTCCATTGACAACTAACAGATCAGCATTCTGGTTGTAAGTGTCAAGTTCAGTGTGCTAAGAATCAAGTTTCTGTGCCCACAAGGCTTAAAGCCAGATGCTAGCCCAGGAGCAAGTCACCCAAACCCTGATGCTCAACCATGAGGTCTCTAAGGGACACACCAGGAGGCCTTCTTTCCTAGTTGCACCCCTTTCTCTCACCTTGTCAATCTTCAAGCTGGAAAAATTGATGCTATAACATCAATGAATACCTTTTTAAGTTCTTCCTCATCCAAAGAATACTATCAGATGAACCTTTTACAAAATATAATTGGCAGTAGGTTTATTAATGAGTGCTATAAATACTGAGTACCTATTATAAGCAAAGCACTGTGCTAGGTGTGGTGGAGAATCCCAGGCTGAAAAGGATAGGGTGTCAGCCCCCGAGCTTGCAGTCCAGGAGAGGACATACAGACACAATAACTTTCTCAAGAGGCAAACCGTCCTAACTGCTGTATTGGAAGTATCAACTACACTGTACTGAGAAAGGAAAGTTTAATTGCAAGGACAGGCTCAGAAAAGTCTTCTTGGAAGATGTGAGGTCTGAGCTAACGCCACAAGATACTCTGGGGAGAGCTGCAATTCAGGCAAAGGAAGGGTTGGCTCAAAAGTGCTGGGAACAGGCCTCCATGTGGCTGAACATCTGGGTCTTAGCAAGTATGCCATGGAACTTAAGACCAGATGGCTGGGCAAGAGCCAGACTGGGAGGACTCCAGGTTCTAAACTGTAGAGTTTGAGAGTGCAGGGGTGCTTTGCCCCATAGGTTATCATGATGAATTAAATCTTTAAACCCCTTATAGCTATAGCTTTTGAGCTCCTCCTATACAGAAAGACATATCAATCCAATTGCATAATTACATATTATTATTCAATATTATATAGATATATATCAACAATAAGGTATCTGCGTCATCATCCCTCCCTTTCGTTTGGCTTGTTTCTTTCGAACGATTTAATCTACCTAAATTAAAACCTCCAAATTCAAGATCACCCGCTATGGGCCCCAAGAGAACCCAAGGCTTCCAGATAGAGGGGGAAAGATGTCAAACTCTTAGGCTGAACTGAGACAAAATGGCAACTGGAGAAATGCCTCGAAGTCTAGACCAGGTAGTGTTTTCGCAGCCACTCAGAGCTGTCTGGCTCCTTCAGGAGACGTATCCTCCTCAGTCTCTCTAAACTTCCATCTGCCTGGAATGCACAGATTCTAAGGACTCTGGGGGAAACCCTTGAAAACTCCCGCAGGCTGATACCATGCAGCAACATCTGCAGCAACCGCCGCGGTAGAGCGCCGGAAGTTCTGGTTCTTCCAGTTGCCCGGGATTCCCAGTTTGAACTCTTCCTGGAAACGCTCTCTGCACCGCTCATCTTGCGAAATCTAGCGGGCCCTCCCCTCCGCTCTCTCCGGCCTCTTATACTCCCGAGAGGCACCACCCGCAGCCCTGAGCGGAGCTGCAGCCGACGGTGGCCGCCTCGCCTCCCAAGCACTTCCCAGCAGGTGGGTCCCGTCGCCGGCTAGTGCCTCGTACCTTTCGCCACGCTGCCCCGCTGCCTTATCCGCTTCAGCCCAGCTTGAGCCCCCGCTTCCAGGACCTCACTCCCCCGCCAGCTCGCACCGGCAAGGAGGTGCGGGCAAACTCCCCGCCGCGCCCCCGCGCCCCTCTCCAGGAAAGGCCATCCAAGAGTGTCGCGCGATCGGTTAAGCAATTCCGCAAGCATCTAGCTTCCTGGAGTTTTATCTTTCATCCCTGCCCGAGGGTGCAGAGAAACCCGAAGGTGGAAGACTTAGGGTTTGTATTCCTCTCCGTACCTTGCTTCTGGACGAGAGCAATCTTGTGACGCTCACCGAGAAGGGAGCCTGGAAGAATGTGGTTTTGGCAATCTCCGCAGTCTCAGATCTTCACCAAGAGCTGAAATTTGTCCTGAGACCTGCAACCACTTCGGTCCTTGACCTTGATTTAAATTTCCTTCTGTAATTTCGTGATTGCTTTTCCAGAGAAATATTGTTTGAAATGTAATTTATTGTGAAGAATAAACATAGCCTGGTTTCCCTGTTTGTCCAGAGGCAGCTAGAAAGTTTTTGGTTTTTTTTTTTTTTCCCTCCTGATGGTAATGTAGGAACTTTTTAAAAAGATGACCGGTGTAATGAAGGTGAATTGGATGGAGAATAGGGGAGGGAAGCTGGAGAATTCTACTCCTAGTTCTAAGTAGCAGCTCACCACCTCAGCCTCCGTTTCCACATATGTAAAATAAAAGGCTACTGGACCAGATGATCCACAAAGTCCAATACTCTAACTCTAACAAGGTGAAAATCCATGACCAAAGACGCTTGCTGGTTTGAAATCTATTGAAAATCTCATTAATGCAATAAGCATAACTAAGTAATTGCTTTCTTCATAATAATGCAAGTTTCATTTTTATAGGGATACTACCCAGTTGTGGAGCATCTCTTCCCACACAAGTATCTTAGACTTCTACCACATTTATCATTCAGAGAATATTCTCAGCTTTCAAACCCATTCTTCAGTCGTGCTATGTGAGAATGTCCTATTCCCTATAAATGGCAGTCATATAAATGTCACGCACATGAAAGAACATTTTTTCTGATACAGTAGGTGTAATTTTTATAAAATGGCACATTTATTTGAAGCCGTAACTTTTTTGAGATATGGCCTTTTGCAAGGCCCGGAGTTTTTCAGAATGCTGTGATTTAGCACAGGATGAAATTCCACCTGCCTGTATCCTACCTGCATGGCAAACATTGCCAACCCAGAAAATGGGATGGAGCTTTCCCCTATTTATCAGGCTTCGAGGTTGTAAAGTAAATGGTACATGTGTACAGAGAAATTGGGTCATAGCACTTTCTCCATCGGCAACATTTATGGTCCTGCTGAAGTTCACATAGAAACTTCAGGTTCAGAAACCGATGTGTACAAGATGTGACCCCTACCTTGAGAATAATTTCCAGACTTCCGCGTTGCTTAAGCTTGCTAACTGTTGTTAGACGTAACCAAATAAATTTGTATAAGCCTGTTAATAAATTGAAAACCTGGGGCCTTGAGCCTTGTTCTGAACAGTTTTAAGAAAAATAGATTCATATGTCATAGAATTTCAAAATGGAAGCAACCCTGGGCACTCTGCTCTTCCCTGTCTCCTAAAGGACCACCCCTAGTCACTCTACCATTGTTAATGCCATTATTAAAAGGACATAAATTCTCCTTTTAAAGTCTCCCAAGTAGCTGATCTCCCACAGAAAAACAATCCAATGTTTCATGATCCTCACCATCTGCTTCTCTTTATAAGTCAGTTGGATCTTTTGTCAACTGCTGTTTAAAAATCATTTCCTTTTAAAATCTTAAGAAGGCTAATAAGCTATGGTCAAATATATGTACATAATCACCCTTCAAACTTGAAGACTTGCTAGGCTACCTTGTAGCTCGTTTCCTCTGGGTTGTCCTCCAAGAAGGAGGTTATATGCTAAGTGCCTGCACCCACATCTACCTATAATTCTTACTCTAAGATTCTACACAGGCTATGAATATGTAGTTTTCTGGGTGGGAGGGTTTTTTTGAAGTTATAGTTCCTCCAGAAATAACAGAAATAAGACTTTACAAATATAAGAGCTCTGAAGTCACCTATTTGACTTTGTTCTTTGTAAATCCAAAGAAAATGAGTCATTAGTTAATGATGAAGACTTTCTGAACAGTTCTGCATGATGTGTTAAACCTATTCAAGATATTTTGAATGACTTTTAGGACATTTCCAAAATGATCTGAATTAACACTTGTTTTTTTGTTGACAAGAAATTAGTCCTGGAAGGAATAAAGCCAAGTAAGTAACTAAAGGATAATTAATGCTTAAAACAATGCATGATAAGAAAACATACTTGGCCTATATACATAAACAATTTGTTCTTCCAAAATCATTAAGGAAAAGAGAACAAAGAATGCTTGTACTGTTTGAAGATCATCTTTCATAAATATATCACTAAAAAAAAAAAAGTACTATTCTACAAGTATTTCCACTCTATAACTAGGCAGGACATTGACATCCTGATCCAAATGCTTCTCCACAATGTCCCAGAAGAGTTTATTACACCATGTGTGAGAGTTCTTACCACATTGTACTTTGACAGTCACAGATTTCTGAAAAACTTATTTTGAGAGAAATATGTTTCTTTTAAATGTAGACTATATGAGCAATCCTAATGTCAGGCTAAAGTAAAGTCCACTTTTCATCTTAAAAGGAAAAAAAAATGTGTGTGAAGGGTAATTTTGAAAAGTTAGGAACTATAATTTAAAAAAAAAAGAAACCTAAGAGGTAGCAATATCACTATATATCACGCCTCACAGAAGGTTATTAGAACACAAACTAGGTATTCTCTTTTGCCTCAGCTCCATATACAGAAGGGGAAAAAATAGCAAGGGGCTCCAATCAGGCCTTCAGTGATGATGGCACCAATGCTGGGAATACGAGGGGGACAATTAACGGTCCACACTGATTATGCATGTTTCATCTAAACCTGCTCCTTTTGAAGAGTGTGGAAACAGCTTTGAGCCCAAGTTAAAAAGTGGCTGAAGACATTTTGCACAGACTTTAGTATACTTTCTTGTCCTGTTTCCCAGGTAAATTATTGCCCATTCTTTAACATGGGGTTCACGGTGCACCTTCCTGTGCATGGGTCCTTACACATCGCATTATAGCAGTTTGATTCTGTGTCTACATCGTCCCCAAGACTGGAGCACAGCACAGCACCTGGCACAGAGTCTGTTCAAAAAGTTTACTGAAAACATGAAACCCTACCAAGACATTGATCAAACTGATCTTGATTTTTGGAATATGTGAACCCTTATGGCTGTAGCAGGTTATGAGCCTGGATGCCCCGTGTACTGTACTACTTAAGGTCAAAGTGTCCAGATTTCGACTACTTGCCATTTGAGGAGAAGCATGAACTTGCCGTGTACTGTACAGTACATATAAAATAAATAGTGCGAATTATTGTAAGTATTTTTAAAAAGAAGGAAGAAATTGCAGGAACCTTGGTGTTTCTTCTCATTAACCTTAATTTTAGTAATCTTATTATGTTGCTATACTGGGTAAGTTTCATAAAAAAAACTGTAACTATAATACTTTAGAGTCTAATTCATTTTAAAGAGTGATATAATACGATTAAGGCATTTGACTGAGGTCATGAAAATTGGAATATTGAATTTTTAACGGTTTTAATTAGTTTAACTTAAGTAAAACACGTTAGCCCTTCTTTAATACCTGAAAGCATGGCATAAGCTACAAAACCTATGAACAGTTCAAAAGAATTAAGTTATAGCAAGTCATTCTTATACAAAAAAAAAAAAAAAATGATTATGCTCCCAGTTATTTCTTCATAGGAAAGGAAAGGATGTTGAGGAGAAAGCAGTTCGCAGGTTGGCAAATGGTTCAATTCAGTTAATGATGAAAGGTGCCAGTTGCCTCTGTTTTTCCCAGACTGTGATGTCCAGTTGTGCATTCTTGAGGCATATCTGGAAAATGGGAAGGTATGTGTTTGGGGATGGTAGTACACAAAGAGGCCCCTGTCTCTATCTCCCTGAGGGAAGCAGGAGTCTAGAAGAATCAGATTCCCAGCCAGCACTGTGTTCATTCCATGTGTGGGGTGGAGAGGGTGTAGGCCCTTTGCTGGGGTAAGAGGGAGCCAACACAGACCCTGTTTTCATTAAAGCCTAGGAGCCTTCTGAGAAGGGAGGCCCCTAAGGAAAGAGATTTAGGTCTAAGGTGCAGACAGGACTGGGAAAATGTATTATCCTATCAGCCAAATTATTTTCCCATTTCCCTGGTCATGTGCCATTCTTGGAGAGAGGGGATGAGAGGGAGGGAAAGAGCCAGTGGAGTGCTGGTAAGTGACTCTCTAAGGAAAGAAAAAAAAAGTCCTGATTTGTAGCATTTGGTGATTTCTGTGGCGTGGAAACTCCCACCCATGGCTGAGTTCAAGCCCTCACCTGGCAAGCCAGTCTCTAGCTATACCATTGAAAAGAGCTGAGATTGAAAACCAAGGAATTTAAAACAAGGAGCTGTCTCATTAAAAAAATACTTTAAACTAGCACAGCTCTCATGCTTGTATATCAGAATATAACACAAGGAAGGGGGAGGGAGTTTTAAGAGCACTTTGTCCCCTGGGGTAAGACAAGGAGACGCTGCAAGGCCAGATCCTGCCCTGAAGCTCAAGCTGATCAGTCTTGGCAAACATTAGAGGCATTATGGCCACTGGGGAGTCCTTGCCTCTCACAGCCAGCTTAGAAATAGAAGAAAATGATACCCCAAAGATGAAGGAGACTATATTCCTAAGAATGTGTAAATCACTCCCAGGAGATTTCTTTCTTTCTTTCTTTTTTTTTTTTTTTGATTTATTTATTTATTTGAGAGAGAGAAAACACATGCACTCGAGAGCCAGGGGAGGGGCAGAGGAAGAGGAAGAGAATCTCAAGCAGACTCCACGCTGAGCACAGAGCCCAAGGAGGGTGGGGGGTGGGGAGGCGAAGGCTTGATTTCATGACCCTGAGGTCATGACCCAAGCGGAAACCAAGAGTTGGACACTCAACCAACTGAGCCACCCAGGTGCCCCACCCCCAGAAGATTTCTAAAAAAACGGTAAGAAGATAGATAATATGAAGCAGAATGGAGTTCCATCAGCAGGGACTTCAAAGTGGGATCAGATCCACAGCAAAATTCCTCTACCCCTAAACTAATTTGGCAATTATCAATATTCATATAATTCTCAGTGGCCTCAATATGAAGATAAATGACTATTCATAGGAAATTTACTGAAACAAAGTTCATTCAAAATTGAAATGATCAGGGGCACCTGGGCGGCTCAGTCGGTTAAGTCTGCCTTAGGCTCAGGTCACCATCTCCAGGTCCTGGGATCGAGCCCCAAGTAGGGCTCCCTGCTCACTGGGGAGTCTGCATCTCCTTCTCCCTCTGCCCCTCCCCCCTGCTCGTGGTCTCTCTCGAGTGCTCTCTCTCTTACTTTCTCAAATAAATCAATAAAATCTTCAATACAAAAAAATGGAAATGATCAAATCTCTTGCTAAATGTCTCTGGCCACAGTAATCCTAAAAAAAGCAAAACCCACTAACTGACACTAAATATTAAGTGGGTTGTTGCAATCACCAAATTATCCAATCAGCAAATGCTCGTGTAGTGTGTACAAGCCAAATGCCACCTAATCAGTGAGATAGAGTTGTTTTTCTGATGGTGGCAGTCCAGATTCTGTCCTGATGCTGAATCTTTGGTGAACTACAGATTCCTATGAAGTTGTTCAGCATTTAGAAGGTAAATAGAGGTCAAAGCAAATTAACTCAGACTGGACTGAACTCCTGACCTTGTTGTCATGAGCCCCAGGCTTTAATCAAATGAACTAACTAGCCTCGTCAGTGGATAATGAACCTACATGATAAAATTCTTGGCCAGGGAATCATAATACAATCCTCATTTATCTCAACAGATGCAGCTGAGATCTAAATGCGAAAACTTGTATTAATAGATTTTTGAATAAACTAGAATTTCACGAAGAACTTAAATTAAAAATAAATAATTTTTCTCTTAAAATACAATTAAGATAGATAACAGAGATCTGCATCTCTTTGCTGTCTTGGTAATCCATTGGGTGATAGTGAAACGTTACTAACAGAATCACTGTAGTTATAGCACAGGCCAAAGCTAGTTCTAGTTATTAGCAATTGCTGAGGAAGTATATATCCCTATAGAACATAAATGTGAATGTTAGATTTAGTTATGCTCTTGTGACTTGATCAAACCATACAAGTTAAGACTACTGTTTCCTTTTGTATTATTCTATTGCCTAGCATAAAAACAAATCATCAGTAAACTTGGTTGCTCTAAGATAAATAACATTTTCTTACAAAACAACTGAAATAATTTATCAATTTTTCAGCAACCAACCTGCAGTGGGTTAGTTATTTAGATGCTGGATATGTTAGTATGTGACTCTTACTAACAGAGGTACTTCTAATACAGAGGCTAAAATAAGAAATAGACTATTATATTTTCAAATAATATATAGACACTGAAGACTGAATGTCAAAAAAGAAAACAATTAGTAGAAAAATCCATTGATTATAGACATGTTACATTTTTCATAAGCTGCAATCAGAGATCTTTTTAAGCCAAGGTCTTCTGATTTTGCTGCAATAATATATACCTGTCAGAAAAGAATATGGGCTTAAATGTGAATATGCTTGCTTTCCCTGAAGAACCTTGATCTCACTAAATACAGAAATAGCTCAATGAATAAATTGGATGGGTTCATGTGTTAGTGGAAGGTTTTAAATTTTTTAAAATATTTTTGCTTTCCATTTGTCCCTGGGATATATTAAAACAAATGTTCTAATCACAAAAAGACTGGTACCTTTGCAGAACTCCCTCCTGCCCCTATGCCTTGTGATGAAAGGAAATATTTGATGGATGGGCTTCACTCAGCTATTACAAATATGTTGTCAAGTCATGCAGGGCTTTCAGGTTGAAATTCAGAAGGAATAATAAAACAGAAGGAAGGACTAAAAAAAAAAAATCCCTGTTTGCAGGCCTCAAATTAAAATGAAAAACTGCGTCACATCTTATAGTGTTTAAAAGTGTTATTTTTATTCTAACTCCCCAGAAAGGGCCAAGGCAGATCACTGGATTGTGTGTGTTATAACCCCAGTAGAAATATACGCGTCCAGTGGGGATACTACCTGTGGAAGAATTCAACATCTTGGACGAACAATCGTTTCAGAATTCAAAGCTGAATTCTTAAGCGGGAATTATCTTTAATAATGATTTCATCCAAATGTTAATGAAGGAGTGTGTGGCCCTTCATATAATTCTCAGTGGCCTCAATATGAAGATAAATGACTATTCATGGGAAATTTACTGAAACAAAGTTCATTCACTCTCACTAATGTGAGATTAGTATTCAGGAGTACCCTAGGAGATCGGTGGGGGGATTTGATCCAACGGACTTTGTGGCTCATGAAGAACAACTTGTCAAGGTTTACTTGAGATGGTTACAGAGCGAAGCCTACATGACTCTGATACAAGCCCTGAGTCTGGCTCCCTTGATTCTCTTCTTTGTGGGGCCTGCACACTCATTCTTACCTCTGGTTTTCATAAAAATAGGAATTCTCGCCTCTCAGACTCAGCCAATGACTATTTCATGGAAAAAGTTGTTGTAAAGTAGGTGAAATGTTCCTGCAACTCCTCACAACCTCATCAACACCCTGCTTTCTCTCTGCCTTTTCCTTCCCCACCATCCGTCTCCAAAAAAGATAGCCTTCTCTTTTTTCATTTGTAGTGGTTCTCAGTCCTGGGTGCTCCTTAGAACTGATCGCTTGTTTGGGTTGGGGTTTTTGTTGTTGTTAGTTTGTATGTTTGTTTTCTTTGTTTTTTAAAATACAGATGTCTGGGCTCTACCTCAGACCAACTGATTCAGAATCTCAGAGGGTGCCCTAGCATTTAATGTCTACCTAGCTGATTTTAATGTGTGACCAGGGAAGAGAACCACTGTATCAGGCCATTAACTGAAAGCTAACAGGCAATGGTTCACAATCTTGGTTCAACAGTAGAAGCATCTGAGGGAGTTTTTGGGGGAAAAAAATGCCCAGGCTCTATCCTAGACCAGTTGATTGCAACTCTCCAAGAGTTTGGTCATCTATATTTTATAAAAGTTCTCTATGTGATTCTCATGTGCACCATGGTTGAGAACCACTGTTTCTAGTGTAAACCTTTGTGGTGGTATTTGCATTTTATAAACCTTAGTGATTCTAAGAAGTTGCTTTGATGGTCGAACAAAAGTCTGGAGAGTGGCAGGGAGACATCTGTCTGTCTGTCTATACCACCTCATGGCTCCTCTCCCTGCATTCCAATCCAAACCAAATTCTATAAATGGGTCTTTCTTTGTACTTATAGTTCCTTATGGTTCCCAACACACTATTTCAATTACCCAAAATTGTGTTGTGATGATAGTTTTGTCTTTATAGTTCTTTCCATGATTACCTCCAAACCTTTTTAGAGAAACTTTTTTCTGCATTTTTAGTTTGTATAAATATGTAAAATTGGGTAAGCTAAAAAACAAATAATATAATACTGTGTATAGCTAAGATTGAACTTTTATATAAAATAATTTAATTTGTATTTTCTATAAATTTCTCATAATATAAGATAAAAGAGGGGCGCCTGGGTGGCTCAGTCGTTAAGCGTCTGCCTTGGGCTCAGGTCATGATCTCAGGGTCCTGGGATAGAGCCTCGCATCGGGCTCCCTGCTCGGCGGGAAGCCTGCTTCTTCCTCTCCCACTCCCCCTGCTTGTGTTCTCTCTCTCGCTGTTTATCTCTCCCTGTCAAATAAATAAACAAAATCTTTAAAACAAAACAAAACTAGGCAGTCTGGGTGGCGCCTGGGTGGCTCAGTCGTTAAGCGTCTGCCTTCAGCTCAGGTCATGATCTCAGGGTCCTGGGATTGAGCCCCACATCGGGCTCCCTGCTCGGCCGGAAGCCTGCTTCTCCCTCTCCCACTCCCCCTGCTTGTGTTCCCTCTCTCGCTGTCTCTCTCTCTCTGTCAAATAAATAAATAAAATCTTAAAAAAAAAAAAAAAAAGAACTGAGTGCCAGAAGATGAAAGGATAAGCACTTATTCATGGAGTCCTGTCCCCCATTGGTCTATGGTGGCCGTATGGGTCATACATGCCTGAATGCTAAGCAAGTGCAGGTATCAGAGAGGCCTCAGGACAAGAATCAAGAGATAGAAGATGTGAGTCCCCAAAGTGAGCCTCTGTTAGGCAGCGGAAGTTCAGCAGAGCTCCATTACTACCCGGTAACTGGAAATAGAACCAGGAGGATTTGAAGAGGAGCTCAAGATGTGGCAAACACCATTATCAACCTTAGAACTTCTATAACTTGGGGGCGCCTGGGTGGCTCAGTCATTAAGTGTCTGCCTTCGGCTCAGGTCATGATCTCAGGGTCCTGGGATCGAGCCCCGCATCGGGCTCCCTGCTCAGCAGAGAGCCTGCTTCTCCCTCTCCTACTCCCTCTGCTTGTGTTCCCTCTCTCGCTGTTTCTCTCTGTCAAATAAATAAATAAAATCTTTTAAAAAAAAAGAACTTCTATAACTTGATAAGGAGTAAATAACTGCCCAATGGGATGACTATATTTCTTTCTAAGTCAATCAGTAATATTTTAATATCTCCTTACTGTCTTTGTACACAATTTGTCCAGTGATGTCTCTGAAAGTTTAAGAAAGTGAAAATAATTTCAATGGTTGCTATAACAGCCCAAGTGTGTTACACTGGATTGCCAAGCTGCATTGTAAGAGGGAAATGTTAAAATGAGTAAGAATTACAAATGAGAGAAATTCACACTTGAGCTGTTTATACATCTGTTTTGATAAACTCATATGTTCTAAAGCCATTTCATATATGGTTTTATTTATAAGAAATAAGTGGGAAAAGCAGAAACTTCTTAAGAATTATTGAATGCTATTTCAGATAAATTTTATATATTTCCAATGATCAGTTATAGAAGCATAATTAATCCCTAATTTACAGAATTTATATAAAGGTTACATTAATTAGGTAATCAATAGATTTGAAAATTAGAAAATCACTACATTATTTGAATAATCTATTAATGAGAGCCAATTTACTGAGTACTTACTATGTCTTAAGAACTGTTTTAAGATACATTAATTCATGGGGCACCTGGGTGGCTAAGTCAGTTAAGCATCTCACTCTTGATTTTGGCTCAGGTCAGGATCTCAGGATTGTAAGATCGAGCCCCTCATGGGGCTCCACGCTGGATGTGGAGCTTGCTTGGTATTCTCTCCTCCCCACCCTGCACCATCTCTCTTTCCTCTCTCTCTTTCCCTCCCTCCCTCTCTAAGAAAAAAAAAAAAAAGATACATTAATTCATTTAATCCTCACAATGTATCAAAAGTAGGTACTATCAATCTCTCATTTGAAAGATGATGAAACTAAGACACCAAGAGTTTGTGTAACTTACCCAAGCTGATAGTGCTGGTAAGAGTTGGGACAAAAAAATAGTGCTGTTTAGTGAATATCTCCATTTAAAAAAAAAAGTTTATGACAGGTTAGAATAAATTAAGGTAGTGGCCAAATCGTCAAAACAGACTCCAGAATCACTCTCTCTTTGCAATGATTAAGATGATCCAAGTGAAAATATGTCAATAAAGATATCATCCATCTCATTACAGAACACTGGTAACTTTATCAAATCTGTATTTTGCTTGCAAATGTTCATCTGAATGTAAGAGAGAGAAAAACAATAGATGAGGGAAAAACACTGGATAAAAAGTGTGGGGATAGTCAGCCAACTAACATTCTTTGAACACATTCACAATAATCAAGGCATCATTCACCAGTTTGAGAGTTTGAGTTCTAACAAGTAGGTGTTTACTGATTAGCAACTAACCAATATAATATAAATTGCTAAACTAGTTTGCATTTGCAGATGCTACGAAAAATTTCCCTAAGGCCCAGCTATGTTTCCATATGAGAGGCCCTGTATCATACCCTTCTCTGACTCAATTCAGGGTATCAGTCACCAGCTAGTTCTAAAAATGATTCAGTTGTGGTGATTAATTCAATTATTCAAAGAGTTTCTGTGGAAGTACAGGGAAGTCTTATAACTGCCCAATGGAATGACTATATTTCTTTCTAAGTCTTTGGATAAGCTCAGGTAAGAATATAGGTATTTTCTGTAGGCTACAATGGAAAGGGCAAATTTCTGACACCCCATTAAAAAGGGCAAGCTTCCTATGCTCTGCAATCGGCATGAAATCCACCATGGAAGAACTGAAGAGTGACTACAACTGGCTTAAAATTCCACAGCAAATTCACTGAGGGTTACTTTAAACCCATTTGGGTGAAAGAAGTACTGTCTTTACAACATCTTCCCGACTTCTCTCCTGCTCCCTTATTCTTCCCAGTGGTTTCACTTTAATCACTCAATTTCCTCTTCATTATGTGCCCCACGCTGTGCCTGGCACACAGAGCAAACAGCTCCTTCCAACACCTACATTCCATCTTTCTAATATCACTCAACAAATTTTGTCAAGAAGTGCCTAGTCCATCATAGTCCATGCTCTTGTTAGCACGGGGCATATGTTACTGAACAAAAGAGACCAAGAAAGGAAAAGGTTAACTGAAAATTTACAGTAAATAATAAATGTTATTTAAAATAAATAATTTTTTGAGAAAAATTCATTACTGAAAGGAAAAATAATATTCTTCAGAATAACCTAAATTATTTTATTGGACCGTAGAAACTTTGAGAACTTTTATTTGGTTTGTTTTTAATTTAAATTTCAAAAGCTTTTAAAAAGTAACTCACATGCTTTATAACAGTATTTCAGTTTAGTTTTAACTTGCATTTCTTTTATTTTGGGTAAGATTAAGATTTTTTTTTACTATGTTATATCACCTTAGGATGAAAGTCAACTTATATCCTTTGTCCAATTTCAATTGGGCAATTTTTTTTTTAATTTGTAGGAGTTAAAAATATTTTTTGCTGTTTGTTGATGATCTTCTGACTTTGCTTACAGTGGTTTCTTGCTTTGCAGGTATTATTTATTTTTATGTAATCACAGTTTTATGTAATATATATGATAATTTTTACTTTTAAGTTAGATACTAGATTTTAGGTTGAGAGATATACTTTGTATTTTTATTTATCCCTTTATTCTTTAATGGTTTCAGGGATTTGTGGTATAGGAAAAGGGCCTTTTCCCTCTAAAGTCATAAAAGAATTTTCCATGGTTCCTTCTAGCTTTATTATAGTTCTACTTAAAATAGATACATACATACATACATAATTTAAATCTTTAATATATTTTAAATTTACCTTGGAGGGGAGTATGACGTATAGATTCAACTTTTTCTGCCAATTGACTATTTAGTTGTCCTAATATTTGCTCCTGAATAATCCATCTTCTTCTCACTGACTTGAGATGACATCTTTATCGTATGTGCTTAGGTCAATTTCTGAATTTTTTACTCTATTTCACTGACCATTTTCTATTCCTGTGACACTGCTATATTATTTCATTATTTTAGCTTTATAATATTTAAATATTTGATAAAACTAGCCCCCTATTCATTACTTTGTTTCTCAGAATTTAGAGATTAAATTAGGGAAAACTGACATCTGCATAAAGCTGAGCCTGCCCATCCAGGAGCATGCTGTACCTTTCCATTTACATAAATCTTCTCTAGGTCTTAATGGAATTTTACATTTTTCTTCATATAGATCTTGTACCTGTCTTCTTATCGTGTTACATTTATTCCTAAATATTTTCCTATTTTGTTGCAGCTTTAAGTAGGGCCCCTTCTATCAAATCTTCAAACTATAATTTTTTTTATATGTGAAGAATATTGATATTAATTGGGTTCCTAAACAAGATGTTAGATTGATTTTATATGTATGGTACTTCTTCAGTTGACTTTCTCGAGTTTTCTAAGACTACAGTTTCATCATTCACAACCCCTTTTGAATTTCTATACCTCAAATTTTTTTCTGTGGTCTAGTTGTGTTAGCTAGAATTTCCAAACAATAATAACTAAATTGGTCAAAGCAGATACGTTCGTCTGGCTTATGGTCTGTCTGGCTTATCACTTTATTGGGAGTGTTTCTAGTCATTTTTTTTTTTTGTAATTTTCTTTTAAGTTAGATACTAGATTTTAGGTTGAGAGAGATATTTTGTATGTTAAGGAAATACCTATCTGTTTCTTTTTTTACTGAGTCAAAAATAAATGTCAAATTTTAATATATGCCCATTTAGCATACATAAATATGACTGTATTATTCTCCTAGATCTTCCAATATGGTAAGCTATATCAACAGATTTTCTAATATTGAATTTACAGAACTCATCTTTACATTCCTAGAATAATCCCCATTTGATCAATGTGCATTTTCTCTTAACAAGCTGCTGGATTCTGTTCGCTAATGTTTTACTTAGGATTTTTTGTATCATGAAACATAAGTAAATGGCTCTACAGTTTCCTTACTAATGCATTCTTTGCTAGATTTTGCTCTGAGAACACTTGGAACTGTTAAATGTTGGACAAAGGCAGTATCGTTGCAACACATAGTTTAAAGCATCCACCAGTAAGTGTCCTGGTTTTTCACTGCATCTCTTTATCCAACAGAAGAAGTTTTTGACCAGCGATTTTGTTCAATCAGACACATATGAGAATATATACGACAATAATTTTTCCATGTTGAGCATTCATATTTTGTTGGCTATTTCTGTTATTATCTTTCAGTCATGGAAAAAACTTCTACAGATGCATTTCCTTCTACTATGAATTCTTCAGAAAAGCAAGAGACTGTATGTATTTTTGGAACTGGAGATTTTGGAAGATCACTGGCACTTAAAATGCTCCAGTGTGATTACTCTATTGTTTTTGGAAGTAGAAACCCGCTAAGGTCCAGGTTGCTGCCCAACGGTGCAGAGGTCTTGAGCTATTCAGAAGCAGCCCAGAAATCAGACATCATAATCTTAGCAGTCCACAGAGAGCATTATGAGTTTCTCAAGGAACTAACTGAGGTGCTCAAAGGAAAAATATTGGTCGACATCAGCAACAACCTCAAAATCAATCAGTATCCAGAATCTAATGCAGAGTACCTTGCTCAGTTGGTGCCAGGAGCCCACGTAGTCAAAGCATTTAATACCATCTCAGCCTGGGCTCTCCAGTCCGGAGCACTGGATGCAAATCGGCAGGTAAGATTAAATGATTAATTTATACTCAGTCTTTAAGAAGTGAATGTTTTGGGGCGCTTAGGTGGCTCAGTCAGTTAGGTGTCTGCCTTTGGCTCAGGTCATGATCCCAGGGTCCTGGGATCAAGCCCCACATCGGGCTCCCTGCTCAGTGGGGAGCCTGCTTCTCTCTCTCCTCCCCGCTCTTGCTCTCTCTTTCAAATAAATAAATCAAATCTTAAAAAAAAAAAAAGTGAGGGGCGCCTGGGTGGCTCAGTCATTAAGCGTCTGCCTTCGGCTCAGGTCATGATCCCAGAGTCCTGGGATCGAGCCCCGCATCAGGCTCCCTGCTCCGCGGGAAGCCTGCTTCTCCCTCTCCCATTCCCCCTGCTTGTGTTCCCTCTCTCGCTGTGTCTCTCTCTGTCAAATAAATAAATAAAATCTTTAAAAAAAAAAAAAAGTCAATGTTTTAATGTGCACGTACCTCGAAGATGCCAAAATAGAATTCCAAAATAAAATACCCACTAAACATTTCTGATTGCTAATACATGCCGTGGATAATTTTCTTGGGTTTAACCAAGTAAAGTAGTCAATTGTTGTGAGTTATTTCCCATTGTTGGCACCCTCAGCTTTTAGTTTGATGGAACCCAATGCTGTCAGGCTCCAGAGGCCTCATGTAAGTACTAAAAAATAACACAGTTAGATTGTTGATGGATATCCTTTCCATTCCCATTACATTGTATGAAACTGGTTCCATTTATTCATTGAAATTAAAAGTAATCCATAACTGATGTAGCACCCATGAATACAGAAGAAAAATCAAACCATTCACCCTGTAGAGAACCAAGTCCTATTTTATCAGTCTGATATGCTTAAAACCACTCTCAACTTCAACCCTGGTACTTAACCATCCAGCACACGTGTGCAAGTTTAAAACATGTTGCTTCTACATCCTTGTTTGAAAAGCATGTCCCTGTTCTGCATGGTGCTTACATAGATTTTCAAAGTAATGATTAAAGAAAGAATAAGTATTATTTAATTGTTTATTAATTGATTATTCTCAACCAGGTGTTTGTCTGCGGAAATGATAGCAAAGCCAAGCAAAGAGTGATGGATATTGTTCGTACTCTTGGACTTACTCCACTGGATCGAGGATCTCTCATGGCAGCCAAAGAAATTGAAAACTACCCCCTGCAACTATTTCCAATGTGGAAGTTCCCCTTCTATTTGTCTGCTATTCTGTGTGTCTTCTTCTTTTTCTACTGTATTATAAGAGACATAATCTACCCTTATGTTAATGGCAAGAAAGATAGCACATTTCGCTTGGCTATTTCCATTCCAAATCGTATCTTTCCAATAGCAGCACTTACATTGCTTGCCTTGGTTTACCTCCCTGGTGTTATTGCTGCAATTCTGCAACTGTACCGAGGTACAAAATACCGCCGATTCCCAGACTGGCTTGACCACTGGATGCTTTGCAGAAAGCAGCTTGGCTTAGTAGCACTGGGATTTGCCTTCCTTCATGTCCTCTACACACTTGTGATTCCTATTCGTTATTATGTACGATGGACACTGAAAAACAGAACCATTACCCAGGTAAATCTCTACTTATTTATATTCTCCAATGTCTTAAATCAAAGAGAAATCTTGCTGCATCATATTCCATTTCACGATTAGAGAAAATCACTCTCCTAAGCATCTTTATTTTTTAAGTACTAGAGCTCCTCTCAGGTTTTGGTTGTTTTCTCTTTTGTTGTTGTTGTTTGGTTTGGTTTGGGTTTTTATTGCTTGTTTGTTTGTTTGTTTTAATGAATTCAGTTGAGACCTTATACAACTATTGAGAATGAAAGTTAGATTCCTGGGCTCACTTGCATCCAGATGTGTATTCCCAGGACTCACTGGGATACTGGCAAACTGACAGATCTGGGGGCTCAGGAAACCTAATAACACTTACTTGAATTCCTCGGGGAGGGGGTGCAGTCAATAAATGTAAACCAATGTGTTTTCAAGCTTCTATTTTTATGCCTGCTACTTCCTTTTGGAAGTCAAAACCAACCATCTTCTAAGTAAGGGGGCTGTTCAAACCTGTGTCACAGGAAGGTAAACAAATTCACAGAAGGGTGCTTATAACTTCATTAATGTTTGACTTGCACAGAGCTGCTTTCAAGAACTAGAAAACTAAACAATTCTGAGCAAATGTCAAATACTATTTTCTGCATAGTCAAAAATTCAGAGAGAATTAGCTCAGACAGTCTTAAAGCAGTCCCAGAGGAAGTGCTATCCATCCGTTCTAGTTTGGAAATAATTGGTTTTGATCAATCTTACTGCACTCTCAAAGTTTATGAGTCGATAACTCATTGATGGTACTTCTGTGGATTTCTCTACATTATTTCCCTAAAAAATACAAGGGAAGTTCTTAGGTAAGAGTCCCATTTGAAGGGCCTGATTTTTCTCAATCTGTGGTGTGACATACCTGATGGTATATTACAACAAAAATAAACATGAAAGAACCCAAACTTTGCGTGTGTGAATAAGCATACAAAGCAGAAAAACAGAATCCTGATACAATCATTTGAGAACATCAAGTTTTACTTGGGGAACAAGAAGCCATATGGTAAAGAAGGTTTAAGTAAATGTTTACTTTGTTTTAGAATTTATAGGGTCAATTAAAACTTTCTACACAACTCCAGGAGTCAACTATTATAATAAAGTCCCAGCAGAACCAATTACTTTTTCTACCAAGAAATATCATTTCCAAGTGTATTTTTCTCAACAGTTATTTTCAAGTGATTATTAAGAAATACATACAATTTATCTTGAGCAAATATACCATGCAGAGGTATTTTTCAGTCCCCTTAAAAGTTTGGGCAGTTTGTAAAAAATGTAATATTTAAAAATTGCTTATAATTTTTCTTAGGCAAAAGCCAAGACAGAAGATCCATTTAGCACCTCTACTGCCTGGCTTAATGATTCATACATAGCTTTGGGAATCCTTGGATTTTTCCTGTTTGTACTCTTGGGAATCACTTCCTTGCCATCAGTTAGCAACATGGTCAACTGGAGAGAGTTCCGATTTGTCCAGGTAAGGACTTCAAGATTTAATCTCCTTTATATTGCAAAATAAGTCCGGCTTTATAAATATTTTCATTTTTCTCTCATACCATGCATAAATTTTCATCTTGCTCCTTCACTTCCCTAGCAATGTCACAAAAATAGAAATTGAGCCAAGTTCAAGTGAGAAAATGCTAAACTCTGGTACCAAAAGGCATACCATAATAGTTTTGTTTCCTAGCTGGGCATCACTTGCCAAGATCACTGCTTACTCCTAGAGCCACAGGTAAGAGTAGAGAGTGAAAAATACTAACAACTATTAAACTTTGTGTGTAGGGATGTGCTAGGCACAACGTGAAGAGAAACCCAAAGACAAAATTTCTACCTCTGACAATCAACCTTAGTATATGGACATATTGATACAAGAGAGCATATATTAAATATATATATATATTTATATATTATATATATATTAAACTCAAGTTTAAAACCATCAAAGCAAGCTATGTTAGACTGTTATCATACCAGACCCAGTGCTGGTCTATAAAAGGGAAAATTGCTGTTTCCCACATATCAACCACCAGACACCTCACTAAAGGCAGTTAGTTACTATTCTTATGGACCAGTAATACTCAAAGTGTGGTACCTAGAATCTCAGCATCACCTGGGGTCTTACTAGAGACACAAGTTCCCAGGCTCCCCCCAGACTTAACGAATCAGAAATTCCGGAGGTGTGGCCCAACAATGTGTTTTAACAAGTCTTCCAGATTATTCTGATGCATGCTTGTTGTGAACCAGTATAATAATAGAAAAGACCATTAGTAACTGAAATCAGATTTGAATTTTATAAAACGATTCAAATTTCAAAAGTCTTGCAGTTTCTCCCAGAGAACAAATGCAGTCAACATTTTCTCATGTTAACACCTTTAGTAAAGGCATTAAGACAGAAATAAACATTGAGCTTTAGAATTTAGGCCAAAACAAGCAAACAAAAGTAAAGTTTGCTAATTGTTCTTTATAGAATAGAAATTAGCTAGCATCTGCTTCTAGTCAGTAACATAAACTAATGTGGTACTTCTCGAGGACATGCTGTGTCTTATTCACCTCTGGCCTCCAGAAAATTTGATCAAGGAAAAAGTTTTACCACTGGGGAAGAAGCCAAGGTATATTATTTATTCTAACCCAAAAAAGTTTACTCTTAGCAAACTTTCCCATCCAGCCAGGTTAAAATGAAACCACCACTTAATCCCCTTCACCTATGTCACCCATCCTGGTAACTGAGGTAAAGCACAGGGAATATAGTCAATAATACTGGAATAACATTGTATGGTGACAGCTGGTGCCTACACTTATCGTGGTGAGCAGTACAAAATGTATAGAATTGTCGAATCAAGATGTTGTACATCTGAAACTAATAAAACGTTGTATGCCAACTATACTTCAAGAATAAAAAATTTTTAGAAGGATGAAATCAACATATCATTTGTAAGCACAATCTTTTTTTTTTAATGCAATATTTATCATCCCAAAGGAGGGTTAATGCTTTCTCCAGTACTTAGCAGAGTGTTCTAAATATTTCAGATGTCAAAGGTTTGTGGTTGGTAATAAATATCTTTCATGGCTTAGAGTGTTTCACTTTAAAATATAAATGTAGGGTGCCTGGGTGGCTCAGTTGGTTAAGCGACTGCCTTCGGCTCAGGTCATGATCCCAGAGTCCTGGGATCGAGTCCCACATCGGGCTCCCGGCTCAGCAGGGAGCCTGCTTCTCCCTCTGACCCTCTCCGCTCTCATGCTGTTTCTCTCTCTCTCTCTCTCTCAAGTAAATAAATAAAATCTTTAAAAAAATAAAATAAAATATAAATGTAGTGTTAATGTATACATATTTTTTTCTTGCTTATATAGTCCAAACTGGGTTATTTGACCTTGATCTTGTGCACAGCCCACACCATGGTGTATGGCGGAAAGAGATTCCTCAGTCCTTCGAGTCTCAGATGGTATCTTCCTTCAGCCTACGTGATAGCGCTCATCATTCCCTGCACCGTGCTGGTGATCAAGTTCATCCTCATCCTGCCATGTATAGACAAGACCCTTACACGAATCCGCCAGGGCTGGGAAAGGAACTCAAAACAGACATCAAATGGACAATATTTGAAGCAAAGTTCAATTTAGTATTGTATATTTAGGGAAGACTACATAATGGGCACAGTTAAGAAAGCATTTTTCTCCCACCTTGGCCTGAAGTTTGTTAACAGAGAAGGAAATGTTGCCTGACTTTGAGAAATTGACAGATAGGAATAGAACACCATTTAATCTCAGGTTAGTGATGAACCTATGTAGGTTCCTGCCTCTCTTCTTCCCAGAGGCAGCAGGCTGAGGTCACACTGAGTTTTGTGGCTTCACACTAAAACATTTTTTTGTTATGGGCAACATGCATGACCTAATGTCTTGCAAAATCCAGGGGAAATACATGCAACTTCCTTCTCTGGTTCAAGGGCTGAGTGCAATGAAAAAGAAAACAGTAAGATGGTGGCCACTGATAAAGTCTTTCTGAGGTATGTCTGAAAAAGGGGGACAAATGAAGGAAAAGGAATGAAAATTTTTCTTACTGTTCTTTTTAAATGAAGGAGATCCTAAGTATTGCCATAGTGAATTCTATAGTTATATGTGCTCTTTGATTTTGCTTTTGCCAACATGGATGTGTACTGTGGAGGACTATTTTATAACACAACAAAAATATCACCATTGATGGGAAGTAACCATGGGTTGAATACATGCAAATCTATTACCATTGTCATAAGATTCTTCCTCTACAAGGAATACATGTAGGGAAGATTGAGTTCAAATTGAGAGATATCCACTGGATTTTTTCAATATATAATAAGCAAGGAAGGGTTGATAAAAGCCCTTGCACAATAAGGTGAAATAAGCCAGAATTTTAGATAGCAAGCTAAATAAATTTTGGAAAGTTGCACTATACAAGGTTTGTATGATTAAGGTATTATGGTATGCTTTGTGAATAGTATATTCCAAATATTGTTCAATACTAATCATTTACGAAATGGATTTCTAGTATAAAAAAGTAGCTTCTATAATTTTTCAGGGCTTATTTTAATTTTAAGCAGTGAAATTAAATGAATAATGAAAGTATAAGTTTGACCAAGGCATAGATGAGAGAGAATTACATAAAATCTTAGGGTAGAAAGGTGTGAACAGTAGCTGAAATATGAGACATGCTTCTTTCTCAAATCTTTGCTGGAATGCAGGATGGTTTTCTCTGTTTTTCCTGTGCTGATATTGCCATTAGCCTTCCTGACTCATGCATGGAGCTGAAAGAGCCTCGTGCACCCTCTTCCCACAAACTGAAATAACCAAAAGGCCTTGAGACTGACATTTTTCTGCCTGCTCTATAAAGGCCATCTATTTTTCTTTTTTTTTTAACCTTTATTATCATATATTCTATGTGATACAAAATGATTAAAATATATTAAAACAGGGGCACCTGGGTGGCTCAGTCGTTAAGCGTCTGCCTTCGGCTCAGGTCATGATCCTGGGGTCCTGGGATCGAGCCCCACATTGGGCTCCCTGCTCGGCGGGGAGCCTGCTTCTCCCTCTCCCACTCCCCCTGCTTTTCCCTCTCTCGCTGTGTCTCTCTGTCAAATAAATAAATAAAATCTTTAAAATATATATATATATATATATATATATATATATATATATATATATATATATATATATATATATATTAAAACATCACCCACCATCCAGGATATTTCTCTACAAAACTTTTTGAAAATAGTTTCATCTATACTGTATAGTCAATTTTACATCCTTCCTTTTTCACTTAATGTATCAGTGGCTTCATTCTCTTACATGGTTTATGTATATTATTAGTGGCTGCAATATATTACATCAAATGGCCTTTTATTTAACCACTGCACTAATTAAACATATAGGTTATATCTGTTTTTTTACTAAAACAAATAACATTTCAGAGAATATTTTAGCACTTAATACTTTTTTCCATATTTTAAATTATTTCCTTGGAATACTTGGCAAGAATTGGGATTACAAAATTAAGAAACTCATAATAGCACTTGATATATATTGCCAAATTATTTCTAAATTGACCTTGTCAATATCATTGGCCTTGGATGAGGGTGTTGGTTTCTTCATACCTTTTATAAATTTTGGTTTTTATCTCAGTTTGTGTTCACTGAGAAGGTACATAGAACACATGCTCCATTAATTTATCCTTGATCCACCTAAGCAAGGGTACAAAAAAACCTGGAAAATTGTGAGCAGAGCAGTGGTATATAGTGCTGAGCCTAGAGCATCAGTGGAAAAACAGGAAGAATGTCACTACTCATCCACTCCATTTTGTGCAAAAGGGCCAAATGTGCCAGTGTTGGAGCCTGCTTGTTGTCTAGAGAATGGTTGCTTCAACATTAAATACTACCCAGGCTGACGTAAAGAAAGTCTCTGGGGTTAACCATGTTCTTTGGTAAAGAGTTTTTACTGGGCCACAGTTCATCACTAAAAATAGAAAATGCCACACCTAGGTTAAAAATAAAAAAGCCTATCTAGAGTAAAAATCTACTTTAATAACCTAGTAAAAATGTTCTGCCTGGGTGGTTAATAGAAGCCATCCACACAGCCAGAAGCTGAAGAACACCTCCAGTGGTTTTGGTGTAACAACACCTTGGCAAACCTGACCCTCCGCATCAACCACAGGGCCTCCAAGCCCCATCAGTGGACCAGAGAAGCCAGTTTCCTCCCCTTGTCCCTCTCACCATCCTTCCTCCCCAAACCATCAAACCAACTTGATCCTCCTAACAGCTGACTCCTCCAGTTTACCTACAGTTGGAAAGAATGAGTTTGGAACAGATGGAAATACTGAACTGTATTCCTTTTAACAGGTCCAACCTGTTCTCTATAAAAAAAGTTAGACTAAACTGCACTGTATTCTAGGAAAATTTTTAAGCTCACGGACCTTTTATTTTTGTATGTTCTCCCCATGGTAAGGGATGACTGCTTCTGTAAATTTGTACTCATTAAATGTTATTTTAAAAATATGTTCCAGTTTTGTTTAATTCCAGTTTTGACTCATCAGCATTCCAAAAAAAAAAAAAAAGATTAAAAGCTTTTAAATCACAGCAGTTCCAGTATCTGGAAGTAAAAATACCTCCCTTCAGGCATAAGGAAAAGGAGAGGCAGTACATGAGCTTAAAAGCATATAAACAGATTTGCAGCTTCATGCAGTATATGCTTGAGCTCAGCAGCGGGTGCACTCCAATATCCTCTGTGTCTCACTTTTACCCTCAGAGAGGGGAGAGCATCAGCTGGCCAAAACAGAGGTAGGGGTACATTATCCCACAATGGACTTTGGTAAGAAGTAGAAAAAAAAAAAATGCTTTCCTTCGTCCAGGTAGATGCTACCAGGACGGGGCTAATGATTTCACTAACGGACTGACTTCAGGTTGGATTTCAGCCTGCAGACCAGACATTAAATGTCCTGCACAACTGGACAGCCACAGCCCTGATGGGCATGATCATTCTTTCAAAAGCAAGATAAAAACTGATAAATAGAGGCTAGCAAGCTAGAGAAAGCTAGAAGCAAATAGCAAAGCCCTTACTCAAAAGCTTTGAGGATTAGAAATTAGAAATTGCACTAAAAGCTCTTCATGCATTAATTGTTCAGGGACCACAAAAGAGCCATGATAATAATGAAAGTGTATAATGAATTTTACCTTGAGGATCCCAGAAGATTCTTGACCTCCTCCCAAAGTTAAGGTGGAATGGCCGTCAAGGTGCTGGTTTTATTCTCCATCCCCCGAACCAGTATCCACACCACCTGTCCACTGCACACTCACGCTCCAAACATACCCTTGCAGGATCCTACTCCAATTCTCTATAATAAGTTAAAATTACAATGTAGAAAAATCCTCTACTCTTCTAAAGATTTGTTCAGGAGAATTTAGGAAAAGAGTGTGTTAGTTACTCTCCTAGGCACTGCCTTTCCTCAAACTCAAGCCAAAGTCCTGAGCATTCCGGGCCAAAATGGCAAGCCGGGAGGCTCCTGAACTCACCTCCTCTCATGGACACACCACACTGATAGCTGCACACAGTGCAATTCCCTCTGAAAGCCCCCGAACTCCCAGATGAGAGGAAGTGAGAAGAAGACTACAACGAGGAAAAGCTGGATCAAGGGTGAAAGGGAAAGGAATGGACATTAGAGACAACAGCAATGAGGATGAGCAGGACCGTGCACCCCTGCCCTAGCCCAACAAGACAGAAGCATCCAGTTCTACATGTTTCCTGCTTCAAGGGGATCCCGCAAAGCTTTGAATAATGTTTGTTGCATGATACTATGGGCAAAGCCTGTGCTAAACTTCACATACTGTATCTTATTTAATCCTCCTGCCAATTCTCTGAAGTACGGATAGTATCCCCATTTTTCAGAAGAAAAAACTGAGTCTTCAAAATGGATGAAAGACCTAAATATGAGACAGGAATCCATCAAAATCCTTGAGGAGAACACAGGCAGCAACCTCTTCGACCTCAGCTGCAACTTCTTCCTAGACACGTCGCCAAAGGCAAGGGAAGCAAGGGCAAAAATGAACTATTGGGACTTCATCAAGATAAAAAGCTTTTGCACAGCAAAGGAAACAGTCAACAAAACCAAAAGACAACCGACAGAATGGGAGAAGATATTTGCAAAGGACATATCAGATAAAGGGCTAGTATCTAAAATCTATAAAGAACTTATCAAACTCAACACCCAAGGAACAAATGATCCAATCAAGAAATGGGCAGAAGACATGAACAGACATTTTTCCAAAGAAGACATCCAAATGACCAACAGACGCATGAAAAAGTGCTCAACATTGCTCAGCATCAGGGAAATCCAAATCAAAACCTCAATGAAATACCACCTCACACCAGTCAGAATGGCTAAAATTAACAAGTCAGGAAATGACAGATGTTGGCTACGATGCATAGAAAGGGGAACCCTCCTACACTGTTGGTGGGAATGCAAGCTGGTGCAGCCACTCTGGAAAACGGTATTGAGGTTCCTCAAAAAGTTGAAAACAGAGCTACCCTACGACCCAGCAATTGCACTACTGGGTATTTATCCCAAAGATACAAATGTAGTGATCCAAAGGGGTATGTGCACCTCAGTGGTTATAGCAGCAATGTCCACAATAGCCAAACTATGGAAAAAGCCAAGATGTCCATCAACAGATGAATGGATAAAGACGATGTAGTATATATATAAAATGGAATATTATGCAGCCATCAAAAGGAATGAGATCTTGCCATTTGCAATGATGTGGATGGAACTAGAGGATATTATGCTAAGTGAAATAAGTCAATCAGAGAAAGACAATTATCATATGATCTCACTGATATGAGGAATTCTTAATATCAGGACACAAACTGAGGGTTGCTGGAGTGGTGCGGGGTGGGAGGGATGGGGTGGCTGGGTGATGGATATTGGGGAGGGTATGTGCTATGGTGAGTGCTGTGAATTGTGTAAGACTGATGAATCACAGACCTGTACCTCTGAAACAAATAATACATTATATGTTAAAAAAAGAAGAAGAAGATAGTAGGAAGGGAAAAATGAAGGGGGGGAAATCGGAGGGGGAGACAAACCATGAGAGACTATAGACTCTGACAAACAAACTGAGGGTTTTAGAGTGGAGGGGGGTGGGGGGGGGGAATGGGTTAGCCCAGTGATGGGTATGAAAGAGGGCACGTATTGCATGGAGCACTGGGTGTTAAACGCAAACAATGAATCATGAAACACTACATCAAAAACTAATGATATAATGTACGGTGACTAGCATAACATAATAAAATAAAATTAATAAAAAAAAAAAGAAAAAAACTGAGTCTTAAAAACACTGAGTATCTAGGGGCGCTTGGGTGGCTCAGTCGTTAAGCGTCTGCCTTCGGCTCAGGTCATGATCCCAGGGTCCTGGGATTGAGCCCCACATCGGGTTTCCTGCTCAGCGGAAAACCTGCTTCTCCCTCTCCCACTCCCCCTGCTTGTGTTCCCTCTCTCACTGTGTGTCTCTCCATCAAATAAGTAAATAAAATCTTAAAAAAAAAACCAAAAACAAAAACACTGAGTATCTTGCCTGGTGAAGGCAGGGCTGGAATTTGAACGGCAGACAGTGTGCCTCCAGGACTACTCCCTTTCAACACCACAGTATAATGGAGGCCACCCATGCTATCCTCCAAAATGTTCCTTTGAATCCATATATTAGGCTGGATAGACTGAACCATCTTTTTTGAAATACTTCTTAAAAAGGAAACTCATTAGCACTTTCAATATTCCTGATTGCCCATCCTTAACGCTCCACATTTGCCTAGTGTTGATTTTAGTGCACCCTATAAGATTGTAGTGACCTGCAACTCGCAGTTTTGGCATTGAGTTCAACTCTGTTGCAACTGCCATGTTCGTCTTCCCACTCCAGTCTGATGACAAGATGTCCTACGCATCAGAGAGAGCTGGGCTCAGCTGGAGGCAGGCAAAACCCCTGGCCTGAGGACTCAGAGGCGTAGCCAAGGACAGTAGAGCTCTTTTCCAGGAGCCCAAAGACAAATGTTTTCTTTCTCTCAGGTTTTACCCTAGTGCTTTATGCACTGAGTGAACGTGTTTGTTCTTGAGAACCAGCGACTCATCTAGGAAATCTCATAACACTTTACACCTAGTATTTTAATACCAGGTGAGAAACTTTACTGGAAAAAAAACAAAAGATTCCGTACCATTACCTAGTTGAGAGTTTCTCAGTTTGCAGATTATAAAGAGCTGCTGGAATGGAACTCACAGTACTCCAAAAACTATTAAAACAGGATCGACTAGAATTAAACCTTCCCCTGTAATTTTTAGACAGTCAACAGGTTTTTAAGGGACATAACCAGCATATTAATTCCACTTTTACTAATCCTTTCTTGTAAAGAAAGAGAAGAAAAAGAAACAATTAGAGAAAGCGGAAAAAAAATTACAAAACTTAGGGAAAGAGGAAAGACCATTTAAAATTAAAAAGAGAAGAAAAAGAATGACAGAGTTCCTGCTCAAATTTCATTAAGACAGAGTAATAGAATCTGTTGAAATGCAAGAGCTCTGCCACCAGGCACAGGATTCTTCCATCTCAACAGCCAGCCAGGCAGCCAAACAGGCTCCCTCTTCTCCCCCTAAGAGTGTTGACTGCCACCAACATGGATATCTCTTCCTGTTTTAGGCTCCCTGGGCAATTAGAAAATTCCCTTATATCTAAACAAAATTTTTCTAGTTGTACTTTCACCCATTGTTCTTAGTAGCATCATGTAAAGTAGTGCCTGTCCAACCACCTGAGGTAAAGGCCAGATTTTTTGTTTTTGTTTTTTGTCAATTCACCACAGATCACATGCTTAAATATTGTGGCAACATCAAATTGCTATAAAAGTTTCTTTAAAAAAAAAAGATTTATTTATTTATTTTGAGAGTGAGAGAGAGAGAGCATGGGAAGCAGGGGCAGAGGGAGAGGGAGAGAGAATCTTAAGCAGACTCCACGCTGAGCGTGGAGCCTGAGGTGGGCCTCGATCTAGAGACCCTGGGATCAGAACCTGAGCTGACAGCAAGAGTCGGATGCTTAACTGACTCCACAACCTAGACGACCTGAAAGTTTCTAAAGTTTCTAAAGTTTAAGCTCAGTTTCTGAATTTATCAGACTGGTAACAAGCAGATCGCAAGCCAGCGCCATCTGCAGCCCACACTTGGAGTAGCACTCAGAAAGTACTAACAACAGGGTGTGGCTGGGGTTCCTCCAGAAGCCAATGCTGAGGCAAGGATGCTACCGCACACAGTTTACTTTGGAAACGAAATCATTAAGCACTGGGAATGGAGTAGGAAAGTAGTGCAGAGAAGGAATAATATGTGGGTTTTCAAGCCAGTTTCCACTGTGGGCGCAACTCCACTGGAAACTCTGGAAGATAGTGTTAAATATATCTCAGATTTATCCCTATCGAGGGGAAAGGAAGATGGGGGTTTTATGCAACAAATCCCCGTTCGTTATTGGATAGAAGAAGCTTCTAGGGCATTAACTTCTGGCTCTTCTGACTTCTACTATCCTCTTGCCGCATATGGCACTGTGGCCAGAAGAAACGCCTGCGGGCAAAGGGTCACAGGTGTTCACACAAGCAGCTTTCAGTCTGTAGAGGTGAACGCCCCCAGGAGGAGGGTACGACGCGAACAGCCCCTACACCGTGCAGTTCAAAACTGTGCAGAGGGCGTGAACAGAGTTCAAGGGGGGAGAATGGCTCTCCAACATATGAAAAGATACTCTCCAACATTTATAAACAGATGCATGAAAACTGAAACTAGATTGAGTCTAAGAGTTTGAGCACACTCTGTGTGGGTGAGGCTGTGAAGACGTGTATTGGCATATACTGCTCTTGAATGTGCAAAGTGGGACCACCCCTATGGACAGCAATAAGGCAGTATCTTTCAAGATTAAAAATGCATAGTTGGGGCGCCTGGGTGACTCAGTCAGTTAAGCATCTGCCTTCAGCTCAGGTCATGATCCTGGGGTCCTGGGATCGAGCCCCGCGACAGGCTCCCTGCTCAGCTAGGAGTCTGCTTCTCCCTCTGCCTCTCCCTGCCTCGTGCTCTCTCTCACTATCTCTCTCTCAAATAAATAAAATCTTAAAATAAAGAAATAAGTTAATTAATTAATTAAAAATATATGCATAGTTAAGTTTGAACCCAGGGGCCCCACTCCCAAGAATTTATCCTATGGATATGCCTGCAAGAATTCGAGGTGAAAAATAGGTATTGCTGCTCATTTTTTCTTCTTTTTTCGTGAATAACAACATTGTAAAAATAGAACACGGGCAAGATTTCAAGCACTGATGTTTGGAACGGGTTATCTGTGATGCCTTCACAGAATGGAATTCTATACAACTCTCTAAAACAAATGAGGCACCTTCTATATATATATATGTGTGTGTGTGTGTGTGTGTGTGTGTGTGTATGTATGTATGGAAAGATCTCCAAAATATATTGAGTAAAAAAAATCAAGGTGCAAAATAACATGCATAATTTGATTCCTTTTGTGTATGTGTATTTGCTTGTAATTGCCTAAAGAAACACTGTGGGAGGATTGAAAAGAAATGAATAAAAAAAAAAAAATCACACCTAAACAGGATGGGAGAACAGAGTAGAAACAGAAGTAGAAGCACTGATATCTTTTACATCACTTTGATTTTTTGATTATATAAGTAGTTTACCTAATTTTTAAAAATTAATTTAAAAAGGAATTGGTTGCATGTTTCTGCTAAGTCTTCTCTTGTTCAAGCTAAATCTCTCCAGCTCATCCAGTCTTTCCTCTTAGATAATAAGTTCCAAGTCTTTCATCACACCGTTCCCTCATCTTTTGGCCTCCTACAAACATTTCAATGTTCCCTGAACTAAAAACAGAACTCTAGATGAGGTGTAGTCAGGCTGGGGCACAATATGATTGTCGCTTCCTTATTCTGGATCATTAATGTAGGCAAGCTTGTATTAAGTTGCCATTGTGAGGGGTTTTTTTGATAGTCAATAACATGCCTAAATTCTTTTCACAGAAAATGTTAAGTCTAGTCTCTCCATGATCTGCCCCAGTAGCCCCATTTCAGCCCCCTCCACCACCAATACCAACCACCCAATACTGATCACCACAAATATTTTTAAACTTAAATGTAAAGTAAAAGTAAATAAGCACTCTATACTATCTTCGCTATAATTCTGGAACTCTAAAACTGTTCTAAAATAAAAGGGTTATTTTTAAAAAGCAGACAAACAATCCACCCTATCCTTATTAAAGTTTATTTAGTAGAAAATCTATTCTTCTGGCCTGGAAGATTGTTTTAAATATTAATTGCACTTTCCAACATGTGTGCTGTCCACACATTTCCTAAATATAGCTTCCATGTCTTTATTTTAGTTTTTGATAACAAATATAGAAACATTTTATCCATAACCTCCAACTTCAACTGCAATATTTCATAGGGTAGATGAAGCCTAGAGATTATCTAATCTAATAAACTCATTTCACAGATGTGGCAACTGAAGCCCAAGGGGGTGAAGTAATTTCTGCAAGGTCACACGGCTACACTGTAACAAAGCAGAATTAGACGAGAGATGACCTGATTCCCAGGCTCAGAGTTTTTCTGGTCCTTTTGGAAGCAGATGACTCCATTGAAAAGAAATTGGCTGGAGATCAAAATCAAAATGTTCAAAAGGACAGAATGATCAGAAACAGGTATAGCCAGTTACTGATTTTTTACTTTTCCGTCAAGTGATGACTACTTTGCCTTTAGAAAAGTGACAAATAAGACTAAAAGAACAGCATTATACAATCTAATAGTGATTTAGATTGCTTATGATTATTAGAATGCTAAATAATGATAAATGATATTTAACTCCTGTCACATTCTCTAATTAAAATAATATTAAAGCCTTAGTAGATGTTTGAGGAATATCCAGCAATAAACGTTATACATTATTAATCTCTGTTGGACTCTTTTCCCATATGAAGAAGATTTTGTCAAACTGCTTTAATATAAAAGAAATTTACAGTAAAAGTGTTTTTTTTTTTTTAAAACTGGCTAAATATATCAAGTAGACATCAGTGGCAACCATAGAGATATTCCATCCCATGGCCCTTCAAGAGAACCAACTGATTGACAGCCTCCAGCTGCCACATCCTGGGATGCACCACCTCATCCACTCAATCCATGATCCACATTGAACCGGGGCTGCTCCTGGCCTGTGACTGAGCATGACAGGGACTGGACCCAAGCAATGACCACTTCGTGCAAGATTTCGCTAATGGGCAAGTTTTGTTTGAGTATTTCCCATTGCCCCGCCCCACCATGAGTCTTTCACATCTGCTCCAGGATCTGAAACTCTTCCTACCTGATCTGTCACCTTCGCCTTTCACAGGTATGAGACCTGCACTGCAGTAGGAAGGCTCCCTCCCGCCTATTCCTTCAGGCATTTCCTCCAACGCGTCTCTTGCTCTACCTTGCTGTCTGCTTCTTGGAGGATCTAACTGACAAAGCATCAGTGGCTGAAAAGCCACAAAATCAATTATTTTTATTATAATGCATCTTAAAACTCATAACATGTATTGTGTCTTTCACTGAAATAAACCCTTCCACAATTAGTTCCACGAACTCGTATATTAAGAGAAGACAAGCACAAATAAGACACACGTAACAGAGCATGCTGGGAAAGGGCTACTGGAGGTGGCATCGACTCTCCCAAGCTCCAATCTCTTACCCATAAAACCGAAGATAACATGTGTTCCTAAAGATTTAAAGACATAAAATATCATGCAAAACACACAAAGGAAAAATATGTATTTCTATTTCACCGAAAATTATTAAACTGATGGTCTCAGAGAGGGGCTAAATGTGCTGAGGGGGTAGCGAAGGGAAGAAGCTTAGGCAAAAGAAGTTGAAAATGGCCAAATCTGAGTGAAAGGTATGAGTTTAGCCCCTCCTCTGCCCAGAGACTGAGACAGCTGGAGGAATGAGGGTTGTGGAATGAAGCATCCCAAGTGACGAGATATGCCTTACCGAGTCTTAGTAAGACACAAAGGTTTTTGTAAGAATCTTCTGACAATGCAATGAAGTGCTCTAAGAAACATCTCTAAGGACCCTCCAAGCAAAGAGCCTAAATCAGACCAATTCTTAACAGCACTACCATGTAGCCAGAGGAACCAGAATGAAGATGCCAACCACCATGGGCACAGGAGCAGACCCCTCCCCATCTTCTAGCCACAAGCAATGATCAGATTCTGTTTTGATAGAAAAGTGAGGGGGCATAAGCCACAAAGAGTTACTCAGATTGAAAATTCTATTGGCTAGTTGAGTGGTAGCTCCATGAAGAGTTACTCCGATTTAAAGAATTAAAGAATTGTGGATTCCTTATACCCAGGAGTTGTGCATCAAAAGTTATGGAAAGATAGAAAATGACAATTGACTGATGTCAAAAAGGAATTGGGAAAAAAGAGCAAAAAATGAGAAATATGAATAGATGCCATAAATGCATAGAAAGGGAAAAGTGAAGGAACTCAAAGATAAAGTTGTTTTTGTTGTTGTTAAGATTTAGGAGACAGTACTAGAAATAGCCAGCAAACAAAGGAGATCTAGTATAAATGCAATTGGAGAACTGTAACATAACATCTAAGAAATGGAACAAATAAAATACTATGACTGTAATTCAAGAAAAGTTTCCTGAAAATAAAAAGAAAAAAAAGTTTTCCCGAATTTAAAAGTTCTTGGATCTAGATCAAGGAGAAATGCTGTATTAATCTATAAATGATATATTTTATTGGACATATCTTAGTAAAATTATTAAACCTCAAAGATAAGGAAAAAAATTCTTTAGGTAGTCAGGAACAATGAAAATCAGATTGTTATCCTTTTTTTTTAAGATTTTATTTATTTGACAGAGAGAGAGTACAAGCAGGGAGAGGGGCAGAGGGAGAGGGAGAAGCAGGCTCCTCGCTGAGCGGCAAGCCCGATGTGGGGCTCAATCCTGGGACCCTGAGATCATGACCTGAGTGGAGGCAGATGCTTAACCAACTGAGGCACCCCAGTTCCCCTGTCATCCATTTTCCAAGCAGCAGTATTTTAAGGTAGAAAATAATTGCATCAACATCTTTAAGATACTCAGTGAAAGAAAATGTGAGCTAAGGATTTATATCTAGTCAAACTGCTCTTCAAATATAAAGACCACAGAGGTGCCTGAGTAGCTCAGCTGGTTAAGCAGTTAAGCATGGGACTCTTGATTTCAGCTCAGGTCATGATCTCAGGGTCATGATCCAGCACGCCTCAGGCTCCACCCTGGGCATGGAGTGGAGCCTCTTAAGATTCTCTCTCACTGGCGCCTAGGTGACTCAGATGGTTAAGTATCTGCCTTTGGCTCAGGTCATGATCCTGGGGTCCTGGGATCGAGTCCCACATTGGGCTCCCTGCTTCTTGGGAGCCTGCTTCTCCCTCTGCCTCTCTCTCTCTCTCTCTGTCTCTCATAAATAAATAAATAAAATCTTAAAAAAAAAAAAAGATTTTCTCTCTCTCTGCTCCTCCCCACGCCTCTCACTCTCTCTCCCTCTCTCTCAAAATAAAAAACAAAAACAAAACGAACAAAAAAACCTAAAGGCCACAGATAAAGAGCTGTAAACACACTAAAGCTCTTCCTGAAGAAGGTACTAGAAAACAATCCAGCACAAGAGGATTGCAGAAGCTTGAGCATAAGACTGACAGATTAAGCACTGAATATATTCACCTGTAGAACAAAGACTAAAAGATACGGATAAGGGTGACAAAGTAGTATATAAATTCCAAATGTTCTGACAACGTGTAAATAATCCATACAAATAGCAAAAATGGGAAGGGAAAGAAAAGAATATAAGGAAAGTAGAGCAGAAATTAGGTATGCACTTCCCAGCTATACCTTTTAAGATACCCAATGGAAGAAAATGTGAGCTAAGGATATCTCCCGAAGCTGATAAGCCAAATAGTAGTCATTTAATTGTACTTAAGAATATACAGACTAAAATTAGATAAAACTACCATGTTTTGTCTTTTTAATATTAAAGATCAAAATTAAGACAAAAAATGAAATTGAATGGTGAGAGGAAGAGCGGAGGAGAGGTAGCAGTAACCAACTATTTTAAGTACTGATTCTCATAGGAAGTCACCGGACAGGATCTAAGTCAGAGAAGACTAAGGACATTAGCAAAGAAGTAATAATAGAATAACAACGAAAAGTATTCCTAATTATGACAGCCACTATAATTTTACAGCCACTATAATTAAAACAGTGTGGTTCAGACAGACACATAGAACAAAAAGAGAGTGTATAGAGAGGCTCAAGTATGTATAGAAACCCAATATCTGATAAAGGTGGCATCTCAAATTACTGAGGAAAAAGATGAACTATAATAAATTGTGTTAGGACAACCAGACATAAATTTGGAAAATAGAATAAAATCAGGTCAGTACTTCACACCAGGAAAAAATCAAGATAAATCAAAGTTTAAATGAGGGGGCGGAGCAAGATGGCGGAGGAGTAGGAGACCTGGATTTCATCTGGTCTCAGAAATTCAGCTGGATAGGGATCAAACCATTCTGAACACCTACAAACTCAACAGGAGATTGAAGAAAAGAAGAGCAACAACTCTCTGAACAGAAAAGCGACCACTTTCTGGAAGGTAGGACATGCGGAGAAGTGAATCTGAGGCGATATTCGGGAGGATAGACGGCGGGGGAGGGGCCTCCATTGGCCGCTTCTGGCAAGTGATAGAGCCGCGGAGCACAAAATCGGAACTTTTAGAAGTCGGCTCCGCTGAGGGACGTCACTCCGGTGGCTAAGCGGGGGGTGGAACCCTCGCGGGACAGTGTGGTCTCAGGACCCTTGGGGTCACAGAAAGTCCGGGGGTGCCTGAGTGTGGCAGAGCTCCCAGGAATCGGAGTGGGAAAGCAGGCTGCAGAGACGGAGCCCAGGCGCGGGCTCTCAGCTCGGGGTGGCCATAAACCGGGATCCGCGGCACAGTCGGGCCCCTGCTCCTCCAGCAGGGACCCGACAAGCGGCAGATCCGGGGAGACTCACCTTCCTCCCCCGGGAGGAGCCGCGCGGGAGTGCACCGCAGGGATCTGCTGGGTTTGGAGACTCCACCCGGGGTCGGGTGCCGGAGATAGAAACGCGCGGTCACAGGCCGGGAGAGCACGGGGTGCGGCCGGAGACCGAGGAGACGGGAGTGACTGACGGCTTTTCTCTGGGGGCTCACTGAGGAGCGGGGCCCCGAGTTCTCGGCTCCTCTGAGGCAGAGATTGGAAGGCCGCCATTTTCACGCTCCGCCTCCAAAGCTGTACGGAAAGCTTGCAGGGAACAAAAGCCCCGGAGAGCAAACCCGAGCAGATTACTTAGCCCGGACCGGGCAAGGGCGGGGCAATTCCGCCTCCGGCAGAGACATTTGGAAACCACGGCAACAGGCCCCTCCCCCAGAAGATCAGCGAGAACAGCCAGCCAAGGCCAACTTTCCCGATCAATGAGAATGGCAGAACTCCAGCACTATGGGAATACTGCACATAGAATCCATGGCATTTTTACCATGATTCTATAGTCTTTCAAAGTTAATTTTTTTTTAATTTTTTTTGAATTTTTCTTTTTCCCTTTTTCAACCAACATCTTATCAATCCTTTTAAAAAACATTTTTATTTTTCATTTTTAGAGTCATATTCTATTCCTTCATAGTAGTTACCCTTATTTTTGGCATATATATATAAGTTGTTCTCTCTTTAAAATTTTGAGATAGTTTCTTCTAACAGATCAAAATATACCCTAAATCTCTAGTGTATGGCTATTTCTACTCCCCTGCCTGATCACATTGTCTCCCTTTTTTTTCTTTTTTTCTTAAATCCTCTGCTTTCTTTTTTCAAACAACTTCTTATCAATTCCTTTTATAAAATTTTTTATAATTTCCATCTTTACAGTCATAATCCATCCCTTCATCATATCAACCCTTATTTTTGTACATATATAAGTTTTTCTTTCTTTAAAATTTTGGGAGGCACTTTCTTCTAAAAGACCAAAATACACCCAAAATCTAATGTGTGGCACTGATCTATATACCAGCCTGATCATATTTGATCATATTCTGGGTTTTTTTTTGTTTTGTTCTGTTTTTGTTTGTTTTTATCTTTATCTTTTTCTTTTTTCTTTTTTCTCTCTTTCCCTTTCTTTTCCCACTGCTTCAGGTCTTTTCTGACTGGTTTAGAGTATATTTTCTGGGAATATTGTTACCCTGTTAGCATTTTGTTCTCTCATTAATCTATTCTCCTCTGGACAAAATGACAAGATGGAAAATATCACCTCAACAAAAAGAACAAGAGGTAGTACTGACTGCCAGAGACCTACTCAATACGGACATTAGTACGATGACAGATCTAGAGTTCAGAATCATCACTTTAAAGATACTAGCTGGGCTTGAAAAAAATATGGAAGTTATTAGAGAAACCCTTTCTGGAGAAGTAAAAGAACTAAAAACTAACCAAGTCGAAATCAAAAAGGCTATTAATGAGGTGCAATCAAATATGGGGGGCGCTAACTGCTAGGATAAATGAGGCAGAAGAAAGAATCAGTGATATAGAAGATGAAATGATGGAAAATAAAGAAGCTGAGAAAAAGAGAGATAAACAACTACTGGATCATGAGGGCAGAATTCGAGAGATAAGCGATACCATAAGATGAAACAACATTAGAATAATTGGGATCCCAGAAGAAGAAGAAAGAGAGAGAGGGGCAGAAGGTATAATGGAGCAAATTATAACAGAGAACTTCCCTAATTTGGGGAAGGAAACAGGCATCAAAATCCAGGAAGCACAGAGAACCCCTCTCAAAATCAATAAAAATAGGTCAACACCCCGACATCTAATAGTAAAACTTACGAGTCTCAGAGACAAAGAGAAAATCCTAAAAGCAGCTTGGGAGAAGAGATATGTAAACTACAATGGTAGAAACATTAGATTGGCAACAGACCTATCCACAGAGACCTGGTAGGCCAAAAAGGACTGGCAGGATATATTCAGAGCACTAAATGAGAAAAATATGCAGCCAAGAATACTCTATCCAGCTAGGCTGTCATTGAAAATAGAAGGAGAGATAAAAAGCTTCCAAAACAAACAAAAACTAAAGGAATTTGCAAACACAAAACCAGCCCTACAAGAAATCTTGAAAGGGGTCCTCTAAGCAAAGAGAGAGACTAAAAGCAACATAGACCAGAAAGGAACACAGACAATATACAGTAACAGTCCCCTTACAGGCAATACAATGGCACTAAATTCCTATCTTTCAGTAGTTACCCTGAATGTAAATGGGCTAAATGCCCCAATCAAAAGACACAGGCTATCAGATTGGATTAAAAAACAAGACCCATCCATATGCTGTCTGCAAGAGACTCATTTTAGACCCAAAGACACCCCCAGATTGAAAGTGAGGGGGTGGAAAACCATTTACCATGCTAATGGACACCAAAAGAAAGCTGGGGTGGCAATCCTTATATCAGACAAAGTAGATTTTAAACCAAAGACTGTAATAAGAGATGAGAAAGGACACTATATCCTACTTAAAGGGTCTATCCAACAAGAAGATCTAACAATTGTAAATATCTATGCCCCTAACATGGGAGCAGCCAATTATATAACGCAATTAATAACAAAAGCCAAGAAACACATCAACAACAATACAATAATAGTGGGGGAGTTTAATACCCCCCTCACTGAAACGGACTGATCGTCTAAGCAAAAGATCAACAAGGAAATAAAGACTTTAAATGACACACTGGACCAAATGGACTTCACAGACATATTCAGAACATTCCATCCCAAAGCAACAGAATACACATTCTTCTCTAGTGCCCATGGAACATTCTCCAGAATCGATCACATCCTAGGTCATGTATCAGGTCTCAACCAGTACCAAAAGATTGGGATCATTCCCTGCATATTTTCAGACCACAATGCTTTGAAACTAGAACTCAATCACAAGAGGAAAGTCAGAAAGAACTCAAATACATGAAGGCTAAAGAGCATCCTACTAAAGAATGAATGGGTCAACCAGGAAATTAAAGAAGAATTTAAAAAATTCATGGAAACCAATGAAAATGAAAACACAACTATCAAAATCTTTTGGGATGCAGCAAAGGCAGTCCTAAGAGGAAAGTATATACCAATAGAAGCCTTTCTCAAGAAAAAAGAATGGTCTCAAACACACAACCTAACCCTACACCTAAAGGAGCTGGAGAAAGAAGAGCAAATAAAGCCTAAACCCAGCAGGAGAAGAGAAATAATAAAGATCAGAGCAGAAATCAATGAAATACAAACCAAAAGAACAGTAGAACAGATCAACGGAACTAGGAGCTGGTTCTTTGAAAGAATTAACAAGATTGATAAACCCCTGGCCAGACTTATCAAAAAGAAAAGAGAAAGGACCCAAATCAACAAAATCATGAATGAAAGAGGAGAGATCACAACCAACTCCAAAAAATACAAACAATTATAAGAACATATTATGAGCAACACTATGCCAGCAAATTAGATAACCTGGAAGAAATGGAGGCATTCCTAGAGATGTATCAACTACCAAAACTGAACCAGGAAGAAATAGAAAACCTGAACAGACCAATAACCACTAAGGAAATTGAAGCACTCATCAAAAAATTCCCAAAAAACAAAAGCCCAGGGCCAGATGGCTTCCCAGGGGAATTCTACCAAACATTTCAAGAAAAATTAATACTATTCTTCTGAAACTGTTCCAAAAAATAGAAATGGAAGGAAAACTTCCAAACTCATTTTATGAGGCCACCATTACCTTGATCCTCAAATGAGACAAAGACCCATCAAAAAGGAGAATTACAGACCAATATCCCTGATGAACAGAGATGTAAAGATTCTCACCAAAATACTAGCCAATAGGATCCAGCAGTACATTAAAAGGATTATTCACCATGACCAAGTGGAATTTATCCCTGGGTTGCAAGGTTGGTTCAACATCCGCAAATCAATCGACGTGATACAATACTTTAAAAAAAGAAAGAACAAGAATCATATGATCTTCTCAATAGATGCAGAAAAAGCATTTGACAAAGTACAGCATCCTTTCTTGATCAAAACTCTTCAGAGTATAGGCATAGAGGGTACATACCTCAATATCATAAAAGCCATCTATGAAAAACCTACAGCGAATATCATTCTCAATGGGGAAAAACTGAGAGCTTTCCCTCTAAGGTCAGGAACACGGCAGGGATGCCCACTATCACCACTGCTATTCGACATAGTATTGGAAGTCCTAGCCACAGCAATCAGACAACAAAAAGAAATAAAAGGCATCCAAATCGGCAAAGAAGAAGTCAAACTCTCACTTTTTGCAGATATGATACTTTATGTGGAAAACCCAAAAGACTCCACCCCAAAACTGCTAGAACTCATACAGGAATTCAGTCAAGTGGCAGGATATAAAATCAATGCACAGAAGTCAGTGGCATTCCTATACACCAACAACAAGACAGAAGAAAGAGAAATTAAGGAGTCGATCCCATTTACAATTGCACCCAAAACCATAAGATACCTAGGAATAAATCTAACCAAAGAGGCAAAGAATCTGTACTCAGAAAACTATAAAATACTCATGAAAGAAATTGAGGAAGACACAAAGAAATGGAAAACATTCCATGCTCATGGATTGGAAGAAAAAATATTGTGAAGATGTCAATGCTACCTAGAGCAATCTACACATTCAGTGCAATCCCCATCAAAATACCATCCACTTTTTTCAAAGAAATGGAACAAATAATCCTAAAATTTGTATGGAACCAGAAAAGACCCCGCATAGCCAGAGGAATGTTGAAAAAGAAAAGCAAAGCTGGTGGCATCACAATTCCGGACTTCAGGCTCTATACAAAGCTGTCATCATCAAGACAGTATGGTACTGGCACAAAAACAGACACATAGATTAATGGAACAGAACAGAGAGCCCAGAAATGGACCCTCAACTCTATGGTCAACTCATCTTTGACAAAGCAGGAAAGAATGCCCAATGGAAAAAAGACAGTCTCTTCAACAAATGGTGTTGGGAAAATTGGACAGCCACATGCAGAAGAATGAAACTGGACCATTTCCTTACACCACACACATAAATAGACTCCAAATGGTTGAAAGACCTAAATGTGAGACAGGAGTCCATCCAAATCCTAAAGGAGAACACAGGCAGCAACCTCTTTGACCTCAGCCACAGCAACTTCTTCCTAGAAACATCACCAAAGACAAGGGAAGCAAGGCCAAAAATGAACTGGGATTTCATCAAGATAAAAAGCTTTTGCAAAGCAAAGGAAACAGTCAACAAAACCAAAAGACAACAGACAGAATGGGAGAAGATATTTGCAAAGGACATATCAGATAAAGGGCTAGTATCCAAAATCTATAAAGAACTTATCAAACTCAATACCCAAAGAACAAATGATCCAATCAAGAAATGGGCAGAAGACATGAACGATATTTTTCCAAAGAAGACCTCCAAATGGCCAACTGACACATGAAAAAGTGCTCAACATCTCTTGGCATCAGGGAAATCCAAATCAAAACCTCAATGAGATACCACCTCACACCGGTCAGAATGGCTAAAATTAACAAGTCAGGAAATGACAGATGTTGGCAGGGATGCGAAGAAAGGGGAACCCTCCTACACTGTTGGTGGGAATGCAAGCTGGTGCAGCAACTCTGGAAAACAGTATGGAGGTTCCTCAAAAAGTTGAAAATAGAGCTACCATATGATCCAGCAACTGCACTACTGGGTATTTACCCCAAAGATACAAAAGTAGGGATCCAAAAGGGTACGTGCACCCTGATGTTTATAGCAGCAATGTCCACAATAGCCAAACTGTGGAAAGAGCCAAGATGTCCATCAACAGATGAATGAATAAAGAAGAGGTGGTATATATATACAATGGAATATTATGCAGCCATCAAAAGGAATGAGATCTTGCCATTTGCAACAACGTGGATGGAACTAGAGGGTATTATGCTGAGTGAAATAAGTCAAACAGAGAAAGACAATTATCATATATCTCACTGATATGAGGAATTCTTAATCTCAGGAAACAAACTGAGGGTTGCTGGAGTGGGGGGTGGGGTGGGAGGAATGGGGTGACTGGGTGATAGACACTGGGGAGGGTATTTGTTCTGGTAAGTGCTGTGAATTGTGCAAGACTGTTGAATCTCAGATCTGTACCTGTGAAACAAATAATGCAATATATGTTATGAAAAAAAAAAAAAGAAGATAGCAGGAGGGGAAGAATGAAGGGGGGGGAAATCGGAGGGGTAGACAAACCATGAGAGATGATGGACTCTGAAAAACAAACTGAGGGCTCTAGAGGGGAGGGGGGTGGGAGGATGGGTTAGCCTGGTGATGGGTATTGAGGAGGGCATGTTCTGCATGGAGCACTGGGTGTTATGCACAAACAATGAGTCATGGAACACTACATCTAAAACTAATGATGTAATGTATGGGGATTAACATAACAATTTAAAAAATAATATCCAATGTTGAAAAAAAAAATCAAAGTTTAAATGTGAAAAACTGAGAACATGGGAGAATTGCCTTATCACCTGAGTTTAGCGAAACCTTACAAATTCACAATCTAGAAGCTACGAGAGAAAACACGGATAGATCTAATCATGTTCCTTTTCCTTAAAATGTTGGCATGACACGACACAACATAAGGTAAAAGCTCAAAGGTAAATGACAAATGGTAAAGTGAGAAAACATATTTAGCCACTTAGATGGCTAATATGCTTAATATATTTAAAGAGTTCTTATAAACTGAGAAGAAACAGACTAATGACCTGATGGAAAAGTGGCCAAACGTATCAGCAGCCATTCCCAAAAGAAGAAATGGAGGGGCGCCTGGGTGGCTCTGTCGTTAAGCGTCTGCCTTCGGCTCAGGTCATGATCCCAAGGTCCTGGGATCGAGCCCTGCATCGGGCTCCCTGCTCAACGGGAAGCCTGCTTCTCCCTCTCCCACTCCTCCTGCTTGTGTTCCCTCTCTTGCTGTGTCTCTCTCTGACAAATAAATAAATAAAATCTTAAAAAAAAAAAAAAAAGAAATGGAAATGGTGCCTAAATATATGAAAAGATGCTCATACTCACTCTTATTCAGGAAATGCAAATGAAAACGACAATGAGCTACTATTTCTCATATATCAGATTGGCACACATCCCAAAGTCTGCCAACGTCCTCTATTAGCAAGGTTCTAGCAAACAGCCGAACTCCCAGGCAAAGGAATTTGTAAGATCTAAAAAAAAAAAAAAAAAAAGACTAGCAATCTATCTAGCGGTTTCACTTCTAGGAATCTACCTCCAAAATATTCCCACAAAAATAAAAAATGACATATAAATAAACGAATATAACACTGTAACAACTAACTGGACTTAAAAACTTTAAAAAAATGACTTATATGAAAAGTATATTCTTTCAATGGCAACATACAGAACATCATACATAGTATGATATCATCTAGATAAGAAAAGAGGAGATAATTAATATATACATAATTTTGTTGTATTTGCAAAAAGAGAAACTGATCAAAATGGTTATCACCAGATCAGTGGTCCTCAAATATTACCTAAAATTCACCTTCAGAGCCTGACTCCCAAAATTTCTGATTTAGAAGTTCTAAGATGGGGCCGGAGAATTTGTATTTCTAACAAGTTGTTAAGTGATGCTGAAGCAACTGTTCTAAAACCACACTTTGCCTCCAAACTTAAAACAAATGGACAACAAACTTATCAATATATCAAAATAATGACATTATAATACAAGAGATAGATTTATTTTAAGTGGGTTTTGAGGACTTCGAGTGTACATCTTAAGTGGAATGTGTTCTAATTAAAAACAGAGCACCAATTAATCTTAAACTTAATTCAGTATCTTTTAGTATCATTAGTATTAATTTGGAACTAGTATACATACAAATACACACATACGTTTAGGCATGAAGATAAATAAAAAAATAGTTCAATGGGGCGCCTGGGTGGCTCAGTTGGTTGAGCGACTGCCTTTGGCTCGGGTCATGATCCTGGAGTCCCAGGATCGAGTCCCGCGTCGGGCTCCCTGCTCAGCGGGGAGTCTGCTTCTCCCTCTGACCCTCCTCCCTCTCATGCTCTCTGTCTCTCATTCTCTCTTTCAAATAAATAAATAAAATCTTTAAAAAAAAAATAGTTCAATGTTGCTAAGAACCAAAATTAGTGTAAAAGAATTTAAAGGAATTAGATGAAAATTCTATGATGTTAAATTTGAATGGAATATTGATATTCAGTATGAGTATTATTTCATTATTTTTCCTTTCAAACTATGTATTCCTTAGCTGTACAACTGCAAAGATCTTGAGGACAGTGACCACCCAACAACAAAAGAGCCCCCAGTGCCCACACTCTGGTGCCTAAGTAGCATTTCCCACTAAAAGCAACCACAGCTCTATGGCAGAATTTTGATTCTAGGTTTGGAGAAGAAAATGCATTAAATGAGTTTGTGGCAAGTTATGCCAGAAAACAAGGAGACAATCAAAGACTAATGGGACATATCAGAAGCAAACATAAACAAGCAGGAGCAAATATAAGGGAAGAATCCCACTGGCAAAAATATGCTAACAATGAAAAAAAATAGTAACTGAAATTAATTAATTAGAATTCATGATTTCATTCCATCACTTAAAAATAAAAAACCCCAAAACATACACGTACAAAAATCTAGTTGGTCACCATTGTGTTTAAAATATTTCCTTACTTTGAAAATTAGCAGTAGAAGGAAAAGAATTAGGCATTTATCCTGCCTTCTCTGTTCTATGCAGTAACTAAATAATCCGAGTTGAGTTTATGTCACCCAACTAGGGCTATTTAGTTCTTTTCCACAGAAAAAAATCCAGTTAAAGAAAGTGGAAAAAAAAATTAGAAAATCACCATTTTGCCTAATGAAATAATTTGGGCAGTTTTCATCGGTAGATGAAATTTCTAGACACAAAGTTGACAGGTAATTGTAGCATGTTAGCGTCACAAAAGTGTGACGACTAAACACTAGCACCATGTGCTTTCTACAAAGCACCAGCACCACAAATGTTTGCCAGTAGAGTTGAACCTGCATCTCATCAAGCACTGAGCACCAGCCAACTTCAGTTAACAAGAAATACAAAGGATAGAGCAACAAGTTAAATGTCACCAACAGAAAGCACAGAGACAAATCCAGAATATGAAACATTATACAGGACACATAATATCTTCTCGATAAATCAACAAGGAGGATGTGAAACCAGATCAAGAAATTTAACCAAATGCAGAGTGTGGTACCTTGTGTGAACAAATCAAATGTAAAAAGATATTTTTGAAACATTTGGAGAACTATAAATATATTAGAATATATGAAGAATTGTTCATTTTGTTGGGGTGATAATGGTTTCATGATTTTTTAAAGTCCATTTTTAAGCAGCACATACTAATATATGTCAGAGTAAAATAACATGATGTTCGGGATTTGCTTTGAAATATTTCAGCAAAAATTGGTGCACCTGGATGGCTCAGTCAGTTAAGTGTCTGCCTTCAGCTCAGGTCATGATCCCAGGGTCCTGGGATTGAGCCCCACATCAGGCTCCCTGCTCAGCGGGGAGCCTGCTTCTCCCTCTCCCTCTGCCTACCACTCTGCCTACGTGTGCTCTCTCTCTCTCTATCAAATAAATAAAATCTTTAAAAAAAATTTTTCAGCAAAAAAGAATGGATGAAACCAGTTATGCAAAATGTTGACAGCTACTGAATCTAGCATATGGGTATTCGTTATGCTATCCTTTTTTTATGTATATTTTTATACATAAAAAAATATGTATATTTTTATTTATATTCAAAAATTTTTGTATATTCAAAATTTTTTATGTATATTTTTTATGTATATTCAAAACTCCAAAATACATTTGAGATAGTGGAATTGAAAAAGTGGACCCAAAGAACTGTCAGTTTTCTTAAAAGTATTTCATGTTACTTTTACAAAGTGCAGAGAATCTAGATCACTAATAATTACTGCTTTTTAATCATTTAAGAATTTAATCTAGGGGTGCCTGGGTGGCTCAGACAGTTAAGCATCTGCCTTTGGCTCAGGTCATGATCCCAGGATCCTGGGATGGAGCCCCACATAGGGCTCCCTGCTGAGCAGAGAGCCTGCTTCTCCCTCTCCCTCCCCCTCTGCCTGCTGCTCCCCTTGCTGTGCTCTCTCTCTCTCTAATAAAAAAGTAAAAAAATCTTAAAAAAAAAAAAAGAATTTAATCTAAATCCCAGTGTAATAGAAAATGTCCTAGAATAAAAGTCCAGAGTGAAACCTGGGGCCAGTCCCTGACATTAATCTTTTGAATTTGCACAAGTCATTTAATCTTTTCAGATCTGGTGATATGTAAACTTAGGAAATTAGACAAGATAACTTTAAGTCTTATTTTTTACCTCCAATGACCAGAAAGTAACATAAATGTACCTTTATGGGTAAGCAGAGGGCACAGAATGAGGTAGCCAAAAAAGCAGGAAAGAGCAGTTAACCAGAATAACTTCCTTGAGTTCCTCTATGTGAAGTAAGTGGGTTAGATTATACTTTTCTAAGATGTCTCCTAGTTCTAAAATTCTATGAAATGTAATAGCTGTAGCCATAGTCCAGAGGAAAAAAAAAAATGGAGAGTTTTGTATCAAATCCTAGTAGCTGATGTTAGCACTCAGTTTCAGCAAGGCTGTTCTGTACTCTAGATAACATGCTTATTTATCAACAGGATAGGAAAACAGGAATTGACCAGTAGGTTTCCAACTTTCTTATCCCTAGATAAAAAAAAGGAAGGAAGGAAGGAAGGAAGGAAGGAAGGAAGGAAGGAAGGAAGGAAAGAAAGAGAGAGAGAGAGAGAGAGAGAGAGAGAAAGAAAGAAAGAAAGAAAGAAAGAAAGAAAGAGAAGAGCCTATTAATGATGAAGAGGGAGGAAGTTAAGTTTTTTAGTTTTGTATGACAATATCTCAAGAGACACCTAAGGGCTCAGTGCCCCAGATGAGCATCCTTAAACATGGGCTCTCTTGGGATGCCTGGGTGGCTCACTTTGTTAAGCGTCTGCCTTTGGCTCGGGTCGTGATCCCAGGTTCCTGGGATGGAGTCCCGCATCGGGCTCCTTGCTTAGCGGGGATCCTTCTTCTCCCTCTGCCTGCCGCTCCCCCTGCTTGTGCTCTGTCTCTTTCTCTGACAAATAAATAAATAAAATCTTAAAAACAACAACAACAACAAACATGGGCCCTCTTGGACAAACAAAAGTTAGAATTAAGACAGAGATTGAGGGGCATCTGGGTAGCTCAGTCAGTTAAGCGCTGGACTCTTGATTTCGGCTCAGGTCATGATCTCAGGGCCATGAAATCAAGCCCTGTATGGGGCTCCATGCTGGGCATGGAGCCTACTTATGATTCTCTCCATCTCCCACTGCCCTTCCCTGCTCACATGCTCTCTCAAAAAAAAAAAAAAAAAAAAAGATTGATACTGAACTGGAGAGTGTAGAGTGTCAGCACTCCAAACAGAAGATCAAAATTAAAGCAATCTTGGGGTGCCTGGGTGGCTCAGACGGTTAAGCGTCTGCCTTCGGCTCAGGTCATGATCCCAGGGTCCTGGGATCGAGCCCCGAGTCAGGTGCTGCAGTCACAGGAAGCCTGTTTCTCCCTCTGCCTGTCGCTCCCCCTGCTTGTGCTCTCTCTCTCTCTCTGTCAAATAAATAAATAAAATCTTTTTTAAAAAAAATAAAGCAATCTTGGTAAATTATTGAATCTTAAAATATTACATTTGATGAGTTGTCCTAGTAGGTGGAAAGGCTGAGAGTAAGCTGTTGGCCATAACTGAGACTGATGAAATGAAAGTTATAGGAGACACTATTCACTAGCTTCTTTGAGCCTCACCTCCACTCTTTTATAATTTACAAAAGTTTTTAAAGATTTTATTCATTTGAGAGAGAGAGAGAGAGCACAGCAGGGGGAGGAGCAGTAGGAGAGGGAGAAGCATCTTCCTGCTGAGTGCAGCACCCCACTCCAGGCTTGATCCATGACCCTGAGATCATGACTTGAGCTGAAGTCAGATGCTTAACCAACTGAGCCACCCAAGTGCCCCTAAATTCACAAATTTTATAAATTGAATCATTCAGGCAATCATTCAACAAAGAGTTTTTGAAAGACAACTATGAGCCAGAAATTGGTAAATTTCTTTTCGTGGTTTTTGTATTCTACCAGGAGGAGTCAGTTAATAAACGATTTTTAAAATTACATGTCACATGATCATTATTTTTTTTTTTAAGATTTTATTTATCCATTCATGAGAGACAGAGACAGAGGGAGAAGCAGGCTCCCTGTAGAGCAGGGAGCCCGATGCGGGACTCAATCCCAGGACCCTGGGATCATGACCTGAGTCGAAGGCAGACGCTTAACTGACTGAGCCACCCAGGTGTCCCCCACATGATCATTATGTTGTACACCTGAAAATAATATGACATTATATGTCAACTATAACTCAATAAAAAAAATAGGTCAGGTGGTAAGTTTTATGAAGAAAAGTAAATGAATAGGGTGAAGAGGCAGGTATTTTAGATGGGGTTTCCAGGAAAGCATGTGTCATAAGGTGACACTTGGGCAGGAGCCTGAAGGAATTTAAGGAAGGGAACCACATGGATATCTAAGGAGAATGAAGATGGAGGATGGAAGAGCACACACAAAGACCCTGAGGCAGGATAGTTTTTGGTACTCAAGGAAGGACAAGGATCCAGGTGTGGCAGGAGTAGAATGAACCTGAAGGAGAACAGGTGGGGACAGGTCAGACAGATAACAGCGCCACTCCGTGAGCCCAGGAACCCAGGGCAAGGACTCAGGCTTTTTACTACCTCTGCAAGGGAAGTCATTGTAAGGTTTTAAATGGATGAGTGCCTTGTTTCAAAAGGATCTCTCACTTTGCTGAGTGTAGAGTAGACTGTGAAGGGGCGAGGGAATACCGAAGGAGGAAATTAGAAGATAATAATCCAGGAATGAAATTATGTTTGGACTGGGGGGGCGGGTTGTGGGGAATTCAGTCAGGCACTGTCAGGTGTGGGAGGAAAAGGTTTGAAGGGAGGAAATTCCATTTTGGACATGTCAAATGTGAAATGGGATTAAATGAATCATCTGAGATGTGAGTGAGAAGAAATCAGGTCTAATGACAGAGACATAATGCATCCTAACTTTAGACAGTGAGAAGATGAGCAAGATTCAGTAAAGGAGATTGAGGAAGGCTGACAATCTTGAAAGACTGGAAAACTGGAGGCCACATGAAGAAAGTGTGTCAAGTAGGAAGGACTGATGACTACATTAAGGGCTTCTGATATGCCCAACATAAGAGAGGCTGATAATTGGATTTGGCAATATGGAAATCATGGGTGACTCTAATAACCCTAATAAATCTGTATCCCTGAGAATATTTTACATATAGTATGTTTAAAAATATTTTGTTGAATAAATAAAAAGATATAGCTAAATACCATAATTCTGAAGTTTCCATAGAATTCTGCAGTTGAGCTACTTAAAAATACAGGATAAAATAAGTTATTTCTCTGATTTAGCAAGACAAAAGTACAAAAGAAATAAACTCTATACAAACAGGTTGCCCAAATGCTAGAGATGCACCAGTGAAATTCTTCAAATATGATTTAAATTTTTTTTTTAAGATTTTATTTATTTATGTGAAAGAGAGAGACAGCGAGAGAGGGAACACAAGCAGGGGGAGTGGGAGAGGGAGAAGCAGGCTTCCCGCGGAGCAGGGAGCCCGATGCGGGGCTCGATTCTAGGACCCTGGGATCATGACCTGAGCCAAAGGCAGATGCTTAGTGACTGAACCACCCAGGCGCCCCTTAAAATAATTTTTAATGCTGACTATTGTGTTTATTTTGATGAATAATTTTTTTCATTAAAAATATATAAAAGCAGGGCACCTGGGTGGCTCAGTCGTTAAACATCTGCCTTCGGCTCAGGTCATGATCCCAGGGTGCTGGAATCGAGCCCCGCATTGGGCTCCCTGCTCCGCGGGAAGCCTGCTTCCCCTCTCCCACTCCCCCTGCTTATGTTCCCTCTCTCGCTGTCTCTCTCTCTGTCAAAAAATAAATAAAATCTTTAAAAAAAAAATTTTTTTTTATTAAAGCAAAACTCACTAGATAGCCTGTGGGAGCAGACAGTAATGTGTACAATTAACATGAAAACATTAACTTCTAAAAGATAGCTACAGAAAGAAGTATCCTGCCTCCAAGGTGACCAGTCAACCAGAGATCTCAAGGTAGACTTTCCAAATACCTGCTTAGAAACTGGCTTATTGGAGGAATGAAAGATGGCGGAGTAGGGGACCCTATTTCAACTGGTCCCCGGAATTGAGCTGGATATCTACCGGACCACTCTGAGCACCCATGAAAACAGCCTGAGATGTAAGAAGATCTGTCTCTACAAACAGAATATCGCAGGTGGTTGGTTTTGAGGTACAAAGCAGGGAGCCCTGATTCCACGGGCAGATATCAGAGGATAAACGGCAGCGGGAGGGAGCCTGGCTGTGGGGATCCTACACCGCCAGTGAGCGACAGCCTCACGTGCTGGGGACAGGGCACAGACTTGCAGACCCGTAGTGGCGGGAAAGGACTTTAGGGCAGCCCCTGGTTAGAAACCCGGAGTGGTGGGGTTGCACCCGCGAACTGCAGCCCCCGGGGCGGAAACCCGGAGCATCGAGGTCGTGAGCGCGTGCAAACTGGGAGCGGCTGGAGGTTTAAGAAGCACAAAGGGCAGAGACGTGCCCCGACCTGGAGGCAGGACTGGGGGCACTGCGGAGGGGCACATAACCCAGGACACTGCAGTTTATAGCAGCACGGACAGAAACAGAGACAGTGTGGCCTGGAGGGCTCACTGAAGAACAGACTGCGGTTCTTTGCTCTGCTCTCTGCTCTGAGGCAGAGAGGGTTGGAAACAGTCTCTTCTGCTCTGACTCACGGAAGAGACTCGGAAAGCCGCCAGGGAAAGGCACCAGAGAACAAAAGCCCCAAAGACTGATTCCCGCTGAGCCCAGCCCTCGCCACAGGGGGGCAGGGCAACTCTGCCCAAACAGGGTTGCCTGAGTAACAGCGCAGCAGGTCTCTCCCGCAGAAGACAGGCTGGGAAAACAAGAGGCCAGCAACCCTAAGGTCCCAAGAAAACAGGTGCATCTTGCTTGGGTTCTGGTCAATAATTTGGACTCTATACATTCCCTCAAGCACCCATCAACAGAATGACTAGGAGGAGGAGCCGCCAAAACAGAAAAGACTCAGAGATTATGACTTATGCTGCAGATTTACAAATGGTTGCAGATATAACCAAGATGTTGGAAATGGAATTCAGGCTAGCAATTGTGAAGACAATGGCCAGAATGGAGAAATCAATTAATGGCAACATAAAGTCTCTAAGGGCAGAAATGAAAGCTGAATTGGCAGAACTTAAAAATGCTATCAATGAGATCCAATCCAATCTAGATAATCTAACATTTAGAGTAAGTGAGGCAGAAGAACGAATAAGCGACCAGGATGACAATATAATAGATAAAAAGGGAAAAGAGGAGCCCAGAGAAAAACAACTCAGAATCCATGAATATAGAATCAGAGAAATAAGTGACACCATGAAATGTTCCAATGTCAGAATAATGGGAATCCCGGAGGGAGTGGGGAGAGAGAGAGGACTAGAGGATGTATTTGAGCAAATCGTAGCTGAGAATTTCCCTAATCTGGGGAATGAAACAAACATTCGAGTCCTAGAGGCAGAGAGGACCCCTCCTAAGATCAAGGAAAACAGGCCAACACCTCAACCTGTAATAGTAAAACTTGCAAATCTTAGAACCAAGGAAACCATCTTAAGGGAAGTTAGGGGGAAGAGATTCCTTATGTACAGAGGGAGGAACATCAGAATAATGTCAGACCTATCCACAGAGACCTGGCAAACCAGAAAGGCCTGGCAAGACATATTCAGGGTATTAAACAAGAAGAACATGCAGCCAAGAATACTTTATCCAGCAAGGCTGTCATTTAGAATGGATGGAGAGATGCAGAGCTTCCAAGACCAGCAGAAACTGAAAGAATATGTGACCACTAAGTCGGCCCTGCAAGAAATATTAAGGGGGGTTCTATAAGAGGAGAAAGACCCCAAGAGTGATATACAACAGAAATTTACAGGGACAATCTATAAAAACAACGTCTTCACAGGCAACATGATGACAATTAATTCATATCTTTCAATAATCATTCTCAATGTGAACAGCCTAAATGCTCCCATAAAATGGCACAGGGTTGCAGATTGGATAAAAAGACAGGACCCATGCATATGCTCCCTACAAGAGACTCATTTTGAACCTAAAGATACATCCAGACTTAAAGTGAAGGGATGGAGATCCACCTTCCATGCCAGCGGACCTCAAAAGAAAGCTGGGGTAGCAATTCTTATATCAGACAAATTAGATTTTAAACTGAAGTCTATAATTAGAGACACAGATGGACACTATATCATTCTTAAAGGGTCTATCCAAAAAGAAGATCTAACAACTGTAAATATCTACACCCCCAACATGGGAGCAGCCATCTACATAAGCCAACTGTTAACCAAAATAGTCATAGTGATAACAATACGTTAATTGTAGGAGACCTCAACACTCCACTCTCAGCAATGGACAGATCATCTAAGCAGAAAATCAACAAGGAAACAAGAGCTTTGAATGATACATTGGACCAGATGGACCTCATAGATATTTACAGAACATTCCACCCTAAAACAACAGAATACTCGTTCTTCTCAAGCGCACATGGAACTTTCTCCAGAACAGACCACATACTGGCTCACAAATCAGGTCTCAACCGATACCAAAAGACTGAGATTATTCCCTGCATATTCTCAGACCATAATGCTTTAAAACTGGAACTCAATCACAAGAAAAAAATTGGCAGAAATTCAAACACTTGGAAGCTAAAGACCACCCTGCTCAAGAGTGTTTGGGTCAACCAGGAAATCAAAGAAGAACTTAAACAATTCATGGAAATCAATGAGAACGAAAACACATCGGTCCAAAACCTATGGGATACTGCAAAGGCAGTCCTAAGGGGGAAATACATAGCCATCCAAGCCTCACTCAAAAAAATAGAAAAATCCCGAATTCATCAACTAACTCTACACCTTAAAGAACTAGAGAAAAAGCTACAAACGTGCCTAAGCCACGCATTAGAAGAGAAATAATTAAGGTAAAGCAGAGATCAATGAATTAGAAGCCAGAAACACAGTAGATCAGATCAACAAAACTAGAAGTTGGTTCTTTGAAAGAATTAATAAGATTGATAAACCACTGGCCAGACTTATTCAAAAGAAAAGAGAAAGGACCCAAATTAATAAAATTATGAATGAAAGGGGAGAGATCACGACTAACACCAAGGAAATAGAAACAATTATTAGAAATTATTATCAACAACTATATGCCAAGAAACTGAGCAATCTGTATGAAATGGATGCCTTCCTGTAAACCTATAAGCTGCCAAGACTGAAACAGGAAGAAATTGACAACCTGAATAGGCCAATAACCAGTAACGAGATTGGAGCACTGATCAAAAACCTCCCAAAAAACAAGAGTCCAGGGCCTGATGGATTCCCTGGGGAATTCTACCAAACATTCAAAGAAGAAATAATACCTATTCTACTGAAGCTGTTTCAAAAAACAGAAACAGAAGGAAAACTTCCAAACTCATTCTATGAGGCAAGCATTACCTTAATCCCCAAACCAGGCAAAGACCCCATCAAAAAGGAGAAATTCAGACCAATATCCCTGATGAATATGGATTCCAAAATCCTCAACAAAATCCTAGCTAATAGGATCTAATAATACATTAAAAGGATGATCCACCACGACCAAGTGGGATTTATCCCCGGAATGCAAGAGTGGTTCAACATTCGCAAATCAATCAATGTGATAGAACACATTAATAAGAGGAGGGAGAAGAACCATATGGTCCTCTCAATTGATACAGAAAAAGCATTTAACAAAATACAACATCCTTTCCTGATTAAAACTCTTCAGAGTATAGGGATAGAGGGAACATTCCTCAAGTTCATAAAATCCATCTATGAAAAACCCACAGTGAATATCATCCTCAATGGGGAAAAGATGAGCCTTTCCCTCAAGATCAGGAACACGTCAAGGATGCCCACTCTCGCCACTATTATTCAACATAGTACTAGAAGTCCTATCAACAGCAATCAGACAACAAAAAGAAATAAAAGGTATTCAAATTGGCAAAGAAGAAGTCAAACTCTCTCTTGTTGGAGATGACATGATACTTTAAGTGGAAAACCCAAGAGACTCCACCCCTAAATTACTAGAACTCATACAGCAATTCAGTAATGTGGCAGGATACAAAATCAATGCACAGAAATCAGCTGCTTTCTTATACACTAACAATGCAACTGTAGAAAGAGAAATTAGAGAAATGATTCCATTTACAATAGCACCAAAAACCATAAGATACCTCAGAATAAACCTAACCAAAGAGGTAAAGGATCTATACTCTAGGAACTACAAAACACTCATGAAAGAAATTGAAGAAGACAAAAAAGATGGAAAAATATTCCATGCTCATGGATCGGAAGAATAAACATTGTTAAAATGTCTATGCTACCCAGAGCAATCTATACCTTCAAGGCCATCCCGATCAAAATTCCAATGACATTTTTCAAAGTGCTGGAACAAACAATCCTAAAATTTGTATGGAATCAGAAAAGATCCCGAATCGCCAAGGAAATGCTGAAAAAGAAAAACAAAGCTGGGGGCATCACGTTGCCCGATTTCAAGCTATATTACAAAGCTGTGATCACCAAGACAGCATGGTCCTGGCACAAAAACAGACATATAGACCAATGGAACAGAAGAGAGAGCCCAGATATGGACCCTCAACTCTATGGTCAAATAATCTTTGACAAAGCAGGAAAAAACATGCAATGGAAAAAAGACAGTCTCTTCAATAAATGGTGCTGGGAAAATTGGACAGCTATATAGAGAAGAATGAAACTCGACCATTCTCTAACACCATTCACAAAGATAAAGTCGAAGTGGATGAAAGACCTCAATGTGAGATGGGAATCCATCAAAATCCTAGAGGAGAACATAGGCAGTAACATCTTTGACATTGCCCACAGCAACTTCTTTCAAGATACATCTCCAAAAACTAGTGAAACAAAAGCAAAAATGAACTTTTGGCACTTCAGCAAGATAAAAAGCTTCTGCACAGCAAAGGAAACAGTCAACACAACAAAGAGGCAACCCATAGAATGGGAGAAGATATTTGCAAATGACACTACAGATAAAGGGCTGGTATCCAAGATCTATAAAGAACTTCTCAAATTCAACATCCAAAAAACAAATAATCAAGTCAAAAAGTGGGCAGAAGATATCAAAAACACTTCTCTGAAGAAGACATACAAATGGCTAACAAACACATGAAAAAGTGTTCATTATATTAGCCATCAGGGAAATTCGAATCAAAACCACACTGAGATACCACCTTACACCAGTTAGAATGGCCAAAACTGACAAGGCAAGAAACAACAAATGTTGGAGAGGTTGTGGAGAAAGGGGAACCCTCTTACACTGTTGGTGGGAATGCAAATTGGTACAGCCACTTTGGAAAGCAGTGTGGAGGTGCCTCCCGAAATTTAAAACTAGAGCTACCCTATGACCCAGCAATTGCACTACTCTGTATTTACCACAAAGACACAGAGGTAGTGAAAAGAAGGGCCATATGCACCCCAATGTTCATAGCAGCAATGTCCACAATAGCCAAACTGTGGAAAGAGCCCAGATGCCCTTCAACAGATGCATGGATAAAGAAGATGTGGTCCATATATACAATGGAATATTACTCAGCCATCAGAAAGGATGAATACCCAACTTTTACATCAACATGGATGGGACTGGAGGAGATTATGCTAAGTGAAATAAGTCAAGCAGAGAAAGTCAATTATCATATGGTTTCACTTATTTGTGGAACATAAGGAATAGCATGGAGGACACTAGGAGAAGGAAGGGAAAAATGAGGGGGGGGGGAATTGGAGGGAGACATGAATCCTGAGAGATTATGGACTCTGAGAAACAAACAGGGTTTTAGAGGGGAGGGGGGAGGGGGGATTGGTTAGCCTGGTAATGCGTATTAAGGAGGGCACATACTGCATGGAGCACTGGGCGTTATACGAAAACAATGGATCGTGGATCACCACATCAAAAACCAATGATATATTGTATGGTGACTAACATAACATAATAAAATTTTTAAAATAAATAAAATTTAAAAAAAAAGAAACTGGCTTATTTTCCCATATCTATTCCTGTGGTTTTAATTAAGCAAAAGATCATATGGCTTACTTTATGTCATTTCATTCTGGGAAGAGGTTTAACACCAATACTGAGATGATGGGGAAATGGAAGAAGTGAGGGAATGAGTACAAAAAACTGGACCTGAAAACCTGTGAAGATTTTTCTAAAATATCTTCACATTTGACTAAGTATGCTGAGTACTCCAAAAATCAGAATTTATATTTTGGCAGTATCAATCAATTACCAAGTATTCGAATGACATACTATAGGAGATACCGAGAAACATAAAAAATGATCAACTTATAATCACCTGATTGACAACAAATTGTACAGATCATGTTAGTGTCAGTAATTTAAATATAACTAACACCTGAGCATCTTATATAGGCTAGAAAGGAAAACAGAAATGCGTAAGACCTTCCTACATCATCGCTTTATGAAGTAGCAATTATTTTTTCCCTTACTCCAAAGTAAGAGCAGGTTAGTTGAAATTGCTGATTAAGGTGAAGGGAAGTTGAGCAATTAGGCAGCAAGTCCATTTTGAGGGTTAGGAAAGGCCTTTCTTGATACCCTGGAGAGAGAACAAGGAAGCAGCATTAGGTTTTGTGATTGACAGAATTAAGAAAATAAAAGGGAAATGCAGTGCATAAGGAACAATTAGGCTAATTTGAATACAGATTGGGTATATAATTATTAGGAAATTGTTAATGTTATTAATGTTAATAGGAAATGTTAATTTTGTAATATGAGACAATGATACTGTATTTATACAGAAAATGTTATCATTTAGAAATGTCATATGACATATTTGAGGGCAAAACATCATGATATTATTTATCTAAACCACTTCAGAAAATTAAAACACAAGAAGTAAAATGCAAGTGTATCAGATACTTTTGCCTATTGTAAATATTTATTGGGGCGCCTGGGTGGCACAGTTGGTTAAGCATCCAACTCTCGATTTGGGCTCAGGTCATGATCTCAGGGTTGTGAGTTCAAGCCCCACATTAGGCTCTGTGCTCAGTGCAGAGTCTGCTTGAGATTCACTCTCCCCCACCCCGCCCCTCCTGCTCCTGCTCACTCTCTCTCTCAAATAAATACATAAATCGTGAAAAAAAAATTTTGTCTGCTTCAATCCATGAAAATTGGAGGAATTTTTGTCTCTGTTTCCCCATGCAACATATATCTAACTTCTGAGAACCACTGTGGCAGGATACAATCACAGTTCAGCTGAGAATTAAATGTGTTTTTAGCCTGCTACTCACACTGACAAAATATGTCATATAAGCATATTTTTCTCTCATATTCAATATTAGTCTTTATGATGAAATAGACCTCACATTAAAAAATATATTTAACTTTTGGGGTACCTGGGTGGCTCAGTCGATTAAGCTTCTGACTCTTGATTTCAGCTCACGTCATGATCTCAGGGTCATGAGATGGAGCCCCGCATGGAGCGTGGTTGGGTTGGGATTCTCTCTCTCCCTCCCCTTCTGCCCCTCCCCACCCCATTCTATCTCCCTCCCCATCTTAAAATATATATATATATTATATGTTTTGTATTTATTTTATATTTTATATATTTATATTATTATATTATATTTGGAATGTCCCTATTCTTGAACAATATATATCTCTCCTCTATATTTAGGTCTTGCTTTAATATCTTTTTATAATGTTTTATAATTCTCTACAAAATGGCCTTACATTTCATTTGTTATATTTATTTCTAGGCACGTTACTTTGTTGATATTGTTCTTGGTGGTAATAATTTTTATTTTTTAATATTCTATTTGATGCCAACATATAAATAGCAATCTACACATAGACCTAGATCTATACATGTACCCAATATATTATGTTGATCTTATATCTGGGAACCAGGCTAAGCTCTATTATCTTTAGATTCTTTTGAGTTTCTACATAAACGATCATAGAATCTGTGGATCTATCTAATTCTTTCTTTTATAGAGATTTTTATTTATTTATTACAGAGAGAGAGAGCATGATGGGGGGAGGGTCAGAAGGAGAAGCAGACTCCCCACTAAGCAAGGAGCCCAATTCAGGACTCGATCCCCAAAACCTGGGATGATGACCTGAGCTGAAGGCAGACACTTAACTGACTGCGCTACGCAGGCGTCCCAAATCTAATTCTTTTTTTAAAATTTTTTATTGTTATGTTAATCACCATACATTACATCATTAGTTTTAGATGTAGTGTTCCATGATTCATTGTTTGTGCATAACACCCAGTGCTCCATGCAGAACGTGCCCTCTTTAATACTCATCACCAGGCTAACCCATCCTCCCACCCCCTCCCCTCTAGAACCCTCAGTTTGTTTTTCAGAGTCCATCGTCTCTCATCTATCTAATTCTTACATGTGTATTTCTCTTTCTGGTCTTCCTGCTCTGGCTAATGCCTTCAGTGCAATGTTAAATAAAAGTGGTAGCAGCAGGAATTGTTTCCTGTTCTTAATTTTAGACAGAAATTTTTTCTAAAGTATATAAAATAAGTACATCTTTTTATCTGTTGTATTTCACTTTCTTTAGATACCCTTTACAGACTAAGGAATGACCTTCTATGTTTGTTAGAGCCTGTATCATAAATTAATTAAATTATAGTGACCATGAAATTGTTCTCCTTTAATCTACTGTATTACTATGGTGACTTACATCAATAATACTGAATTCCTAGAATACTCCCAATTCGGTCAAATTGTATTATTTCTGCTATACCTTGATGAATTTGATTTGTTAATATTTTATTTAGGATTATTGTATTGATGTCATGCACGAAATTGGTCAAATGTTCCTTTCTCATATTACCTTTATCCAGTTTTGTCTTCAAAATTATACCAGCCTCATCAAATGAGGTAGAGAATGTTTCCTTTTTTTTATTGTTATGCTAATCACCATACATCATTAGTTTTTGATGTAGTGTTCCATGATTCATTGTTTGTGTATAACACTCAGTGCTCCATGAAGAACGTGCCCTCTTTAATACCCATTACCAGGCTAACCCATCCTCCCATCTCCCGCCCCTCTAAAACCCTCAGTTTGTTTTTCAGAGTCCATCGTCTCTCATGGTTCGTCTCCCCCTCCAATTTCCCCCCCTTCATCCTCTTTATAAGTGGTTGTAAGATTGGAATTTTCTGTTCCAGTTTGTACAACTTGACAATAAAACCCACTGAGTATTTATGAAAGGATAATTTTTGACTACTGATTCAACCTTTTAATGCCTTAGATGCATCCTATAAGTTTTCAGATGTAATGTTTTTATTTTACAGTGTTAAGTGTCTTCTAACTTCTTCTATAATCTCTCCTGTGAGCAAAAAGTCGGTTTAAAATGCTTTTAACTTCTGGGGGCTCCGTAGCTCAGGGGTTAGAGCACTGGTCTCGTAAAATGCTTTTAACTTCTAAACATACATTAGTTATCTGTTTTGTTACAGACTTGTAATTCAATTACATTGGTCAGAGAATGTGGTCTCCACACAGCTCTTAAATATTTGTTGAAACTTGCTTTATGGATGGACATATTTTCCACTTTTATAAAAGTTCAATGTGTGCTTAAAAAGACTTCTCCTGTGGTTGACAGCAATGTTCTGTAAATGTCCATTAAATTAAGCTTGTTGATTGTTTTTATTTTGTTCTCTTAAGTCTTCTATTTCCTTAATCATGTTTTGTCCACTTGATCCATCAAATACTGAGAGAAGTGTGTTAAATTGTTCAAATATGATGGTGGATTTGTCTTGTTTCTTTGATAATTTTTTTGGTTTTTACTTTATATAACTTGAAACAATGTTCATGGGGCATATACATTTGCAATTACTATGTTGTAACTATACATATTATATATTACATATACATCAGTCCATTTAAATGGATTGTGATTACTAATATATTTGCATTTATTTCAAATATTTTATTTTGTTCTTTTTATTTATGTTGTTTTACAATAATTCTTTCTCCCCTTTCTTGCCTTCCCCTGGAGTGATGGACTATTTCCCTTCATTCCATATTTTCATTTTTCCTGCTTTGAAAGTTATAATATAGGGCGCCTGGGTGGCTCAGTCGGTTAAGCATCTGCCTTCGGCTCAGGTCATGATCCCAGGGTGCTGGGATCAAGCCCCGAATCGGGCTCCCTCTCCTTCTGCCTGCCATTCTGCCTACCTGGGATCCCTCTCTCTCTCTCTGTGTCAAATAAATAAATAAAATCTTAAAAAAAAAAAGAAAGAAAATTATAGTCTATTGTAGCCTTACAGTAAGAACCCAAAAGATGGAAACATGCTTATTTAACTTTTTTTTTTAAGATTTTATCTATTTATTTGAAGGAGAGAGATATAGCGAGAGCAGGAACACGATCGGGGGAGTGTGAGAGGGAGAAGCAGGCTTCCCGCCAAGCAGGGAGCCTGACGCAGGGCTCAATCCCAGGACCCTGGAATCGTGACCTGAGCCAAAGGCAGATGCTTAACAAATGAGGCACCCAGGCGCCCCCATATTTAATTTTTAAAAAAGTTAATGTTTTCACTCTCCTTCTGAATAACACAAGTACCAAAAATGTTTTAACTCCAACCACCATCCCCTTCTACTTATATGGTCTTGTTGCTTGACTTATTCATGCTGTTTATTTACTGTCTCTCAGCTCCAATGCCACTCTTTTCTACTTTGCTCTGTGCTGAGACTCCACAAACTCTATTTCCCAGACTTTCTTGCCTGCTGACTTCCTACTGGGATGTTAAAAGGAAGGTGAACGGTCAGGAGAGAAGAGAACATTTTTCAGTTTTGGGTGGCATCACCCATCAGCAACTTCGTTGGTCCAGCCCTCGGCTCTTCCCAGAAGTCCCAATACCAGCCTTGGCAGTCTCCCTCCAGCAGCCTCCAGGTGGACTCCCTCTGAGAAGCCCAACTTACTACAAATGGAAAAATTAGTAAGGGTGAAAATAAAAGGCAGGTTCCAAAATAAATATGATGTTACAGTGACACCCTGTGGATACTGGCAGTATAGCACTGACTTATCAGTGAAAAGTAGCATTAGATCTACAAAGATACTAGGTATTTTGGAACTTAAAAAACAAACAAATAAACAAACACATATAAAACAAAAAACATGTTTTAGTTAAACTAGAAAAATGAAAAACAAACATAGGACAATATAAAGTACAAGTTGGTGAAATCACGTTTCTCTTCCGCATACTGCACACTAAGTCACTCCCTTAAAAGACCAGCTTGCTTCAGTTCAGTTTACTGTCATTTTTAATTTCTCAAGTTTAAAGACCTAATTTTTTTCTTCAAATAAATCAGTGATCCTCACCCTTTTCTCATAATTAACTTTTCCTATTTATTATATACTTTTTCTAGTTGTGTTCTGCAAATTTCTACCTTTTTCATTAAAATTTTCAACTTGTCCACAATACCCAAACTATGGGAAGAGCCTAGATGTTCATCAACAGATGAATGGATAAAGAAGATGTGATTATATATATATATATATGTATGTATATATATATATATATATATATATATATATATATATACACACACACACACAATGGAATATTATGCAGCCATTATAAAATGAATTTTATTTTATAAAATTATAAAATTATAATTATATAATTATAAAAATTATAAAATTATAAAAATGAAATCTTGCCATTTGCAACGAACGACGTGGATGGAACTAAAGGGTATTATGCTAAGAAAAATAAGTCAGAGAAAGACAATTATCATATAATCTCACTGATATGTGGAATTTAAGAAATAAGACAGAGGATCACATGGGAAGGGAGGGAAAAATGAAACAAGACGAAACCAGAGAGGGAGACAAACCATAGGAGACTCTTAGTCTCAGGAAACAAACTGAGGGTTGCTGAAGTGAAGGAGGGTGAGAGGGATGGGGTAGCTGGGGGATGGACACTGGGGAGGGTATGTACTATGGTGAGCGCTGTGAATTGGGTAGGATTGATGAATCACAGATCTGTACCCCTGAAACAAAAAATACATTATACGTTAATAAAAATTTTTCAACTTGTCAAATAGAAAAACTGAACTTTTTAAAATCTATTCTAGAAAACTGTGTTTTTGTGTGAGATGAAGACATTACCCCTAATATAATCATAGTTCATCCATGAATTTTTCTAATTTTTCTAAATTTTCCCTTTCTTAAGTAACTTTCTGGTTTTTAAAACCATCTGGGGGCGCCTGGGTGGCTCAGCCGTTCAGCGTCCGCCTTCGGCTCAGGTCATGATCCCAGGGTCCTAGGATCAAGCCCCGCATCAGGCTCCCTGCTCGGTGGGAAGCCTGCTTCTCCCTCTCCCACTCCCCCTGCTTGTGTTCCTGCTCTCGCTAACTCTCTCTCTGTCAAGTAAATAAATAAAATATTTTAAAAAAAAACCCATCTGTTACTCTGATGTGTATGCCAGCTATCACTTCAACAGAATATAATCACTTCCATGATTTAAAATTAAATTAGTATGGAAAGAAGTTTAGTAGGCCACATTACATATTAGAAAGCAAGATACTAGGTTTGAGAAGACCTAAATTCAAGGCTAGCCTTTCCATTTATTAGTCAGACCAGGGCAAGTTACCTAACTTCATTAACCTCAGCCTTACAATCATTTGTAAAATGGGGATTACAACATGACTCAAAAATTTAACACTACTAAATAGGAAAATGTACCTAAAATATTTATATATTGTAAACTATTCTGTAGATTCAAGTAGTTGAAGTAATATGCATTATGCTCAGTATTTTTATTCACAAGAGTCTACTTATTTTAGAATTTTGTCTGGAAGAAATTTTAAGTAGCCCACTACATGCATCTGGCAAATAATCATCACATAATTACTGAGAGTCTATTTTTTTGCAAGATGCTCTGAGAGAGGGGAGGGGGAAAAGATGGTGGAGGAGTAGGGGACCCTATTCCAACCCATCCCCGGAACTGAGCTGGATATCTACCAGACCACTCTGAACACCCACGGAATCAGCCTGAGATGTAAGAAGATCTGGATCTCTACAAACAGAATATCGCAGGTGGTTGGTTCTGAGGTACGAGGTGGGGAGCCGTGATTCTGTGAACAGATATCAGAGGATAAATAGCAGGGGGAAGGAGTCTGGCCATGGGGATCCTACACTGCCAGTGAGCAACAGCCTCCTGCGCTGGGGACCGGGGCACAGACTCACAGACTAGTAGCGGCAGGGAAAGGACTTTAGAAAAAACCAGAGCAGCAGGGTCGTGCGTGTGAACTGGGGGCGGCTGGCAGTTTTAGAAGCACAAAGGGCAGAGACATGCCCCGACCTGGAAGCGAGGACTGGGAGCACTGCTGAGGGTCGCACAACCCAGGATGCTGCAGTTTATAGCAGCACAGACAGAAACAGAGACAATGTGGCCTGGAGAGCTCCCTGAAGAACAGACTGCGATCTCTCTGCTCTGAGGCAGAGGGTTGGAAACGGTCTCTTCTGCTCTAACTCTCGGAAGAGACATGGAAAGGCGCCAGGAAAAGCCACCAGAGAATAAAAGTCCCAAAAAAACAGTTCCCACCGAGCCCATCCCCCACTACAGGGAGCAGGGCAACTCTGCCCAAATAGGGTTTCCTAAGTAACAGCATGGCAGGCCCTTCCACCAGAAGACAGGCTGGGAGAACAAGAGGCCAGCAAACGTGAGGTCCCTAGAAAACAGGGGCATCTTGCTTGGGTTGTGGTCAATAATTTGGACTCTGTACATTCCCTCAACTACCCCTCAACAGAATAACTATGACGAAGAACCCCCAAAATAGGAAAGACAGAGATTATGACTTATGCCACAGATTTACAAAGGGATTCAAATATAACCAAGATGCCAGAGATGGAATTCAGGCTAGCAACTGTGAAGACAATAGCTAGAAAGGAGAAATAATTAATGGCAACATAGAGTCTCTAAGGGCAGAAATGAAAGCTGAATTGGCAGAACTTAAAAATGCTATCAGTGAGATCCAATCTAATCTAGATAATCTAACAGCTAGGGTAAGAGAGGCAAAAGAATGAATTAGTGACCTGGAACACCATTTAATAGATAAAAAGGGAAAAGAGGAGGCCAGGGAAAACCAACTCAGAATCCATGAAAATAGAATCAGAGAAATAAGTGACACCAAAAAACGTTTCAATGTCAGAATTATTGGAATTACTGAGGGGGTGGAGAGAGAGAGAGGACTAAAAGATATATTTGAGTACATCGTAGCTGAGAACTTCCCTAATCTGGGGAATGAAACAAACATTCGTGTCCTAGAGGCAGAGAGAATCCCTCCCAAGATCAAGGAAAACAGGCCAACGCCCCAACATGTAATAGTAAAACTTGCAAATCTTAGAACCAAGGAAACCATCTTACGGGCAATTAGGGGGAAGAGATTCCTTACATACAGAAGGAGGAACATCAGAATAACATCAGACCTATCCACAGAGACCTAGCAAGTCAGAAAGGCCTGGCAAGACATATTCAGGGTATTAAACAAGAAGAACATGCAGCCAAGAATACTTTATCCAGCAAGGCTGTCATTTAGAATGGATGGAGAGATGCAGAGCTTCCACGACCGGCAGAAACTGAAAGAATATGTGACCACTAAGCCGGCCCTGCAAGAAATATTAAGGGGGGTTCTATAAAAGGAGAAAGACCCCAAGAGAGATACAGAAAAGAAATTACAGGGACAATCTATAAAAACAAGGTCTTCACAGGCAACATGATAACAATCAATTCATATCTTTCAATAATCACTCTCAACGTGAACGGCCTAAATGCTCCCATAAAACGGCACAGGGTTGCAGATTGGATAAAAAGACAGGACCCATGCATATGCTCCCTACAAGAGACTCATTTTGAACCTAAAGATACATCTAGACTGAAAGTGAGGGGATGGAGATCCACCTTCCATGCCAGCGGACCTCAAAAGAAAGCTGGGGTAGCAATTCTTATACCAGACAAATTAGATTTTAAGCTAATCACTGTAGTTAGAGACACAGATGGACACTATATCATTCTTAAAGGGTCTATCCAACAAAAAGATCTAACAATTGTAAATATCTATGCCCCCAACATGGGAGCAGCCATCTACATAAGCCAACTGTTAACCAAAATAGTCATAGTGATAACAATACGTTAATTGTAGGAGACCTCAACACTCCACTCTCAGCAATGGACAGATCATCTAAGCAGAAAATCAACAAGGAAACAAGAGCTTTGAAGGACACACTGGACTAGATGGACCTCATAGATACATACAGATCATTCCACCCTAAAACAACAGAATACTCATTCTTCTTGAGCGCACATGGAACTTTCTCCAGAATAGACCACATACTGGGTCACAAATCAGGTCTCAACTGATACCAAAAGACTGAGATTATTCCCTGCATATTCTCAGACCATAATGCTTTAAAACTGGAACTCAATCACAAGAAAAAAATTGGCAGAAATTCAAACACTTGGAAGCTAAAGACCACTCTGCTCAAGAGTGTTTGGGTCAACCAGGAAATCAAAGAAGAACTTAAACAATTCATGGAAATCAATGAGAACGAAAACACATCGGTCCAAAACCTATGGGATACTGCAAAGGCAGTCCTAAGGGGGAAATACATAGCCATCCAAGCCTCACTCAAAAAAATAGAAAAATCCCGAATTCATCAACTAACTCTACACCTTAAAGAACTAGAGAAAAAGCTACAAATGATGCCTAAGCCACGCATTAGAAGAGAAATAAAGTAAAGCAGAGATCAATGAATTAGAAACCAGAAACACAGTAGATCAGATCAACGAAACTAGAAGTTGGTTCTTTGAAAGAATTAATAAGATCGATAAACCACTGGCCAGACTTATCCAAAAGAAAAGAGAAAGGACCCAAATTAATAAAATTATGAATGAAAGGGGAGAGATCACGACTAACACCAAGGAAATAGAAACAATTATTAGAAATTATTATCAACAACTATATGCCAAGAAACTGAGCAATCTGTATGAAATGGATGCCTTCCTGTAAACCTATAAACTCCCAAGACTAAAACAGGAAGAAACTGACAACCTGAATAGGCCAATAACCAGTAACGAGATTGAAGCACTGATCAAAAACCTCCCAAAAAACAAGAGTCCAGGGCCTGATGGATTCCCTGGGGAATTCTACCAAACATTCAAAGAAGAAATAATACCTATTCTACTGAAGCTGTTTCAAAAAACAGAAACAGAAGGAAAGCTTCCAGACTCTTCCTATGAGACCAGCATTACCTTAATCCCCAAACCAGGCAGAGACCCATCAAAAAGAATTTCAGACCAATATCCCTGATGAATATGGATTCCAAAATTCTCAACAAAACCCTAGCTAAGGATCCAACAATACATTCAAAGGATCATCCACCACGACCAAGTGAGATATATCCCTGGGATACAAGGGTGGTTCAACATTCGCAAATCAATCAATGTGATAGAACACATTAATAAGAGGAGGGAGAAGAACCATATGGTTCTCTCAGTTGATGCAGAAAAAGCATTTGACAAAATATAACATCCTTTCCTGATTAAAACTCTTCAGAGTATAGGGATAGAGAGAACATTCCTCTAGTATATAAAATCCATCTAGGAAAAACCCACAGCGAATATCCTCCAATGGGGAAAACATGAGAGCCTTTCCCTCAAGATCAGGAACACGTCAAGGATGGCCACTCTCGCCACTATTGTTCAACATAGTACTAGAAGTCCTAGCAATAGCAATCAGACAACAAAAAGAAATAAAAGGTATTCAAACTGGCAAAGAAGAAGTCAAACTCTCTCTCTTCGCAGATGACATGATACTTTATGTGGAAAATCCAAAGGACTCCACCCCCAAATTACTAGGACTCATACAGCAATTCAGTAATGTGGCAGGATACAAAATCAATGCACAGAAATCATGATTGTTGCTTTCTTATACAATAACAATGCAACTGTAGAAAGAGAAATTAGAGAAACAATTCCATTTATAATAGCACCAAAAACCATGATACCTCGGAATAAACCTAACCAAAGAGGTAAAGGATCTATACTGTAGGAACTACAGAACACTCATGAAAGAAATTGAAGAAGACAAAAAAGATGGAAAAATATTCCATGCACATGGATCGGGAGAATAAACACTTTAAAAGGTCTATGCTACCCAGAGCAATCTATACCTTCAAGGCCATCCCGATCAAAATTCCAATGACATTTTTCAAAGTGCTGGAAAACCCTAAAATTTGTATGGAATCAGAAAAGACCCCGAATCGCCAAGGAAATGTTGAAAAAGAAAAACAAAGCTGGGGGCATCACGTTGCCCGATTTCAAGCTATATTACAAAGCTGTGATCACCAAGACAGCATGGTACTGGCACCAAAACAGACATATAGACCAATGGAACAGAAGAGAGAGCCCAGATATGGACCCTCAACTCTATGGTCAAATAATCTTTGACAAAGCAGGAAAAAACATGCAATGGAAAAAAGACAGTCTCTTCAATAAATGGTGCTGGAAAAATTGGACAGCTATATAGAGAAGAATGAAACTCGACCATTCTCTAAACCATACACAAAGATAAACTCAAAATGGATGAAAGACCTCAATGTGAGACGGGAATCCATCAAAATCCTAGAGGAGAACATAGGCAGTAACCTCTTTGACATTGCCCACGGCAACTTCTTTCAAGATACATCTCCAAAGGCTAGTGAAACAAAAGCAAAAATGAACTTTTGGCACTTCAGCAAGATAAAAAGCTTCTGCACAGCAAAGGAAACAGTCAACAAAACAAAGAGGCAACCCACAGAATGAGAGAAGATACTTGCAAATGACACTACAAAGTGCTGATTTCCAAGATCTATAGAGAACTTCTCAAACTCAACATCCAAAAAACAAATAATCAAATCAAAAAATGGGCAGAAGACATGAACAGACACTTCTCCAAAGAAGACATACAAATGGCTAACAGACACATGAAAAAATGTTCATCATCATTAGCCATCAGGGAAATTCGAATCAAAACCACACTGAGATACCACCTTACACCAGTTAGAATGGCCAAAACTGACAAGGCAAGAAACAACAAATGTTGGAGAGGTTGTGGAGAAAGGGGAACCCTCTTACACTGTTTGTGGGAATGCAAATTGGGACAGCCACTTTAGAAAACAGTGTGGAGGTGCCTCCAAAAATTAAAATTTACCACAAAGACACAGAGGTAGTGAAAAGAAGGGCCATATGCACCCCAATGTTCATAGCAGCAATGTCCGCAATAGCCAAACTGTGGAAAGAGCCCAGATGCCCTTCAACAGATGCATGGATAAAGAAGATGTGGTCCATATATACAATGGAATATTACTCAGCCATTAGAAAGGATGAATACCCAACTTTTACATCAACACAGATGGGACTGGAGGAGATTATGCTAAGTGAAGTAAGTCAAGCAGAGAAAGTCAATTATCATATGGTTTCACTTATTTGTGGAACATAAGGAATAGCATGGAGGACGTTAGGAGAAGGAAGAGAAAAATGAAGAGGGGGTGGAAATTGGAGGGAGAGATGAACCATGAGAGACTATGGACTCTGAGAAACAGACTGAGGGTTTTAGAGGGGAGGGGTTGGGGGGATGGATTAGCCTGGTGATGGGTATTAAGGAGGGCACGTACTGCATGGAGCACTGGGTGTTATATGAAAACAATGAATCATGGATCACTACATCAAAAACTAATGATGTATTGTATGGTGACTAACATAATAACATTTTTTTAAAAAATATCTATTTGTGGGCGCCTGGGTGGCTCAGTTGGTTAAGCGACTGCCTTTGGCTCAGGTCATGATCCTGGAGTCCCTGGATTGAGTCCCGCATCGGGCTCCCTGCTCGGCGGGGAGTCTGCTTCTCCCTCTGACCCTCCCCCCTCTCATGTGCTCTCTCTCTCAGTCTCTCTCTCTCAAATAAATAAATAAAATCTTAAAAAAAAAATATCTATTTGTACATACATAAACTGCTGAAAGGGAAGATAAAAAAAAAAAAAAAAAAAGATAATCTGAGAGATATAAAGGCAAATAATACCCAGTAACTGTCTTTAAAGTTTTATAATTTTTTGAGGATTCATGTGCACCTGATACACTAAATTACAAAAAGATTTAACTATTCTTAAAGTGACATCACAAAAAAAGTGTTCAGCTGGATTTGGTAGAACATAGATGAGGAAGGAAATTTAATGATGGAAAAAAATGTGAACAAAGGAATACTTTGATTTTTCCTGTCTTAGCACTGCTCCAGTATTTACTGTTAATAAATGCTATTATTAACTTTTGGCTCTTAACTATATGTTTCTTTAACATATGGTTTTGGTTCCTAACTATAACTTTGGCTCCTGTTTAATTTAGGATTTCTGCATGGGTGTTCAATTAAGCTTGGTCAGTGCTTTCTCTTACTGTTCTAATACTGCACTGTTACCAATGTCACATTACCTTTCTAAAAATGAATTAGTGTCTCATCTTTTTCCATGTTCTCTAAAGTTTGTATAAAATGGGAACAATCAGTTATTTCAAGATTTAGTATCGCATGCCATTTGATAGTGGCAAAACTTTGCAATATCCACTTTCCTTTTGTGACAATTTCTCTATTCAGATTTTCTATTTCTTCTTAGGCCTATTTTGTCCAAATATATTTCAAGAAAATTTATCTGTATTTTCTAGTTTTTCAAATTTATCAGTCACATAATATGCGAGTCAGCATACCTGCAATAATGTCAGGTAATAAACCACCCCAAATGTAGGGGTAGAAAGCAACATTTAATTGAGCTCACATGCCTGTAAGACAGTTGGGCATTGGCTGATCCCTGGTTTGGCTGAGCTTGGCTCCCTATCTGAGGCTATACCTCACATCTTTCTTGGACCAACTGGCTACCTAAGACATGTTCTTCTCACAATAATGGCAGAAGTACAGGGGGGATGCATAGAAATGTGTGATACCTCTTAAGACCTAGGTTCAGAACTGGCACATTGTTATTTCTGCTCGTCAGCCAAAGTAAGTCACATGGCCCAGCCCTGTATCAGGTGGTGGATCTACTCTACCTTTACCAGAAGGAACTGCAAATATATGTGACAAAGAGCAGTGATATAAGGAAGGATGAAGTGACAACAATTATTTAAAATACCATAGATTGTATTGTGTTTTGTGTTAAGCTGTATTTTTAAATTTCCTGTGTCTTTTTTTTATTTTTTCTGTTCCTGTTCCTCTTCTTGATAAATCATACCAAAGATTCTTCTACATTATTAGACTCCATAAAGAATTAGCTTTTAATTTTGTTTATAAACTCATATTGGGGGCACCTGGGTGGCTCAGTCAGTTAAGCATCTGCCTTCGGCTCAGGTCATGATCTCAGGGTCCTGGGATCGAGTCCCATGTCAGGCTCCCCGCTCAGCGGGGAGTCTGCTTCTCCCTCTGCCTACTGCCCCCCTGCTTGTGCTCTCTCTCTCTCTGTGTGTGTCAAATAAATAAATAAAATCTTTAAAAAATATACCTTTTGTTGTTGATTCCTTTTTAATTCCATTGAGGTCAGTGAACAAGGTATATATATTATGTTTGGGGCTTTTTGGGCATTTGTGGAAAACTTCCTCTTTGGCCGATTTTCAAAGAAATTCTATGTTGAAAACATGCATTCCCTTTTTGCTGGGTGCAGAGTTACACATGTATATTACACTCTGCTTGCTAATTATCCTAGTTTTCTCTATTCTAATTTTCCACCTACCTAATTTTTCAGTGTTGGAGAGATGTGTAAAAACTCCCAGTAAGCTGTATTAGGCCATTTTTCTTTATACTTCTATCAGTTTTGTTTTAAGTCTCACACCATGCTGCTCCTGCATAAAGGTTAATGACTATTACGCATTCTTGGTAGTCTGTTGGATTTTTTTCCATATAAAATAACATTCTTCAGCCTTTTTATCTTGGGATATTAAGAGTCCAGAAGCTGGTTGTTACTGAGAGGAGCATATCCTGGTGCTCCTGGGCATCTGTACTGAAAGCTGTATAGAATAAGGGAGACTGGGAGATGCCAAATAGTGGCCTACAAAGTCAAGTAAGAAACCTTTCAAACTACATAGCAAAAAAATAAGTAAATAAAGATAAACCACCAAAGAGATTCAAGAGGGAAACAATTAAAAAAGAGGGAAGAGGGAAACAATTGGAGAATTAGAGGATAAATCTAAAAATCTAATATGCAAACAAATGTTCCATAAATAAAAAAGATACAGAAGGAACAGGTTATAATTGAAGAAATAATAGAAGAACTTTGCCCAGAGCTGAAGAAAGACCTAAAGTTCTCAGGACTGATAAATACATACACACACACACACACATGCACACACACACACAGCCAGAGGTAAATTCTAGAAATTCCTAAACTTCAGGGATAAGGTGAAAACCTTGTAAACATTCAGACAGAAGAAAAAGTTGCCTAATGAGACTGGAAATGAATGTCTCACTGCAACATTAGAAGACAAAATGGAGGGAAGATAGAGGAGTGGGAGGACCATACATTCACCTTGTCCCACGGATACACCTAGATAAAACCCACATCAGTGTAAATAACCCAGAAAATGACCCAAAGACTGGCAGAACAGACTCTCCACAGTTGACTGTAGAGGAGAGGCCACATCAAAGAGGGTAGGAAGGGCAGGGACACTGTTGGGAACCGGGGTGATCTATAAGACCATCCATGGGAGGGAGGGACAGGACAAGCACAGAGAAGGGAGAGAAGCAAACCCCATATCGGGCACCCCAGGCATGGGGGAGCCAAACGCAGAAGACGAATCCCCGTAACATTTGGCTTTGAAAACCAGAGGGGCTTAACTTCACAAGTTCTTACAACCAATGGGGCTTAACATCTGGAACTTTAATATCAGTGACTTGGCTCTGGGAGAGCAGGGAGGAAGACAGGAAATAGAGTCCTCTCCCTTAAAGAGACCACACAAGAAACAGCCCTGCTAACATACAGTAAAGAGCAGTTTGAAAATTGTCTGGGGTATACAGGAGGGAGATTTGTTTACTAATCTCAGAGGATGTGCTAAAGGGGCAGAGATCTTTAGGAGACTTCTTCAAGAAAAAAAAGAGCTGGTGGGCACCATTCACCTCCCCCACCCCCCTGCCTAGACACACGGACACCTACAGGAAATAGTGCAGCCCTGACACTCTCCACCTAGCTTGCTAACAATGTGCCCAGGCCCCATGCCCTTCTCTGGAAAGCCCAATCCAACCCACCCTCAGCAGGAGTTTTCCCAAGTGGCTCCAGGTCCCCTCCCACAACAGACCTGTGCAAACCTTGCTAACACCCTGTTCCCTTGCCCTCCTGCAGACCCACCTTCTCCAACCCACCTTCTTCGGGACTCCATTCAAAGTGGGCACCTCAAGCATGGCAGTATACAAGCAGCCCCAACAGGTGCCAGCACCACTCCAAAGTGACTCCCGCCCTGGGGAGAGGGAAAGATAGCCACACCTACCAGTTTGACAGCAGCCCCAGCAGTGGGCTTGGGGCAGGATTTGGTCTGACTGCAGGCTTCACTCACCAAGGAAAGCTTCTCAGGGGACAACACGGAGAGCACTCTGCAGTTTGTTGCTACTGCAGCTCTGACAAATGCCCGGTGTGACCCAATTCAAACCCAAGTTGGCCCCAGTCTGGCCTATTACCTGGACCAAACCCTGAGCACAACAGGCAAAGAGAGTCACTGCAGACAACTGGACTGAAGGAAGATGCAGCTCAGCCACAACAGCATGGTGTAGGTAACACACATAGGAGAAGTACCAAGTGCTGGTGAACAGAGGACATGCCACAATAGGACCTTTTCTTCATAAGGCCACTACTTTCAAGAGCAGGAGACACAGCTGGCTTTCCTAACACAAAGAAACAGACACAAAGAGTTAGACGAAATGAAGAGACAGAGGAATATGTCCCAAATGAAAGAAGAGGACAAAATCATAGCAAGAGAGCTAAATGAAACAGAGATAAGTAATATGCCAGATAGAGAATTTAAAGTATGGTCATAAAGATACTCAGTGGACTTGAGAAATGAGTGGAGGATCTCAGTGAGATGCTCAACAAAGAGATACGAAACATAAAAAAGAATGAATCAGAGATGAAGAACTCAATAACTGAAATCAAAAGTACACTAGATGGAATACACAGTAGACTAAAGGAAGCAGAAGGATGGATGACCAACCTGGAGGAGAGAGTAATGGAAAAAACCAAGCTGAACAGGAGAAAAAAAAGTAATAAAAAATGAGAACAGACTAAGGGAACTCAGTGATACTACCAAGCATAATAACATTTACATTACAGAAGAAAAAGTGAAGAGAAAAGGGGGCACAAAATGTATATGAAGATAAAATAGCTGAAAACTTCCTGAACCTGGGGAAGGAAATAGAAATTCAGATCCAAGAGGCACAGAGTCCCCAACAAAACAACCCAAGGAGGTCCACAGCAAGACACACAGTAATTAAAATGGCAAAAAGTAGTGATAGAGATTTTTTAAAATAGCAAGACAAAAGGAAACAGTTATATACAAGGGAAATCCCATAAGGCTATCAGCTGAGTTTTCAGCAGAAACTTTGCAAGCCAGAAGAGAATAGCATGACATATTCAAAGTGCTGAAAACTAAAAATCTGTAACCAAGAATATTCTATCTAGCAAGCCTACCATTCAGAATAGAAGGAGAGATGAAGAGTTTCTCAGACAAACAAAAGTTAAAGGAATTCAGTGCCATGAAACCAGCCTTACAAGAAGTGTTAAAGGGGATTCTTTGAGTCGAAAGGAAAGACCATAAGCAGGAGTAAGCACAAAAATAGTAATGCAGTAAAATTAAATATATCTATAAAAATCAAGGGATTTGTATAGTCAAGGGATTCACAAAATAAAAGGATTTAAAGTATGACACCATATACCTAAAACATGTGGAGGAGAGGAGCAAAAGTTTAGTGCTTTTAAAGATTTTATTTATTTATTTGAGACAGAGAGAATGAGAGAGACAGAGAGCACATGAGAGGGGGGAGGGTCAGAGGGAGAAGCAGGCTCCCTGCCGAGCAGGGAGCCCGATGCGGGACTCGATCCCGGGACTCCAGGATCATGACCTGAGCCGAAGGCAGTCGCTTAACCAACTGAGCCACCCAGGCGCCCAGTTTAGTGCTTTTAGAATGGATTCAAACTTAAGCGACCTTCAACTTAATATAGATGGCTATATGCATAAGATGTTATATATAAACCTAATGGTACCACAAATCAAAAACCAATAATAGATGTGTCAAAAATAAAGAGAAAGGAATCCAACTATATCACTGAAGTAAGCCAGCAAACCATGAAAGAGAGTAAGAGAAGCAAGCAACACAGAAGAACTACAGAAAAACCAAACATAAGTATCAGAATGGCAATAAGTACACACCCATCAATAATTACTTTGAATGTAAATGGATTAGGATCAAGCCCTAGGTTGGGCTCTGTGCTTAGTGCAGAGACTGCTTAGGATTCTCTCTCTCTCCCTATGCCCCTCCCCCACTTATGCTCTCCAAATGAACGAATGAATGCATGAATGAATGAATAAATAGATAAATAAAATCTTTAAAAAAATACATAGGGTAACAGAATTGATAAAAAAGCAAGACCCATCTATATGCTGCCTACAAGAGACTCATTTCAGATCTAAAGACATGAATATTGAAAGCAAAGGGATGGAAAAGCATTTATCAGGCAAACAAGTGAAAAGAAAGCTGGGGTAGCCATACTTATACAGGGCAAAAAGGACACTATAAATCATAAAGAGAAAAATCCAACAAGAAGATATAACAACTGTAAATATTTATGCACCCAAGATGGGAGCATCCAAATACATTAAGTATCTAATAATAAACCTTAAGGAAGTAGTCAATAGTAACACAATAAGAGTGGGGAACTTTAATACCCTACTTACTCAATAGATCATCCAAACAGAAAATCAATAAGGAAATGGTGGCTTTGAATGACACATTAGACCAGATAGTTCTAACAGATATATTCAGAACATTCCATCCTAAAACAGTGCAATACATTTTCTTTTCAAGTGCACATGGAACATTCTCCAGAATAGATCATGTGTTAACAAATTCAACAAGTCTCAACAAATTCAAAAAGATTAAAGTCATACCAGAATCTTTTCTGACCACAGCACTATGAAACTAGAAGTCAACCACAACAAAAAATCTGGAAAGACCACAAATGCATGCAGGTTACATAACATGCTACTAAACAGTGAATTCTTGGTAAACCAAGAAATCAAAGAGGAAAGCAAAAAATACATGGAAACAAATGTAAATGAAAACGCAATGGTCCAAAATCGTTAGGATGCAACAAAAGTTGTTCTAAGAAGGAAGTTTGTAACAATACAGGCCTACCTCAAAAAGAAAAATCTAAAATAAACATCCTAACCTAAAAAAAACAACAACAAACAACCTAACCTGACACCTAGGGGAGTTAGAAAAATAACAAACAAAACCCCAAACCAGTAGAAGGAAGGAAATAAAAACATTAGAGCAGAAATAAACAAAATAGAAAATGAAAAAACAATAGGACAGTGAAACCAGGTGCTGGTTCTTTGAAAAGATCAACAAAATTGATAAATTTTTAGCCAAATTCATCAAAAGAGAGAGAGATAAAGAAAGAGAATGGACTCAGAAAAACAAAATCAGAAATGAAAGAGAAGTAACAACCGACATCACAGAAATACAAAGGATTATAAGAGAATATTATAAAAATTATGTTCCAAAAAACTGAACAAACTAGAAGAAATGGATAAATTCCTAGAAACATATAACCTCCCAAAACTAAGTCAGGAAGAAATAGAAAATTTGAACAGTTTGATTATCAGCAATGAAAATGAATCAGTAATCAAAAAACTCCCAATGAACAAAAGTCCTTGACTTCACAGGTAAATTCTACCAAACATTTAAAGAAGAAGTAATGCAACTATTCTTCTCAAACTACTCCAAAGAACAGAAGATGAAGGAAAGCTTCCAAATTCATTTTATGAGGCCAGTATTACCCTGATACCAAAGCCACACAAAGACACCACAAAAACAGAAGAACTACAGGTCAATATCTCTGATGAACACAGATGTAAAACTCCTCAACAAAATACTAGCAGAACCAAACCCAGCAATACATTAAAAAATTATTTACCATGATCAAGTGGGATTTACTCCCAGGTTACAAGAGTAGTTCAATATTCACAAATCAATCAGCGTGATGCACCACATTAATAAAAGAAAGGATAAGAACCATATGATCATTTCAAAAGATGCAGAAAAAGCATTTGACAGAGGACAACATCCATTCATGATAAAAACCCTCAACAAAGTAGATTTAGAGGGAAAATACCTCAACATAATAAAGGCCATATATGAAAAACCCACAGTGAACATCATACTCAATGGTGAAAAGTGGAGATTTTCCCCTAAGATTAGGAGCATGAGAAAAAGCTTCTGCACAGCAGAGGAAACAATCAACAAAACTAAAAGTCAACCTACCGAATGGGAGAAGATATTTTCAAATGACATATCTGATAAAGGGTTAGTATCCAAAATATATAGAGAACTTATAAAACTCAACACCCAAAAAATAAATAATTCAATTAAAAAATGAGCAGAAGGTATGAACAGACATTTCTCTGTAGAAGACATACAGGTGGCCAACAGACACCTGTTGGCCACCTGATGAAAAGATACCATCACTCACCATCAGGGAAATGCAAATCAAAATTACAATGAGATATCACCTCACACCTGTCAGAATAGCTAAAATCAAAAGCACAACAAGAAAAAAACACAAGAAATAGCAGGTGTTGGTGAGGATATGGAGAAAAAGGAAGCTTCTTGCATTGTTGGTAGGAAGGCAAACTGGTGCAGCCACTGTGGAAAACAGTATGGAGGTTCCTCAAAAAGTTAAAAATAGAACTACCACGTGATCCAGTAATTCTACTACTAGGCATTTATCCAAAGAATACAAAAACACAAATTTGGAAAGATATTTGCACCCCTATGTTTACTGCAGTGTTATTTACAATAGCCAAGATATGGAAGCAGCCCAAATGTCCACTGATTGATGAATGGGTAAAAATAGATAGATACACACACACACACACACACACACATATACATATACATGTATGTATATTACTCAGCTATAAAAAAGAATGAAATCGGGCACCTGGGTGGCTCAGTCTGTTAAGCATCTGCCTTCAGCTCAGGTCATGCCAGGGTCCTGGGATGGAGTCCCGTGTCGGGCTCCCTGCTCAGCGGGGAGTCTGCTTCTCCCTCTCCCACTCCCCCCGCTTGTGTTCCCTCTCTCGCTGTCTCTCTCTTTTTCAAAAAATGAATAAAATCTTAAAAAAAAAAAGAAAGAAAAATGGGGCATCTGGGTGGCTCAGTTAGTTAAACATCTGCCTTTGGCTCGGGTCATGATCCTCAGGTCCTGGGATTGAGCCCGGCATTGGGCTCCTTGCTCAGGGGAGAGTCTGCTTCTCCCTCTCCTTCTTCCTCTCCCCACTGGCTTGTGCTCTCTCTCTCACTCACTCAATCTCTCTCTCAAATAAATAAATAAAGTCTTAAAAAAAAAGAATGAAATCTTGTCAGAGAGCTGAAGAGTATAATGCTAAGTGAAATAAGTCAGTCAGAGAGACAAATACCATATGACTGCACTCATATGTGAAATTTAAGAGACAAAACAAATGAACAAAGAAAAAAGAGACAAACCAAAAAAGAGTCTTAACTATAGAGAACAAAGGGAAGGTGGATAGAGGGGTGGGTGAAATAGGCAAAGAGGATTAAGAGTACACTTACTGTGATGAGCACTGAATAATGTACAGAATTGCTGAATCACTATATTGTACATCTGAAATTATTATAACATTGTACATTAATTATACTGGAATTTAAAAAAATAAAATTTTAAATAAAATTTTAAAAATCTTTTTTAATTTTAAAATGAAGATAGATTGATATCATACACAGACGAGTGAGAAAAAAGAGCTGCATTCCAATTATCCCATTACGACCATAGATTGGTGGATATGCAAAATTTTAGAAAAATAAATCTGATTTAAGGAAAGATTTCCAACAACAAATGAATGTGAACAGAGTAATCAAGATAAGAGCCTATGAAGAAGAGAGGAAAAGAGTAATGTGCAATAAATCTTCCAGTAACTATCCTTTAAATACAGTTAAATTTAAATTAATAATGATAAACTGAGGATATGGAAAATAAAGAAAAACAAGGAGCACTGAAAAAGAAGAGACACAATGGCCAGAGATATTTTAACAACAGTTGTGAACAGAAAGCAGTAAAGGTGCTCAGCGATTCCTCATAGCTGGTGGTTGGGATAGGAAAGAAGTAAAGGCATTATAAATAGGACCAGAGGAGGCTGGCTGCAGAGCAAGGATGACAAATGATTCTAAAGATCTCATCGTATTGGGGAACAGTGAGGAAAGTGAGCATTCTGGTGGGAGAAAGATTGGTTATCATGTTTCAAATAATAGAAGAGAAATAGATGTCTAATTATAAGTGCTGAAAATGGAAAAGTAGAGTGGCATTTACAAATTAATCAGGGGAAAAGAAACAGTAAACACCCAAGTAAAAATAAATCATAAGAATGATAGAAGAGATATCAAGAATATTGGTCAAGACATAATGCTCCTACAAATACTGGGGGCCCTGGTGGCTCAGTCGGTTAAGCAGCTGCCTTCCACTCAGGTCATGATCCCAGGGTCCTGGGATAGAGCCCCACATCGGGCTCCCTGCTGCGGAGGGGGGCATCTGCTTCTCCCTCTCCCTCTGCTGCTCCCCCGCCCCAGCTTGTGCTCTCTCACTCCCGCTCTTTCTCAAATAAATAAATAAATAAATAGAATCTTAAAAAAAAATACTCTTACAAATACTATCAAGAAAGACACTCAGGGGCGCCTGGGTGGCTCAGTTGTTAAGCAACTGCCTTCGGCTCAGGTCATGGTCCCAGGGTCCTGGGATCGAGTCCCATATCGGGCTCTCTCCTCTGCGGGAAGCCTGCTTCTTCCTCTCCCACTCCCCCTTGCTTGTGTTCCCTCTCTCACTGTGTCTCTCTCTGTCAAATAAATAAATAAAATCTTTAAAAAAAAAAAAAAGAAAAGAAAGAAAGACACTCAGCCAGATTCAGTTGAAACAAAACCTGGCTGCAGGATGTTGATAAGAAAAAAACTAGAAAACAGGTAAAGAGAGGCTGAAAATAAAAGGAGAGGCAGAAAGACACCAAAAAAATATAAATTAAGTAAAACAGGGGCAGGACAGTCAATATTACTATTAGGAAAGATTAAAGTTAAAAGTGATACAGTGGTAGGTTATGTGTCCACATGTAGATACAGATATAAATATACATACAGGGGCACCTGGGTGGCTCAGTCAGTTAAGCGGCTGCCTTTGGCTCAGGTCTGACTCCCTGCTCAGTGGGGAACGAGTTTCTCCCTCTCCCTTTGCCTCTCTGCCTACTTGTACTCTCTCTCTGTCAAATAAATGAATAAAATATTTAAATAAATAAATATACAGACAGACAGAGACATAACACAAATTCTTACTTGTAAAAAAAATGTCCAATGGGAAAAATGTCAAAGGGTAGAAGTTGAAATTTTCACAAAGCAGCAAATGGAAACAGACTACAAACATTAAACAGTGTTTAAACTCTACTAGTCGGGGAAATACAAAGTAAACTATCAACAAAACATCAATTCACTCCCATCAGATTTACAAAAGGTAAACAGAACAATAGCACATTTCTATCAGGGATCTATGAAAACAGGTTTTTGGTTTTGCGGTTTTTTTTCCTAACAGAATGAGTAGAAATGTGAACCACTACAACTTTCCTTGAAATCTGTCCGGCAAATCTCTTAAAACCTGAAATAGCCTTTGATCCTGCAATCCTACTTCTGGGAATCTCTCTGTAGAAAGAAGAGTATTAGAAAGTAAGGATATATGTACACAAATGTTTATCATCACATCACATGTTAAGGCCAAGAAAGCTAATAAAGGAATGGTGCATTAAATATAGTATATCCACACCATGGAATATGATACAGTTATTTTATTTTTGTTTTTTAAAAAGATTTTATTTATTTGACAGAGAGAGAGAGTGAGTGAGCACAAGCAGGGGGAGTGGTAGGCAAAGGGAGAGGGAGAAGCAGGCTCCCCTGCTGAGCAAGGAACCCAATGCGGGGCTTGATCCCAGGATCATGACCTGAGCCCAAGGCAGACGCTTAACTGACTGAGCCACCCAGACGCCCCTTAAAGTATAAATTAAAGCTGTACTCATCTTGGCTTTCTTTCAAGGTAGTATTGTTAATTGAGAAAGGCAAAAAGCAGAAAAGTGTGCAAAATTCCATCTCACTAAAACACATGAACATTTAATCCTATAAGTATGTGTACAAATATGATTATATGTATGATTATGCAAGCACAGATGAATTAGAAATAACAAAGAAACAAACAAAAGAACTTTGAATCCAGAGAATTAGATGGACACAACCCACACAGGCAGCTTCCCAGAACCTACAGGGGAGAAGCATCTAGAATAATCGCTTAGGTCAGGTCATTTGCAATGTTAAAAACGTGTGTGTTTGGGCTGGGGGTGGTAGGGGTGGTGGTGGTGAAGCTCCCAAAGAGAAAGAAATCTAGAAGCAATCTCTCAGAGTTTTTAAGTCCCGGGTAAAAATAGCAGAATCTGTTTTTGCTTTACAACAGCAACAAAGAATAAGATTTTGAATTTCAAATTTGTGGGATGTAAGGGCATTTGCATCTGGGTCCGTGGTTCTTATCTTGTGTGATTTTGCCCCCAAGGTACATTTGACAAGGTCTGGAGACATTTTTGATTGTGACTACTGGAAGGTGGGGAGTGTTAACTGGTATCTAGTGGGTAGAGGCCATGGATGCTACAAACATCCTACAAAACAGGACAGTCCCCCAAAATAACAAATTTTTTGACCCACCATGTCAGTAGTTCCAAAGTTGAGAAACCTTCCTAGAGTGACCAACTATCCTGGTCTGCCCAGGACTGTAGAGTTTCTCAGAACTGAGGATTTTCAGCTCAAAAACCAGAGAAGTCCCAGGTTACTGCAAATAAAAATGACAGGCAAAATAAGATACACTTTTGGACACTCAAGATACTGATCTAAGTTGGACTCATCTCTATCTCTACAGATTGCTTCACAGCTCCTTTAAAGTAAATTTGGAGCTACAAATATAAAGAGTTTTACTCCATTTAGAGAAAAATTTTCTTCTCAAATAAAAGCTGAAATCAGGACAATGTCCTTATAATTTTTTTACATGGTAAATGGTCATAGAGACTAATCCATAAAGAAGTATACATTTGTCAAAATAAAAACTATATATTTAAAAAGTGGGGTTTTACTGTTTGTAAATTATACCTCAATAAACCTGACTTTATAAAATGGAAGTCTTCTCTATATTTTTAAAATAAGTAATCCTAATTTACAAATTAATTCTTTTTTTTTTTAAGATTTATTTATTTGAGAGAGCGAGAATGAGAGAGAGAGTACATGAGAGGGGGGAGGGTCAGAGGGAGAAGCAGGCTCCTCGCTGAGCAGGGAGCCCGATGCGGGACTCGATCCCAGGACTCCAGGATCATGACCCGAGCCGAAGGCAGTCGCTTAACCAACTGAGCCACCCAGGCGCCCTACAAATTAATTCTTAGGTCTAATGTAGGTTTATTTTTTTTAACAGATATATATAAGATAACTTGCCAAAACCTAAAAAATAAAATTATGGTTTAGAAATATTCTGTTTCTTATGGAAGATGTTTCTATGCTGTAAGTAACATTTAATACTGACTCTGAAGTGTGACAACTTTATAGATGCAGTAACTCAGTGGTCTCCTTATGTACTCCGAGAGTCTGTTGGTGGATTTATCTTCAGAATAACAATAAAATAGATGTAACAATTACAGACAGCCATTTCTACTTATATCACCTTCTTAAAAGCAAGCAAACATTTTCTAGATGCCCCCCACATAAATTCCCTTCCAATCTTATTGCCAGAATTAGGTCATATGCTCATTTTTTAATTGTGGTTAAAAAAAAATGCATACAGGCAAAAGACAAGGGTGCCCATTCTCAACATTCCTCTTGAATTAACATGGTACTGGAAGTCCTAGCTAGAGCAATCAGGCAAGAAAAAGAAATACAATGTATTAGAATTGGAAAGGGAGAAGTAAAATTGTCTCTATTTGCAGATGACATGATTTTATATATATAAGATCCTAAAGACTCAACCAAAAAAAACTGTTAGATCTAAGCAATGAATTCAGTAAAGTTGCATGATACAAAATTAACATACAAGAGTCAGTAGCATTTCTGTACACTAACAACAGATTTTCTAAAAAAATAAATAAATAAATCTATACCATTTGCAATAGCATCAAAAAAATAAAACACTTAGGATAAATTTAACTACAGAGGTGAAAGGTATCTACTCTGAAGACAAAACACTGATGAAGGAAATTGAAGGAGACACAAATAAATGGGAAAGAATCCCATGTTCATGGATTGAAAGAATTAATGCTGTTAAAATGTCGATATTATCAAAATCCATGTGTAGATTCAATGCAATTCCTATCAAGATTCCACTGGCATTTTTTAGTAGAAAAAACACTCCTAAAATTTATACAGAACCACAAAAGACCCTGAATAGCCAAAGAAATCCTGAGAAAGAAGAACAAAGCAGGAAGCATCACACTTCCTGATTTCAAGCTGTACTATGAAGCTTTAATCATCAAAACAGTATGGTGCTGGTATAAAACAGACAAATGGACCAATGGAACAGAAATAAACCCAGGTATATACTAGTCAACTAATATTTGACAAGGGAGCCAAGAATACTCAAAGGAGAAAAGATTGTCTCTTCAATAAATAGTGCTGAGATGATTATATATTCACATGTAACAGAATGAAACGACCCAGATCTTACACTATTCACAAAAATTAATTCAAAATGGATTAAAGATTTACATGTAGAGAACTGAGACCATGAAACTCTTAGAAGAAAACACTGGAATAAAGCTCCTGACATGGGTTTTGGTAATGAATTTTTGGATATGACACCTAAAACAGAAGCAACACAAATAAAAAATAAAAAGTAGGACCATAACAAACTAGAAAGCTTCTGGGCAGGGGGGGGGGGGGGGGGGGTGGAGGCATGGAGGAGTGGGTGGGAAATCAACAAAAAGACAACCTACAGCACAGGTATGGTTCATGACTCATCACCTACAGTGTGCCAGGAAAGCATTAAATACTTTTCATGCAAGCAATAAAACATTAATGATGGAAACTTTATTATCCCTTGAAAAGACTTACATAGTTACATGATTAATTGAGCTCTTATTCTGGGCAGTTAGAGAAAAAGTTTATTCCCAAAGAATAAAAGATCCTAGTCTTCATATTTTTTCCCCAACAATCTTAGGAAAATGGAGATAGTATTTATTGGCGCCCCATGTTGCTATCAAACAATCATTTCCACGTTTTTTGAGATCTGAGTTCTGTCTAAGGCAGAGGTCTTTAAATCATGAGGTAACACACCCAGATTAGAGTTAAAAGAAAATTGAGACCTTAATCCGGCAAATGTTATTGCTCATTTCTTCCTGATACGTTAGACGTGGGCTCAATCCAACTGCAGGAAATGGGGAAACAAGTACATTTACTGAGCTAGAGTGTTTCTTTCACCCCTTATCTGAGCAAAGAAGTACCCCCTGGATGCTCTATGGAGTACTTTATTTTCTTATTAAAGTATAGTTGACACACAATGTTACATTAGTTTCAGGTGTACAACACAGCAACTGGAGCACTCTATGCATTATGCTGTGCTCACCACAAGCGTAGCTAAACACTATTACAGTACCATTGTCCCTGTTCCCTATGCTGTGCCTTTCATCCCTGTGACATATTCATTCCATAACTGGAATCTACACACGTACTTTATATTACATTTTTTCCAGAAACAAAGAGAGAGTCCACACTGCCTTTTGGCTTGAAAACAGAATAAAGATGCATTGGGGAGGGTATACCACAAGAGAATGAGATCCTCTCTGAGAAGCATTTTCAGATAATGCCACAACTTTACTTGGAAAGAGTGAAATCGGGCTAGGGTTGGCCTACAAGATCTTGGGCCAGTCCTTTACCTTTTCCCACCTTCTCCTACCCCTTCATCTTTTTCATGAAACAGCATGGTTAGAGATGATGACAGCAAAGGTATCTGTGATTGCAGTGACTTGCCAAAATGACAATGACCCATATTATCTACAAACCTCGCATAGCTCTCTCCTTAACCCATGTTGCTGCCACTCCCCTCAACCATTGTGGTATGGCTGCCCAATTCCCACAATCTTTCTCTAGCACTTAGTAAATTAAGCCCAGTAACAGTATTCTAGTTCCCCACACTGCCCATAGCAGTTAGGAACCCCTCTCCTTAAAGAAAAAAAAAATACATATATATATCTAGAGAGAGAGCATGAGCAGGGGGTGGGGCACAGGGAGAGGGAGAGAGAATCCCAAGCAGACCCTCCGCTGAGCGCAGAGCCCAACTCAGGGTTCCAGAGATCACGAACTGACCTGAACCGAAATCAAGAGTCGGTAGCTCAATGGACTGAGCCACCCAGGTGCCTCAGGAACCCCTCTTCTAACTATATAGCTTGGGTGTTCTGTTGCTGAGTTTCTCTAAATAGCTGGGGGTTGCAGTGTCCATATCTAGGACTCTGTGATATGAAGGTATAAGGATGAGTTCTTATTCCACTGAGGTTTTTATTGGGTTCAAAATCAAAGTAGACACAAGGAACAGACTCGATTTCTCCAGGTTATATTTAGAAATGAAGGAAATAAGTAAGCATTACTCTGATGATTTGTGTGGTTGTGCCCAAGGCTGACACTTATGACCTTTGGAGGGGTTTTCTACCTCTAAAAATTCTTTTCCTACAGTCCCACCTCTACCCTAATTCCTCAGGAAGCAGTACAATGAGGGAATAAATTGTGAGTTTGGTTTAATATCTTTGTAATTTTTCATATCTTAAAATGCCCATGATTTTGAGTTAGGTAGATCAGAGGTCAGAGACGTGATATGTAACCTTAGGAAAGTTACTTATGCCTCAATTTCCTTGTCCATAAAATGTGAGTAATTGCATCTCCTTTTGAAGGTGATGTTCTTTAAGTGCAATACCAGAAGGAAGTATCTAGTACAACATTTAGCAAGAACTTCAAAAAGTTGCTTATTTCTCCCTCCACTTTCACCGCTTCCTTTGGACTGTCAAAACCATAAAAGTAAATTGCCTGTATTCACTTCTATTTTTGTAGAGTTCCTATTGAATAATTTTCCTGATTTCTGGGGGTATTTGACAATCCAGTTTTGCCCTTGAACAGGCCCACTAGCTACTACTACACAGGGTGAGACTGACCAGTTGGGGTTTCACAGTGTTCCTTTTGGTCCTCTTGCTGGACTACAGGGAAGACTCTGAAGAAGCCATTTTATACATCGGATCCTATCCCAGCGAGGTCATCATTCCTCAGTGTGACTCTGCTGCTGCTGCCCAAAGCTCTATCTTAAAAGCAGCAAATCATTTGCTAAGGTGCTATTCTCCCAGAGAAATAGCCAGAATCCTAGAGGGATTCTTAGCAGTGGTTGGCAACCTACTACCCAAGGGCCAAATCTGGCCCACTTCCTGTTTTTGTATAACAGGAAGCTAAAAATGATATGTACATATTTTAAGAGTTGGAAAAAAATAAAATGAAGAATAATGTTTCATGATATATGAAATTCAGATTTCAGTGTCTATAAATGAAATTGCACTGAAACACACCCATTCATTTGTGTATTGTCTCTGGATGCTCACATGCTACAATGGCAGAAGTGAGCAGTTGCTACGGAGACTACATGGTCCACAAAGCCTATTACGTTTGCTGTCTGGCCTTGACAAAGTTTGCCGTCCCCTAGTGTAGAGCACAGACTCCAGAGCCAAGATGGCCTGGCAGCCTAGCTCAGCTCTGTGTTCCTTCCACTTGGGCAAATTGTCTCATCTACTCTGTTTCCTCAACTGTGTAATAAGGATGATAATACCATCTATTTCATGGGATTCCATGAGGATTAAGCAAATATATAAAGTGTTAGAAGAGGATCTGGCACATATTAAATATTATATGTGCCTGTTGTTATTATTAGTTGCCACAATTTTTTTCATAAATGAAAGGAGGAGCAGCTTACAAATTTGTTACAGTAATTTAAAGAATTTTAAGGATTTCACCTGCAGCACTCCATTTAATTCTTTAGCAGTAGAGTAGTAGGAAGAAGTCTAAAGATGACTAAAATGACAATTAGCATAGTTACTTATCCATAAAGCTCATCCTGCATACCTACAAATATTTTATATGCTATATGCTCTTTCAAACTTGAGTCTTGAGAGAGTTTACACTCAACTTTGAGTTCAGTCCTCCCGATCTATTCTTTCAAAGCAGAGGTCAAGTAACAGAATAGAGAGCCCCCAAATAAATCAATGCATATACAATTAACTGATCTCCCACGAGAATGCCAAAAATACACAACTGAGAAAGGATGGTCTCTTCAACAAATGGTGTTGGGAAAACCAGATATCCCCACACAAAAGAATAAAATTGGACTCTTATCTTACAGTATACATAAAAATCAACTTAAAATGGATTAGACTTAATATAAGACTAAAACTATAAAACTCCTAGAAGAAAACAGGGGAAAATCTTCATGACATTGGTCTTGGCAATGACTTCATGGCTACGACACCAAAGGCAGAGGCAACAAAAACAAAAACAAGTAGGACTACAGCATACTAAAAAGCTTCACACAGCAAAGGAAACAACATGGAATGGGAGAAAAAAATTGCAAACCATATACCTGATTAGGAGTTAGTCTGCAAAATATATAAGGAACTCCTACAACTCGATAGCAAAAAAATAATAACCCAATTTAAAAATGGGCTAGAGAGGCCAACAGAAACACGAAAAGATGCTCGACATCGGGCGCCTGGGTGGCTCAGTTGGTTAAGCGACTGCCTTCAGCTCAGGTCATGATCCCAGGGTCCTGGGATCCAGCCCCGCATCAGGCTCCCTGCTCTGCAGGGAGCCTGCTTCTCCCTCTCCCACTCCCCCTGCTTGTGTTCCCTCTCTCGCGGTGTCTCTCTCTGTCAAATAAATAAATAAAATCTTTAAAAAAAAAAAAAAAAGATGCTCGACATCACTGATCATCAGGGAAATGCAAATCAAAACCACAATGAGTTATTACTTCACACCTATCATAATGGCTAAAATCAAATGGAAGAAACAGGAGCACCTGAGTGGTTAAGTGTCCAACTCTTGATTTTAGCTCAGTTCATGATCTCAGGGTCATGAGATGGAGCTCTGTGTTGGGCTGCATGCTTAAGATTCTCCCTCTCCCTCTGCCCTTCCTCCCCTGTTTGCGTGTATTCTCTCTCAAAACAAAAACACAAGAAACAAGTGTTAGCAAGGATGTGGAGAAAAAGGTACCCTCTTGCACTGTTGGTGGGAATGTAAACTGGTGCAGCCACTATGAAAAACAGTATGGAGTTTCCTCAAAAACTTAAAAATAGAATTACCATCTGATCCAATAACTCCAGTACTGGGTATTTATCCAAAGAATACAAAAACACTAATTTGAAAAGATACTTGCACCCCTTTGTTTATTGCAGCATTATTTATGATAGCCAAATTATGGAAGCAACCCAAGTGTCCATAGAAGGATGAATGGATAAAGAAGAAGTGAGATATAGATACAGATATAGACATATCGTGGAATAACTTAGCCATAAAATAAAATGAAATCTTGCCATTTGCAATGACATAGATGATGCTACAGGGTATTATGCCAAGCAAAATAAATCAGTCAGAGAAAGACACATACCATATGATTTCACTCATGTGGAATTTAAGAAACAAAACAAACAAACAAAGAAAAAAAGAGACAAACCAAAAAATAGACTCTTAAGTATAGAGAACAAACTGATGTTTACCAGAGGGGAGGTGGGTGGGGGCATGGCTGAAATAGGTGAAGGTGATTAAGAATACACTTATCCTGAGGAGCACTGAATTATATATAGAGAGAGATTGCTGAATCACTATATTGTACACCTGACACTAATATAAACTAATTTAAGTATACTGGAATTAAAATTACAAAAGCATTTAATGGGCTAAAGCATTAAATAAATATTTCTCCAAAGAAGATATACAAATGGCCAACAAGTATATGAAAAAATACTTAATGTTATTAATTACCAGGAAATACAAATCAAAACCACACTGAGTTATCACCTCACACCTATCAGGGTTACTATTATAAAAACAACAACAACAAAAAAACAACAGACAATAAATGTTGTAAGTATGTGGAAAAATTGGAATTCTTGCATATTGTTGGTGGGAATGCAAAATGGTGTAGCCACCATGGAAAATAGTATAGAGGTTCCTCAATTAAATTAAATTTAAATTTGAAATAAAACTACTATATGATCCAGCAGTCCCATTTCTGGGCATATATGCAAAAGAACGGAAAATGAGATCTCAAAGAGCTATTTACACAGCCATGTTCATTGGAGCATTTTTCACAAAAACCAAGGTGCAGAAGCAACCCAAATGTCCATCTATGGATGAATGGATTAAAAATGTGGCATATACATACAATAGAACTGTATCCAGATTTAAGAAGGAAGTCTTGTCACATGCTACAACATGGATAAATTTCAAGGACATTATGCCAAGTGAAATAAGTCAATCACACAAAGACAAATACTGCATTATTGTAATTATATGACGTATCTGAAGTAATCAAGTTCATAGAAACACAAGTAGAATACTGGTTGCTAGGGGCTGGAGGTTAGGAGTAAATGGAGAGTAGTTGTTCAAGGGGTATAGATTTTCAGTCACACAAGATAAAAAGTCCTAGAGACCTGTTGTACCACACTGTGCATACAGTCAACAATATCATATTGTACTCTTAAAAATTTGTTAAGAGGGTAGACCTCATGTTCATTGTTCTCATCACAAAAAAAAAAAGAAAAAAAGAAGTAGGGAAAAAAAAAAAAACAAAACCCACAGAGGCCAAAGGGCTCATAAAATGTCTAAATCTACCTTGATAATTGCTTTGGTATTTGAAAACAATAATCTACTTCCTAATTAAAACATAAGACAGGTAATCTATAGCTTTTTGATATGTAACAACAGGGACTATTAAAATTGTTCTCACAAGCCAGGACTTTCATTTTTGGAGTCTGATTATCCAAAATGAGGACTTGGAAGGGAGTTACGCATAAGAGAAAAACAATGACCTTAGTGGGAACACAGCCCAGGAACGTGGAACAGAGGAACCGTGTCCCCCACGGTGAACAAGCGCATCACCACACTCTGCAGGTGCTCCAATATTTGTTAGATGTTGATGACTTTCAATTTTACTGTGCAACCGCCAGAGCAAATACCGTGAATGTTGCTCCTCAGTGCATTTCTTAAAACGGATAAATTTCAGAAACAAACATCCTTTATGACTGAAATGACATGGAACAAAACCAAACGAAAATCTGAATTTTCCTGAATTGCTCTCATCAGACTGTTCAACCAGGTGAAAAAGAAAAATGCAGAGAACCATTTTCTGAATCTAAGGGAATAGTTCTAACCTCTCACTTTCCTGAATACTGAGCAGCACGTTCTTAGCAATGAACTTATCTTGTATAAAAAGGAGCCGAGTAGGGCGCCTGGGTGGCTCAGTCGGTTAAGCGACTGCCTTCGGCTCAGGTCATGATCCTGGAGTCCCAGGATTGAGTCCCGCATCGGGCTCCCTGCTCGGCGGGGAGTCTGCTTCTCCCTCTGACCCTCCTCTATCTCATTCTCTCTCTCAAATAAATAAATAAAATCTTTAAAAAAAAAAAAAAAAAAAAAAAAGGAGCCGAGTAATTTTGGAGAGAGCGATGGTTTCGCCTGAATCATCGAGATAAGTCAAACAACTCATTTTCTAAGAACCCGGGCGGGGTTGCCCTGCCAGGAAATGCCCTCTGTCCTCCCCAGGCCACATCACGCCCAGCTTAACCAGGAGTTGACCGTGTCCCCCAGCGAGGAAACACCCGGTGCCGTTCAGTGAAACGTGCAACCGCAAGCCAAACGCTCTTTCGCACACAGTTCCTGAAGTTTATTCCTGTTTTCCAAGGGCGTTTGCATATTTTTGATTTTTCCACGTCTCCTTCCCTCAAAGGCATCTAAGAGCGGCCCTACTGCATTCAGCCCCCTTCCTCGCAAAACCGCAGCCAACTTAGAGCCGGGCGGCCCTGACCAGTAAAGTTGTCTAAATGTTTAAAAGTATCGGAATAGAGCGGAGTAGGAAGCCATAAAGAATCCCCGGGGCACCGTACCGGCGTTGGAACGTGCCATTCGTGCCGCGGGGAGGAAAGTCACCGCTGGGCACCGCGTCGCAGGTCCCAGGCGCCTGCGGCAGCCGGGCTTGCGCACGACCTGGGCCCAGAAGGCGCAGAGGCTCGCCGAGCGCACGCAGGGGGCCGAGGCCCGAGCGCAGCGCGGCGCGGGGGGCGACTCGGGCGCGCGTCCCCCGCCGCCCGCGTGGTGTGCTCCGGCGCGGCCCCGGCGGGAGGGCGGCGGTGGCGGCGACGGCGCAGTCTGCACCATGGCGTACCCGGGGCACCCTGGCGCCGGCGGCGGGTACTACCCAGGCGGGGTAAGTGCAGCCCGCGCGGGCTCGCGGCCCGGGCGCGACCCTGGGACACCGAGCACGCCGAGAGGCCACACTGGGCCGCTCCGCCGGGGCGGCTCCCCGGGCGCCTCCCGCCCCCGGCTTCGCCCCTGGCCCCTGCCCTTCGGCCTCATCCTGGGGCTCCCTCCGCTCAGTCCCTTCGCCCTGCGGGCGGCTGCGTGGGGCCAAAGCGCGGGTGGGTTCTGACCCGAGAAGCCCACCCTGTGCCTGGGATGCGCGGCGTGAAATTGTGCGAATTGGGGATTGGCTTCCTCCCCCTCCCGGTTTCCCGTGAGAGCAACAGCCATTTTAATCTCGAATGGTGCGGAGATCCACCTCCCCTCTTTAAAAGCAAGTGAGAGGAAAAAAAAAAAGTCGGGAAAGACCGCGGGGGCGGGGGGGAGCCCTCCGGGAGGAAGACCACCTCTCCAGGAGCCGGGGATACGCGTCGTCGTGGGAACTTTTCCGAGACGGAATGTTCCTTCTGCGCGCCTCCCCGCCCAGGTGCTCGCCGCCGCATAGTCCAGCCGAGACACCTAAGCCCGGCCGGGGCTACACCTGTCTCAGAACGCTTTGGAAAATAGCACAAATGCTGTGAAAGTAAAAGGAAAACAATTCCGAGCCCTGCGCTTAAGTTGCTTCACTTATGTAGATGTCACTTTCAGGACCACCCATTTTGGTTCAAGCTGCTAGTTTTTTCTAAATTCTGCTGGGGTGGGAATGGAAGAGAAGGGGGGGAATGATTGCCGTTAAAGCGTGCCCGGTGGTGGGGAGGTGAACCATCCGTGCGAAGGGCGGGCAGTTGCCTGGCTTTGCACAAAAGCATGCAGTGGTGAAAGAATAAAACTGGAATTCAGCGGAATGATGCTTTTGTGTTTGTTTTACAGTATGGAGGGGCCCCCGGAGGACCTACTTTTCCCGGACAGACTCAGGATCCGCTCTATGGTTACTTTGCTGCTGTAGCTGGACAGGTTAGCTTTTCCCCTTAATATTAAAGAATTGTCAGTCTACGTTTGTATTAGCTACTGTTAGAGTGGGATGGAAAAAAGAACTTTTCCTCTGGAAAAAAATGCCTTTGTTTCTGTAAATGAAAAAGGAGAGAAGGAAATGTATAGTCAGTTATTTATTTCTGAATATTCCGAACAAATTAGGACTGTTACCTGTATTTATGTAGGTTCACTTCAAAACTAAATTTGTGACTGAATTAGGGTCTGGTTAAATAAGAATGGGGGGCTGTAAATATACTGTGAAGATCTGTAAAGTAGAAAGATGTTTTTAGAACTATGAATTGTCAGGGTCCGTAGTGGTTTCCAGAGAAGAAATTCCAGATCTGGTGAACACCTAAACCTTTGTTTGTACTACTTAAAGACACATACCAGTAATTATGTAGTCAGATTCTAATGGACGCTTTCTTTGGGTTGAATCTGATTGTTAATCAGTTACCCCCTAGGAAATAGGTACTTATGTTAAAAACTTACCAGCTTCATAATAACAAAGTTACTGCTCCTTTAGTATCAGGAAGTTAATCTTGTGGACAGTTTAGTTTCTCTTTGATGCTGATGCTGTTCTGGGTCAGCTCTTCATGTCCTTATAAGGTGTGGTGGCCTGCTGACCGAGAGAGAATGAAGGTTCCCTCCCTCTGGAGAACTTGCAGTTCTCCACCTTGAGTTGTAGGACAGGTGGTGGTGTACATTGGTGTACATGGTAAATCCACTGCTGGTATGACCCATTCCAGAAGCGATGTTTGCCCTTATGAATTCGAGTTAGCTTTGTGTTGAACAAAAGCAAGAAATAACACAATCTTCATGTGAAGATGTTGTCCACTATTATGGGATAAAAACCCAAGACCACCTTTCAGAATAGCATTCTAAGAAATGTAGTTCAAGAAATTGAGTGGAAAATTGAGTCTAAAACTGAAAGAGCTTCCCTTTAAGTATCTGCTTCATCTGTGAACGATCTGTATCTTTGAAACCACAAGACAGGGCAAAGCTCAAGACTTGAGTTCTTAGATTGCCTTGCCTCCCGCCCTGTAAGTGACCCCACCTGCTTAGCTTGCAGCGGTCCCGGCCTACATCAGCATATCCATTGTCTTTCAAATTATTGATCCTGCTCCTCACTTAGAATTGAAGATTTGGGTATTTTATTTGTAAATCCCTAAAAATAACATCTATCTGGTTCTGAACTTGGTCAGCCAATAAATAGGCCCTGGGAACCTGTATCTTCCAGATATAATTGTGGTTCTGGAAAAACCATTCACCACAGGTGATCACGAAGGCCTCTCTTTGTTTCATCCAAGCGTATTATTTACGAATGCCAGCTCTGTACCCTGTTCTGCCCTCCCTCCCACCCCCCCAACAACCAAAAGCTAGAAAGAGGAATAAGACTTTAAGCAACTATATAAATAATTTTAAGTGCTTAACGGGCAGTTTCCTAGCTCAGACTAAAAGAAGAGTAAGTTCAAGACAGAAACTAGTTTTATTTGTACATTAAAAAATATGTATCATTGAAGAAACTGAATTCACCTCAGTGTTTTATTGAAAAGAGGAACCTTGTACTTGAAAATTTAATGCCAAGGGTGCCTGGGTGGCTCAGTTGGTTAAGCGACTGCCTTCAGCTCAGGTCATGATCCTGGAGTCCCGGGATCGAGTCCCACGTCAGGCTCCCTACTCAGCAGGGAGTCTGCTTCTCCCTCTGACCTTCCTCCTCTCATGTGCTCTCTCTCTCTCTCTCATTCTCGCTCTCTCAAATAAATAAATAAATAAATAAAATCTTTAAAAAAAAAAAAAGAAAATTTAATGCCAAATCTAATCGAGGAATTTAGAGGAAAGGATGAAAGATACTGGTAATACTAAAGTATAGGTGTAAGCGGCTTTCCGACTTTGTGAATTCTTATGTAATAATTATTTAAAATAGAGTCTGAGGGCGCCTGGGTGGCTCAGTCGTTAAGCGTCTGCCTTCTGCTCAGGTCATGATCCTAGAGTCCCGGGATCGAGTCCCGCATCGGGCTCCCTGCTCGGCGGGGAGTCTCCTTCTCCCTCTGACCCTCCCCCCTCTCATGGGCTCTCTCTCATTCTCTCTCTCTCAAATAAATAAATAAAAATCTTTAAAAAAAATAAAAAATAATAATAATAATAAAAAATAAATAAAATAGTCTGAAATTGAATGCCGACTTTACTTAGGTATCGAGAAATGTATTTTTTGTTTATGGCCCTAATTATGCATTTGTGGAAGAGGACTTAACGATTTGTTTTTCTTTCATTAAATTATTTTTGAAAGTAGAACTGGGAAAGGAATACCTGTTTTTGGAAGGCATTCCTTTTAAAAAAAAAAAGTCTCATGCATGAAAATGTTCATTTTCTTTGTCATTATTGCTGAAATAATATACTGAAAGCAAACAAAAAACTAGAAGGTACAAAGCACTATTATGATTCCTCTTCCCTTTATTTTCCCCCCCAAAAGGATGGGCAAATAGATGCTGATGAATTGCAGAGATGCCTGACCCAGTCAGGCATTGCTGGAGGATACAAACGTGAGTTGACAGTCCCAGAGTTTCTCTAGAAGTACTCTTGTGTTTCATATTTTAACTGTTACTTAGGATGATAACCTTCAAGGACACTGCGCTTTTCTGATCTAGCAAAAATTAGAATTTCCAAAGCTAATTTCGGTTGTTTATTATTACAAGATGTTAACTTGAAAACAGTTGTTAATAAGTCACGCCACACTACCTGCCTGCCAGTTGAGTGGGTCTCTTGGATTGGGAACGCGTGGAAGCCATGAGATAGTCTCTGTGGCCTCCCTCACAGAGGACGAGGTAAGGTGCTGAAATGAAATCCACCAGGTCAGGTGTCATCAATGACAGGAGCGGACATTTACAGCTATTTGCCAAAAGTTGACTCTGTCCTGAGCCTCCTGGCATTTAGGGTTTTGGGTGACTGGTCCTGTGCAGCTGGTCCCTGAGGAACCTGCCCTGCACGCCTAGTTCTGAGTGTTTGGTCCTGACCCCCTTCCCCGCAGTGGCTGGTCCCCACCCCTGGTCCTTAGGGAGCCACTTTGCACTCCTGCTCTCTGAGTATGCTGCTGGCAATGTGAATGCTTGTCGTGACACCCCCCAGGGCTTGCTTCATTTCTCTTTCCACTTCAGAGAACGTGTGCAGGCTAAGTCGGAAGTACCCTTCCTAATTTCCAAACTCTTTGCACTAGTCTTCCTTCTCCTTTCCTCCTCAGTTCCTCACAGCCTAGATCTGCTGCACTTACATCACCTTCTTGCCTTTTGAAAGAGCTCTTTGCCCTGAGTTGCAGAGGTGCTGCATCCGGACGGGACTTTTCATCGTCCCACACACTACCACATGCTGCTTTTCAAATCAGATCTTGACCATGACAAACAACGCAAGGTAGAGAATAGTGTTTTGACTTGCCAACTTAGCCAGTGGTTAATTGAGACAGAACATCACCTCAAAGCCTTAGCTGTTGGTAAACTGTGGATTAAAATGCTCAGACCAGAAGTCACACCTGAAGATTTATAGTGGCATCTTTTAACTGTTTGACATGGCTGACTTACTAGATGGCTCTCTTTTTAAACTATTTGCATTTATATTTCAATCATCCTTTCTTTTATGTGACTTCAATATCCTATTAATATTTCCTAGTTGGAGAAATTAATATGAAAGAGGAACTTTGCATTTCTCATTTAATTTGGTCCTTTAAAAAAGAAGCACTTTCTAGATAAGGGATTTTTTTTTTTTCCTGCTGTAGAAAATACATTTAAATTGTTCATTGTTAACCTCAAGCAGTTGGGGCTAGTGAACAAAGAATTCTGGTTTAATAGCAGGGTTTATGAAAATGAGCTATGTCCCAACATAAACTATTATTTTGTACCCTTTTGATAGAAGAGGTGTGGCAGGTTTTAAAATCTAACAAATGGGTTGAGTCCTTTTAAACATTTCATATGAGGAAATCATGGTTAGTGATGGTCTTAGATCACTGAGTTCTAGGGAAGACATTTCCTGAGTCATCAGAACCATGGGATTGAATTTATTTGCTTATTGTCATCTGGTTGTGGAGGCTGTAATGAACCACAAAACCATCCTGCTTGTGAGGAGTCACGGTGAGTTTTATAATACAGAAGTTACACAACCATTGGTGTTTTTTAAACCCAGCTTCCAAACCAAAAAGCACAGATGGAGGTGAGGTGAGGGGCAGAGGGATATTCCAACCTAGTACCTACAGGCAGCTTCTCCAGGTTAAAAGGAAGCAGTCATACCCAGAGGTGGAGTTGATAGGATCACTTTTGTTCACTGTGCATCTCATTCCCTCTCTTAAATCCTTCTCACAAAAGATGACCAGATTCCTGGGCTTCCTGGCACCACTGGACGTGGTGCTGTGCATAGCCCTGGGACACAGGGCAGGTGTTTGCTTCATGGCCCCTCAAAACCCTTGATTTAAAGTCAAACACAGGTGGGTGTGCCTAGTGTCTGTCAGGCCCTCCCGAGCACTGGTTCTTCAACTTCAGTGGCATCAGCATCACTGGATTGCAGAGCCCTGTCCTAGAATTTTTCATTCAGAAGGTGTGAGGTAAGACCTGAGAATTTGCATCTCTGACAAGCTTCCAGATGATGGTGGTCCCAATTGACTAGCTTGTCTGTATGTGAATATAAATCACCTGGGGATTGTATTAAAATGCAGATTCTGATTTTGTTGGTTAAGGGCTGAGATTATGCAGCTCTAAAAGTTCCTAGATGATATTAACATGGCTGGTCCAGGAATTACACTTTGGGAAGCATCCTTGGCTGCTCACTGGAATCATTTGAGAAGCTTTAAAAAAACAGTCACGCCTGGGTTCCAGGCTCAAATATTTTGATTGAATTGTTCTGTGATGATGATGACTATATGTAACACTGTGTTGTGTACTTGAAAATGGCTACGAGAGTCGATCTTAAAAGTTCTCATCACACACGTGAAAAAGTTAACTGTGTGGGGTGATGGATGTTTTAACCAACCTAATTGTGGTTATCATTTTGCAGTATATATGTATATCAAATCATTACATTGTATACCTTAAACTTCCGCAATGTTATCTGTCAATTATAGCTCAGTAAAGCGGGGGGGAAAAGAAATTGTTCCGAGGTGCAGCCCCGGTTATCAGGATCTTTTATTTTATTTTATTTTATTTTATTTTATTTTATTTTTTAAAGATTTTATTTATTTATTCATGAGAGACAGAGAGAGAGAGGCAGAGGGAGAAGCAGGCTCCCAAGGAGCAGAGAGCCCGATGCGGGACTCGATCCCAGGACCCTGGGATCATGACCTGAGCCAAAGGCAGACGCTTAACCATCTGAGCCACCCAGGCGCCCTATCAGGATCTTTTAAAGCCTCTGGGTGATTCTAATAAGCATCCAGGGCTGAGAACCATTGGTCTGGATTAAAGAGACTTCATACCTCCACACAACTTAAAAGAATGAAGAATCAACCAACTCTTTCTCAAAAGTGTGGAAAAGTGTTGGCTCCTGTCACTTCAGAGAACTGTATCTGTGGATTAGATGGAGTCTGAAGGGCCAAAATAGAAATAGTTCCCCACCTTTTATCTCAGGTTCCAGGATATGCGAAACACAGTAATCTGTTAAAAGTGGAAAACCTATAGTTTGTACGGTCTGGAGACATTACAGTACTAAGAGCTCAGATGTGTCTTAAATTCAGTTTGGTTGGAGATAAATATGAAGCTAGTAAGAGCTATAAAATTGTTAGTTCTGTGTGCCTTTTCACACACCTGCAGAATTTATGCCAGCTTCGCCCACGTGACCCTGGTCACTTCTGCCTTCTAGCCTTATATCTTCTTTGTATCTAAATATTTCCCCAGTCGGGGCGCCTGGGTGGCTCAGATGGTTAAGCGTCTGCCTTCGGCTCAGGTCATGATCCCAGGGTCCTGGGATCGAGTCCCACATCGGGCTCTCGGCTCAGCGGGGAGCCTGCTTCTCCCTCTGACCCTCTTCCTTCTCATGCTGTTTCTCTTTTGCTCGCTCTCTAAAAAATAAATAAAATCTTATAAATAAATAAATATTTCCCCAGTCATCAGTTCCCATGAACACAATGCAAGATGCAAGGAATTCTTTATTTGGAATTTGCTAATGCTTAGGTAGATCATCAGTAGGCCCATTAACCAATAAGTATATTCTACTTTGGTTTTCTAAGTGAGCTATAGAAATTCCCTCGGAATACGCTTGAGCTGTACATAACCTCAAAAGGCTTCTGAACAGTGGCCACCCCTGAACTGGTCATCGTATCTTCCTCCAGCGTGCTCTTATTTAGCACAGTTCTGGCAAGCATATCTATCTGGTTTCATATATAAACTTACTGTATGTGAAAACAGGTCATAGGCTCTTCGAGGTAGGAGGTTACCATTCAGTGTGTGACATTAAAGGGGAAAGAAAGATACATGAACTAATGTAATAGAATTAGCAAAACCAGCTATTTATAGCCTGTTAGGAGTAGGAACGAAGTAGCCCTATCTTCCGACTCACCATGGTGAATTGAATTCAGTATATTACAGTTTCAAAGGCAAGAAGATATATAAAACTTCAGAAAGATTATATTATAGAAAATGTTACGTGTATCCAAGAACAGAGATAATGATGCGGTGAACTTCTATGCACCTGTCACCCAGCTTCACCAGTTAGCAGTGTGTTACCATTCTTAGTTCATCTGTAATCCTGTCCATTTTCTTTTGGAGCAAACTCTAGATATCTTAACATCCCCCGCCCCCAACTTCAAAACCATTATCTACCTAAAAATATTAACAGTACAATATAATACTTTTTTAAAAGATTTCTATTAAAGTTGTTAAAATTAAATTGGGTTCTACAAGGAATCCTCTCTATCTGGAAAAAATCTTCAGAGCTCCATGTAATTTAGTTCCACATAAATTGAATAGCATATAAAAGTAGGAGTGTATAAATACTTTTCTAATTAATTTGAATATATGCAATGTAATGTGAATTTTTGAAACTTGTATTGATATGCATGTACTTTTCTTAACAGCTTTTAACCTGGAGACTTGTCGGCTTATGGTTTCAATGCTGGATGTATCCTTTACCTTGATTGCTGTCTGGAGGGTTTTTTCCTGATCAAAAAAAAAAAAAAAAAAATTTTCTTCTTAAAAGAATTCATCTAAGAATTAATATCCAGTAAACACAAGGTGACAAATGACCACAAAAAAAGTTTTCTGAAATTATTAGCTTTTAAGATGTAACTTGGTGTGAAAAAGGAAGGGAGCTTAGTAAATCGAACATTGGTTATTCAAGAATTCATGGAAGCATCGAAGGAGGGCAAGTATAGAAATCAGGGTGGCAGGGAAGTTTTTGTGCCTTGTCGTCGTTTGCTCTGCATGATTCACACCTGACCTTCAAGCAATGGACTTTTTCACATCACAGTTGTTAGACTTGGTTTAGCTGGTGCTGACCTGCACTGCCTTCCATCCCATCTCTTTTCCAAAAGTGAAAACCCTGGGTGTGGAAGGGCCTACCAAAAGGGAATGTTAGGGTGAAGATCCCCCAGCACCCAGCAGCATAGCCCGGGGCCCCCAGAAAGTACAGCCCAGTTCCAGAAACGAGTGCTTTTCACTGGTCGCTCACCCGTGGCCACCTTCCTTCCTTGTAATCACATCACATCGCTTCTCTTCCCACAGCGAAAATACGTCCCCAGAGCTTTTTCTCCATAGGCCCTTTTCATTACATCACACTAAGAAGAACATACAACATTTTTAACGTTTTTAGCCAAAAGAACATTAAATTCCTTTATCCTTCATCTTTGATTTATTTGTTAGAAAATGTTGCAAATGACTGGGTGATAGACACTGGGGGAGGGTATGTGCTCTGGTAAGCGCTGTGAATTGTGCAAGACTGTTGAGTCTCAGATCTGTACCTCTGAAACAAATAATGCAATATATGTTAAGGGGAAAAAAAGAAGAAGAAGAAGGTAGCGGGAGGGGAAGAATGAAGCGGGGGAAATCAGAGGGGTGGATGAATCATGAGAGACGATGGACTCTGAAAAACAAACTGAGGGTTCTAGAGGGGAGGGTGTGGGGGCATGGGTTAGCCTGGTGGTGGGTATTGAGGAGGGCACATTCTGCATGGAGCACTGGGTGTTATGCACAAACAATGAATCATGGAACACTTCATCTAAAACTAATGATGTAATGTATGGGGATTAACATAAGAAAAAAAAAGAAAATGTTGCAAAATAAAGAAGCTCTAATCCTTGATGACAGTTCAGAGAGATATGTCAGGCACAATGGGTTTCAATGAATTTAAAGAACTCTGGGCTGTGCTGAATGGCTGGAGACAGCACTTCATCAGTTTCGACAGCGACAGGAGTGGCACGGTGGACCCTCAGGAGCTGCAGAAGGCCCTCACCACAATGGGTGGGTACGGCCGACTCCAGCCACCTGGCCGACGTTCTTTTTCATTTCTGAAACTGTTACATGAAGGCAGTTTCTGTTGTCTAGAAGCCGTGTATATTCATAACCAAACACATATAATGCCTAGTGCATAGTCACAATTAAAATGAGTACTCCCAGGCTGAAAGAATTGGGATTATTTTTAATGGTCTTTTGTTACCCTTCAACTGTTTCCTTAGGCTTTCGACTGAGTCCCCAGGCTGTGAATTCAATTGCAAAACGCTACAGCACCAATGGCAAGATTACCTTCGACGACTACATCGCCTGCTGTGTCAAACTGCGAGCCCTGACAGGTGTGTTCTTCGAGGTGATGTCGGCAGGGCCAGGAACACACAGTTCGTGTGACGTGTCATTTTCAGTGTTTCTGAACTTCTGTTGTCCGCGATTTCTCTCGCTTCCCCTAACTTCAGGGGCTTTCTAAACACTGCTATTAAACGTATCTAGCAGAATAATTGTGTTTTTTCAGAAATCCTTTCAGATTAGTGGTAAGTTGCTTTTAAAATAATCTTAACTAAATTTCACAAAAACGTTCCAAAACGTGATCACCTAACTTGTGCACTTTTGGTCAGAGTATGAGCGGTTCTGTGACTTCTCCCTAGAATGTAAACTATTTGAAGAGAGCGAAATTACTCATTTGTAGCTCTCTCTCCTAAGTCCTCCTGTTGGAAAGTAATTTAAAATGGTCATTTGTTTCAGAGGTATGGACTTCTTAGATGAGGGTATATGAGTAATCTCTATTTTCTATGCCCTCTTTTCTTTTTCTTTCTTTTGTATATTTTTCTTGTTCCATCCCTCTCTTTAGTCTTTTTCTGTCTCTTTCTTTTTTAAAGTAGGCTCCATGCTATGTGTGGAGCGAGGCTTGAACTCATGGCCCTGAGAGCAAGGGTCAGACACTTAACCAACTGAGCCACCCAGGCGCCCCAATCTTTTACTCTTTTTAATACCTGGGTTTGTAATTTTTTTGCATCCTAACAAAAATATGAGGGCAGATTTTTTGTTGTTTTTATTTAAGTAAATCCTTTTCAGTAGCACAGAGCTCAGATAGGTGGAATATTTGATTATAGCCCATTTGCCATATTAGGGACTCTGTCCATCCATTTCCTAATTAAACACTATCTGTGTGATAAAGAAGTTTGAAATTCTGTGTCTTCATTTCAACTTAGTAATGGCCTCAGAAGTCACATGGCTTTTACTGACTTTGGGATAAGGTGCTTTCTTCCAGTTCCACATTGAAAAAGACAGTTGGCTGACTTCTGCATTGGTGTATTACTTTGTTGTATATTAAATCTATTCACATTCATATAGTTGCCTTCTTTGCTGTGGGCTTTTGTTTATGTTGGCTGGTTTTACAAGTTTTACAACTCAGATGTTACTGTGGTTTGAACCCAATGCCAAAATAATTACCTGTTGTGATTTCAGGTGTTAAAAAATAACCATAAATTTTACTGTGGTGTTTTACAGATAGCTTTCGAAGACGGGATACTGCTCAGCAAGGTGTTGTGAATTTCCCATATGATGATGTAAGTAAATTCAGAACTGAGTAAGATGAATAAGATGTACACCAATTGGGGATTCCCTTTTGAAGTTAGCCATTAAGAGCATCTTAAAGATGCTGTAATGAAGGATTAAATGATCAGGAGTTACCATTCAGAATTTATTAATTTCATTTATTACTAGTCTTATTCATAAACCACTATTTGATTTGCATTGAAAGACTTGGTTCAAAGCCCAGCTGGTCCCACTTCCTGTCTGGGTCACGGAGGCAGGTTTCTTCATTGCTCCAAGACTGAGGAGAGGAAGTAGTAATGCCTTCTTCCCTGGGCTCTTGGGAGATGTCAGTCAGAAATGTCCTTGGAAAACACCGTGCAGATGTTGTGTCTGTTTTTGCCTTCGTTGAACAAATATCCCTGTCACTTACAAGTGCGTTGAAAAGCTCAAAGCTGTACTTGACACACCCATGTTCTTCATTGAGGATGTAAGGCAGAGACTTCAGTCACAGTTTAAAACAGCATATTTATTAAACCATCACACTAAATGAGATTGGACGAGGCCACATGACCAATGTGAATGTAGCCAGGTGCCATCTTGGATAGCCTTAGTTGGATATACACAAGAAAACTGGGGAGAGGGTCAGTTGTTTTTCTGTTCTTTGCTCAGCCATGGATTTTAAAAAACCACGTTCAGAACGGAAAGCACCGTGATAACTGAATGCTCTAAAAGGTTTCTCTGTTACAGACTGCAAGGGTGAACATATTTTCAGTTTGGCAGCTGCCACAGTTCTGATAATTTAAAAAGGCATGTGTGTAAATATGTTTGTTTCTTCTGCTTAAAGGTGTGTTTTCATCCGTGTGCATTAGCGTGTCTGGTGACAGTCCCGGCCCTGTTTCCAAAGATGGAGAGGCGGCCTGTGCAGTGGAAAGTGCCGGGCTTTGGCCTCCCACGGGGTTCCATGAGAGATTTTAAATGTCTTGATCCCCAGTTCCCCTTTACCTGAAAGGGATGATCAGCTTGGCTTTGTAGGAGTGCTGTGGGCAATTAGCACACAGTGCCTCCCTGGGGTCAGAAGAATGACAAAGAAAATTGCTAGAACAGCAGAGCCTATTGGGGCTTAGAGTGAAGCAAACATTTCACAGCAGAATACTAATGGCGTCTAAACCTGGGTTTCTGAATTGCCGAGAAAAGGTCATATATTCCGTTTCTGTGCATACATAGTTTCATGCTTAGGATTTATTTTAATAAAGCCGATTTTAAGGGAATAAACTGTTGAGGGTGCTCTGTGAGCAGTGGGATAATACTCTGGAGGCCCCCGTGTGATGGAACTGTTAGTTCTGAGTAGGAACCTTTCACCGTGGCCATTTCTCCAGTCTGAGATACTCAGAATTTAAATAATTCTTTATCCATTGAAGTAAGATCTGCTTTCTGTAAGAAGAGGAATGCACTGGGTTTTATATTAGACGGCTTCCCCTACAAAATGAACCTTTCCGCCCATCATGTACTCTGAATTTCAGAAAGGGATCTCTCGCGATCCGAAATTCAGATTAGAGAAACAAAACGTAAACAGCCTAAAGAGAAGCTACAATCTATTGCGATGTTCGCCGGATAACGTGGACCTTTCTCTCTTTCAGTTCATTCAGTGTGTCATGAGTGTTTAAATCAAGAGGAAGCTGTATGAACAGAACCAACATTCCGACTGGAGTTCTCCTTTGCTCTTACCCTTTGCCTTCGGTAACGTGTGTAAACTTGCGGTGCCGTTTTTCCTTAATAGCTGTCATAAAGGTTTACTCCTTGCTGTACAATAGAAGTTTTTGGTATTGATAATAAACTCTTTGGGATTTTACAAATAGAAGGTCAGGTCTCTTAACACCATTTGGAACTTCCTTGAGACTTGGTCAGTGATGCTTATCTTCTGGCTAAGCCTCTTTTATGTAAATTTCGGTGTGCAAAATGTTTAAGTCACATGGTATATTTTTCACTGTAAGATTCGTAAAAATCTTCTCTTCATCAGACTACAGCTCCTGTCTCTTCCTAGAAGAGCTTTCATATGGTATTAAAAGCTTTATGCATGCAGTGTTCTTATCATGTAAATGATTTATACTCACTTGGATGCAGACAGAAACAAAAACCCATGGTAATCCACGTCAGGGTTCGCTTTAGCGGAAACTCAGCACCGGCATTTTCAGGCTCACACATTTTTGATGGCCACATCATTGTACAGGGAACGTAAGTGATGATTTTCTCCTAAAAACCCACTGAATCAGTTGTGTGGCAAATACGATCTGTCGCCAAGTTCTTCTTTGTCATCATCCACCTAGACCTTTGTTAGCTCTACTTAAAAATCTTACAAATTACGAGCTTTGCGATGTAAAAAAGAAAACTGATTTAAAAAAAAAAGAAAACCTAAGGGAATGTAGGAAAATATTAACTATGGTCATTTTTGGCTTACGAGATTCCAGGTGACTGTAATTTCCTTTATGGTTTTCAGTACCTTCCAAGTTTTCTATGCTGTGTGCGCTTTCCTGTTAAAATCAGAAGATGATAATGTTTAAAATACTGATCGGTCCATTTCGATATGCCATGTGTTCACACTCACATTAAAAGATACTACACAGCAAAAGGACCGGACTGAGAGGACCACGATGTTGGTGCTTCCACCAGTGGGAGTCAGGGTCAGGAATTGCTTTTCTTCCTTCCTCCTACTCTTCCAAATACCCTCTGATAAACGTATTACACTTGTAGTGGAAGGCTTTTTTTTTTTTTCTTACTATTTTTAAGCCATGTGCTTTTAAGATCTGGATTCTCATCCTGGCTGTGCCTCTTCCTGAATAATGTGATTTAATGATCTCAGATATTCTCAGAGCCTCAGCTTCCCCATCTTCGAGAAAGAGGTTAATGCTTACTTCATGGGGTGGTTCTCAATATGATAAAACGTGCTGGTATAATAAGCACCAGTAATGTTTCTGTTTGTTAAATTTAAAACTGGCCTGGTTTGCTCTTTTTTGCAAGAGCGTAACAGATGAAACCGTGAAATTCGCCTCTTTTCTCCCTGCCAGCAGATTATGTGTCTTACTTCAGGACACAGTGTGAGCGTTACCATTCAGATGATCAGTTCGTTGTCAACCAATGAAAAAATAAAACATTTCTGAACATCTTCTGCCTCATTTCACTTGGTTATTTTTTTTCAAATATTGCTAAAATATATTAATTTCATAAGTATTCAACCTTAGCGTATGTATCCGTGTCAAGTATTCACACCTGGGCTGCATTATCAGACCATGAGGCAGCCTGCTTTCTGTTAGTGGTGACTCTGGGTTTCATTCCAGATACACTGTTTGTGAGGCCACAAAACTTGCTTGAGCCTGAGAGCTGTCCCACGAAGGGCCAGAGAGGACTCAGGACAAGGAGGGAGGGGACTCACCCTCAGAGTCCCAGCACCTGCCGTTGGCTTCCGACTCACCAGAATCCCATGAGGAAGTGACAGTTTAAGGAAATGGTAATCCCCTGGGTGACTAATGTGGTAAGGAAGAAGGCCCTTGCTAGCCCAATGTTATGGACCATATTTGAAATATCCCACCGCTTTGGTTAAGTCCCAAGCTATGCTGCTGCATCAGTCTTGGTTCTGAATTTGCTTTTGGATAAATGCTGAAGTATCAACAAAACTGTGTCCCTGGAAATACTCAATTAATTCCATTTTAATTACTGATACCTCATAGCAAGGCTCCTTATCTCCTCCACTTCTGCTTTCACGGTTTCTTTCTCAAAGCATGGAGCCTAGTTTTCAGTATGTCCCTGCCCTTAGAAAGTTTCCTTCCCCTTGACAAATTTGACATATCCGTCCCCTTTAATTACAGCCAAAGTCTTCATTACAAGTGAATCTCGGGTTGCCCCATTTCTATTTTATGTTGGGTTCTGTGTTTCATTCATTATATACTTTCAGTGCAGCCTCACCCAATTCTTAAAACTGTTTCTTGGTCTATTCTTCTTAAAGCATCTAGCTGGAGCATGGTCAAGCTGTGAGCCCAAGCTGGACTACTTCAGTTATTTGGAGATTTAAGTTCCTCAAAAAATGCCAACTCAAAGCTTTAATTTTAATTTTGGCGATGTGTGCTTTTAGTCCTGTGTTGCAAGAGATAAAGTACCTATATGTAACCCTTTTCAAGCACTCCGTAGGGATGTGGCTGCAGGAAGCCAGGTGCTTCCTTGAGGACAACTGGCATAGATTTGCACCCCAGCAGTCCTATAGGATTCATCACAGCCTGCACTCCCGCTGAGCCAAAGTGGAAGGGGACTCCCTTTTCAGCATGATGTTCCAGGTGCTGCCTTTGGTCCATGAGGGGCAACGTGAGCTAAAACTTCTGCTATCCCAACTGACTTTGCTTTTCTTAGCTGAGTGTCTTACTGTTTCAGTGTTCACCTGAATTATTCTATGCCTAAAATGTTATAAGAAATGCAGCTATATGTAATCAAATTTTTTTAAATCTCATAATAAACATACAAATCCTTAGTCAATGACTTCTCTTTTTCTCACGTTAAAACAAACAGTACTTTGACGACCTGTAACTAATTTTGTCCTCAGCAGGCTGTGAGCTGAAGACAAGAAAACTAAGGGCCAAGGTGAAGACCAGAGGATGAAATGGGTGTGTGAGAGGCAGACAGCTGGGTGGACCAGTTTTTTAGGCAGTAGACTCATGAAGCTAGGCGGAGTCCGTCCAAGGCCCGATGCTTTAGAGTCTGACATGGGTTGAGCCGCCGCCGGGGCTCTCGGTCAGGATACAGGAAGCGGATCCATCGGGGGCCCGGGAGGAAGTGCCTATGAGGCAAGGCAGGAGACTCGGCCTGCCACCCAGCTGAGGAAATTGTCCAACGGAGTGAGCGGCCAGCCTTTGCTAAAGGGTCTCTTGTTTCTCATCATGCTGATGGGCCCTTCCCGGACAGCGTGGACGAGAAAAAGAAGAAACAACCCCCTAACATAGTACCTGACAGGCTTCCTAAAGACAAACGGTGACAGGGAGAACAACAGGATTGAAGGGAGCCCGGCATCAAAATAACATAAAATCTTTTATTGAAAGTCACTTCATTGGTGTTACAATGACAGTAACATAGAAAACTGTGGTATCTTTTCAGCTTCAGAAGTGAGTTACTAATAAAATGGTGCCAGAAATTTGAACAAGTTACAGCGACCTTTAAAAACAGTAAGATTTTGTTTACCTACAATATAAGAACAACTTGATAACTTGAACAGCCATAAAACACATCATGCCTGCTCAGGAAAGCAGTTACCATATACATTTCAGTTGGTGATTGCCCAAACCCAGTTACCTTTAAAATAGCTTAACCTGAAGTGCAGAGGAGCAGAGAGAATATATTAAAATGAAGCCAATCTTAAGTATATACACAGGATCACCTGGTTACCAAAAGTGAAATCATGCTGCTATTGACATTTGCCCACGAAGTGGCTTCCACTCTGTAAATGGGTATCACCCCTTAGAGATGACGGTTGCGGGCAACACTAACGCAGACCTACCTTGGCTAACCTATAAACTGCTATGTTTAGGTAGAATGCCCAGTTTCTAAAAGAAGTTGTCTTTTGGGGGATGCTAGATTGGAGGGGCACGTGTCTTCCAGCAGGTTAAAAAGGGACATACGTGCTTAGTTACCCTGAATAAACCTTTTGTTAAGCACTTTTGAAGTTAGTGTTAAAAAAAAAAAGTTTTCCATATAAAACAAAGGTGTTGGGTCATTTTTGCCCATTAAAAAGACCAGCTGTAGAATCACAGTCGGATATTGTGCTGGATTAGAAAAGAAAAGTGGGGTTTCTAATCAGGCAGTGATATACATGTATAATTTAGCAAGAATTCTTGGCATTATTACTGAATAAATTATTAATTCATATCAGCACTTTCCATAATGTGTCATCTGGTATAACTTAGCACCGCTGTGTTTAAAGATTTGGGGGCTAGTCACATTATTTTAGAACTTGAACATTAGAACACAAAAATCCACCTCTGAAACTTTAACTGGAGAGGAAACTGTCCTTCATAAACTCTTTGACAACTTTACTGATGATTTTGTAAGTGCCTTAAGACCGCCCGTCTCATTGTATGCCTTTTTCTAAAAAACAAAAACACCCTACATTTTCCCTGGTTTTGATTTCAGAGAGACCCGAAAACACGAAATGATGCCGTGGAGCAAAACTCTGCCAGCCTTGCTTGAAGCACCTCTCAGTACAATACAGGTTTTACGAATGACGCAGCAGGGATGCACCAGGCAAGAATGACTGGCCCATCCTGGACTGGCCCATTGAGTATTTATAGAGCCAACCACTCAGGAAAACTGCAAAGCTCATGGGTCTATTGCAGGCACTCGAGTAGCCCCCCTGTCTCCACCGCACCCCCAGTAACCACCTTCTGCACGCCTGGCTTCTGAGTTCATGCACGTCTCCATTCTGCTCCTATGCCAGGACTAAATGCCCCATGACCTCCCAAGGCTTGCTTCCTATCCCCTCCCCATCCTGAAACACACCTGAGGACCAATCTCTCTCTGAAGTTGCATAATCCACGCCCAGTTGCCAAAGGGAGGAGACTAAAGGTGCCTCTCTCCCCCCTATTCTGCGCCCCTGTGGTTCTCCCCAGTGCCAGTTTAGCTGGGAAAAAAAGGGACTTACCTCCATGACAGTGACAGTTCCTAGTCAGAAGAAAAGGGCTGACAAGCTACTGGTGGGGAACAACGTGGGAAGTGGGAAGGGTCTGGAAGCATCTCTCGAACTCCATAGAGAGGATGCTTACTGTTCGTCAGGCCCTGGATATAAAGGACAAAAATACTAGGCAGGTTCTTGTTTTTGAATGTTTTGTTTTTCTACTTATAAACTGAACCAGATGGCACTCCATTTTGGGGGCTCTGACAAAGCCATGAATAAAATGTGGACAGAAATATTATGCCCTGATTTGTAAAGTCTGCATCCAAAATCAGAGTAGTTTTATCCATTCAGAAAACAACTGAGGGGAAAAGCAAAAAAACTGAACCTCAAATTAAGCTCTATTCCATACAGATGTTTGCTTCTTATATATATTTAAGCTAGCAGAATGAGAAATTCACCTTGACTCCACTGAACAACAATAAAAACGTGGGTGACGGTTTTAGGGGATCACCTAAGAAGTGAAAGGAAAAAGACCATTAGGACCCTGAAACGTAGACGGTACGCCCGCCAATGCAAGTCAGAGCATTTCCTGGAAAACTGATGGGAACTTACTGGTAGGGTGGCATTTCTAATACGCTGCGCATGGGAGCGCCCTTGGCAGTGGCTAGCAGTGGTGTCCTGGTCAGGCTCTGGCTGCGATGGGCTGGCCATTCTTCGTCCCTTCACTCCCATCATGCGGTGACACATCTCTGTGCCCCCTGGCCACTTGGCATCCTCCCAATGAACTACCCTTCCTTCACGTAGAAGTAGAATAAAGTAAAATAGTCTTCTCTTCAGGTAAGGATTTATTATCATGTTGAACAACACAAGGGAATATTTAAAAACACTAAATATATAGGTTAAAACAGAACTACATGACAACAGGAAATGGAAAGATGGATGAAATAAATAAACAAGCTTGATTTCAAAACACTTAAAGTGAGTAAAAATACCGTATTTCCTCTGGCCCACAGGTAATTATAAGAAGTAAAGAACAAAATCTAAAAAAGCAAAAGGTAAAGTAGCCACAAGAGATCTGGAACAATGGGCAGGAATAAATTATGCAAATCTGCAAGGGAATCAATGGAAAAAAAAAAAAGAAATGTAAGGCTGTTATGAAATTCAAATATATATAGTCCCTTTTTGGAAGTGCACAAAAGATCTAATTTTATCAGCAACTTCTTTTAGAAACCCTATCAATCTTATGTTCAGAAAGCTACACTAGACTGACTTTATATATAAAGACAATTTTAAAAGCCTTTTTAAAGCAAGGGGAAAATGAGAGAAACTGTAGTACCACTTCATAAAGCACCTATCTCAAACTAAAAAGTATGTTTGGCAATTTAACCCTACATTTACTTTATTAGTCAATTTTTTTTTTAAGGAACATCACTGGGTTTCTTATAGAGCAACGACACTAAATTGAAAACTCTCGTTATGCTGCAGTTTGAGTTTACTCCTTTCCACAGATTTGCAGGTGACCGGGGGATCACTTTCCAGTTGGGAGACTACAGAGGAGGATGCCACTTCCTGACTAAAGAAAGAGTTGTCTGGACACAGACCAGTCAGTCTGACCCGTTTGTTCCTTCAGGGGCTCCCTCTTCCCCCCATCCCCCTTGTTGGCATTCTTAATATAGAGATTTCAATGTTGCTTTAAATCCGAGTTTGCTCTTCTGCAATGTCTATGGACAATCGGAACATCTCAGGCAGCAGGTTGTTAATCTGAAGTTTTCTCTAAGCACACAACTTTAGAAAGAGAAGAAAAAGGCATACAATGGAACAGAAAGGCCAAATAACTGCTCTCCTCTGCTTAGTAGAATGGTCCTATAGTTGTCTGGGGGCTCTAAGTATTAGTTGCATAATACAAACTGCAATGGTGACCTCAAAGCTCCTCTCCAAAAGAGATAATAAAAAAATAATAATGCTGTGCTTCTGTTTGGTGCCTTAGGTCCATTTTCCCTGCCTCGGTGGATGAAAAGTCACAAATATTTAGATTTAAAACATCTAAATACCAACCATGACTACACATGGAAGTATTTCTCAAAACTACCCATTGAGATTATGAACTTGTCAAAGAATTCTGCAAATGGCTGTAAGAATGTTCAAACATTCTTCGACAGATACCCGGAACATTAAAGCTACTCTAAAACCATAATCTCCCTGCAAATAAAACAAATGCTTTTCATTCAGTTCCATATGAACGTTAATATCAAGGAGGATGACTATAAGCACCCATGTCTCTCAAAAGGGATGTAACAATAATTTTCACTCGGAATAATAATTTTCATGTAAAAATAATTGAGAAAGCAAGGAAAGGGGGGGTGAGGGGATCTGTGGACAAGTAGCTCACCATTTGTGAATTCTTTCAAATGAGGGTTTGTGTAACCATAACTAAGAAGCATATTTACACAAAGTACCTTACATTCAAATCTATAAACTCTTTTATAGTCAAAATAAACCTTATAACATTAGCATTTTATACACTCAATACCAGAAAACATTCAGTGCACATGAAAGTGATCTTGGTCAAAGCCACTTTATTTGCTACATTTTCAAATCTGTCTGCCCTCCTGTCCCTCACTTGAGCTATGTGGCATGGTCACCCGACACTCACCCAAATCTTAATCTGGTGGATCATTTTATTGTAGAATCGATGATCACATCCCCTCCTGCCATGAAAAATGCTCTTTATGCTTTATAGTTTCAAGTGATTAAATTGCTTGTCAAACGTTTTTAAAGACTTTCAGAAGAGAGGTCCATTACAGAAGACATAAATACATAGAGGATCAAACACTGCCTCTAACATGGCCCTTCAGTTTGGGCATCTAAGATGACTACACATGGAGATGAAGTGGATTTTGACCATGGACACGACTGGGAGAGATCCAATTTAGAGGATATTTCTGAAATCTTGTCTGCAGATTCCATTCCTCTCAAGAAAAAGGAGAGAAAATGAGGAAATTCAGAAGTACTCTTCACATCAAAGCGTCAGATTGATTCCCAGCAATTTCTGAGTTCACTAGAGTAGCCTCCCCAGGGAAGTTTTCTTTTAGAATGACAGAGCTGCATTATAACAGCTTATCGAACTTTGGCTTTAAAGAAGGGACTTGAACATAGATTTCTTACTTTTCTAGGAATTAAAAAAAAGTAAGAGTTCAAAACCTCAGATTCCTTTCCCTGCCAACTGCTGGGGTAACTTCACAGTTGCCGCACACTTATGTGTTAGGATTCTTCAAACGCTCAATGGCCCGGAGAGGCTTCCCAGCCCAGCCGGTAGAACCCTCCACCATCTTGCTTCCACATCAGGGCGGAATGACCTGCCAGACTCAGTGATGATAAAGCTCCTTAAGAAACAGTGTAAAAGTTGGTTGTATTAAAACAAGTCATTCATTTTACAGGTAAGGGTGGCTAAAAAGTTTTGTCAAAGAACAAAAATTTAGGCCACAAAGGGCTGGAGTATTGGCAAGTTGGAAGCTACCAGGGTATCAGTGGCCCATGGCCTCGTGTCTTTGGTGCACTTGCTTCATCTCAGCAGGATATGCTGCCGAGGGGCTCACAGGCCTCCAGGGTGAAACCAGCAGGTCTCTGGCACTGCAAGCTAACAGCTGCTGCGGCAGGTACTGTCGCCCCCGGAAGGAGAACGGGGGCAGGCTGCAGGAGTCCCAGGGAGTGGCCATCAGCATCGGAGTGCCTGGAGGCGGGCAGGAGAGGAGCCTCACCCCTCAACCCCTGCCCTAGCCAGCTGTGCAGGCTGGGCATTTTGTTCTCTGGTTCAACTAATTACTCAATAACACTGCCTCCAGACTGTGCACAGTTTAAAGGGATATCACATGGTTTGGACGCATACCAATGATGGAGAGACGCTTTTACGCATTGACCACTATATTTACAACCTCACCTGCTTATCATCTTTAGAGACCATCTGATGGATGATGATGATGTGGCTGTGACTATTTTTAGGCATTTGGCAAAATATACTTGTGTGTAACAGCTGCTTTCTTTTATTTTAAAAATGTTTACATATGTACAATTCTCCTTGTATGCTGATATAAATATGAAAAGTAAAAAAAAAAATAATAATAAAGACACATGTTCAGAATTAGCATATGGGATATTGGCCTCTCAAAGCTTTAAAGTCCTGCAGACAAATCCTAGATGCCTTAGCCCTGCATGCTAGTTTCTATGAGGGGATGTTGTTTCCTTAAATGTGGAAATTGCAATAAACAGAAGTTTCATGCACATAGCATTACTGTCTACAATTAGGATGTGCTTCAGAATGTCAGTTCTGAATCCACTATTGTCCCTTAGGAAACTTGCTACATTTGGGTCATGTGAGTTAACTTTAGTGATATTTCTACATATATCTGTCATGCGGATTATCCAGGAGCATACCAGTATGTTTATTGTTCCCCTGTTATAGTGTAACATTTCAGTAGTTCTTTCCAGGGTTCACTTAGATCCTAAGCCAATGACAAAAAGAAAATGGTACCCAGATGTGAGACTCGGCTTCCTCTCCTCTGGGGCATCTCAGAGGGTCTTTGTATTGTCTGAAGAGCAGATAGATTTGCGGTGATTCCGTGAGGCTGGGTGTCTATAAAAGTTGAAGTAAACAGTTTTGATGTATCACATGTAAACAGTGGATCTTAAATGGAGGTCTCCCATAGCTGCACAACAGAGAAAAGCAAAATTGCACACTGTGAAAGCAGGAAACAGGCATATTCTGAGCTATGAAGATGAAAAAGAGTTCGGTGATTCCATCCATACTTACGTGGTTGTGGAAGCGCACTCTTGTCAAGTCGAATAAATGGATACAATAAACACTCTCAGTTTTAGCTTTCTCTTTCCTCTAAACCTGTGTCTCAACCTTTTTAGCAACTGCCACCTTTTAATATAAAACCCCTCACATCTTCATTTAATGTTACTCAAGAATTTGAATAAATTAAATATTACGTCACCAATGAAATAATTTAAAATATTATTTTTTAAAACCACGCACGCTCGTCTCTTCCCCAGGATCCTGATAAAGCTCACTAGTGCAGTGGTTCTCAACCCAGCAGCACATTTCAATGATCTGGGGAGGTTTTTAAAAATCCTACAGCCCAGACAGCACACCAGACCAGCTAAATCAAAATCTCTCTGGGTGGGACTCTGGCATTAGCATAGTTTAAAAGCCCTTCAAACAATTCCCATGTGCAGCCAACACTGAGAAGTACTGACCTTGGGGAAGTGTGTTTCTGTCAATTCCTCCACCAACCACTTAGAAATCTCTGCTGTGTGCCTACGGCCAGGCCATCCGCTCTCCAAATCCATCACTACCTCCTAGAAGACTGTCCTCTCTCAGGAGACCCATCAGAGTAGAATGATGCACCCAAGGCAGGATGTCCATTCTTTAATTCCCTCACCTCTTGCCTCTGCCACCAGGTCTGTAGCCTGGTCCTGTTCATATCTAATTTCTACAATGTTCAGTAATTGCTTTAAGGTACGGTAAACAACCTTGGCATGATGAAATATGAATGCAAATCTGTTCACCGGAGGACAGCCAATTAAAAAAAAAGGGGGTGGGGGAGATCAAGCTGATAAAATTTTGTTTCCAGGCAATATGATTTGGGTATACTTTTATAAACATGAACAAAGAAAGTCTAAGACTGGTGTGACTTAAATTACATCCAAATTCCATTTTTACTGAAAATCTGGGGCATGTCATTGTATATCTGAGTTTCTGGGAAAGAAAAAGCAAAAACAGCTCAGGGACTATGTGCATGTTTCCATATAGGCTCCCTTAATAGGTTCTCTTGAATCTGCATGGAAATCTTGTTCTGCATACCCATGATGGCTCCAGCCTCCACAAGGACTGTGGTAAAGCCGCCTGTGTTCTCACCCTTTGGAGACCAAACCTCTCAAAGGTAAGGATGTTTGTGTGTGAATGACCCCTGTTGGTGGAGACTAGTGAAAACAAATGGTTAAATGGGGCGTCTGCAGGGTGCCTGAGGGAAAGAGGATCTGGACTGATGCTCAGATGATGGTATGGAGTAGTGAAGGGTTCAGACTTCAGCTTCAGTGAGGCCAGCGTTCTTACAAATGATTATAAAAAGTAGTGACAGCTTGCGGAAAGGGGAACAAAAGGATAGCACTGGGGGAACCAGAAGATTACCATTATCCCAGGTTGGAAAAAGGAGCAAAGAATTGCCAAGCCATCACTTTTAGGAACAGACATGACTGGCCATTTCTAGGTGGAGGGGATGCTCATAAAAAGATCTCCTTGTTTGATTCTCCACAGCCCACAAAGACAGCCCAGAGACAAGGGCTGCCTACTCTGCAGGATTCTGCTACCTGCTCCTGTGGATATTCATGGTGGATGGAACCATCTGACCTTTCACACCACTGTCCCAGGGAAGAGGCCAAGGGCCAGCCACTACTTCTGGGAGCTTCCATTTTCATGGGCTTTCACGTGGGAACATTAATAACCTGCAGCCTGGCATGACATCGGCTGAGAGAATATCCCCAACTAGATAGAGCGATACAGCAATGTAGACAATTTATCAGAGGTAAAAACTGGGCTGTTATACTTTGACCATTCCCTGAGGAATGCCATCAGCCTTGGATTTCATTACAACATACTCACATCATGGACAACTGGATGCCAATTAACAATTCTGTTTTTTTAAAACCAGAAAGCTGAGTGCTGGGAATCTGAATTTTCTTCTTACTTTCCATCTTTTACCATTACCCGTGTTAACACAGGAAGACAATTCTTCATGTAATTAACAAAACACCACTGACTGGTTTTCAAGTCTTTTTGATTATAGTAATCTAGTCTGCTTTTTAACAAGTTGTGTTTTCTTACTGACTATGAGTTGATCGAGGTAAAATTTGAATGATCTATGATTACCTTGAACCCCATTATTTAAGTTCAGGATCAAAGAGTCTCTGAAATATCTTTCAAAACCAAAAATCCTAGGAACCCAAGACCCACTAGCAGATAAATCTGCCCAGGCTTTTAAAGCTTTTTTATTTTATTGCAAAATTATTTCTGAGAAGAACCACATTACACTGTAACTGACCACAACAGAGTCTGAATATCAATAAAAGTAATTATTCTTTAGTTATATCTTTCACTTAAGCCTCTGAGGGCTGGTCTGCCTCTCTAAACTCAACTGTATCTCCATTTCACATAATGGATGTGTTCCGGGAACACTGTGAGGCTGAGTAGATCCATAATTAAAGTATAAAAGAGGACTCAGTATTTCAAGAAACTTCTGGCACACCTGAAACTAATATAACACTGTGTGTAACATATGCTAAATTATATTACTTTATTATACTAATATAATTCCTCAATAAGAAAATAAAATAAAAAGGAATTTTATGCGAAGACCCAATGACAAACTAAAAAAAGTAAGTAAATAAAATAAACAAAATTTCTGATGAACCATATTTTTAAATAAATAACAAACTTCATGGGGCACCTGGGTGGCTCAGTCGGTTAAGCGACTGCCTTTGGCTCGGGTCATGATCCTGGAGTCCTGGGATGGAGTCCCACATCAGGCTCCCTGCTCAGCGGAGAGTCTGCTTCTCCCTCTGACCCTCCCCCTTCTCATACTCTCTCGCTCCCTCATTCTCTCTATCAAATAAATAAATAAAAAATCTTTAAAAAAAATAAACTTTTACGTGTTTATAAATCTGGCTTTCTAAAATATAAAAGGTTGCTAAATTTTACCATACACTTTGCCATATTTTTTTTAATATTATAGATTTTCATATGTATCCAAATTCATTGTATCCAAATTCCATCCCGTCTCCAAGACACTGGTCTAACTTTCTATCAGACGTTCTGATTTCTAAAGTCCTATTGGGTGTTATTTGCCAGTAAGAGGAAGTAAATCAGACATGGAAATGAGGTTCGTTTATTTAATTTCTGGCATTTCCAGGTATATTAAAAAACTGATAAAGCAAAATACATTCTCTGCTTTATTTCAGACTGTAATATATTAGCTACAACGTATAATAAAAGTTACATAGCAATGAATGATTAAAACATACCAAATATCTCTAGCATTTCTCAATGCAGTAATTAAGCTCATTTGCAAAAATAAATCTGAGCCCCCAGATCTTCCATTTTTCAATGGAATCTTGCAAATCTTCCTTTTTTTTTTTCATTTTTTTTAATAAACAGAACAGGAAAGATGGCTCTTTTAAACTATGAACTCATAAATGAACGATAATGATCAAGGCTGTTAGCATATAGCAGTTTCCACATACCCTGGCACTTTGTCGGTTCACTTTCTTCTCTTCGTCAGGAAGTGGAGGCATTGGGTATGGGTATTTTCTGCTGGAGGCAATAGACCCAGTTGATGAAGAGGGAGACTTGGCAGGAGACAGAGTCCTGAGACGTTGAGAACACATGACATAAATATGTGATTGCCTAACATCTTTTTCAAATGTCTGAAAAGTGGGTTCAGAACAAACCCTCTGATTCCTATTTTCACAGGCCACTAGTGCAAAGGTTTAGCTATGGGGAGATTCTCTGCCCTTCACAACACTGGAATGCTGGAATTTTACCTTCCTAATGTCATAACTGCAATGGACTGTTCACATGTTAGCACACAGAATCAGACTCTTCAACTAGAAAGCCAATAATGACGTTTCCTACACAAATAGGTAAAAAGCTAAAATGGAGAAGGGATAAAATGATTCTAAGAGCTCATAATGGTAAATTAAGTGTACAACATATTAATATTCTGCCTTATTTTTATCACTTAATGTAAAAAATGTTTTAGTACAGTAATTCCAGTTATATTTTTAAGATCTGAAAATATAATACAACTGATACATTTATTAGTTGCTAAGTCACACACCAGTTCACACAAAACTCATGCATTCAGAGGCCAGTGTGTTAGTTGTGAAAGAACAAAGGCAAATACGGGGGTTTTAATAATAAATTAGTAAACATGCAAGCAGTAAGGAGTGCAGAGTTCCAGCCAAACAAAGAGTCTGATGAGAACACACAAAAATGGTCTGATTAGTCCCTACAACCAGCATTTCTGTACAGGGGAGGATTCTGTGCCATCAAAGTAGATCTTAATAATGCATGGAGGGTACACTCGTCCTGTCAATAAAGTGGCTACACCTTATTGACTGGAATGTTACTGAAACTAAAACAAAACACAACAGAAACCCTCCCTATTTAGATAACATCTCCGTCGTGAAGATATCCCGTATGAAAGAGATGTGCAAGCTACGCTGTATTATGCTGTTCTTGTTTGATTCTGCACATGTAGCGGCAATATTTGTGACTAGGCTGAGCTCACAGGAAGAGCCCACATCTCTTCCCTTGTCCTTGAAGTGGAAAAAGGGGAAAAAAAAAAAAAAAAAAAACAGCCGGGAGTTTTTCACTCGCATCGTATCAATGGGAAATAGAGGTGCTAGTTTGGGCAGTACCGACCCATTCACAAATGTTACCACTACACATCCATGACTGCTCCGTTCTGCTGCAAGGTGGCTCTGAGCCACATCGCGGAAGGGGTTACTTCCGAAACGGGTCCTTGCTGCCGGTGGAGGGGGCGGGGGGATGCAGCTCATCCGCTGGGAGTTTAGGCGGGGGAGGGGGTGCGCTGGGCAGGGGCAGAGCCACCGCACTGCATGCAACAGCAGCAAGAGGTCTCTTTTTCCCCCCTTATTCTAAATTTTGGCTCCCAACCATATGTTATGCTTTGCTCTAGTTCTGTAGTTTTCCAATCAGTTCCCATCTATGGACACCAAATGTAAGTTAAGGTTTGAAAATATTTTTTCCTACCAGCCCTGAGATCCAAGTGAACGTTCTTACTCACTTTTAAAAAATCAATAGTGGCTTACTTGGCTTTTAATCTGTAACTCCTAACATTTCCTCTGTTTTTGGAAAACGTCTAGGACCACTTCTTAGCGTGGACTGTTAGCATATTACAGATACTTGACTTCTCTTGTGACAATGCTCTCCACCACAGAGCCGATGGGTAAAACTAAGAATATAAGTACTTCAGGTCCTCCGAAGGGCTATTAAAGCAGTGTACTACTGAAGATTTTTCTAATTCAGAAATTAAGGATGTTTTTAATTTTAAGAAAACATTTCCAATATGACTGTGACCTTTAGGAAACAAATTCAGTATGTGTAGAACGAGGATAAACTTTTGTACTTAAATACATCTTTCTAAAACAAGGGATAGTAACCTGGCTTCAGATTTTTAGCCTCATCACTACTGGTTAAGATGTCCAAGTTCAGGAAAGCTCGTCAGGTACACCAACAAAGAACTAAATCTTATTTACTTTAGGGGATCTGCAAAATGGGTCTTCTTAATTTGCTACAGTGTGTATGTGTCCCTAGCAAGGCCGTAGTCAGCTGGCTTATAGCTTCCCAGACACGCCAGCCATTCACTTGGCCAGGAGTCCAAATGACCAGCTTTGCACACATACCAGGCCATTCCAATGAGAGGTGCTGAGTTTGTCTTTCCTCCAAATATTTTTTGCATGGCCAAATCCAATACTGAGTGAAAACAAAAGCAGGAGATGTTCTCCAGACCTCCCCAAGAAATCTGCACCTGTCTACCTCTCACATGAAGACACCAGTTAGCTGACACTGTGGACTGAGCCTGAGGGGAAGAGAAGGCAAGCAGCGTGATTTTAGTAGGGGCGAGAGGCATCGTGTCCTGGAGGTTGGGCAGTGTGTGACAGTGTAACAGGGATTATCTGGAGGGGATGTTCAGCCTCAGAATGAGAGAGCAGAGAACAAGATAGAGTAAATCAGTTGAGGGAAATACAAACAAACTAAGATTTGGTCACAGATGTCTAAGAGTCATTTCTTGAAAACTGCCTCCAGGCCCTTTTCTGGCCCTGGCTACTTGCCTGCTAGCTCCAATCTGGCTTTCACTGAAAACCAGGCAAAGGCCCAGCTCATTCACTCACAGAGTCATCTTTGAACCAGTGTTAACCATTGTCATTACAGCACCTTTAAAAACCGTAATAAGCCTAGTGGGTGCCATTTAAGGTTACACAATGAAGGTGTGCCCGTGTGCCGGTGGATTGTGGTCTGTCCTTGCTGGGCCGGCCTTTTGCAGACATGCCTGGAAGCCAAGCTCAGCTCCCTTCTGCCCCCCAGACATGGCTGAAACCAGGCCCGTCACACGTGAGAGGCACAGGTCCCCCTTCCTCCCTTGTTTGGGTTCAGGTGCAGATTTTATAGGAGCCTAATCCAGAAGGATTTATAAAGTGTCCTAGAATAGGATTTAAGGAGTCCATATCCACCCCGCTATTCTTAAGTATTACAGCGAAGTGGAAAGGGAATAGATTTTGGAGTCAGAGCCAATCTGTTAATTCTGGTTCTGACACTTACTAGCTGTGCTACCCTGAGTTACTCTGTGTGCCTCAGTTTCCTCCATCCGTAGAAAGGGAGTAAGAATGCCTACATCTCATGAGGTGGTGAGAAATAAAGGTACGTGGTAGGCACTCAATACAGGATAATTATTATTAGTTTCTTCTCAGAGTTACTGCATTTTCCATAAGATCATGGAAGTGGGACTCAACAACTTGATGAAGAGAGTAATCAAATGCATAATACTCAAGTGGAAGTTGAGTATTGAGCTTGTAAAAGCACTGTCACCAACTGCCCCCAAGATCTAGGTGTGGGGAGATATGCTCTTGCCCAGCTTGATGCGAATATATGCTGGCAATCCTTTGAGCAACCACTGTGTGATACAGAACTAGGCGAGGGAGCACAGCTGAGGCATTATGATCACTCAAAACCTTTCAGCATTTGCTTTGCTCTTCGCAGTGATGTGGATATAATATTTTAAATGCTGGGCTGTACTTTGGACCAGTTTACTGCAGTCACTACGTCCCCATTGCATTCTGATAAGGAGGCCACAAACCCCACACAATATGGACGATTAATAAAATGGCCTTTACCCTCATCGGTGGTTTTGGCAGGGGAGGTAATCCTGAACAACCTGGTGGCTGATGAAGCAGATCTGAGCTTAAGCAGAGGGTTGGCAAAGCATAAGCCAAGGTGCAGATACACTTCGGGCCTCCCTATGTAAGGACTGGCTTGGATGAAGGGTGGATGAAATTCTGTTGTGTGAGAATCACTGTTAAAAGCTCTGGGGTATCTTAATGATTCACGAGTTTCAGAGAAATTGTGTGTTGGTTTTCAACTCTTACCAGCATAACCCTGATTAATCCTAAAATGACAGTTCCATTATAAACCTCCAGCGAATTCTATCTAGCCTTTAAATACAAATATGGATTTTAACAATTAATTCTTTTTTTTTTTTAAGATTATTTATTTATTTATTTGAGAGAGAGAGAATGAGAGAGAGAACATGAGAGGGGGGAGGGTCAGAGGGAGAAGCAGACTCCCTGCCGAGCAGGGAGCCCGATGCGGGACTCGATCCAGGGACTCCAGGATCATGACCTGAGCCGAAGGCAGTCGCTTAACCAACTGAGCCACCCAGGCGCCCAACAATTAATTCTGAAGTTGACTATCCACTGTGGGAACTGACATCTCATATTAAAAGAGGAGATAAAGGAACCCTCTAAAACTGCCCTTGCAGCTTTGCACGTGCAACCAGGGGGGCTAAAGCATTTCCCCATCCAAATTGCGTTTAGTCATGCAGCTTCTGGGCAGACCTGGGCGCTGAATTTAAGAAATGTGAACTCTTCTCTGGGAGCCACATAAACTACTCAGCTGACCCAGGGGACGTGAAACAACTCTTCCGGGGTACCATTTCACAAATTATTGGTGCAAAAAAATGCTAAGTCCATTGAGGTATAAAAGCCCTAGCCCCTATGGGGCCAAAGTCATTCTGTTTTGGTGCCATGGCTGATACAAATTACAATCTGCCCACAAGCCTGAGGAAGATAGACAGGAGAAATAGGACTGCAGGTGAGCCAAGATTCCAAATAACATTCAAAATAATCTTACCTGTCTTCCTGACGTTGGCCATCTTGAGAGCTACAGGTGAGGGTGGGATGTTTGAATGTGAGTGTATGTGTATGAGGTTCAGTGTGGGGAAGTGACAGAAGCAGGGGAACAGGGCAGGAGGGAAAGATGGGGTATAAAAGCAGGATATATTGTTGTGAGCAGGCAGGGTTATGCTTTCCTTGGGATATATGCAAATGTATGGATCAAATTAAAATGCAAATAGGTCTAATCATTTTCTCAAACTATACATGTCTAAACTAAATGGTACACTGGAAGAGAAAGTCCACCTTAGATGGGTGCTGAGAGTCAAGTACATATACGTATTTTGATATCTGTTAAATGCTGACCCAAGTCATGGCAAAAAGTAATCTGAAAGCTTATTCTGTTCAGAAGAGGTAGCAACTGAGTCCATATTTCTTCTTTACATTAGTTGTCCACAAAGTAGTCATATATAAACTGGACATTTACCTCTAGGAAATCACTTTGTTATTACAGAGAGTAAAAAAATGCCATAAGAGCTCTTGGGAATTCTCTCTGACCTCTGAAGTTAGACTGAGCTACAGTGGATTGAGTAAATTCTAGAGTTTCTAAAATATAGGGATACTCAGTCTGCTCTTTTGTGAATCGAGAACATGTTTTCTCTCTGCTTCCTGCTCTGTGTGAAATGTGAGACAACAACCATCTTCCTAGCATAAAAAGTTCCTCGGATGTTTTGTTGAGAATCTGTAAACACTTCTCAGCATAGCCCTTGTCTGGTGGCGAGTGCTTGTACTGAATAAATAAAACCTAAATTCATTTGATTCCACTCTTTGTGGTCAAGATTCTTTCAGTAATTTTAAGTTCCATTAAATCACTGTTTTTACTTGAAGTGAAATTCTGCTACATTTCATTTGGTTTCTTTTCATGTTTTCCCTTAAGTTTTTTCATATGCACTATGCACTCTTAAGGCAGGAAGTAAATGCACTATAAAACTGCTAAATTCTAGAAATTAAACTGTTCAGGTTAATAGTGCTTCTTTATTAGTGGAAAGTATGTTTCATGCCCATAGAACACTACATAGCATAAAATGAAGAGAAAGCTACTAAAAAGCTCAAGATGGTGATGGGGGCATGCACTAAATGGTAACCCTTTCAAATGGCTTCATTTGAAACATTCAGAAAAGAACTAGACTTGCTCATGAAGCCAGAAACAGAGATTAAAAGGCAGCAAATAAACAAGGACCCTTTCCACTTATGGGAACTTGTATTGGGAGATACAAGCTAGAGAGCCAGTCACACTACAGTATTTGTATGTGCTGGGAGAGTTTGAAAAGGATATAAAATTAATGTATAAAATACCTAAAGTATGGTCCTTCAGTGTTTTTATTCACATCTTCTACCCACTTAGCTACATTATAGTCTCTTTTGAACCATGGGTTTAAATACCTGCAGAAAGCAATGGAAGGAACAAAGAAAGCAGAACAAGATAGAAAATCTGAAAATACACAGCACAAGCTTAGCAAGGATGTTCTTCACCCTCCAAATGCAAGTGACTATGGCAAATAAACCAGGATGGATGCTGGGGGTTATGAGGCAGTCTGTACGATGACATGAGAATAAACTCAGCTACAACGAGGCTCGAGGCATTCTAGAATGTATTCAACATTTCAGGGAAAGCCTTGGCGGGGGTTTCCCCAAGGGAATCAGAAGCTGTCTTCCAATCATAGCACCGTCAGAGGTCCCATTCACCCACCTCCAAAGTGGCTTTTTCCAGGCCACCTCTCATTTGGCTCCTTGGTTTTCAAATGATAACGATGCTTTTTGAGAATATTCAGATGGCTGCAATTCCAACCTGGTGTTTGGGTATATAACACCCCAAGAACAATTAAAAGGAGCAACGTTCTCTTTCCAATATGAAAAAAAAAAAAAAAAAAGACTTTACATGGCTTCCGTCTCACTCCAGATAGCAGACCCTAGGCTGGAGTTAACAAGAAAGGTGCTCCAGTTGGCTATACAGAGAGCAGGAAGGGTCCCGCTATTCTGATCCTGGAGCCCCCATACACATTAAGTGTGGGCCAAATAGGTCTCCAGGATCTTTAGGTTGGGTTCAGCAATTTAGTTGTAGCTGCAATATTCCTTCTTCCTTTTATGCACTCCAGACTAACGTGTTTGTGTTTCCATTAGGAAATGGGCCTCAGAAGTTGCCTTCTGAATGTCTGATCATGAATTATGTGAGTGACTGCCAGAAGATACATATGACCTTCATTAGCATTTCCCTGATGGATCTGGCAAAGTCTCCATCGGAATTACTGCGCAAAGGAAAATTTAAAAGATGGTAAATTGGGAGTGCAAGTTGTTGTTGTTGTTGTTGTTGTTTTTCCCCTTTGATTTGAACCCAGGGAGCCAAGCAAAAACACATCCCCTTTCAGAATGTGCTCTTGTAAAATAAATACAGATTCAACAAATCCAATGTTGGAACATTTTGGAGGTTGTACTGAATTTTCTCATTTAAAAAAAGTAACTTCTAGAGACACTACAGATAACGAAGATGCAAGCTCTATCAAACTTTGCAAGTTATTTGGAAAGAAACCAGGGGAAAGATAAAATACACTATTCGTTTGGGCTTAAACTTTGCTTCTTTCCGCCATGTTTGGTTTTAGTTTGTAAATACATTTAAATCATGACCACATTTCTGGTTATATAAACAAAATTAGACTACTTTTTCCATAGCCCTTTCCCTCATTTTTAGCTATAACCAATGCAGCTCCCTCCTAAGGGAAGGGTTTAGTTGCTTTTTATGTCTGTAAGACCATTTTTGCTTAGACCGTGTCCCCTGCCTCGGGAACAACTCGAGCTAGTTTTGCCTTTACCCACAATCATTGCCAACTTGCACTTTTCACAGAGATAGCCAATTAAAACTTGCGTAAAAACCTCCGCTGAGCCTTTGAACAAAAAGAAAAAGTCAAAACGCAAGTGCAGCCAGAGATGAAGGCCAGTGAATGCTCCGGCCTGGGGAAAACCCGAGAAAAAGCCCATGCAGCTGTTATCAGGTGAAACATAGCCACACAGCAAACTGAGTCACCCACAGGCAGCTTCCAGGAGGAGACGTGTGTTCCTTTCACTGACAATCTCAGAAGCTCAAAGGGCAGATGCCATGGCTGTTCCATGAAACCTACAGCTGCATGGCTTGGCTTGCATGTAATGGACCTTTCCCTCCGTTTCGGGGAGCATCTCAGAATGCTGTGATCACTTCACTAGAGGTCACTGAAGAGAGGTCTCAATGGTGGTTCCTTCTGGGGATCTGCCCGTGAAAGTGTCTTCACAGTGGGCTTCCTAGCATTTCTAGGTGGTGGGGGCAGAAGTGATGGGATTTTATCGAACCGCTCTAAACCTGTCTACATGGCTTGAGTTGGCTGGTAGCGCAACATGCAAAAATAAATGCATTAGACAGGGGAGAGCTCTTTGTGTTCTCCAGAATGGATAAGGCAGAGGAAAATTAGCTGGTGCTGGCTGGACCAGGACCATGTCCAAGCAGACGTTGGGGGTCAGTCAAAGATCAAATGACCCTGTTCTCAGCCAAGGAAGGGACTAGGAGGGAGATTAAGTGGCAGCCCAGAATGAAGGGGCAGGTGGAGACTGACCTGTGATCCAGACTCCCTGTCTGGGGGCTGTCAGAGCCCCCTGGGCTTATGCCTTGGGATGGGACTGTCTGGGCGAGGGAGTGCCCAGGCTCAGGTGCTTGGGGCTCCCTCCTGTAAAAACACAATATATAATACAAAGTCTAAGCCAAAACCTTTTTTCACATCATGTACAACAGTGAGGAAGATGCAAAAACTTTGAGTGGAAAAAAACAATACAATAAACAAGGACACTGTAGGTTGTTAATTAGCAGAGTATGCATTTGTGGTGAACGTTTTAATTCATGTCCTGATGTTTCATCATCCTTTGGGATGATGGGTACTAAAGGGGATGTTGAAATAATGGACTCAATGATACCTTTTAATCTAAAAAATAAAAAAGAGGGTCATTCTGCTCCTCTTATAGTCCCACAAATTATAATGTCATATCTGAAGCAAAAGGGATTATTTAGCGAATATGGAAAGTATAAGAAAATACTGTCAACATAACTCCTGATATGCTATATATTAGGATTCTTTTCAAGGAAAAACAAAAATATATAGATAGGTATATAGTGCCCATACAATAAGGTACGTGAAAATAATGGTCAACCTCACAGACTTGGTTCCATTTAATTAACATGAGTCATGTACCCAAATCTGAAAAGTCTGAAAAATCTGAGGGAGCCCTTAATACTTCTTCCTCACAAAGACGATTCCACCATGACATCTTAGTAAATACTATAGTGTTATCTCATAGGCAAGAAATTCCATAAGGGCTATCTAGTATTATAATTTTTATCATATGATATGAGTGGGAATTTTACATAAGAGTTTTAAAAAGTAAGTGACCATGCTAGAAAATACTGTATGAATCTTGCTAAACACCAAATGTTGTTTGGGTCCTAAATACATAGCTTTAATATAACATTGGTTTATTTTCACGGGAGTTTTCAAAGCCTTATTATAGGAAATGCTGTTAAAATGCTAACCAGTACATCAAGGAAGTTCTGAAGAACATTTTGCAGTTTTATCTGTATTCTTGTGAGCAACTAAGATGAGCTAAGGCGCTCTTTACCAGGTGACCTCATGCAAAACAAATCAAACAACATTCCAAGAGTTTATCTACAATGAGCCCTAAAGCATCCAAGCGCTTTGGGAATGTAGAAGATAAACTCGAACAGGTTAGTTATTTATGATGGAGTTCTATGATGTCATTCTGGACCATGCAATGGTTATCACTGAAACCTATCTATTGTTTCTAAAATAAAGTATCCTCTAGCAAACTTTTGACAGGCCACTTACAAGACAATACCATCAGCAGGAAGGTCCAAATTTCAGGGCACTGTTTTTATTCCTGGACTGAAAAAGGCAGGGTATATGATGGAAAAGCTAATATAAGTTCCGGACAAGCAGTTAACAAACACCTGCTATTCAGATTTTTTTTTTTTTTTTAAGTATTAAGGCATGAAGAGGCAAAGGTGATCCTAAAAACAATAGCTAGCAATGCAGTGAGAAAGAAGTTAAAAAAAAAGTTTAGGTAGGTCCAAAAAGTATGGTTAATTAAAACCTGGTAGCAAGGTCCAGAAGGATCCTGAGGGTGTGTTTGATTCCTCGAGGTGGGATAAAGGTTTGAGGAAGCTTGGTTTTGCTGTACTTTCTTAAGTGAAGAAACAATTAAAAAAAAAAAAGTGCATGGTGTTTACCTCATTAGAAATAACTTTAAATGTAATTTCTGATCCCACACTTCCCCCTTAAAAAAAAAAGTGTGGCTATCATTTAAAACAGATAGTGTTGCAATTAGTGACAATGATTCCGTTAAAGAGCAAGTTTTGATAAGTACCCTTTTAAATGTCCTCAGAAGGAAGATTTAAAAGGGAATACATATTCCATTAGTCTGAGAGAATGCTTAGATTGCAGCCATGAAGCCCTCCGGGCGGTGGTTCCACACTGTGAGCAGTCTCATGCTCTAGGACGGCGGGAATTTTCCCCTGATGCTTCTAGGCTGTGTGAATACTGGGAAGAGGAAGGGTGACCCTCTGAAATGGCTGGACCCCGGGTGATGAGAAGAAAGGAATGTTATCAAAATTCCCTTCAAAAGGAACCAAGACACCACAATGGCAGGTTACTGGAGGAAAAAGCCTGCAGCGAGGGTGGGACCCCCCACTATCAGTGAATATTGGTTTGGGTACAGTTGCGGAGATGCCTATGTAAAAGAGAAAAGCCATGGTTAATTTTAAAACGGCAAAAAGGAATTAAAAAGACAAAACCAAGACCAGAGGCATGGTTTACAGTTCTTTGATGATCTCGTTACTTAACCCTGCACACTAACTGCACAGGACCTTGGAATGCCTTTCTCCATTAGAGGTTTAGACTTACTCAGTTGAATTAGACCGAGGTCTAAATCGTTTGCCTCTGATTTTCTTTCTGTTGCCTCCCAGGTTACCTGAAAAAGACAGTTTATGGCTAGATTTGAATGTAAACAAACAACGGTCACATGGGTAATTACAGGGTACTTCAAGTGGTGTAATTCACAGCCAGCCCCTCCCAGAACCTAGGGCTATGTGTCGGGTACTCTGTATAGCCTTCTCTCACATTGGTGCTACCGAATCCAGTCATTTCCCATCCAAGAATAAAAGAAAGAAATAATAAATGCCCTCTTCTCTGTTGGGAGAAGAACTAAAGAGCATACATGAAGAACAAATCTTCACAACCAAGAACCACAAAAGAGAATTGGGGTTCTGCAAACAGATGCACAAGCTGTTCAGAAGGCCGCCGTATACCTTGCCAAGAGTTGCTTCGAGGTCGTCCATTTTCACAGATGTCTGAAATATGTTTTGTGTCCGGGATCCTTTCGCTCCAAGAATGAGAAAGTCCATTCGACCTGAAATTGAAAAGGCGTGTATACTGTTCAAAACTACAATCAAGTGAACTTAGTTTTAAAATCAGTAAGCAAAATTTCTAAGCATTACTGTGCATTAAATAAATCAAGAAAGAAAAAAATCTGAAATGAAAGAATGAAGAGACCATGAAAGTCTTCATGAAGAAGGCAGAATTACACAACATTCAATTTAAGAAAAGTCAAATACAATGGAACCCCATTACAATAGTGTACAATGGAAAAGTATCAGCATACCGTGCAAGCCAATTACATTCCCAACAACCACAATGAGCAAATTCACTTCATAGTTCAGTTACGTAACTCGAGCAGAAGAGTTATAATGGGGTCCCACTATAGATGTTTCTTAATTGTAAAGCAATGGTTTTCATTCAGATATTATGAGAACATGGACTTCCAAGAGATTTCATTAAGATCTGTTCAATTGAACTGGTCAACCTTTATCAAAGTAATATTTAGGTTTTCTTAAACAATAAAACTATTTTCTGAGAATTGGCATTTTCTCCACAAATATGCCCCCCCAAAAATGTAGTACTGTTAGTTAATTGTCCAATAACCAAACTGAACCAAATGTTTATCATGGAAGTGTCTCTCACAAAGCCCATGTACCATTAAGCCCTTGTCCCGTGTCCTACCATCTTAAATAAATTGTCTACAAGAAGCAAAACTTACACACCTACTTGTACCACATAAGAAAAGTGTTTTGACAAACTACATGTATTTAGGAGGAGTCATGTAATTTGATACCATTTTTAACTACTTAAAAGTCATAACCCACTCTTCTAATATCTGGGAATTATTCAAATCAGTATTTTAAGCTCTTCTTGAGGTACTTTAGACAATAGCACTATATTTAAAATTTTTTCCACACATCATTCCAGTTAATCGCTAATAATGTCTATTTTAAAAGGAGCCTTCTAATGATGAATGAAAATAAATGGAACTCAGCACAATTATTACACATTAATTCCCCAGATTAGGAGTTTTACAACATAATTTGCTAATTATAGAATGAATCCTATTTTGTCCAGAAGGACAACAGAAATTCTGCTGGAATCCATTGATTTCTCTATTTACCATGTTATTTAATTTAAAATTAAATATTTGACCAAGAAAATATTTATATACAGAATTTAGATAAACCTTATTATCTTAGCCAAAAATACCCCAATAGAAAGAATAAAAATTTTTGAACATCCTTCTATAGATCTGTACTCCTTGTGCAAAAACTAATATTTTTATTTTTCTCTAAGCTATGTTATCTGAGTAAAAACAATCCTTCATGCTTAAGACAGTTCCACATAAAGAAGAGTTCCCAGATCTACTGATTCTTTCTTTTCTCCGTTGTGATTATTTACAGAGTGAGATCCATTGCAGAATTTTTACAGACGATTCACTCCATATAGAATTCCAGAAGAGATCACATTTCTTCTAAATAAACTAGAAATTCCCCTTCAGTCTCCAAAGTGCCTACTGTGCCCAAAGCAATGTACTGGGCTATCAAATCTTTCTTTTCTATACATTACACCCCTATCACCAATTTTAAAGAAACTCTTCCACAGGAACATTTTAGCTTTCTTCAATGTGAATGTAGGTCTCATTTCCTAAAACATTCCAACTATTTATTTCTTCTACCAGTTTATTTTATTAAGCAATTATAAAGCATGCAGAATTTTAAATGGTCTTATACACCTTAAGATCCTGGAGCAAGAATATAACATCAAAGTTTAAGACATATAAATAATATATTAACCCCACTTGTCCTATTATAAAATTCAGGCAAATATTAAATATACTTAATTTGGCAACCGAACTCTAAATTAGAAAGTCTAGAAATAATCATTCCAGGAATAAAAGGCAAAAATCATAATATTCAATATGATTCACAGAGAAGCAATCTTTTTTTCACAGCAAGCTTAGCTTTGGTATATTTAAAATTTAAAAATATTCAACACAGCATTTATAGTACCAATTTAACAACTGCTTTACTGAAGCATGACAGTAACCTTTTTCTTTGACTACCCAACATGACATAAAGCTCACCATTTAAAATGTTATAAGTTACTATGTATAGTTTCTTAAGCCATATAAGAGCAAGATTGAAAAACCCTAGGATTTCTATGTAGATTTAGGATTGTTATTGGTTTGGTTTAGTTTTGGTTCAATTTCTGGCCTGATTTGCTTAACAAGTGGTTCTGAGCATATGGCATTTGGAAGCGCAGTAATCAAAGAACAAAGGATACTATTTTTTAACATTCAAGAAAGAAGGAAGAAGTAATCAAACCTGCTGCAAAATAATGAAATGTTCTGACTAATGGAATAATGTGTGATGGAACAGGTAGAAATCTGAAAATGCGACAGAAAAGCAGACCTCTTCTTAGAACTAGATGCTGAGTTTGTGCTGACTCCAGGAGGAATGTCGCTATAAAAAGAGTCGCCATCTCCAGGCTTTTTTACATAATCTCCCTGGGGTAACTGTCTAAGGCATAATAAACATTTCAGAGTCAGAAAACAAGACACACACATGAACACAGACATATACAAATATTCTTTTAGGAAAAAAGAGGTAGGGATAATGATCTACATGAATCAAATCTATAACAACATATAAGATTATATTTAATAAATGTGACAAGTTAAGTCATTCTAACTGTAGGTCAAAAATGCAATCAGTGAAGTCTATACAGTCTGGATGAATAAAGCCTTGCTTCAGGAGAAAAATATGGAAAGATGAAGTTTCTCATTGTAACTTTATTATACTTGGGAGATGTTGACTGAAGTTTTGTCTTTAAAAAAAAAAAAATGGTGCTGAAGGAAACATGTTGGGACAGACCATCCTTGCCCCAGATAAGGCACAGTTTTTTTTCACTGTGGTCAATAAACTATTCAAGATTTCCAAACATTATATAATGTAACCCCAAGACCAATTAAGTCCTAAAATAACGGAGGGATTTCTAAGCCATTTTCTATAATTTAATCCAATTAAATTCTTATTAATCTGTTCAATCTGGAGCTTCACTGTTCATTTAGGAGAAATAGGAAGAAACTGAAAGAGATTCCAACACCAATCAAAAATGTAATGCTATAACTACACAGTAGAATATGTAAAGGGAGATAATTCTGCAAGAGGAAGAAGGGGTTGAAAAATATATGAATTCCTGCTGAGACTATAGGAAGATACTTATAGGTAGTTGGTGGGTGACCTCGGTTCTCTACCTCCACTGTAGAAGGAACACAACAAAAGAAGATCCATTTAATCTGTACTATTATTGACCCCACTTGATCTGATTTTGAATTAACTAAGGTTGGAACAGATTTTTATTACTTTTCCTAACAGAGGAGGGTAGAAAACTCTAGAATGGACCACCTAGCCAACCTCAATAGCTAATCTGATCACCTGCCAATGCCTGGCCCCCAAAAAACCACCTGCATCCAAAACTTGATTCAGTTCCATTTGGTACCCTTGTGGGAGGCGATGGATTGAGAATTTTAAACAGAGTTATACTTCAATAGGTCTCCAACAAAGGCCAAATTTGCTAACTCCTTTTTCTACTTGATTTTTCCTTAGTGAGCATGCTTACCTTGGTTACTTGCTCGTGCTAAATTCTATCTTAAAAAATGCCACTTTCAAGGGCGCCTGGGTGGCTCAGTTGGTTAAGCGACTGCCTTCAGCTCAGGTCATGATCCTGGAGTCCCGGGATCGAGTCCCGCATCGGGCTCCCTGCTCGGCAGGGAGTCTGCTTCTCCCTCTGACCCTACCCCCTCTCATTCTCTCTCTCTATCTCATTCTCTCTCTCAAATAAATAAATAAAATCTAAAAAAAAAAAAAAAAAAGAAAGCTTTAAAAAAAAAAAAATGCCACTTTCAGATGTTTGCTTGCTTGTACCAATTCCTATTCTGTTTGAAACGTTGACAACACTTGGTCATTTGTTCTTTTGAATTACTTGAATACCTCCCTCATATTATTTCAATCCTATATACTCACACATTTCCACAAATCTAAAAAATTTTTTTCAACCCATAGGAAGCACATAGATAAATTTGTGTGATCCTCCCCTTTGAAGAAAGTCAAATTTCTCATTAGATTTGTAAGACTAATTTTAGAACTCTGTGATACTCTTTCAAAATATTTTTAACCCCTTAAGTGGCTTCAGCTCATAATTGTAACTTTTTTCTTTTTCCCAGTATATTATGAAACATTAATTTTATACAAAAAATAGTACAATTTCCCCATATTCACAGTGTTAATAATACAGGACAAATGATACATATTGTTATGCAAGAGATCTTTAATCTCTGGAATCACATTTTCTGCCTTGCCTCCTATGAGTAAAACATTCTGTCATGCTTGAAAAAAAAATGATCTCAAGAAACTCAGAGTTCTGTATGTCGCCTCAGGGTGGAAACTTTCCTTTTGGATCACATTAATATTTATAAAAGAATGCCATCAACATCATCTCCAACAATAATCTTTATGGTTAACAAATCCTTTTTCTCATCATCACCTTTAATAATAATCTCTATAAACTGATAAGATGTGCCTCACTAAATTCAAATTAAATGAAGACAAATTCCAACTACATCTGACCTTTCCCATTAATCTGTCCCCCAAATTACCTTTTCATTACCTGATTCTGGCATTCAGGCATTTACCAGGGCTCCCTTGGCTGAGGCTGCAGGCTTAAATGGACTACCTCTCACAATAGATGGGCCTCGTTTTGTTGCTGGTTTTGTTTTTGTTTTTTTAACTGCACATTTTACCACTCCTTCAGTGTAATTTCTCTGCAGGGCATGGTCATCTTTCACACAATGCACAAAAATTCTAAACACCAAACATATCATAAACCATGGGCTTCAGTCAAGGGGTTGGAAGGGAGTTTAAGCTTAATGAACTTCTGGGGTGTGGCCTTATTTTTATGGTGATGAGCAGATTAGATTCTTAGCTATCTCTATTAGGAAGACTCCAAAATACAGAAACTACTCTATATTCCCCTTAAAATCACATAAGGAATGCATGTAACTTTCTTCACATAGTAAATGAATAACAATGTTAATGACAGATTAAGAATTTTGTTAAAGATCTCTTAAGAATGATATTTAACATTCTTCACTGTCCAGTGAAGAATCATGTATCCATTGCCGATTACAACAAACTTACTTCTTCTTGTTTGAACTTTAGTGAAGATAGAGAATATCAGGTCCCCATGATCAATAAAATAACATTTCATCATTTCTTATATAAGATCATTAATGACTAAATGAGTCTTTAAATTTTTTAATCAAATTTCTTTTTCTAGTCTTTATGGCTTTCTTCTTAAATTTTTATCATCTCATGGAATTTTGACTCACGAAGTGATTACTACATTAGGTGGCTTGACCAGCACCAAGTTTTGTCATGGGATCATTACCTCATATTTCCCACATTATATGCAAATATGTAGATACACACACGAATTTTTATAAATAATGACTAAAATAAAAGCTTATTTAACTAAGTTCTTTTTCCTCAGAAAGGAACCCTGTTATGAGGGTAGTCTGGTCTTTCCTTAAAGGGTCCAATGAACCATAATATTTAACTTTAATCCTTACACAGACTCAAAATGAGAATACAATGAAAAAAACTTAAGTCTTAACCTTAATGCTGAAGGAGGCATTTCTCCAATGCTTTGTTGGTGTCTGGGCTGTCTGATATTAGAATTGTTACTTTACTGTTTTAAGAAATATTATATAATATGTACCAAGTCACACGGACAGATGCATGAATATCACTTAAATAATAATAATAATATAATTAATAATAATATAAAAACAAACTAAGATAGGTTTGAAAAAAAGGAGGGAGGGAGGTTCACAATCAGAAAATAAACTGGCTAAAACAGGTGAGAGAGAAATGAAATGGGGAAGGGGGTTTCTGCTTAAGGTACAGATCAGGAAGATATGATCTAATTATTTATTCTATTTCACATTAATCATAATGATGTGTGTTCATTTCAGACAAAGGAAGAGAATATTTCAGCTGAATATGGATGTTACATAAATCCAAGTTCAAATTAATGTTTTCTTATTCTATTGCTACTTGCAAACTGATCTGAAAACTAAAGCTCAAACTTATAATTCTTGTATCAAAGTATACAGTTGCTGGGGCGCCTGGCAGGCTCAGTTGGTGGAGTGTGAGACTCTTGATCCTGGGGTTGTATGTTAGAGCCCCATAGTGGGTGTAGAGATTGCTTAAAAATAAAATCTTAAAAAAAACCAAACACACAGAGTATACAGCTGCTAAATCCTAAAGCAATTATGATAGTATCAGCTGAAAATAATATGGAAGCCTTCGTCCCTGAAAATTTTAAAGAAAAAGATCAGCCATCCTTCTGACTACATGATGTATAAAAGAACTCTCCACGGTTCCTAGGTTACATGGTTCTCCCCTTCATAAGGTAACACTGGCAGATTTAAAGTGATACCATTCATGCATGGGGTTCTGCCTCTACTGTGTCCAGAACAGGGCTTCTGTTTTTATTAAGCAGTTTGTAAACAAAAAGAAAACAAAGGGTTGACAGACTTGCAATTAAACCTATCATGCCAGGTTATCAAGCTCCTTCACAGAATTACTTGCCTGACTTCTCTAATAATTTGAAAGTTATGCCTAATGGCTATCATTAATAAGAATCTGATAACTGGCTATATGTTTAATATGGTCTTGCATTTAGTGTCAGAGCAAACCTTTATGTTCACCCACACTTGCACCAGGTCAACCGGTATGTGTGGGCCTCATTCATGTGGATGAATGCGGCCTTTCTCTGTGAGAACAACCACATTCACCTCCTTCGTTTGAAGATCAGAGAAACACAAAGTCTTCAGAGACCATATACTAAGAACTTCCCTCACTATGATGCTTCACAGATTACATAGAACTTTATCTGATTTAAAAGTCGTGGGAAATTTAAGTGATTTCCCAAGAAATCACATCCTAGCAAGTGAATTTCTGATTCCTCGTCACTTAGTCCTCCCACCATGGAACCTCAAAGGAAAACCTTTAAATTTAAAGACAAAGACAACTCAAAATTCTTATTTCTATTTCCTAGCATCCTTCAGAACTGAACACATCTTTCTGAACATCTGAAAATATTTTTATAAGACTATACATTTCTTAATGCATGCTTTTTGGTCCACTGGCCTTTCCCTACCTGCTCTATCACCACTGACAAATATTCTCAAAAAGGAAAATCCTTCAGAAGATATTTATTAAAGTCCATTATTTGCTACTTCTTCATTTTGAGAATTATTCTACAAGTCTAAGACTCATTAGCTATAGACAAGGGCAAAAATAAATAAATATTGTAATGAAATATAGCAAAATACATAAAATAAATATCTGTCGAAGATGTGACCACTCTCAAAATATGAACTAGGTTCCAAAATAGTAACCAGATTGATAAAATGATGACTCAGTAATGCCAGGAGGCATGAAATTATATCAGACACATAAAGGAAATTCTTAATGCAAAAAATGTTCTCAACTGTACCTATGTAGATACTGAGTTAGAATAAGAGGTTGGTACACAGTTTTGCATATTAATAATTTTTTGTAGTGTGGGCAATTCCCTCATTCTGGATAGTACTCCAGGTGAGAATGTGTCTTAGAGCACTGCTTTAGGTTTGCTTATGTGGCTTATATTTGTGACATTTTACTTTCCTTTTTATATGTAAGCAATATTAAATTACCTTATAGCCTTAGCTACTACGGAAATGAGGCTGACTCATCAATATTTGATCTTATTAGCCTAATTTTGTTTTTCATTGGAGAAAGCCACCAAACTTAGATTTCTGATATAACTGATCAAATTCTATCCAAGAGAAAGCTTAAATGATTCCAGCTCTTCTCCAGTGATTAGACACAAGAGTTTTAAACATGTCAAAAAGAAATCTAGTTGTTTTTAAAACTTAAGTCATTTTGTCTCAGGTTTACTTTTTCCATTAATGACGAGTTAGTTAGTTATCCCAGGACTGGATGAATATTTCCTAATATCTATGCTAACTGACCAGGATCTTAGTTGGTTCAGTATGAGCACATTTATAGAGACTGTAGACACTTATGGCTAAAGTCTTCTTACAGGAATTTTAAATTACAACATGGAACAAAACAGAAAAGTAAAGTTCAAAATTTTAATTTGTGAAAAAATGAAAGCTAGTTAGGGCCTGAAAAAGTGTTATCATGTTTATTACATCTTATTCCCAATCTGCCTGACATTTGATGCAACAGTGGGGAAAGTTAAGTATGAATCTGCACAGTTATCTTGAGTACAAAACTAGTATTACATGATGCATAAGACCCGGTCTTCCAGGATATTTTAAATTTTTTGTATAATAGCTAAGAGCATTAATAATTTTTTAAATGTGAAAAGTGAAGGGGCTATCTCAAAATGGGTTGATTTAGATTTAGGAAAAAATAGGCATTTTTATAAAACTACATGAGTGCTCTGTACCACTTTTCATGCTAATGGTTAAACATAGATTTTAAGGTTATGATGAACAGGGTATCTGACTTTATGGCCTTTACACTAGACAATCTGAGATTCCAATAATGCAAATTATTTACCTACACAATTACCTAATCAGTACAAAAATATTTTCTTATGCAGAAGTAAACAGGCCCATCAAGTACCAGGACATTCTCCTGATCCCAGCACTGTGCCCATATAAATTTTATCATTTCTGTAGTTATTAATATAACAATAGTAACAAATAAAAAATAAATTCCTTCAGAAAGTACTAGGCAATAAGATTGCTAAAAAGATGAAGAAAAGCCAATTAACTAATGTAAACACAGGTGATTACTTAACATAGAGGAAGTTTGTTTTAGATGGAAAAAAGTTTATTTCCATATACATTACTATACATTACTATAATAGTAGCACAAGTAACTTCTATTATTATGGTACTGTTGGATGAAAGAACCATTAAAATTAAATAATGATAGATCTATTTGTAAATAAATAATACATTCCACAGCACCATTATTAAAATTATCGTTTCAAGGTCATGAAAAACAAGATTGCTCTATGATCACAGAAACAAAGTCAACATTTATAACTTTTATAACTGCATGTATGAATTCCAAGGATGTTAATAGGATTTAAACCTTTCAGCTATGTGTTCAGATTATTCTCATCACATACCTCTGTTCTCGATAATTTCTTTTCATGGACAAGAAGAAAAGGAAAAAAAAGAAGAATTAGTTACCTATGGAAGTATATTCAGAGAGAGCAATAAACATGAAAGGTCTAGCATTCATTGAAAGGTCTCCACTAGAGGATTTCTGAATTGCAAAACTAAATGGGTAATACACGGTGCCTGGGTGGCTCAGTGGTTAAGCGACTGCCTTCAGCTCGGGTCATGATCCTGGAGTCTCAGGATCGAGTCCCACATCGGGCTCCCTGCTCAGCAGGGAGTCTGCTTCTCCCTCTGACCCTCTCCCCTCTCATGTTCTCTCTCACTCTCTCTTTCTCTCTCAAATAAATAAATCCTTAAAAAAAGTAACATAACATGGGGAATACAAACACAGACTCTCTTTCACACGGTACACACACACACACATACACACACTCTCTCTCTCTCTCTACTTCATCTTTAGAAGCGACACCAAAGGGTTAGTGACAAAATTTTCAAATAAATATTTTTAACAGCATAAATAAGCTTCAGTTATGAAAGAACACCTGTTTTCCCAATATCAATTGTACCATATTAAACATTTAGTTAGTAATGTTCTAAAGTCAATCTTATTCAAGTTACTTCTATAAATTAACTGCTTTCATAGAAATAAAAATCATAATTCATTCCTTTTGGAATATATATCTCAAACTAAAGCTCTTCCTAAGAATTTCAAATGGGAAAACATGATTGGACATGGGAACATCTTATTTCATCATGTAGGATATATTAGAATGAGTTAATTCACAGCTGTTAGGGACCTTCTAAGTGATCACTACTTACTGAAACTTTACACTGGAAATACTTTGTTCAAACTTTAGTCTCTCTTTTTCATTTGGCCATACACTAAAACCAAATTACATGAGTTTTAAAACAAACCAATATTAAACAAAAATGTGTTCTAGGGGGTATAATAGTAAGACACCAGTGACTTAATTTACAACTCAAAAGACTTAATTTTTAACTTTCTATCGTGACCTAATTAAGTGTTAATATTCTGAAGACATGTTAGAAAGGTCATGCAACTGAGTACTGGGCTCCTTCCTCCCCACATCAAGGATAATGTTTCCATATCAATTTTGTTTGTAGCACCTTTATCTGCCTATCTATTTCATACACTCTGTAAGTATCTTGGTTTAATAATGAGCTCATGAGAGTAAAAGTGCCAATTTGTTATTTATATTTTTCATAGTTGAAACCATCAGATTGGGGGAGGGGGAGAATAAGTAGTCCCAGACTCTTTCTATTCAGTATGTTTAACTTTTTATTCCCTCCATCTGATTAACTAGTGGTCCATCAGTTCCAAATAAGTATTCCTCATTGCCTATTCCACCATTCCCTCACTCCAAGGCTTGGAGAACGGGCAGAAAGTTTAATCGGAAGCATTAATGAGGAAACGAGTTTTCAGGTCCTAAATCCATTTTTGAATTTCAAGTAGAATATGAATTACATGAATTTAACTCCTGTATTAAAACTTCTACATTCTCGTTCTATTCTTAAACATACTCTGAATTAAGTTTAGTAGCACTAAAACTTTCATCACTCAGGTTCAAATTTATGAAGAGGATTCTGTGGTATGAATAAGATTTGTCTTTTTCCTTAGCGAATATGCAAAGTACATATATTCAGAAATGAAAAATAGAAAAAACAGTGAAATCTCAAAAGAATTTCATAAAAATAAGAAATGACAAACAGAAGTACTTTCATTCTAATCACTAAAACAAATGGACATAGGTAATTTCATTAGCAAGAGAAGTTTAGATTTCATATTTTCTGAAAGGTAATTTTTTTCCAAGATTGCAAAAACAAGAAATTCCAATTTGCATCAGTAGGTGGCAGAAAATCACACACAACAGAACTAATAATTTTGCCTTCCCCTTTTCACATGACCAATGAAACCACTGAGCTACTTCAAAAGATCAAAGCTTGTGATGGCAATTACCACATAGGTCTTAAATCAGGGAAGTCGAGGAAATAGCGTTAACTCCAAGATGGGACTAATTCACCTGGGGTGGGAGGCGAGGTCATATGATAAATATTCAGAAAAGCCTTCCTTTCAGACATGTAATTTTATAACTCCAAATGTTATGATGAAATCAGGGCATGCAGGGGGCACCTGGGTGGCTCAGTTGGTTAAGCGACTGCCTTCAGCTCAAGTCATGATCCTGGAGTCCCGAGATCGAGTCCCTCATCGGGCTCCCTGCTCGGCGGGGAGTCTGCTTCTCCCTCTGACCCTCCCCCCTCTCATGCTCTATCTCATTGTCTCTCTCAAATAAATAAATAAAATCTAAAAAAAAAAAAAGAAAGAAAGAAATCAGCCCGTGCAAATGGAAGTATGCCACAGAGCTAACGGCCTGCACATCAAAGAGGCACATAGGTATCTATGTGCCTTCCACAGATGCCCTCATGTATTTTAATGCTTTCAGCATACAAAGTTTATCTTGGCAGTAAGCTAACTGCTCTTTCTTTTCCGCCAAAGAAACTCTTTCAGGGTTCTGACTTCACAACAAACAACAGCCATATATACTTTTAAAGAGATTTCCTTCAAATGAGTTGGTTTAAGACCATGTCAGGTAATAATAATAATAATGATAATAGTACATAATTACATAGTGCCTAGTCTATTGAACAGTTTGGGGTAATTTTGAAGCCTAAAATATCCTAATTCCCAAGTCTGTCAGTGAAGTAAGTCAGGCGTATGTGGGGGGGAGTACTATAAAATGGGGTAATGGCCAGAATGCCTAGAAAACATTGTAGGCCCTTCAAATGGAGAAAAACCCTAGGGCTGGGGTACTGAAACATCATCATGAGAGATCAGCAGAACAATGATTTTAAGTTGAAATATTAAACAGAACTCAAGGTTCACCATATTTAAGTTTCAATTTATTAAACTTAAATAAGTTACTTGAATCCTAAGGAAATTTTTTACATCGTTAATATCGAAGTACTTCAAAAGGAAACTGAACATATTCAGAAAATAAGTAAGTTTGGAATGCCTGAAGTCATCTCCTTAGCTAAATGCTCAAGGGGTTTCAGTATTCAAAAGTTACGTAATTTGTAATTTTTTAAAAATGTATAAATAAGAACCCAAAACTTCTAAGCTGAACTTGAAGCTTAAGAATTACATATTAAAAGCAGTAACTTAAAGTTGACTCTGAATGTGAACAAATGAAGTCTCTGAACAGTATTTTCTTCACACACAAACACCCAATAGTTAAATACTAGTGCCCCCTTCGTACTGGGTATGAAGAGGAAGAGGTTCTGCCTCTGGCACGATGCTGGGCCACGGCAAGTCCTCGGTCACACATCTGCCACGGCTGTTCTTGCTGAGAATTGACGGCGTCACTGCTGTTGGTACTAAAGCATTATGCTCCCTATGGGACCATCTTGCCTAGATCTCTAGGCGTGGGTTTAAGTCAAGAGAGCCCATGTCACTCAAGAGCAAACCAACACAGCCTTCGCATTAAGACACGATTTAGATCGGTTTTACTTCACGTAACAGTTTTAAAACAATATTCTTTACTTTCAGAATAGAAGGGAGTTACCTCAAAATCTAAAAACATAGTAAATTATTATCACCTCTAATCATGCCAAGACTATTCACTGATTGCCTGTGGAACCAGACTGATTTTCATTGCAGGTATACCTATCCAATGATACACAACTTTCTAGGTGCTTAATTAATTTAAATGAAATGTTTTAAAGTCTACTTCGATAGTAACAATACTGAGACATTTCACTTACTTATAACCCCATGCAGTTATTCCTAATATGAGGGCCAGCACTAAGACGGTGCCAGCGATTATGCCTATTATGATATTGGTACCAGCGACACCTATGGGGGGAAACAGAAAACAATGAAGATCAGTGTATATAATTGAAATTTTGAGACAAAATTCTTTCGGGAACATTATTCCCCATATTTGTAATCACCACACTAACAAAATTATTTGTTTTACAAAGTGGGCATTTTTTCCCTTTAAATCTTAATCTTAGAGAACACTTCTTTAATTTAATTTTCTTGAGCTACACTTGACATAAGGTTGTATTTGTTTCAGGCGTACAACATAATGATTTGATATCCATACATACTGGGAAGTAAAAAAGTGGGTGTTTTTTTAAAGGGACGAAAAATCAAGCATTACTTAGCAATCCAAATCAACTGTTTGTTTACGTAATTCTTTGTCTGCATTCCCTTTTCATTCTTGTCCCAGTATATTTTGCACAGTTTTATTTCCCACGTAATTTTCTGAAAAATAAGATGAGGTCGCTGAACTACTAAAAGGAAGAGTAAAAAATAAAAAACAAAGGGAGAGCGACTCTACCATATTGCCATAGCACTCTCTGGATAGGAACGTGTAAAAATCCATGTTCCTTTTGACCCTGACCTCTTGCTCAGGAATTCCAGAAATGTGACTGTCCATATCCTTCCATCCTGACCACTAACGCAAGGTCCTTATCGCCCTCGGTTGTACGTGTGATATTTTGTCTCTCAAATGTAAGCTCCTTGCGGAGAAAATGTGTCTACGGATTTATATAATGAGTGCTCAGGTGCTCAAACAATGGGCTTATAGTTCCCAGCTGGTAATGGTGGCTGTGGGATCCTAGAGAAGGAAAGAAGCCAGAGGAAAAGAGAGTATGTGGCGAGCCAGAGACTGGTGCTTGCCAGGCACGAGAGCCAGGCGGTAGCAGACCGGCAGAGGGCCAAGGCGAGGCCAGTGCTCAGGACTCGGTAATGGCACTGTGTGTCAGCATCTGCTGTCAGGAAGGCAGAGGTGGAATCCTTAGGGGGATCATAGCAGTGTGAGTGACCCCATAAGTCAAAGGCTCGGGCAAGAGACTCAAGGGAGGGCCCAGGAGCAGAAAAGGCAGATCGGAGGCCTGGCTGCTTTGCTGATAATGATTTATACCAGATGCTTAAATCACCCAGATCTGTTTCACTCAGAGCAGCTCAGGTCTCTCTTGGTCTGCTACACTCCCGAAGCATCTTTCTAAATGTCAACAGTTTGTAATCACGGGCAACTAGGGCAGATCGCAAATCCCCATTACAGAAGCGGCCGCCCCCCTGTATGGGAGGCCTCGGTAAGTCGTGTCCTACGGCAGGGCATCCGAGGAAACCAGAACGGCCCACCCTGCGCACATCCTCTGTGGGATGGGGGGATGCAGATGCCAGAGGACCCACTGGGGCACTGGGGTTTTCCTACTCTAGGGCCTAGCACATCTGCCTTTTCTTCTTTTTCTTCCAGCAATTTTTACAGGGATCAATAAACTTGGAGGCTTAGCCTGGTTATTTCTAAGTAATGATATGACTTCTGACAATTCACTTAAATCCAGGGACCTGAATAGCCTCATTTCTGCATTCACTGCTGAAAAAAGCTCCATACTACCCTTGCTAAGACTGAGGACACCAGAATCTTCATCATTCTCTGAATTTCCTTGCTAAAGTCATCGTGGCTAAGATTTTTAACCTGTCTGGATGATTACAATGAACAGGAAGATGAATGGACTTCAGGATTTGAACATTAATTAACACTCAATCATGAAAAATGATAATATAGTTTAAAAGGGGACATCTACCTCCAAGGCATGTGTTCTTACAACTATCTGCATTTAATTTCTACCTCTCCATTTGGGCCACTGTAGCTTTTAGATCTGTACCTGTTGTTTCTTATCTATGTCCTTAATCCCCTTCTAGACACCTCGGCCAAGGTTACTACTTCTAGAATTATCTACAGTTCAGGCTACACAACTTGGGTTGAATGGAGATGGGATTCTATAATAAAAAAATATTAAAGCCAACAAGATATTTAAAAGTCAATTCTTCAGAGGTGCCTGGGTGGCTCAGTCGGTTAAGTGTCTGCCTTGGGCTCAGGTCATGATCCCAGGGTCCAGCCCCAGGTCAGGCTTCCTGCTTAGTGGGGAGCCTGCTTCTCCTTCTCCCTCTGCCCCTCTCACTCCCTGCTCGTGCTCTCTCTTGCATAAATAAATAAAATCTTTAAAAAATAACCCAGTTCTTCAAATTGCTTTTTTTCTATGTATTCAATCCCAAAATATAAAATTCTCTCCTTAAATTCAGAGAGTTAAGAAATAGGACTACTTTCTTCATTTAAAAGAAATGCTAGGGTTTGTTGTCACCACGCCCCAAAACAGAATACTTGAAAAATCTCAGTCTGATGTAGGACAAGATAAGGCTAAATCAGTAGACTAAGTTATATTCAATATTACACATGGAAATGGAAATGGAAAATATCAGTTTCATACTGTGGATCCCAGTTGTATATTATATTTGAGCTATAACAATAATCCAAATGAAACTCTCTGAAGAGCAGTTCTCTCTCGTTATGTATAAAAACTACGTAATGGCAGTAATCAAGTACCTACCATTGCCAGACAGAGTTATGCCAGTCTTTGCATCATCATTGTGAGGGAAGTATGTGCTGCAGTCTGCACCAATCCAGTGTCTGTTACAGACACACTTCAGCTCATTACTGCAAACCTGAAATCCAAAATCAGTCAAGAGTACAGGTCAACTCTCTGATACAGAAGCATGAAAAATAAGCACTAATTTCTAACTGTTATATGCCTAGAATTTGACGGTACTGAAAAATGATCAGTACTTTCTTCTAAAGACTAACTTCCTTATTTCTTTTTCAAGTACCTAAAATAATATTTTCTAGAGATCAGCAGTTAGACTCAAAGGGAATAATGAATTTTAACAGGGGAAATGAATATACAGTCTAAAAAGAAATCAATGAAATTATTGTTTTGAATTTCATTAACTTAAATTTTATAGGACGGAGTTTTAAAACTCAGCAGAAATACAATCATTTGCCAATTATCCAATATAAAAGTTTCTTCCAAAGAAACGGTCTTTATACCAAAGTTTTATTCATCCTTTAGGAAGCCTAAGAGATAAAGAGCAATCCAATGAAGAAGAGGGAAGTCCTGATTGGGCTAAGAAGAAAGTTTCACAAAGCTATAGCCCTGGCACCTCAACCCAAGCGACAGAGATGAACGACCTCCACGCCATGGAAACTGTGAAGCCCTCAAACAAAATGTAAGGAAAAATTTCACATAAAATGGCACCAAATTTTTAAAAACTCTAAGACAATAATCTATCTTCACTTATACGTACCGGAAACGGAATCTACACCTAGATCTGATACTTCAAAACAACTTTCAATGGAGTGGGAAGTGGGGGAGAATTCAGCTAGGTTTAAGATCAGAGAAGTTCTTCAGGGGGCAGGCTGTCAGTGGATAGCTTTCTGTCTTCTGTCTAATCTATGACATACATCCACATCTAAATGTAACTATAGGGGCGCCTGGGTGGCTCAGTCGTTAAGTGTCTGCCTTCGGCTCAGGTCATGATCTCAAGGTCCTGGGATCGAGCCCTGCATCAGGCTGCCCACTCAGCGGGAAGCCTGCTTCTCCCTCTCCCACTCCCCCTGCTTGTGTTCCCTCTCTCGCTGTGTCTCTCTCTCTCTGTCAAATAAATAAATAAATAAAATCTTTTAAAAAATGTAACCATAAAATACGATTAAGAAAATGCAGATTTCAGATTAACAAATCTCTGCAGATTGACAAATATGTGGGAAGAAAAAGGTTGAGGTTTTTTATTGTTATGTTAATCACCATACATTACATCATTAGTTTTTGATGTAGTGTTCCATGATTCATTGTTTGCGTATAACACCCAGTGCTCCATGCAGAATGTGCCCTCTTTAATACCCATCACCAGGCTAATCCTTGCCCCCACCCCCCTCCTCTCTAGAACCCTCAGTTTGTTTCTCAGAGTCCATCGTCTCTCATGGTTCATCTCCCCCTCTGATTTCCCCCCATTCATTCTTCCCCTCCTGCTATCTCCTTCTTTTTTTTTTTTTAACATATAATGTATTATTTGTTTCAGAGGTACATGTCTGTGATTCAACAGTCTCACACAACTTACAGCGCTCACCATAGCACATACCCTCCCCAATGTCCATCACCCAGCCACCCCATTCCTCCCACCCCACCCCGCTCTAGAACCCTCAGCTGGTTTCTCAGTGTCCATCGTCTCTCATGGTTCGTCTACCCCTCTGATTTCCCCCCCTTCATTCTTCCCTTCTTGCTATCTTCTTTTTTTTTTTCTTAACATATATTGCATTATTTGTTTCAGAGGTACAGATCTGAGATTCAACAGTCTTGCACAATTCACAGCGCTTACCAGAGCACGTACCCTCCCCAGTGTCTATCACCCAGCCACCCCATCCCTCCCACCCCACCCCCCTCTAGAAACCTCAGTTGGTTTCTCAGAGTCCATAGTCTCTCATGGTTCGTCTCCCCCTCCGATTTCCCCCCCTTCATTTTTCCCTTCCTGCTATCTTCTTCCTTTTTTTTTTTTTTAACATATAATGTATTATTTGTTTCAGAGGTACAGATCTGAGATTCAACAGTCTTGCACAATTCACAGCGCTTACCAGAGCACATACCCTCCCCAGTGTCTATCACCCAGTCACCCCATCCCTCCCACCCCACCCCCCACTCCAGCAACCCTCAGTTTGTTTCCTGAGATTAAGAATTCCTCGTATCAGTGGAAAAAGGCTGAGGTTTAAAGTCAAAAGGCCTGGCTGTGAGTGCCCATTTCACCGCTGTCTTATCAATGGGTTTTAAGCAGGTCCAACTCTCAGTTTCCACATCGCACAACAGTGACACAGTGACAAGGACAGTGACACCAGTGACAAGGAATCACAAGAGAGTCCTAGCAAACATCTATCCGACACTCACTATGCCTCAGGCATTGTTTTAAGTACTACATATAAGTTGCAAGTATTAACTAATTCTTTTTTTCTTTTTTTTTTTTTAAGATTTTATTTATTTGACAGAGAGAGACACAGCAAGAGAGGGAACACAAGCAGGGGGAGTGGGAGAGGGAGAAGCAGGCTTCCCGCTGAGCAGGGAGCCCGATGCGGGGCTGGATCCCAGGACCCTGGGATCATGACCTGAGCCGAAGGCAGACGCTTAACGACTGAGCCACCCAGGCGCCCCTTTAACTCACTGATTCTTCACAACAATCCTGTAAAGCACACAATATTCTTCTTCTCATTTTAAAGGGGAATAAATTGAATCACACAGAGGCTAAATGAGTTGCCAAATCTCACTCAATTAGAAAGAAAGAGATGGGATTCAAACTCAGACTGTCTGATTCCAAGCCCATACTCTTAACTATACAATGTACAGTACATAGACAGTATCTACTGTATTCTCATTTCAATTTTTATTGTATATTTAGAGTTACTGTGAATTAAAAATATATAGGATATAATGTCTCTGTATTATGCATAATTACTGCAAGTGATTTGGATGATATTTGCCACCTGAATTACTTGTGTCTATCAATTTATTCATTCGTTAAACAAATATTTTATTAACAAAACTGTTTGGCCTCCGTGTTCTACACTTCTAGATGAAGAAGACATTGTTATCATTAGCATGAATGATCAAGAAGCAATTCCACTTTTTGCCCTATCCGCCCAAAAAAGCATTTCCCCTTAACATCTTCTCACTTACTCAAGAAAGAAGACTTAGTAGACCCCTTTGTAGGAGCAGAACTACTTACTATGTGCCTTCTCTATTTTCACTTGCCATAAGAACTCCTATCCTTTGGCAAAGAGTTACAGTTGGCAAGACCTCCCTAAGAAAATTCTTGGCATATCCCTGGAGGATCTACATGGAATGACCAGGATTGAAGGCTTACAATTTCAGGACAGGGATCCTTTACCTCAGCTGGATAATATGACCAGCTCAAGCCAAGAATCTAGGTAGGGTTTAAAAAAAAAAAATCGTAGTGCAGGCCAAAAGAAAAAGAAGTAAAAATTATTTTATTAGTATAGGAATTCCTAACAGAAAATGACCAAACTGTGATCACTATTGGGGCATGTTTATCTAACTTATAAACTTACTTATATAGGACCTACATTATCAGATATGTGACTGAAAAAATAGAATTTAGTCTTTTAAACAATGCTATTCTTTCTATTCATCTGTGATAAACATTTCTCTGACTTATTCAGTTTTTATTTCTAGGAGTTATCCTTGACTGATACACGCTTGGTGTGGCTACAGCAACTATTTATGACCTGTTCTAATTGCTCAGTGACTAGACCATACCAGTTGTTAAATATTGTGGCCAATGCCCTTTTCTACACCCTTTTTAAAGTCCCATTAGAGTTTATTAAAACTTCTCTCCCGGGGCGCCTGGGTGGCTCAGTCGTTAAGCGTCTGCCTTCGGCTCAGGTCATGATCTCAGGGTCCTGGGATTGAGCCCTGCATCAGGCTCCCTGCTCCGCGGGAAGCCTGCTTCTCCCTCTCACACTCCCCCTGCTTGTGTTCCCTCTCTCGCCGTCTCTCTCTGTCAAGGGAAAAAAAAAAAACAAAAAACAAAAAAAACTTCTCTCCCAGATCACTTGTAGAAAACCAGCATTATATTATATGAGATCACATTAACATAATGCAAAAGAAAAACGGAAGAATTTGATTAGGAAGATTATACTTTTTCTTATTCCCAGGCTTGCACAGATTACACAACAGAAATATTCCAACGACTATGACCAAAGAACTGTTTACAAGCCAGCTAGAAACATGGATAAGCACATTTTCGATTTTTACAAAATAAGCAGGTTAGGGTCATACCTGTTTCTGTGATATAAAAGAATAGAGGAGTTTCCCTATGGCAAGGTACTGAATACTTACTCCATTTCCTGAACAAACAGTGCCTTCTTTATTGCTTAAGCAAGTACTAAAGTTGAAGGAAGCCACAGGAAGACACCTGTGTTCTAAGCACATCATTTGGGGACCACAAGGTGTCCCATCTTCCACATAGCCAAGATCGACATCTTCTTCAAGCTTCACATGCCCACCACTAAAAACAGAGAGCAAAAAGAAAATAGGAGTCCATTAATTCACATTCATTTTGAGAATCTGCTTAAAAACTAAAAAGTGGGTTAAGTGTCTGACTCTTGAGTTCAGCTCGGGTCGTGACCTCAGGGTTGTGAGTTCGAGCCCTGCATCGGGCTCTGGGCTAAGTGTGGAGCCTGCTTGGGATTCTCTCTCTTCCTCTCCCTCTGCTCCTCCCCCTCTGCTAGAATGCACACACTCTCTCTCTCTCTCACTAAAAAACACTAAGCTAAACTAAAAAGTGGGCAATAATATTTTCTCTATTTTTCTATTTATTATCTAATAAAAACAAATAGCTTGTTTTTCAGAGTCCCTCTGATGAGGGTTCTAGAGGGGAGGGAGGTGGGAGGATGGGTTAGCCTGGTGATGGGTATTAAAGAGAGCACATTCTGCATGGAGCACTGGGTGTTATACACAAACAACGAATCATGGAACACTACATCAAAAACTAATGATGTAATGTATGGTGATTAACATAACAATAAAAATTTTTAAAAAAACAATAGCATAACCATTTCAACCTCTAAATGGAGAAAGCAACTAAATCTTTTGATCTGATTCTTTCAGAGATATGGACATATTTTAGGATTTAAACATAATTATTATAACAAGGGCCTGAATTGAAATAGCTTTATCATTTTGCCTTGGCTATCATGTACAAGTCAAGTGAGCCATTATTACTAGTATTTGGTTTGATAAGTGGGTAGGTCTCAAGATTTCAAACATGTTTCAAACAAGGACGAGAACTGGTCTGGGTTTACATTTCCCAAGAAGATTGCTAATTTAAAAATGGTAATTGAGAATTGGTATATTATTAACTTCACTACCTAAATGTTATATAGGAATAAATAAAACAGAACACGGTTAAAATGTAAATCCTTAATGTAGTCATATGATGCCACGTCAATGTCAGCACATAAATCTCCATTCTTTTTATTTATTTATTTTTATCAAAATGACACATGCATATAGTTTAAAGAGTCAAACAGACAAATCGTTTTTTTTTTTAATGCAATAAAGTGGTTCAGTGCCCTCTCCTCCACCATATATCCCTCCTTGGAGGAAACCACTTTCTACTTTTAATTGATTCTTTTGTTATTTATGTACATATCTTTAATTAAGAGTTTGTGTTACTGTTTTTTCATTTTTCCATTTCAGATACTACTAACTGACTCCTCTCTATGGAATTTGAAAATGTGGATCTTTCTCCTATCCTCCCATCATAAATTTTGTTTAATCAATACTCAAATCAATAATAAAAATGTACACTATTAGGACTATGTAAATGTTACTCAGTTGAGTGATACAGTATGCCATAATTAAACCTTTTCTTTTCCTGTACAACTTTTCATTTTCCCTCAGATTAGCAAGTCTCTTATTTGTTTGTTGTCTTTTTGCCTACTTTTCTAAGAATTTGTCACCAATACGAAACTAATCAAACTCTGTTGACCCCCAAATCCCCAAGATGTGCTGTCTGAGCATCAGTTCTTCTTCCTGCAGAAATCTCTCCTGGAGTTTCTATCTGGAATATACCCTCCTCCTGTCTGATCTGGCTGTCCGCTGTACCCTGTACGGCACTGAAGTATCTGGGATTTCCCCTCATCATTCACCGGAGGGTTGCCCTGACTCTTCACTCTACGTGGTGGGTATCTTGTTTCCTGTATGACCAGCCTTTCCCTTTCTTACCTTACGCTTTCATTTGAGTGGAACACAATTTCTAATAGCTTCCTGAAAAAGGGTAGGGGAGTACATTCGCGGGGAAACCTGCATATCTAAAAGTGTGTCCACTTTCTCCCTTCACACTTGATTGATATTTTGCCTTAGTTCAGGAATCATGTTTTCCATTGTATTCTGGCTCCCAGGGCTCCTGCTGATAGATCCTAAGCCTGATCTTTTTTTTCACCTCTCTGAAAACATTTGGGATTTTTTTCTTTGTCCTAAGGTCTGAAGTTGCATAATGATATGTTTAGATGTGCCTCGGAGTTCACTCACTGCACCTGCACTTGGTGAGCCTGTCAATGTAGACGCTCAAGTCCATCCTTTGTAGACAATCTAAGTCACTAATTGATGATTTCTTCCCTGCTATTTTCCCTGTTCATCATTCCTATTCCAACTTGGTGAGGTTTTCTCTTTGTTCCACTCCTTTCTGCTTTTGCCCTACTTTCTGGGAGATAATTTCAACTACTGGGTTTAATCTCTACCTCCATATTTTTAATTTCCAACAGCATTTGTTTCTGTGAATGTTCTTCATTTGTTTAAAAAAATAGCACTCTATTCTTTTTCATGATAGAAGTATCTTATCTCGCATAAATATTGACAGGTGCCCTTTTTTCTGGTTGTTTTTATCTCTTTGTGTATGTGTGTTTGAGCCTTTCTTCACATGTCTGATAAACTGCTCATATTTGAGTTATCAGATAAATGATAGGAAATTTTAGGGCTTTCTGGCTGAACATCAATGAGGCTGGTCCACTTGCACACACCCTGGTATCAATATTGCCGGTCGTCCTTCAGCTCGGAAACCTGTTTATGTGTAGAATGTAAAGCTCAAAATCTTCCATGAGAGGGTGAGCAATCCCCAGTTTAGGTGAGTCAGGAAGTAATCTGTTGGCAGACTTTTCAACTATCTTTTCTATTTTAGCCCCTCCCTGTCCCTGAATCCTTTTACTCTGTCTTCCAGAAGCAGATGATGCTGCCAATTTTTGAGTCTTTGGGGAAATGACTTTATATACAAGGTTAGCTCTCCATTTTCCCCAATACTGACTTAGGAATTCAGCTTTCTTAGTTTTGACAATCATTTGCCACACATCCATATGCTCTCCACACTCCCAAATTTTGTTGCTGTTGTCTCCTCTCCCTTTCTCTACTGCCCTGTGGATACATGAATTCCAAAAAAGATCGTTACTGTCATTTTAGTAGGGGCTCAGAAGGGAGTAAAGGAAGATGCATATATTTAATCTACTGACTTTACCCAGGAGTTCTGACTCATTTTCCTTATTAGGAATGAAATGCAAACTAAACCCTACAAGATATTCTCGACCCATTAAACATAACTCCATCAACCATAGTCAACTAATTCTTAGCTTCTTTTCAACCCTTTTGGTCACCCCTACGGGCTAGATTCTGTTTCGGCTTGCTAACACGCATGGGAACTGAAAAAACCAAAGTAACTCTACAAGGCACTCCTCGGAAGTAAGATGACTCATGTTCTCATAGAATGGGGAAGATGATTACCTGCAGTTTAATGTTCTTCCCTGCTGCACAACCAAAGTAGATGTGATTTCACCATCAAGTTCTCCAAGCCTGGGGATATTACCAATATTGGTGCACAAAAGGTAACCACAAAGCACATCCCTGTGTTAAAAGATACCAATTATTTACTTCTTTCCCCAAATAACAAACCATGTACAGTTAGAACAGTAATCTTATCTCATTTTAGCATTTCTTTTTCATCCACTCTATTTTATTTACTCAAATTATAATAAGCTAAATAAGCCCAAATTAGTTTGCCTCCCGCTTTAAAAAGTGTCTTCTCTGAAATTGTTATCCATGTACCAAAATCCCAAACTGTTTTCTAGATTTTCCTTTACTGTCCATTAGTTCAAGTATTTCTCTAAAGGAAATTATCCAACAAAAAGACTTCTTTTAGATCAGAATCTCCTTCCCTAGAACACACCACTGGATATGCTAAAACGTTTTTTTTTAATATTTGACAAGTGAATAAATGACCTTTGGATGAGTACTCTTTTGGAAGACAGCTCTTTCTTCAACCTTTTGCCCCAGAATTAAAGAATTTTACATATATTTTATATATAGTAGATTTTTACTTTATATATATATATAGTAGATCCATATTTTATATATAGAATTTTATATATGTTTTATATGTATATAGTAGATTCTCAGCCACATAGATTCACGATCCCTTTTTCAATATATTCCACTAATCCCCCACCTACCACAAATAATTCTAATTTAACATATAAAACATTTCCAGTGGTATTATTACCTGACATATTTTCTATATCTAGCACATTTTAATTGCTAATATACATAATATTAAACACATACACTAATAAATATCTTGTCAAGAATGATTAGTAGACTAGCAAGATTATACATGAAAATATTAAGCTTCGGGCGCCTGGGTGGCTCAGATGGTTAAGCATCTGCCTTCGGCTCAGGTCATGATCCCAGGGTCCTGGGATCGAGTCCCGCATCAGGCTCTCTGCTCCTTGGGAGCCTGCTTCTCCCTCTGCCTCTCTCTGTCTCTCATGAATAAATAAATAAAATCTTTTAAAAAATTAATTAATTAATTAATTAAATTAAAAAAAAAGAAAATATTAAGCTTCATCAGATAGAGAAAAATTAGAACTTACATCTATCATCAACATAGAAAAATGTATTAATTCATCCTTAAAAAATAATTTTTAAAGGTTATATCATTTTATTATAGCTATCACAAACAAAAATGCTTTCTTAACACAGAAGAGATATTCAACATTTTTATAAGTGTCATTTATGTGCATGGAGCTTACTAAGTACTTTAGGATATATAAAGAAAAAAAGACACGGTCAAGGAAATAGACTCGGATGAGAAGAGAAATCACACACATAAACAGCTATAAAACATGGAGGGGCGGGAACAAGGGCCACAGTAATAGTACAAAAGGCTGTGGGAATTCAGAGAAGAGGGAAATGAATTATTTCTAGAGTAAATCCAGAAACAATTTATACAGCATTGTCCAAGTGGGACTGTGACTGGTAACGGAGTGAGGATAAAGGGTGCTTTTGGAGGAATGAGCAGCACAAGCAGAGGTACGGAGGTGAGAGAATAAAATGCATGGACTAGGAATGACAAGGTTTGCTAGAATTTGGAAGAGTAGAGAAGAAAAAAACAAAACAAAACAAAAAAATGAAGGTTGAGGGCAAACTGAGGAGGATGTAAAGGGTCAAGCTAAAGTTCCATTTTGTTCATTAAACAAGACAGTAGGACATGCCACAAAGTGGTTAAGGGAGAGTTCTGAAATCAGACTGCCACATTCTAATTCTGCTTCTACTGCATCCTAGCTACATGACCTTGGTCAAATGAATTAATTGCGCCTCAGTTTTTCCTCCATAAAATGAGGAGAACTGCCATAAAGACTAAATAACAGAGCTTATGTAAACTGCAAGATAGTGGGCACAGTAAATGTTGGGCATTATTCTTACTATTAATTAGGTATGTGGGACCAGAGACATTTGAACAAAGAATTGACAGTCAAAAAGATTCAGCAGATGAATATTCTGATGGCAGCATGCTAGAGACCCCTGGCTTAAGACACTCTTAAGAGGCCTTTGTAACAGTTGAAGAATTAATGTAGGTCTTAGTTGCGGCAATGCAATAGGAAAGGAAATGAAGAGATCAATTAAGACAAATGTCCATGTTTTGGTGTCTGGACAATGTGTCAGAGGGACAGTGGAGTCAAGGGCCACTGCAAGGCTTCTAAACTGAAGGACAGTGAGGTATTCAGATCTTTGACAAAAATGGTGGTTCAGAAAAGTCAGAGCCAGTTAATAGAGTATATATTCTGGTGGCTTTAATTTTTGTTGCTTTGAAATGCTAGCCGGTGCCTTCTAGGTGAGAAAGTCCTGAGGCAGCTGCAAGGGTGGCCTGGGCCTGAGGGGAGAGGTCAGCATAAGTGTTAAGACTCAGGAGCCTTCCGCAGGGTGGAGCTGGAATGCTGGGAAAAGATGAGGAGAGCAGGCAACAGAAAGAAGGCTCTGCGGGATGCAGAGAACAGGAACATCCTGGTGGCTCCGAGAGTAACACCTGCAATTAACTAAGGGATAAACTCTGCGCAAACTTCTCCATCTCACCGTTTGTTGCACTGTATCCATGTGTCTTTGTCTTTCCCACAGTTCCCCTTTTCCGTCCCTTCGATATTCAGTTTCTCATAGCAGTATTTGTCTGATGCCATCACCTCTGAAGCAGAAAAGAGTTTTCTATCGGTGAGAGATTTAACACATGAGCTGCTCAAAATGCTCGCAGTAAGGGAAAGTAGCCATTTAAAGGACTCTTCTTCATGACAATGCTGCCAATTCCAAAGACTGTACCCATGGTTCTCAAGAGTTGTCCTTTACCACAGACATCCATGACTCAGCTACATTCTCCATGACTGCTCATTGGAAATTTGGAAAACAAATCTATGGAGATCTTTGATGGGATTGAGGCTATAGGTTTCAAGAACAACACTCCTCAGAATGTGGCCAATAATTAGGGGAAGACGCTACCAAGTTGTTCCTGGAATAAATACTCCACACTTTAATCTCAGTGCCAAATGTAAAGTACAAATTTCTCACTTGGCAACTTTTATTAATCATAATGACAAGTTTATTAAAATAACTATGCACTATAATTAAAGATTCAAGAAACAGTAGTATAATTTCTACCTCGTTTACTAATTCTTAACAACTATTAAAAAACAATTTAATTTTATTCTGTTTTTAGACAAGCTTGAATTCATGCTAAATCTAAGGGTGTCAAATAACATTTTAAGCTATGTCAGCATCTTTGTCAGGACTTTGCTTTGGCTAAAGCCAAGGCTGGTTGATGGAACGGTCCAGGAGTTAAATCAAAATGACCTCTGCAAACTAATCAAAAGATAACTGTTTGTGTATATTTTTAAAAAATTATCACGTTAAAAAAAATCAGGTTTTTTCCCTACTTCTTGCTGTAAGCAACAGTTTTTCTCAAGTGGGGGAAACAAAAACTGTATCTCTTTGCTCAGAGTCCAAATCTGCATTTCCATATTCTCCTCCATTCTCCAGTCACTCAGAAGAAGGCGTACACTTGCCCTCTCAGAAAGAATGTAGCCACTATGTGTGACAATTAAAGATTATCTTTATCTTTATAGCTTATTTCCTAATACAAACTGTCTTCTGAAAGAGTTTAAAGCAAAAACTGCCTTCAAAAAATATATGGCACAATATTTAAATACACATTTAAACAGAGATATAATTTAAGTAATATGTTTTAGATATAAATATTATACATTGCCCTCCGAAAATCTGACAAACTTTGAAAGCAATAACATTAAAATTCTTTTCTGATGTGGCACAGCTACCTCAGCAGAGGGTCACCTGTAATTAGGAAAGCGAGCTAGACTTTAAGAGAGAAAGCTGAGGAAGAAAAAGCAACTCTAGCTGAACTGCCCCAGTGCTAAGCCAAGGGCACCCTATCCAGGGTCCACGCCCATCCCACATGGTTGTACAGGTTTGGTTAAGGACACTCAGCTGAGGGAAGTGTAAGTGGAGCTGAAATCCGGGTTTGCTCTATTCTCCGGGCTGCACAGGCTGGAGTGGACTTCATCTGCCTGGCACCAAAGGCACCTTCTTTCTTGTCCAATGGCACAACCAACCAGCCAGTGTCTTCTCAAAGGAGGTGCCTTTTTCTAATGTCTACAAAAGTGCCACTACTAAGACCTGCAGTGTCTTTGAGAATCCCTCAGTCATAAAGTGGTTGAAAATTTACTTCCAGCTCACATCATGTGCTTTGACCTCATATCATAACTTTGAAAAGGATCAAGCCACACTATTTACTTACTTTGCCCCCAGATGTATTTGCATTGCCTATCCCTGGTTTTACATCTTCCTCCAAAGCAAATCCCCTAAAATGGAAAAGCATACACCTATTAACAATGCAATGTCTGCTTATGTTGGATCACTGAAAAAAGAAAATAGGACTGGGAAAACTAGTAGATGAGTATTATAAAACCTTTTATCTTCAGAAATGATTACAAAACATTTAAACTGATTTTCCTATTTTGGTAAGATTTCAGTATTTCTTTCATGCTGGTACACATGAAAGATTTAGGTAAAGATGAAATAACCTACCTGAATACCATCACATGAATATCCATCCATTTTATGAATATTTGGGGCGCACTAGGAAATGAAAACAGAACTATGAACCAAGTGCACAGCAAAATATCCGGCTGAGCTAATCCCTGTAATGTTTTCTTTTCTTTCTTTTCTTTTCTTTTTTTTTTTTTGAAAATAAAAGTCTGATAATATGGCTAAGTCTCTTACAACATCTGAAAATAAAAACAAAAAAGATCAAGAGGAAGCAGAAGGAAATACAACAATTGGTGCACTTTCCCCTAAAAATAAGGATCTACTAGAGGCAAAAACAGTTGATTACACTGTAGCAAATAAAAAGAACCTACAGCTATGACTCAGCCAACCCTAACATTTCAGAGCATCTTGCTTTATACAGATACACTGTTCCTCAGAGCAAGGAAAACAAGAGCACAAAACAAAAGCAAGGGGGATGCCAACAAAAATGGAGCAATAACTAGGTTCCTCTTTTTTTTTTTTTTTTTAAAGATTTTATTTATTTATTTGACAGAGAGAGACACAGCGAGAGAGGGAACACAAGCAGGGGGGGGTGGGAGAGGGAGAAGCAGGCTTCGCGCCGAGCAGGGAGCCCGATGTGGGACTCGATCCCAGGACCCTGGGATCATGAACTGAGCTGAAGGCAGTCGCTCAACCAACTGAGCCACCCAGGCGCCCTAGGTTCCTCTTTTTTACCATGAGAAGCACCTCAGCCCTTACTCTTATAATGTCTCTTGAGCGGAAGTCCACCTTGGGCACATTAGGAAAAAACATGCTTTATAGCCCCGTTTTTCCCTTGTAGCAATTGCAGAAAATTGCAAAGCATTCTTAATAAACAGTATTTTAAAATTTATTATACATTTTTTGTATCTTTATAATAATTATATACTCACTTCAGAAAACTTAGGAAATGTAAAAAAAGTAAAACAAACAAACAAAAAACAAAAGACAAAGTCTCTCATGTTCCCACTACCCAAAGACAATTTTTTTATATTTTGGTATATTTTTTCTCTACCTTTTTCTACAAAATTTGATTTTTTAAAATATGGGTATATAATCATGTTACAGATGATATTTTATATCCTGCTTCTCTTTACTTTTTCATCACGTGAATCTCCTCAGGTCATAATAAGCTTTTTTGTAGGTATCATCCTTAATAGCTATAATATACTGCACTGAGCTAACAAACCATATAACCAATGTACTATAATACTCACTTCTAACTATCTCCAGTTTATGCTGTTACAACTAATTCAACAAAAGCATCTTTGTACATCCTCTTTGGATTTTGGATTCTTTTTTAAAACTTCTGCTTATGGTATAATCACATTCCAAAGAAGTCACTCTAATATACTTTCCCTCCAGGAACACAAGGCAGTCATTCACTGTATCCTCATCATCACTAAGTGTTAGCTTATAGAAACAATGCTAATTAGATAGTAAGGAAAGAAAATACTTTTACATGAAAGAGCTCTCGTCTCTTAGGATGACTACCTTTAAAACAAAACATTTTTATGATTAATGCAGGTATACCACTACGGAATCCCTCTTCTCTAGAGGAAACACATGTAGGCTGTCCTTGCTTTGCATAGCTCCCATATACATGGATTTCAGATACCAGAGTTTTGTGACATGACATCAGAACCCCAACAACACAGTTCCAATGTCAGCTACCACAGTGTATTAACTGTGAGTAACTGCATAAGGCCCACATGCTACTAGCCTTTCAGTTCCATTATCACTAGGTATCTAACAGCTGCCCATCATGGGCACTTGTCACCTCTTGCAAGTCCGCCAGTGACTGGCCACTGCCCGTGTTCATTTAGTTCATGCACAGACAACAGAAGGTGTAGATGTATTGCCTCTGTCTCTGGGTAATAGCATGTGACATTTTACAAAACTGGGTAATTGTTAAGAGGGGCTTGGTCAGCAAAGATGAAAATGCAAAAAGAAATGAAAATGACCCTAGAAGTGAAATTCAAATCAAATATAAATTGAGTCACAGCAAAAAGTCACTGACTGGGCGTGTTGATACTGCTATTTGGCAAAAAACCTCACATTCACACCTTCACATCTCCTGAAGATATTTCATGACACTGAAAATGCAAAGGATAAAATGTTGAAAGTTGATGCAAATTTAGAAGGGAGTCAATTCAACAAGGCACAGAGAAGATGCTTACTATAGATCCTAAGGTTTGTGGCCAGAAGGCATGCACAGCCCAAACTGCTCCTGATGAGGATTTTACAAACAAACAAAACTTGTAATTCTCAATGTTTCTGTTTTTAGTGTGCTAAAAAAATATGTTTATTTTTTCATTTCCCTATTCACTTAAAACCAGGGCCGACAACATTTTTTAAAGATCACGGAACAATTGTAATTTTTGCACTGATTATTAAGATGACCTTACACAATTTTACCTTGCACGGTCATTGTTAGGGCCCTGCACTACCCTGCAAACTGAGGACGGCCTGTATATACAATGACCGTGGGAAATCTGTGAACCCTCACCAAAGTTTATCAGCTTCCTCATCTTCTCCATTCACAACCATATGACATTAAATTCAAGAGCAGTTATTAATGGGTGAGGTGACGCAGGTGGTCTCAGAAAAACAAGAGTCAAGGCAGAAGAATAGACCCCTCCTCAGAACTCAGTGCTCTGTGGGTCTCTCTGTCTTGGCTGGTTCCTGTTTCCACCAACTGGAGAGAAAACAGGACAAAAAGCAATGCCTTCCATTCTCTACTTAGAACAGAAACAAAATAGTTAAGGCACACGTGCAGTCTGAGGTTAGTTCAACATTGAGGTAAAATGATGCTGCACATCTGCTCAAGCTTCGATTACTGAAACTGAAATCCCCAAGAAGTAAATAAAGAGAGAATGAGAACTGATGTGAAAAAGACATGACATCGTGTCCCTTTACGTTTTGCCTGGGGGACAGTGCACTATAGCCCCCTACTCTTTCCCGTCAGGTTCAGAGTAACGATTCTGTAAATTACCTGGCTTGAATTTCCTGAGCACGTTTCACGAATATCGCAATCGTTTACTGCTTCTCGGCACACGGTCCCCATGGGCTGAAACTAAAGTGAACAAAAATCAATGTGCAAAACTGCCAAAGGAAAAAAAAATCTCTTGTGGCATCATCTCAAAAAAAGGCAAAATGATTATTTTTGGATAGGAATATTGCAAGCAATTTTAAGATGCCAGTCTCTGAAAACCCCATTACTGAATGAAATGTTCATTTAATAGTTTTCAGCGAGAGTTTCTCATGTATGAAAGAACCTGCAGAGTCATCACACATAAGTCTTATGATAGCTACTAAAATAGGATAGGTCTGGATGATCCACCTCCCCAGAAGGACAAGTCAGTCCAAGTTCTAGTAATTCTTCCTCCCAAAAAAGGTTTTGGATTTACACTTTACTCTTCATTCTTACTGGCACCTTCATCGTTTTGCTCTCTTTTGCCTCATCTGCCAAAATTCTGAATGTTGTTACATCGTAGGCTGAATTGCAAAAGTTAGATTTTCTGGCAAAGCGATTTCCTCCCATACTGTCCTTTAGCTCCTGTCTCATTTTTATATATAGATCTATGGCATGGTCTTTTATTCTTGTCTAATGTTTCTATTATTTGTACCTGTGTATGGGAGGGGTTTTTCTCTTTTCTTTTTTCTCTTGCTTTTTTTCAACCACCTCAAATATTTCTTGTAAGTGTAGGGAGTTACAAATAAAATTTTAAGCTCACTGAATTTATAAATTGCCAGGGTATTCATTATAAAAAAACAAACAGAGATACACAAAGTCATTATCCTTCCCCTCTCTTCTTCAATCCCATTCTCTTTCCCTCCCCAAAATGCTAATATCAGCGGCTGGATACTTCCACGCTTTTGTGTCTGCTCACACAAACAGACCCATTATTCAGGACCCCTCTCCCAGACCACCTTTCATCTTCTCTCCCTTGCTCATAACCCTCCAGGCACCTGAGTTTCCTACTGTTCTGAGAACATGAACAGCACACTGCCAACTCTAATCAGGATTTCAACAGATATTTTTAGGAGATCCGAAAAAAATTTGTGTTCATTCATTCATCAAGTATTTATTAGGCACTTAAAATGTGCCAGGCACTTTCTGGCCACTGGGGACTCAGTGGAGAACAAAACACAAAAATCCTGCTTGCAAGGAACTCACATTTTGGTGGGGTAAATAGACCATGAAAATAAGGAAATAAGCAAGATAATTTAAATTCATATACTCTGGTTCTCTTCCTTCCAATTTCTTGGAACTGGGGTAAACTACAATTTTAGAAAGTCTGAGGTAGAAATATAAGCAGATTTAAGATGAAGTTTATATAAGAGCGTAAATGTTCAAGAAGTGCCAAGCAACTTCTGAAAGAAAGCATAGTGAAGGACAACTTGTTCTCAGTGCTGGGATACAGCAATAGATAAACTGACCCAAATCCCTGCCCTCTTGGAACTTACATACTAATGAGTGAACAAAAATAATAAACAAGTCAATGAGCAATGTTTTACAGCAAGGGTTGGCAAATTATGGCTTGAGGGCAAAAAGTGGCTGGCCATCTGTTTTTATAAATAAAGTTTTATTGGAACACAAGCACACTCATTTGTCTCTGTATTTTTGATGGCTGTTTTCAAAGGTAGAGTTCAGTAACTGAGACAGAGACCTCATGACCCACAAAGCCTAAACTATTTACTACCTGACCCTTTACCCAAAATGTTTGCCAACTCTGACTCACAGATGCTTTAAGCATAAATACACATAGGAAAAAACAGAGATACGCAGGATTTCTCAGCCTGTTGTTCTATTCCCCCTCCATTCACTCTCCTGCCTCTGGTTCCTCCAGGTGTTTAGGATGGGGGTAAAAACTGGGGGTGAGGGATAGAGAAAGTGGCAAAAAGCTCTTACTTAACTGGTATAGCTGCAGCTTATTTTGTGAGATAATTAAAATCATGACATTTTCCTGTATATATTGTAATTCTATTATTTTGTATTTGTTCTTTGAAATGTTCATGTTCATATCACAAAGGAACCCTTTTTATGCAGGTGGAGAAGCTGACAGACTAAATAGATGATGCAACCCAAATCTTAAAGTGTCTGTTTTGTATTTGATTTAATCCTCCTTTTTTTAGAGAGTGCTTTCAGAGGTCTCTGCCAGTGCGTTGCTTGTCTTAAAAAGCTGCCAGAGACATAGTGGTAAAGTAGAAACAACAGAAATTGCTGCCAGCAGATCTGGGATGTAACTTCACATCTATTCCTTAATAGCTGAACGAGCATATGCAAGTTATATCACTTCCTTGAGACCAGGATTGCTCAAATGGAAAAATAAGGGTAATAACGCCTATCCCAAAAGTGTGGTTGTGAGCTTTATCTATGACAGTGGTCTCAACCAGCAGTGATTTTGCCCCTGAGGGGACACTGGGCAATGTCTGGAAATATTTTTGGTTGTCACAAGTGGGACGGGTTGTGTGCTTGTATCAAGTGGGTAGAAGTCAAAGATTTGCTAAATAACTTACAATACACAAGACATACCCTCAAAACAAAACAATCATCCAGCCAAAAATGTCAACAGTGCCAGGACTGAGAAACACAGATACATGATGATATAAATTAAAAGTGCTTAGCACAATCTCTGGCACTCAGTAGATACTTACTATGATAGATTCATGTCCCACTCTCCCTTAACTCATTAGACTCACGTTAGTCAATCAGCAAATAATCAATAAAAGAGTGTTGTGCATATTTATTTATCCATTCAACAAATATTTACTAAGGACCTGTACCAATTACTGGGTAAGTCCCAGGCACTGACTCCATAAAATGTACATACTAAGGTGGATACTAAACCTCACAGCAGCTAATGTAGAATATTGTACCAGATTTTATATGAGAAGAGAAAAAAAGAAATAGATTTCTTTGAAAAACATAAGCCTCAAATAACTTTTAGTCATGATGTTAAGGCTTAAATATTTGGAGACAGGTATAGGATGCTATTGGGAGGATGAAAACAATGTGCCTAAAGATGCATTCTAAAATCTCATGCATGGTAATACACGTAAGATGTTATCATGTCTAAAAGTATAGCTTCTGGGGCGCCTGGGTGGCTCAGTCATTAAGCATCTGCCTTCTACTCAGGTCATGATCCCAGGGCCTGGGATAGAACCCTGCATCGGGCTCCCTGCTCAGTGGGAGGCCTGCTTCTCCCTCTCCCACTCCCCCTGCTTGTGTTCCCTCTCTCGCTGTGTCTCTGTCAAATAAATAAATAAAATCTTTAAAATAAAATAAAATAAAATAAAATAAAATAAAAGTATAGCTTCTGCTCCTTCAATAGCTAATGCAAGAAATACACCAAGCAGAGCAGCAAGAAAAGAAGAATCTGTTGAATATCCACTTGGCTTTACAAAGAAAGGAAAAACCTCATTTGAAGGTTAGGAACACCTGGCTTCAGTTAATGTGCAGGTCCCTCAGGTAAGCAGTAATGAGAAGACAAACTGGGGAAATTAACAAGGTCCAGGACCCAGCTCTCTGACTTACTTGGTACAAGACCCTGGGCAACTATTTACCCACTGTATGCCTTAGTGTTCTCAACTGTTCGATAGGAATAAAAATAGTAACAAAACTTCACAAGATTTTGTGAGGATCCTATAGAGCACCTGGCAACTTAGTCACTTAATATATGATAGGCACTACTTTTGTTATTACATCATATTTGCCTTACCTTAATGATTTAATCAAATATGCCCTCTTCTCTGTCAACTAGTCATTACTCAACATTTATTTACCTTGCACTTTTTACAACAAAGACCATCACTGCATTGAGAGTCTTGAGTCAAGGTGCATTTCTTACAACATTCTGCTCCTTCAAGGACACACTCCTAAGGAATACAAAGATTTTCAAAACATCAGAAAATGGTGTCATTTTCTAAAAGTACCAGGATATTTTTTAAAAATAAATGTATAACCCCACAATAATAATCTTTCTTCCATATACCCCATGAAATTTCCAGACATAACACCAACTCTGTATGTCTCAGTGAGTGGACCTGGAATGACCCTGAACAACCTAAAAAAAAAAAACCATCAAAACACCCAGAGACTTACTGCCGGGGTCCCACAGTCACACTCCTCTCCAGTTTCAATGAAGCCATTTCCACACTCAGGAGGATCAAGAAGCTGTGGGATAAAATCAAAAGGATAAAATATGGATAAATCAAGATCAAAGACCTTATGAGAGACCATAAGTACCACAACCATACATCTGGTATACCTGTCAGTCATTTCCAAGTATATTTTTATTTTCCTAAACTTGAAAGCATAACTCTAGAACTTTAGAACTGGGAACTTGAGAACAGAAGTGTGTACTTCTGTTTCCACTTCAGATTGAAAATTCAGATTTACATATGTAATATACATATGGATTCCAGTAAATGCCACCAAAATAAAAGATGATCTAGCCATTGACTGAACCCAAACCAGACTGATTCCTGAAATTTCATTTCAAGCAGGAAGCAAGGGATTTGGAGACAGAAAGTGTGGGTTCTAATCTTGGCTCAGCTACTTTATCTTGGGCAAACGGCTTGTCATCTCAGAGCACAAGTGCTTTAATATTTAAAGCAGGAATAATAATATTATCTGCCCATCTACATCAAAAATTGTTGGAGGATCAAGTTCAATCATCTGTGAAAGCCATTTACTAACTATATATCCTTGTGAAATAGCAAGTTATTTCATAGATAATTAGGAAAACATCACAAAACTTAATAAATCCACTGATTTATTTAATATAAAATATAGCTTCTCCAATTAACATAGCTTTGCAGAACGCAGTAATAATAACTGGCCCAGAGATAGAAGTAACTTTTAGCATGTACAAGAGTACATTTTAAGACTATTTTATTTTTCAACTCTCCATCAATTTCATTATCTTTTGAGCATAACTTATCTTACGGTGATAGGTAAAATTACCAAGTAGCTGTTATGTCCCAGTTATATAATATTCACTTAGAAGTTCATCAAAGTTTACATATTATAGAATGGAATGGAACACACACCTATCAACAGACACAAGCCCCCACACACACTTTCTTATTAACTAACTAGAGGGGGGGAAATACCAATTAAGAAAGCAGCAGCAATGACAACAACAAAATCCCCACCTGATTTCAAATATTCTCTCCTCTCCTACAAAATAATCAACACATCTCTAGATTCTATTTTCAGCTGAAAGGGATCATAACAAATGAGACAGCTTTGAAAGCCAATACTAAAACTTATCCAGATGAAAAATCCACTTATTATTTTACTCTGAGCTCAGAATAATCAGTTATTTTTGTAAAAAGACTTGAGTTGTTTTTCATTTATAGCAGCAGGGAGTTAGTTCAAATGTCCCTTCTGAAACTTTTGCAAAGAGTCTTTAAAATGGTCACTTTGCTTTTCAAAGCAATATGATACACTTTCTAAATTTCACTGGAATAGACAGGGAATGAAACCAGGTAAATGATGATAAAGGCAACACCACACATCACTGTGGTGAGCAGAAGAACATAACAGTTCACATAATTAAGAAGAACCAAGAATTCTGCTTTAACATGCTGACTTTCAAATCCATGAGGAAGATCTGCTTTCAAGTCAGTAACCAGAGTTTGTTCTGCAAGTTGGAAAGGCCTCTGACAAAGTCTAAGTACACAAAGACTTTCTCCTTTTCTGCTTTAAGCAGCCTTGGCTTTCATACTGAGAAGTAATAGCAATTTTAATCATACTGCTCATTCTGAAAGGCACTGACAGGGAGTTATGAGGGGGAGAAACGCCCCCTTTCTATCAGTATGAGCTGTGATTACATATACAAACAAACAAAAAAGGAACCAAGAAAATGAAAAAGAAAGGCAAATGAAACCATCTTTGCAAGCTAATCATTTTTTTTTTTTAAAGATTTTATTTATTTATTTGACAGAGAGAGACACAGTGAGAGAGGGAACACAAGCAGGGGGAGTGGGAGAGGGAGAAGCAGGCTCCCCGCAGAGCAGGGAGCCCGATGTGGGACTCGATCCCAGGACCCTGGGATCATGACCTGAGCTGAAGGCAGTCGCTTAACCAACTGAGCCACCCAGGCACCCGCAAGCTAATCATTTTTCAGAAAGCACACAGTCTTATTTCTACCTACTTTCTATTCCCATCACAACAGCCCAAAATGCTGGGGTGCTTGGGTGGCTCAGGGGATAGAGCCCTGTGTCAATTCCCCTGTTGAGCTCTGCGCTTAGCATGGAGTCTGCTTGAGATTCTCTCTCCCTCCCTCTGTGCCCCTCCCCCAACTCACACACAAGCTCTCTCTCTCTCAAATAAATAAATCTTAAAAAAAAAAAAAAAGAAGAATAGCCCAAAATACCAAAGATTAAAGCTGACTTTAGAATGCAGATATTTTGCGTATCTAACATATGGACATAAAAGCCAAGTTGGAAACCTTTCTTTTTGTAAGATCCAATGGCTAGAAATTTATGCTTATAATACCTTAGGAAAGATTAATAACTAATAACTCTGATCACACTTAGTACCTTAGAAGGTTTGTTGAAAAGGCAGGCACCACCTCCACTATTCAGAAAGTCATGATACTCTTCAATATTACACTGGGTGAACTTTTTAGGAAGATAATACCTGTAAGACAGAAGAAAAGCAGTAACTGGATATAATGTTAGTCCCCCTTGTCTGTATGTTAGTCTTAAACTTGAACATTGTTAAAATTGTAACATTATTCTTAAAAACGAAAGAATAAATTCCACGTATGTACAGCATTTGTGTTAAATCCCTAAGACTTTGATTCTACCAGCATATTTCTAAATTCTTCATTTGGTGATTAATAGTGACTATGGGCTGTTCATTATTAGCATACGCATTCAAAAGAAACACACACATACCTATATTTTCAATCAAAGAGCACAGGAATAATGAGTCTTTCTTAAATATAAAAACTGGATCCCAAACTGCAGAAGATTTTACAAAATTACTGATTTATAATCTATGAATGTGTCAAAGTCATGAAAGTCAAAGAAAACTGAGGAACTGTTTCAGACTGAAGGAAGATAAGATTGATTGTGAACCATCCGTTAAAGTGGCATTTTTTGAAATACAGGGCTAATTTTGAGTGAGGGCTAAAAATTAGATAATTTTATTGGTTGCATTGTGGTTCTGTAGGAGAATGCACTTGTTTGTAGGCAATGCACACTGAGGTGTTTGGGGGTGATGAGGTACAATGCTAGTGACTTATGACTCAGAGGACAAAAAGGTTCTTTGTTACTATTCCTGCAACTTTTCTTAATTATAAGATTATGTCAAAATACAAAAAAAAAAAAAGTATACCAAAAAAACCCAAAAAGGATCAGAAGAAAAAGAAATGTGGCTAGAGAACAATTTGGCAATATGTATGAAGAACCTTCAAAATGAGAAATATCCTTAAATCTAGTAATTCTACTTTAAGAAATTTTTCTTGAGGAAATAACTAGCTATGTATACAAAGATGAATGAACAAAGGAACTTACAGTAGCACAATTTGTAATAGCAAATGCCATGAAAATCATGTAAATGTTTAGAAGAAAACTGTTAACTGTGATATATTAATAAAATAGAACACCATGGAATTATTAATAATATATCTATTATATTCAATGCTTTCTCAAAACTTTAATTTCTATACCTCTAAGTAGGACTGGTTTTCATTTCAACATGCTTTCCAACACGTAGCAGTGCGCAGAGACTTCAGAAAGTAGAAATGAAAGGGGAGGTGCACACAGGAAATACAGGTCCATAATTAGTACTGTTGCGTGATGTCTGACACAGCTCAAATCATATAGAGCATCATGCCAGACAACATTTTCTTTAAAAAGCTTTTCTCTTGAACACATCCATTTGATGTAAGAGGAGTTCTAATGCAAAGAGCTATGTACATTTCTGAGTGTCGCCATTTGATTTTGCTACACATTATGCTTAGTCTAGGCAGATTGCCTATAAAATTTTGTTTTTAGTAATTAAGCAGAATAATCAAACATAACATACTAAATAGCTTTTAAAAGACGAGAACCTCTAGCTTGGAATTTAGTAAGTGTTAGAAAATTACAATTATGGATAAGGACTTTTATCATTCCCTTTTATTACTAAACAGAAAGTCCAAAGATATTTTGAAAAATATTTTAATACATGTTTGCATATACATTCCCTCTATCATTTATCTTCCTTGTCATACATTTCTTGGGAGCTCAAAATGCAAATATCAATAAATATTTATTGAAAATCAAGTGTGTCAGGAGATTATGGTGTGAGATCAAACAGAAATACCTATTAGTGTAAGATGTAATCCTCAAAGATTCACAACTAATTGGTGAGGCAAAGCATAAGGACATACGGAATTAAATTACAATGCAGGAGTTAAAATTATAATAAATCTCAAATGGTTAGAAATGTGGTTAGAGAGAAATGAGAATTCCAAATGAAAAAATATATCAACGGAATCAAAAGAGGCTGGAAATTAATGTACATTTACAGTGAGCAAATTTTTAAGAAGCTTAAAATCCATGTAGGATTATGGTTAGAAGATCAAAAAAGCTGGAAACCCCTGTATAACTATCATAATAAGCAAACCAACCATGAATAGCAGGGGAAAACGAGGTTGTAAATGAGGATGAAGAAAGATTATGCATATCCAAGTACTGGAGGAAGAACTCCAAACCTCATTCTTCAGACAACAGAGTCTCAACAAAAGTTTCTGAGCAGGAAAATTATATGATTCATGTGCAGAAAGAGGAGAATGGAGGAATTTGTGCTGTATACATTCAGTGAACTAGAACTGTATATTATCAGCATGGATAAATCTTAAAAACATAAAGATCAAAAAGAGCAAATCACAGAAGAGTACATATAGTATGACTCCTTTCATATAAACTAAAAACATGCAAAGCAATGCTATGTATTACTTCAACATACACATATAAACAATAAAAGTATTAAAAGGGGCTTGTGAATAATATGAACCAAATTCAAGACAGTAGTGACTTTGGCTGGGATTGGGGAGCAACAAGAGAGAACAGAAGGGAAATTTAACTATGTAGGAAGTATTTTTTTAGGCCAGGTGATGGTATACAAGGGTTCACTCTTCTACTCTTTATGCCTTTTCAGTGACGATAGAAATGGAATTCAGGAGGGGAGAGAGGGAGGCTGAAATTTGCCCGGGTATCTGGAATGTTATTAAGATAATAAAAGCTCAAGATGATAAAAGTTGAAAGTAAAGAGTAGTGATGATCTTGGCATGAAAGGAATGGTTGTACAATTTACTAAGAAAAAATAAATACAAGATTGGTGCCTGACAGTGTGTTGAAGGGTATAGAAATGAAAACCTTTCTCAGGAGAGCAGAGTATACACATCTCTTCCACACTCTGGCAGCTTGAAATCAGCCATTGTAGGAGTACTTACACCACAAAAATCAGAGAAAGCTACAAATCCAGGTTCTTTTCTTGTTTTTTATTTTGAGAATCAGCTTACCAGCACACTACTGTTTACAACCCATTTAATTGGAATTGAAGAGACAAAAGAAAAGAAAATTAGTAGGTAAGCCATGAAGAACAAAGCTGTTCCTCACTTACATTTCTAGCCTAGATGAAAGGCTAACAAAGTCTTTGGTCTTCTATCTTAACTGACAACAATTGTTTTCATAAATAAGAGACTATTTTATGAAAATATTTTATAATAGAGAGCCATTGAGAAAATCTACATCCAATTTTCTTTTTAATGTCGATGGTGAGGTTCCACGCACTAAGCTGTTGGTGTCATATTCCTAAGGAGACAACAGCACAGCAGAGAAAGTAAAAGTGAGTTATTTTCAAATAGAAGTGGCTTACCCAGTGTCTCCCATTATGCATCCAGACCATGTGTCCTCACATCTACACTCACCTAAGAGAAAATGAATACAAATGCCTTTTTATAAAGTGAAAACAGGTGCATTAGAGTAGTTTTTAAAGGTATATCTTCACTTTACTCCTTAAATACCCTTAAGAAGTAATACCTGCTTTCTAAGTTTCCTTATATTTGAAGTTTTGCATGCAATTCATAATAACAAAAATCTACTTTGACCATATCAAGATTATATAATTTTTACTAAATTAAAACCTTGATATTTTAACAAGTGGCCTTATTTTTAAAGCATTCATTAAAATGCTTTAAAATGGTTTAACAATCTAATACCAGTGAAATAGCATCACTATAGGATTCTGGTTTCACAGTCCCTTATGGGAATTCTTACAATTTCTTGTCCAGTTTTAAAACCTCTGCACCAAAGCTGCTGATAGAAGGCAGTATAGTATATTGTTTAAGCAGAAAGGCTTAAACTACCTGGGTTCAAAACCTGGACTTGCCACTTACTATATGAGTAATCTTGGAGATGTTACCCTTTTTAACATCCAGTCACCTTATTCTGTAAAATGGGGCTAATTGCAGGATTATCTTGAGGATTAAATGAGTATCTAGATGTAGATAATACTGGCATTCAATTATCTGTCTTTTAATGGGCACTTCATAAATGGTAATAGTTATTATTAATATAAACAATCATTTATATTTGTTATTAAAATAATAAGATAAATACGATTCTAATCAACTTACTCCAAATACATGACATTTGACTATTCCTGGTGAATTAACTTTACCTACTTGGGAAAATATATTCTTCCTAGATGCTAGTCCCAGCATAGTTTACCAGAGCCCTTTAGCAGGCAAACTCTCCTCTATGGCCATACTAAGAGATGTTTTAAATAAACCATAATAAAACAGTATACCTTGAACCTACATGCCTAGGATTCTCTACGAGACCATTTAAAATTACCAAACTGAGCTTATTTTGTCCTTTTTTAAATTCAACAATGAATTTATCACCACATAGCTTTAAATGTTAATTACACATGGAGACATCTTCACCTACAGGGCAAACATTATCTTGTATAACTTTTGAAGAAAATATTATATGCCCCAGCTGTTTATCTTATACCATCTCCCAAACTCATTTGATCAAGCAACTGAATTTAAAATCTCATTCTCCAAAATATTTATAGAGAGTCTACTTTAAATACAACTAAACCATAAGGGTGAACTTACCACTTGCTAACTTTCTTTTGTCTGAAATAATACCAATATTATGGGCTAATGACTGGGCGAGAGTAACTGCCATTAAATCAGTTTTCCCAAACTGAAAAACAAGAGCAAAAACAAAATACATGTAAATGCGAATTATTTTTTATTTAAGATGGACCAGAGAAAAATGACACAATATAATTGGAAATAAGTAATTTCTAAGCCTCTTATTTAGTAGAGGTTAAACATACAGTAGCTAAAGCTGAACGATGGAGCATTTGAGAAAAAAGCTGTAAGAAATAAACCTATGTTTGATTCAATCTTATAGGGAAGACTAGAAGCCAGGGAGTCACCACCTTTCGGGTTTAGAAAATTAAGTCTAATTCTGAGTCCAAATTTCACTAGTGACATTTCTGAAAAACTTAATACTTGTATATACATAAGTCAGTCTTTTAGAAAATAGTAAAAGTAAATGTGTAAATTATTTGGAACTTGTTCATTTTTGTGTGTCTACTTGCATGCCCCAAATTTCCCCAAATTAAATAGAATGTGGCTTCAGAAAACAAATGGTATGAGTAACAGGAAGTGGTAATGATCTGTGGGCAAAAGAAACTTGAGACCTAAAGATACTTTTTTCAATATGTTGATTCAGGTATTTTTCTTTTAGATCACTTCCATCAGACTTAGTGCCTTAGGGGTAAAAGAAACTCTTCGGAAAACTTAGTCTATTTTTTTCTCCAAAACTTTGCCAAATATTGAAGAAGGAAGAATATTTCCAATTGGGTTGTCAGGTAGTAAGCCAATGCTTCAAGAATTACTCAGTTCTTCAGGAAATCAGCCAAAGCATAGAGAGGGCCTTATTTTCAATAAAGATAAAAGTAAAGATTTTATCTATATAATTTGTAAATAGCTAAATTTGGAGATTATTCTAAGTAGAACATGAACAGAATTATCAAATATTATCTTCCATTATTTTCCTATTCTCTGTCCTCCGGTCATTTATAGCAACCATATTGGTTGTGAATAAAACAACCTAACATCTAGAGAATAAGGAATATGAGAAATTATCTCTTAAATATTAGGAAAACATTTTCAGCCATCATACCACTTTGTATTGTACAGATGTTCACACCTACTTCATTCACGCCTCCTCCTTTCAGCAACGAGCAAATCCCACCAATATAAGCTGCCCCGCTCCGGCTACTCTCAAATTGACTTCCCCTTTTAGAAAAGGAAATGAAAAATGCTTACTGTTCAAAGTTCCAAGTATCACTGCACCTTTCATTATTAATTTACCACACTTACATTCTCAATGCAAATACATTCCTATACTGTATATTCCTGAGGTAAGGGAGGAATGTGAATATTATTTACACACATAACCAAAGGGTTTCTGAGGGATGTTTCCCCACATGAGCAGTAATACCTTCAACAGAACTATACCTGTTTTGAAAAAATCACTAATATGGTGTACTCTGAGGAGGATACAAAATCACTTCTGTGGTATTTCTGACCAAAATGTCTAACTTGAATCTCTCAATGGGAAAACATCAGACATCCCCACAGTGCAGAACATTCTATAAAATAACTGACCTATACTCTTCAAAAATGTTAAACCCAAAATAAACAAAGAAAGGCTGAGGAAATCTCCCAAATTAAAGGAGACTAAAGAGACAGGACAATTAAATGCGATGCATGACCTTGTCTTGGGTCCTGAATGGGGGAGGGAATTAGCTATCAAAGACATTGTTCAGACAATTGGAGAAGCCTGAATATAGGTTACTTAAAAGGACTGTATCACTGTTAAATTTTCTAGTTTTAGTAATTTAATTTAATAAAAATTTTAATAAAATTTAATAAATTTAACAAAATTTTAATTAATAAAAATTCAATTTACTATGGTGATATAAGAGAATGTCTTTATCTTTAGGGAGTATATATGTATTTAGTAGTGAAGGCCCAGTAAGTATCTCCAACTTGCTCTCAAATGGTTCAGGAAAAAAAAAAATTGATAGATAAATGGATAAAAGGAAAAAGGAAGGGAGGGAGGGAAAAAGGGAAGAAGGAAAGAAGGAAGAAAATAATAAACAAATGGGGCAAAATGTAAATAATTAATGAATCTGGGTAAAGAGCATATATTTCCTTGCAGTATTCCTGCAAAGTTTCTATAAATTTGAAATTGTGTAAAATATAAAAGTTACCCAAAAATATACTCTTTTACTTCCATTTATAACTTCCTTCAACAGATCTTACTTTACATAATTTTTTTAAATGCTGTAATATATAGTTTGCTATTATATCAAATATGCATTTATCCCCCCAAAAAAACCATGAGAGTGAGAAAAAATTAAAAGTAAACTCCAGAAATACTAAGGTCTTACCTTAGGACCAAAGCAAAGGTAACATTAACATTTAAAATATAGAAACTTTAAAGAATATAATTAATCTGTCACGAATATTCTTTATGGGTATTAACAGTACTTTTGCTCAATAAATGGTCTGATTAAATCTCTTGAAAATTAAATAAAAATATACATGCAATAAGAAAATAACTCAAAACTAAACCTCTTATACTTTCAAGACAGCTTCAAAAAATCTATACTTTAAAACTTCTTCCCAATGTATCTGCCATGTCAAATCCTAATTGCATTACACTAGAGAAAGGCTAAATTTTGCCAGATTCCTATCCTAAATGTCACAAGTAATACAGAATTCAACAGGGAACCAAAAAAAAGTAATAAATCGTAAGTTACGTACGAAAAAAGGTGAACTGCATCACTCTTCTCTTTGATAAAATCCCTCCTGTATTTCATAAACTCACGTAGAGTGATCAATGGATTTTCAGATATGGCGAACTTGTTGTCAGCTGCCCAGGTTTCCATAGCAACCAATACTATCCTTGTCTTCAGTTGGTCTTTATATATCTGGTATATTAACAAAAGGAATACACTAGCTATTGTGGTAAAATCAAATGATTTATGAACAGCATTATAAAGCTCCTCTTATGAAAACTCTTTGAGTTCTAGTTAAATGTAAAAAACTCTATTGTCTTTAAGGGAGATCATTATTTTTCTAATTCACATGCATTTTCCTTGAGTAACAGAGAGTCAAACTGTTCACAACTAATACTCAAAGAACAGAGGACTAATTAGAAATAAAAGATCACTTTTTGACAAATATTTGCACCCTTTTTCAAGGATCTCCCTGAGTCTCTTTTCTGGCACCCTGGAGAAAGAATTCACGCATTTTTGGGTTTCCCAAGAGAAGAATGGAACAACGAAGACTCCCCTAGGATATAATTTCTATATAACCTGACTGGTCCCAATTAAACTCATGGAGAAGGTACCCACATTGCCTCGTCAGGCAGAAAGTAAATATAGTAGGATTACTAGTGCATCATTCACACACAACCAGGCACTCTCTTGAAAACAGCACAACCACCTCTTTCTCCAATGTTGGAAGTACACAATGAATATCTTCGTCAAGGACTCAACTTTTTATTTTTCAGTGTGAAAAATATAAGGAGAAATTTCAAGCATCAATCCATGGGTAACTTTGACCACCTCCTTTTATCATCTTCCCAGCCAGAGATCAAAATCAATAAAGTCCACTGCAAGGTTACTAGGGACACCTTGCCTAAAGTGCAATTCAGGGCACCGAAACTATAAGAACCATATTATCCATTCTGTTAGCAATCAGGAGATGAAATTCCTCTATGGCAATATTGAATCAAGTTGATACTTACTAAATCTGCCATGTTCACCACAGATTTCGCATATGTATTGGTATGTACAACTGAAAGCCGATGTTTTTTAAACTGAAAAAACAAAACAAAAAAAGTAAAGGGCTTCCAAATAATCACCTCAGCAGAGAAAACATAGTGTAACTGAAATATCTCTATGGCTTTCTGTAAAAAAATTATAAGAGCTGAGAACTAGTTTTTTATATGCTGTGCAGTCTGAGGAAAGGTTCTTAAGAATTTGAGGTCTCAGTTTACTTAACTGCCAGAGGAAGTAAAAAATACCTATTCCATCCATTTCACAAGTTTATTTTTAACAAAGAATTGTTATTCAAAATGATAAAACGTAGGAAAGTTGTCTATGAATTGCAAGACATACACATATAAGTAAGGTGGATAGCCAGAAAAAGTGTATGTGAATAGTGTAAAATATCACCACAAAATAGCATGTAAAACCTGATTTTTGGCTTCCCTTAAAATTAGCATCCCTCATGGTGATGCTTGCAAGTACTGAGAGGCAGCCACTCCCATTAGACAGGCCATGTATCTTTTCTTTTGCCACAGGCCTCACCCCTCCCTATTGTTTTACATCTGGCTTACTTCATTTGTGCTACCTGCCTACAGATCTCTGCAGGCATCTGAATGTGCGCTATCCTAAAAAGTCGAAATAATATGTTCTTACAACTTATTCTGATCATGTAAAAATCTCAGGAAACAGTAACATTCACTGACTTCCAAGAGGTTAGAAAGATAAAACTTAGTTCTAGCCTGAACAAAGAAGAACTCAATCTGGATTTTATTATTATTATTATTATTATTATTATTATTGGCAACAATAGGTGATCGATGTTTGTTTAATCATATGCAAACAAATGACACATTTTCCCTCAAATCACTCAAAGTAAATTAAAATGTACTTATCCCTGAAATTAAGTAAAATTCAGCAATGTGCATCATGGAACATGTTTAGTTTAAAACTGAGGTTACATAGAGCAGGTAACATTACAACTCACTGCTGTGCTGTAAATGTAAGCTACTTCCTGCAACATGCCCATGCACTGAATATACACACTCTGGGTCAAAATAAATGACTCAGCAAGAAGGAAGTTTTGCCAGATTCCTATCCTAAAGTCTTCACTGCTTGCCTATATATAAACATTTCCATATGGTTTGTTGCATAGCAGGCCAGAAATTGAAAAACTGCTTTTCTTTTATCAGGATAAAGCTGTATGCTGCAAACTAAAGTGTCCCATTACTGGTGCCTCACTGATTTCTTCAAAATACAAATATTCATTAAGCAAATCCGAAGGGCTGACTAACTCTAAGTCAAAGAAGTATTTCTGGAATGTCACAAAATACTGCTAGTTACTTCCACCTAACAATGTTTCCAGTTTAGAGGTTGTTACTCGCTAACAAAATACATTTGGCTACATACACAAATGTCTTTTCCAAGTTACAATTTTCTGGGTTTCTTGTTTCTTCTAAACATATTTCTGTATCCACCAGTTTTACCCCTTGGCACACACAAGTTCAAACGACAAAAAATTTAGCACATCCTACCATTAGATGATCGTTGACAATCATCAGCTCAATATATTTGGTCTCCTCCTCTATGTTACGAGGATGTCGACGAAGCTGCAATATGGTAAAGGAAATAGCACCTACATAAGCCCCCTGAACTTGGCTGTGGAAAACTAAAAAATATGTTACATATTATGTTGCATATTATACTGTACCCTTTTTCCAAACACTTCTGATTTCGACACTCACAGCCCCTGGCAACCACTTTTCTACTGTTTTGTGAGTTTGATTTTTTTTTTTTTTGGTTCCACATATAAGTGATACCTTGCAGTATTTATCTTTTTCTGTCTGGTTTATTTCATTTAGCATAATGCCTTCCAGGTTCATCCATGTTGTCACAAATGATAGGATTTTCTTCTTTTTCAAGGCTGGATGAAACTCCACTATATATATAGACACCACATTTTCTTGATCCAGTCATTCGTTGATGGACACCAACATTGATAACACTGTATTATATAATTGAAATTTGCTGACATAACTTAAATGTTTTCACCAAGGGAAAAAAAAAGGTAAATATGTGAGGTGATGGATGTATTAATTAACTCAATGGAGGGGTTCCTTTCTCTCTCTCTCTCTCTCTCTCTATATATATATATATAATCATCCTATTGTATACTTCAAGTATCTTAACAATTTTGTCAATTAATTATACTACAATAAGGCTGAAAAAAGTGTTTTTAATTAAAAAAACTAAAACATATGAGAGAAATAAACATTTCCACTTTTATTCCTTCAGAATTTTTTTTCATTTTTGTCAATTTTACTCAATTTTTGAACAGGTAATAAATTCATATCATTCAAAGATTAACTAAAGAACTATAAAGAGGTTCAAGATCAAAGTCTTCCTCTCACTTCTGTTCCCCATCTACCTAGTTGCTAACCTTTCTCCCCACAATGGGTATAGCACAGTTACTGGTTTCTTCCAGAAATATTTATGCATATAAAATCAAACATAACATATATTTTATTTAGTACTTCTATTTATTTCACTAGCTTTTGCATCAGGCAAAATCAGGTTATTCTCATTTACCAAGTATATCTTGGAGATTGTAACACACGAAGTGCATTCTTTCTGGTTTAATTTAAGCTTCTGAGGATCTCTGAGAGGATACAGGGGGTGTCTAGTGGACACTTTTATTCTCTAATCTCCAAATCTGGGATTGAGAATGCCCTTTCTTCCTCTGGTACAGTTCAAGGGATCCCCCAAATGATGTAAGAGTTTTATTAAGATAGTTTTGAGAGCTTCCAGGCAGTTTTGGTTTATCTATTACAGCTATGTTATATCTATCTGTTCAACAATGAATTTTCTCCACCTTCAAAATCATGATCAGTGGATGCTACTGGTAGGAGAAACTAAGGCAGCCATATGCCTTGGTTCCCTGCAGTTCATCTATAACACAGTCTTTAACAAGAGCTGTAAAATTAACTTTTTCCATTATGCCATGCTTATCATATGATCTCACTTGTATGTGGAATTTAAGAAACAAAACAGAGAATCATAGGGGAAGGGAGGGAAAAATTAAACAAGAGGAAATCAGAGAGGGAGACAAACCATAAGAGACTCTTATCATAGGAAACAAACTGAGGGTTGCTGGAGGGGAGGGAGTTGGGGGATGGGGTGACTGGGTGATGGACATTAAGGAGGGCACGTGATGTAATGAGCACTGGGTATTATATAAGACTGCTAAATCACTGACCTCTACCTCTGAAACCAATAATACATTATATGTTAATTAATTGAACTTAATTTAAAAAAACAAAAAATTTGAGGAAAAAATAAAATTATCCTATTCTCTGATCTCGTAATTCACGAAAATAAACACTATTTCAAATTAAATCTTGTTGGCAATCTTCATTTACTTAACTGGGCCTCAATATATACATATATTCACAAAATACATAAAGCTCCTGGTAGCAATTCATGGAACCCAAAGCCTTCTGAGAGGCAGTGTATAAAGCATATATGGTTATAAGCACTTCTCTGAGACTAGACTTTCTAAGTCAGAATCTGAACTCCACCACTGAGTAACTCACTATTACCCTGGGCAAGGCTCTTAAGCTTCTTATGCTTCAATGTCCTTAGCAGTAAAATGGGGATAATAATAATACCTTCCTCATAAGATTATAATGAGGATTAAATGAGTTAATACAATTAAAATTTTTAGAACAGAGCCAGGCACGGGTACCTGTGCCTCAATAAAACAAACAAAAACCAATTATTATTCACATTAGAAATGTGCCTATAGTTATTTTATTTCATACTTATTAAACATATTTTATATAGAAGATAACTGGTTTCTTACTAGAAATCCATTTCTCTCATCCTGTGTTTTTTATGCCAAACACACACACATAATACATGATATCTTAATTCTAATAACCAGGGTTCTGTTGTTTCCTTTTCTTTTTTGAGTATACTGGACACACGATGCTACATTAGTTTCAGGTGTACAACCTAGTGATTCAACTTCATACGTTACTCTGTGCTCACTGAGCCATCTGTCACCAGACAACACTCTTTTTTTTTTTTTTTAAAGATTTTATTTATTTATTTGACAGAGAGAGAGAGAGAGAGACAGCTAGAGAGGGAACACAAGCAGGGGGAGTGGAGGAGGGAGAAGCAGGCTTCCCACCGAGCAGGGAACCGGATGCGGGGCTCGATCCCAGGACCCCGGGATCATGACCTGAGCCGAAGGCAGACGCTTAACAACTGAGCCACCCAGGCGCCCCCAGACAACACTCTTAAAATATCACTGACTATTCCCTGTGCTGTGCCCTTTACCCCCACGACTTACTCATTCCCTACCTGGAAGCCTGTGTCTCCCACTGTCCTTCACATATGTTGCCCATCTCTCCACTCACTTCCCTCTGGCAACCACGTTTGTTCTCTATATTTACAGATCTGATTCTGCTTTTTGTTTGTTTATGCATTTTATATATCTTAGACTCCACAAATGAGAGAAATCATATGGAATTTTGATGACTAGAGTTCTTATTCTACCTCAACCATTTCCCAGCTCTACATTTCTGGTCATTTTCACATTTCAAAGACATCATTTTTTTTTCCCGTGAAAGGGGATTAACAGTACCTACATTTCATGTGGTGTAAAGCAGGATACAAGGACTTAGTATTTTTGCTAAGTCCAAGATCCACTGAACATTCATAAAGTGGACATCCTGAGTTTATATCCCAGACTCCAACGTAGCTCAAGGGTGACAAGAGCATTCTGTGGCTTTAAAACCTGATGGAGTCCCTCTTAAAGGGGTATCTTTACAAGTAGACTCCATGACGTGATACAACACACAACCCAGGCAAGAAAAGAGGCCTACAATAGAAAGGACCGGAGATGCCATAGCTAGGGCCATAATCTGCCTGTATGATGAATAACCATATTATCAACACTATCATGAGTCCTTTTTGAGTCTATGAAACAACATGGCCTCCCTCCACGGCTCCTACAGATCGGTCATCTTACTGTTTACCACACCTTGACAAATGCCTGAACTAAGACTTAACCCTCTTACAGAGACTTAATGTAGAGTTAAATGACTGGCAGTTGCCAAGTGTTTTTTTTTGTTTTATTATTTTTTTTTTTTTTAAAGATTTTATTTATTTGACAGAGAGAGACACAGCGAGAGAGGGAACACAAGCGGGGGAAAGGGAGAGGGAGAAGCAGGCCTCCCTGAGCCCAATGCGGGGCTCGATCCCAGGACCCTGGGATCATGACCCGAGCTGAAGGCAGACGCTTAACCACTGAGCCACCCAGGCGCCCCTTGCCAAGTGTTTTTAAAACATCATGGAAGAGGGCGCCTGGGTGGCTCAGATGGTTGAGCGTCTGCCTTCAGCTCGGGTCATGATCCCGGGGTCCCGGGATCGAGTTCCCCCATCGGGCTCCCTGCTCCTTGGGAGCCTGCTTCTCTCTCTCTCTGCCTCTCATGAATAAATAAATAAAATCTTAAAAACAAAAAACCATGGAATATACCTGTGAATACATACCTGCCGTTTACTTCTTTTTGGTCTTGGCTTCAAAATAAATTTTGGTGGAGTAATGTGTACTTGTTGAAATTCTAAAAGGAAATAAAAATAAATGAATTCAGTGCATTTCCCAGGTTTCTTTCAGACAGGGCAAAGTTTTACTATCCCTTCCTCATATAAATTGTATAATTATATTCAATTTAGCTATTAACTATTAGCAATTATTATAGTTATTAATAATTAATATAAATTCATAACTTATAAATTATATAATTATAACTATATGGTTATAAAGTTTATAATGTATGTTACATTTAAAGATAATATAAAACATTAATCAAAAAATTGTGTTCATATGAATACTAAATAAAATATTACCATGAATGAAATTTAAAAAATTTATCTCCAAATTTTAATTTATCTCCAAATATTTCTCATATTTTTCCTATGAATACCACCACATTCTTTATCCAGAATCTTCTGAATAGCCAACCTAACCTTCCGAGACTGACCTTCATTAAAGAATGACACACCAAGTGCTGGTGAAGATGTGAAACAACTAGGTATCTCAGATAGTGCTGATGAGAGTGTCAGATGGTATAACCACTTCAAGAAAAAGGTTCAGCAGTTCTCATACAACCGGAGTTCTCAGAGTGCAATCCAAAAACTAAAGACATCAACATTACCTGGGGACTTGTGGGAAATGCAAACTCTCATAACCCATCCACGATGTACTGAATCAAAAACTCTAGAAACTGGTACAGCCACTATGGAAAACAGTATGGGGGCGCCTGGGTGGCTCAGCTGGTTGAGCGACTGCCTTTGGCTCAGGTCATGATCCTGGAGTCCCTGGATCGAGTCCCGCATCAGGCTCCCTGCTCGGCAGGGAGTCTGCTTCTCCCTCTGACCCTAACCCCTCTCATGTGCTCTCTCTCATTCTCTCTCTCTCAAATAAATAAATAAAATCTTTTAAAAAAAAAAACAAAACAGTATGGAAGTTCCTCTCAAAAATTAAGATAGAAATACCATGTGATCCTGCAATCCCACTTCTGGGTATACAGTCAAAGGAATTGAAATCAGGATCTCAAAGACATACCTGAACTCACGTTCACTGCAGCATGATTCACAACAGCCAAGATACAGAAACAACCTCAATATTCACCAGTGGATGAATGGATAAAGAAAATGTGCTATGAATGTGCAATAAAGTATTATTTGGCCTTGAAAAAAAAAAAGAAATCTTTCCATTTGTGACAACACGGATGAACCTGGAGGACATTACACTAAGTGAAACTAGCCAGACACAAAAGGACAAATACTACATGATACCACTTATATGAGGAATCTGAAATAGTCAAACTCCTAGGAGCAGAAAGTGGAATGATAGTTGCCAGGAGCTGAGAAAAGGGGGAAGCAGGGAGGTATTAGTTGAAAGGCACCAAGTTTCAGTTGTACAAGACGAATAAGTCCTAAAGATCTACTGTACAGCAGAGTGGCCAGAATTAATAATACTGTATTGCATATATAAATTTTGTTAACAGTGTAGATCTTACGTTGTATTCTTTTCACTACTACTACTAATACTACAATAACAATAATAAAGACAGTGGAAAGAAACTTTTGGAGTTAATGGGTATGCCTATGGCATAGATTATGGTGATGACTTCATGGATGTACATTTATCTCCAAGCCCGTCAAGTTGTATACATTAATTATGTACAGCTTTTCTCTAGTGTCAATCACAACTCAATTAAGGGGCTTCAAAAAGCCCACCAGACATGGAGCCAGCAGTCCGTGATTCTCTGATACACTCTGCCGTTTGAGAAACACTGTTATACAGTCAAACACACACCTACCTTAAGACCCGGCATTTCCACTGCCAGGTATTTGACAGAAGAAATGTAAACACGTGTCCACAAAACAGATTTTTATAAGAAGGTTTAGAGTCCTTTTATTCGTAATAGCCAACAACTGGAAACAACCCAAATGTCCAGCCACAGAATGGATAAAAGACTGTGGTAACTTTAAACAGCAGAACATGGGCGCCTGGGTGGCTCAGTCGGTTAAGCGTCTGCCTTCGGCTCAGGTCATGATCCCAGGGTCCTGGGATCGAGCCCCGCATCGGGCTCCCTGCTCCGCGGGAAGCCTGCTTCTCCCTCTCCCACTCCCCCTACTTGTGTTCCCTCTCTCGCTGTGTCTCTCTCTGTCAAATAAATAAATAAAATCTTTAAAAAAAAAAAAAAAAAAAAAAAAATAAACAGCAGAACATACTCAGTAATTACAAAGAATGAACTGTTGCTAACCTCTGACAACATTAACCTCCTAGGCACATGCTAAGCAAAAGAAGCTGGACACATGTGTGATTCCATTTGCATGAAGATCTAAAACAGGCTAACCTAAAAGTCAGAAAAGGGATTGCAGAAGTGTGTGGTGCTGACTGGGAAGAGGCACAAAGGAAGGTACCAGGATGATGGGAATGTGCCAAATCTCACCAAGGGAGTGCACGTGTGCCAAATCATCTAATGGTATACAAGATTTATATATTTCCTGGTAGGAATTTTAAAAACAGCCTGTGCTAAGGGGTCTGTAGGAAATAAATAAACTTCTCTCAAACGTTTTCTTAGGGACACTAATCCTAAGAGATGTGTCATATAAAACAAAAGGTTCCACAAGTTAAACAAGTTTGGGGAACATCTGATCATATTCTATCTCTAGGAAATACATAATGCATAGCAGGACAAAGGTATTGATAATCCAGGACCCAGGAAAACTTTATTAAATCTAAAATAAAAAAGCTTACTCTTGAGCTTATTTCACAAGAATTTTTTTTCTAATTTATCATAAATCCAGGCATCTAGAAAGACAAATAATACTCTTAAAATTGACAGTGCCAACTTCTGACAAGAGAAGAAAACCAGAAACTAACTGAAACAGACCTGAGTTTTGGAAGAAGATGTTGAAAGTTAATTTTAATGACAGCAAAACTGCCAAGTCATCTTTAAAGTTTCTGTGGGAAAGTAACCCTGAACAAAGTTTTTTAAAAAATTGTATGATTAGGGGTGCCTGGCTGGCTCAGTCGGTAGAGCATGCAACTCTTGATCTCAGTGTTGTAGGTTCAAGCCCCACGATGAGTATAGAGATTAAAACAAAATCTTAAAAAAAAAAAAAAAAAAGAATCCACTACGATGGAAAACATTTCATTCTAAAAAACAAATTGTACAATTGGATTATATTAAAGTCCTTATGGGGATCTTTATTTATTACTTTAAATATTAATTAATGTTCTTTGCTTCTAATAAGACCTATTAGATTGTAGCTTTATTCTCAGGCAGTTAGTCATGATTTACTTTCCTCCCATAATAGGGACTGTAAAAAATTTCATACGGTAACTGAAGGAACAGCCTAAAGTGTCTGTGTAAAGTAAGAGCATCTATATGCTTATTTGCAGATCTTTCAAAATAGTGAGTTCTGTAAAACAGGATCCTCTATCCCTTTTGCAGCAGGAGAGAAGAACTGCAGAAGATCAAGGAGTTACAAATCTACTTTAGAGAAGGGACCTTAGCAAACACTCATTTCATTTTCCAATGAGGAAACAATGTAAATTTTCTTTCTTAAGTTTTTATTTAGGTAATCTCTACACCCAACGTGGGGCTTGAACTCATGACCCCGAGATTAAGAGTCACATGCTCTTCCAACTGAGCCAGCCAGGCACCCCAACAACGTAAACGTTTGAGTGGTTTTCCTAAGCAGTAGTTTATAAGGATGTGGTCTCGGTCGGATGATTCTACCATTTCCCCTGCACCTCTCTCCAAGCACACATTCTCACACGGCACAATCCACACCCTGCTCAGTCCCAGACTAGCTGTCGGACCCTGGAAGAGACAGGCTGGCTGAGCCTATTTCTTCATCTACAAATGTGAATAATTATATCAATCTCACAGAGCTATAGCGAAGATAAAAATGAGATTAAAAATTAGAATGTACTATAGCCATGGTCAGGGCTCACTAAGTAGGAAAGGAAGCTTCTCCACATAAGACATTCTGAGTGTGTTCTACCTTCAGTAGGAGAAAACCCATAAGTCCTGCAGAGCCAAAGACCAATGCACTCCATACAATCACTGCTCCACTAACAAGCAAAGTATAAGTACGCTGCCCTACTTGTCATGTGAAGATTTGGAAGCAACTCAAACTGACAACTATAAACAAATATAAACAAACACACATGAGAAGCAAAGACTAATTTCACAAAAAAGCACATAATAATAAAAAGCATTAGGGGCACCTGGGTGGCGCAGTTGGTTAACGGTCTGACTCTTGGCGTCAGCTCAGGTCAAAATCTCAGGGTTGTGAGATCGAGCCCTGTGTCAGGCTCCGTGTTCATTGGGGAGTCTGCTTGAGATTCTGTCTCTCCCTCCCCTTCTGCCCCTCCCCCTTTCTAAAATAAATAAATAGATCTTTTTTAAAAAATAATAAAAAGTGTTAATCTATAATCGTTCTTTCTTAAAATGGTGAGGCAAAAAGAGATGAGGAAAACAAATAGGAAAATGATTACAAGTTCATCCCTATGTTAACAGAATCAGTATCTCACTGAAAGTGAAGTTTTCTATATTTTGTCTATGCAGACCAATTTTTGCCCTAACATTATTTCTCCACTCAGAAATACCTTGTTCTTTTTCTAATTTTAAAAAGTCTTCTTCAATGTGCTCAAGCTGTATCTTTCCAAACTCATCCACTACAAACATGAAGTCAGTTCACATTTTATTCTCCCTCCTGATGTCCTTGACTTGATGTCCCTTTCTCTCTAAAATTGTTATGAGTGGTCATGAGCTAAGGGTATTCCACATATAGATTAGCTCTAAAGCATTCAAATGAATTATTAAAGTTGACTTTTTTTTTTCAAGTCATAATATGAATATCATACCAGATGGAAGATCATCCAAGGGAAATTCAAACAGTCTGGACTTGTAAACTGAATGAAAATGGAAATCCTCCTGAAAGAACACAAATAACCAAGATTAAGCACATGCAACCAGTTATCTCCAGTCTCAGGCAATGAGAGCTGAAGAAGCTGAGACTCCTAAAATAACCACAGCTTGACTACACACTCTCCTGGATTTGAAAAGGCAATGGGCCAGGGCGCCTGGGTGGCTCAGTCAGTTAAGCGGCTGCCTTTGGCTCAGGTCATGATCCTGGGGTCCTGGGATCGAGCCCCACGTCCGGCTCCCTGCTCAGCAGAGAGCCTGTTTCTCCCTCTCCCTCTGCCTGCCACTCTGCCTACTTGTGCTCTCTCTCTCTCTGTCAAATAAATAAATAAAATCTTTAAAAAAAAAAAAAAAAGAAAAAGAAAAGGCAATGGGCCACCGCACAACCCTCTCCTGCTCCCAGATTCCCCCAGCACCAGAGAGCTCTCCTATTAGAAACAAAATGCCTCTGCAGACAGAGAAGCCAAAGCCTCTAGTAATGGAAAATAAATGAATGAACCTATTTCCCTAAGGAGAAGTAAGACATCTGGGAAAATGGGCTAATGCTTTTTATAACTGGTTCCTTTCCATGGATCCCTGCACCACTTTTAGAGCCAGATAGTTTTGCCAGGCAAAGATTGCAGAGCTCACACTCGTCTCGTATCGGGGAGTAAGATGACTGGTATAAGTAGATGCCCAAATGGACCTTGCTCCAAAATTCAAATGCCATACAAGTTCTGTGACAAACCAATAGACAAAAAGCCATGTTTCATCTAAGAAAAATTAATGAACATTCAAATAATTATTTCTGGCTCCTTTCAATCAAAAAAAATAGAATGTCATAAACAGTCAAGTTTCATGATATTGTTGTAAAAAACTTCACCTGTCCAAGCAAAATGATATAAAAGTCAACAGTAAGCATCCAGAAAATACAGTACAATACAAATAGCTTCCCCTGGGCATGTGGGTGGCTCAGTCAGTTAAGTGTCTCCTGGGGTCCTGGGATTGAGCCCCTCATAGGGCTCCCTGCTCAGCGGGAAGCCTGCTTCTCCCTCTCCCACTCCCTTTGTTTGTGTTCCCTCTCTTGCTAGTCTCTCTCTGTCAAATAAATAAAGTCTTTAAAAAAAAAATAAAATAAAAAAATAACAACAACAACAACAACAAAAGCTAAAAACAAATCACTTCCCTTTATGGGAGGCAAAACAGTGTATATTTTTAGAAATTACTTGCCTAAGTGAACAATGTTGAATACAAGGAAGAATATCTGTGTGCACAGAGCAAGAATGGAAGTGTATTATGTTTCTCTGCAGTCTACAATATAAACTCAATGCTTTTCTAATTTGTGGAAAATGCATGTTGTGACTAAAAGGAAGGAGAGAATTAAGAAAACTTAGATTTCCCTACATTTCATCAGCACAAGGCCCTACAGACAATGGGCAACAGAGAAAAATCTGAAATCTAGAAAAGAGCGGTGGAAAATCACATTTCTATTGAGTTGGTCTGTTAGAGACTGAATGTTTGTGTCCCCCCGCAAAACCCATATGTTTAGGCCCTCATTCCCAATGTGACTGTATTTGGACAGGACCTATGAGACGGCAATAAAGGTTAAAATAGGTCTTCAGGATGGGGTGGGGCTGGTGTCCCTATAAGAAGAGACACCACAGCTCTGTCTCTCAGCTATGTGGGCACACAGCAGGAAGGAGGCCATCACAACCCAAGGACAGTGCCCTCAACACACACAGACTCTGCCGGCACCTGGATCTTGGACTTCCAGTCACCAGAACTGAGCGAAAATAAATTTCTGTTGTTTAAGCCCCCCACTATATTGTTATGACTGCCTGAGCAAACTAAGACAAATCATAGAACATTATAGTGGAGAAAGAACAAAAATGGAGGCTTCAGAACACCTCAGAAAGTATTTCCAATATACAGAGTAAAACAGACTTAAAAAAAAAAGAAAACCCACTTGTGATTTTGACTGAGTCAGTATTAATTTTATATATATGGGATATATTTATATTTATTATCCTGACCCTAAAAATAAGAAAATATAATAGAGACAAAAAGAGGAGGAAAAAAGAAGGGGAAAAGCTCCCAATATCAATTTTTACATTTGCCACAGAAAACAGAAGGAGCACTTACTGGGGAGGTGTCATTTTCTTCTGGTTCAATGAGATAGGTGTGGTTGCCATCATAGAACATCCCACTGCCAAGGACAAGAAAATAATTACGCATGGCTATCGACTCTTGCCTCAGAACAAGATCATTTTAAAATCAGCCGCTGCCAGAGAACTAATTTACTTCTCAACACTCACTTCCCAGTCCCACCCATCACCACCAGATACACACCACATACCATACATACACAGACACACACACACACTCCACACACACACACACACCACTAAGAGGGAAAGGCCCCTCCCTCTGAATCCCCACAATCCTGACCCTTCCCCAAGTTCAGGAGTATCATTCTATAATTGTGGTCCATTATCTTCCCTCCAACACATAATTTTTTTTTTTTAAGATTTTATTTATTTATTTGAGACAGAGAGAATGAGAGAGACAGAGAGCACATGAGAGGGGGGAGGGTCAGAGGGAGAAGCAGGCTCCCTGCCGAGCAGGGAGCCCGATGCGGGACTCGATCCTGGGATTCCAGGATCATGACCTGAGCCGAAGGCAGTCGCTTAACCAACTGAGCCACCCAGGCGCCCTCCAACACATAATTCTAAAACTTTAATATGCAAATAGTCATCTGGAGAGCTTGCAAAAATGTAAAACTTTCAGGGCCTTCCTCAGATTTCTTGGCAAGGGCCCAGGAAGCTGCATTTTAAACAAATCCCAGGCAGTTCTGATGCAGACCGTCAGGGCTCTATCGAGAATTGCCTTCCTACCACACACCTAGAAGACGCTCTCGTCACAAGAGGTGACACATTTCAACAGCTTACCAGGAGCTGAAAACTTTACACTCATTTCATCTTTCCACAAATGTGTGAAGGAGGTACACTCATACATTTGCCTATACTCGTTTTACAGGGAAGGAAACCAAAGCCCAAAGAAATGAAGTAACTTGCCCAAATTACATAACCGGGAGGAACAGAGGCAGGGAGAGAGCGAGCCCAAGCAGATTGGTTCCTGAATTGCCCATCTCCAATTGGCTGCCTCTTCACCCATTTGCTCATTCAGCGCACACTTAAGCACCTATGATGCACTGCTCTAGGTGCTAGGGATACAGCAGTGGACAAAAGAGACCAATTCTCTGCCCTCATGGTGCTGATGCACATTCTAGGGTGGACAGACCAAAAAAAAAAAAAAAAATATATATATATATATATATATATATATCATCAACAACTAAATATATATGAGGTGGTGAAAAATTCTAGGGAGGAAAATAAAGTAGGTTAAGGGCAATAAATGGTACCAGAGGACTGGGTGTAGCGACCAAGGAAAGAAGACTATTGATTTATATAGAGTCTTAGAGAAAGGCTTTCTAGAGAAGATGGCATTTGAACAAAGATCTGAAAGAAGTGAAGGGATGAGCCATAAGGATATCTATGCAAAGACCATGTCAGACTTGAGCCCTATGTGTGCTCCAGGAACATCAAGGATGCAGAGTGGCTGGAGGAAGGGGATGAGGGGAGGGCCATAAAATGAGATCAGAGGAAGAGTGGGGACCACATGAGGCAGGCCTTCTAGGGGCGGTGGCTTTTACGCTGAGAGACATGTGGAGCCACTGCAGGGGCTTAAGGAGAGGTAAACACAATCACTCTTAAACTTTAAAATAATTGCTCCAACTGCTACGTTACAATAGTCTTTTGGATGGCAAGGATAGAAATGGAGAAGTTATCTCGGTAATCCAGGTGAAAAAAGAGGGTAACCGCCTAGATCACCGTGGTATTGGTGGAGATGATGAGAACTGGTCGAATTCTGGATACTTTTCAGAAGTAGAACTAACCAAGAGGATTTATTGGCAGATTTGAAATGGAATATGCAAGAGTCGTGTCAGTGAAGACTCCAAGGTGTTTTTTTTTGTTTGTTTGTTTGTTTTAGATTTTATTTATTTATTTGAGAGAGAGAGAATGAGAGACAGAAAGCAGGAGAGGGAGGAGGGTCAGAGGGAGAAGCAGACTCCCCGCCGAGCAGGGAGCCCAATGCGGGACTCGATCCCGGGACTCCAGGATCATGACCTGAGCCGAAGGCAGTCGCTTAACCGACTGAGCCACCCAGGTGCCCCGACTCCAAGGTTTTGACCTGAGCAACGCGTGAGAGAGAATTCCCAGTTAATAAAATGCGAAAAGCCGCAGGAAGGACAGAATGGGCTAGGCACATGGAAGAAGGATGCAGGGAGGGGGCATAAATCTGGAGTTGGGTTTTGATCTCTTAGGCTGGAGACGACTATCAGCCAACTGAGGAATCCTCTGGAGGGCATTTTAATCTACATATGGCTTCAGCTCCACCCAGAGAGATCCCAATGAGCCACTCCTTCTAAAGAACACGGTTCTTCTACTGAGATCAAGCCCCTTGTGATGCTAAAGCAATGTGTCTTATCATTCAGGCATTTGAGGGGGGACAAGGTGGGATCTTCTGGAGTCATTTTTCAGTGTTCTATGGAAATGACTGCCTGAGATCCAAACTGTTACGCATAAAATAGTATTTATCTTTCACTGACGGCTTAGTGAAATCAGTTGATTTCCCTGAGCTATAATTACAATGGCCTCCAGCTCTGCCTCTATCCAAATTCTTTCATTCCTGCTGTAACATCTTCCACATGTCCTCAACTTTCATATACCCTTAGAACGGCTACTCTCACATCTGTAAGATTTTCAACCAAAGTACACTTTTTGAATTTGGACGACACTGCATTTGGAATTTAAAGATAAACAGATGCACTTTGTAAGATATTACTGACAATACATGCCTAAGGAATCAGAGTTGGGGGGAGCCTTTTCAAAACAGTAGACCAAATACAACAGTAGACATTCTCTCTGCCCTGCTAAGAACTGGCCAGACTCATCCAGAAAATTGTACAGTACCATCACCTTTTGCCAAAGTTCACATGGCTATGCTGATTAAGTGGCAAGCAGATCATTTTGTTTAAATAATACAGGGTATTATTTCCTCTTGCATTAGGTCAGTGTCGAATGTGAAAATCAGGGACTTTTATTGGGTTTAAACATCATGATACACAGTGTAAAGAAAGCAAAATCTGACACCATATGTACCTAGAAGATTCTGGCTCCCTATATGACAATGTGCCATTAGTAATTCTTTAACTTATTAAAAAGTATATGTTTTATTTACTTTGTTTGAGGATTGACACCTTTCTGTTATATTTATATAAATTCCAATAAGTGCAGTGAGTCCACACAGAGCATATATTCGATAAAAACCTGCAGCTAGGACATACTTATTATAGGCCAATTGAGCTGAAATTTTAAGAGGGATCAAAACAAGATTTTGAAAAGAAACAGCCATTCTTACAAATTGCCACAAGAGGGCAATAAACTTACACTTGATTCCATTCTTTTGGGTTCCCATAGTTACAGGATTTTTGTCATAACATCAAACGTACCAGGACCAAAATATTGCCCGTTAGTCCTTTGAATTTGAAAAACAAAATGTGCATTTGCAGGTTCTTTATGGAAAAGACATAGAAATCTGATTATTTTTTTCCCTTTATGTTCTTTAACTGAATCCAGTAAATCAAGAAAAATGAAAAATCTCCATATGTACTTGGTAATTTATAAAAGATGAGTCATGGATGAAATAATCTATTTCATATCCAAATCACTGTAATTGAGACAACATAAATTATTTAATATTTAGGTAATATCGTCTAAAATATTTCTGTCAGGATTTTTGTTCAGAAGGTAAAATCAACATAAGAAGTAATAATTGATAAATAACAAGAAGAACAAGAGTAAATTTATCCAACACACTCATAATAGTCTAAGAACACCCAAATATGCTTATATACAATCCTGACAGTGTTCCTAGACACATGGCGCATTTTTCTATTTGTTTCCTTTTGTTTAGTTTTAAATGAAAAGGTTTCTCAAGGCAGAGGTAAATTTTACTTTGTTAAAACAACTGAAGCTGGCTCTGGGTTCTACTCCTGATCTAGTCACTAAAGTTTCCTTACAGTTACTTTTCCATCCTCCTTCAGATACCTATGGGGGATGAGCAGCAAGCTCTTGGTCTCAGGTTCTCAGGTCTACCAGAGCCCTTGGAGGGCAGGGATGTCTTCTCACAAATATGGTGTCTGTTTGGAAAACTGGAAAGCAAAGTGGACTACGTCCTGGGCAAGATGCTTACATGGTAACTTTGGGTTGAGATTTTAAGAGGAAGAGAGAGGGAAAAACGCCTCTTCTTTTTTCTATCACTATCATACATTTGCTGTCACAAATGTCGATGGGCCCAGGGTACTATTCTTAGCTGAAAGCTGCAATCATCTTGAGATCAGATAGAACAGTTTTATTACTGAAGGGCACGTCAATGTTTCCTTCTCCAGATAAGAAAACCAAGGCCCTCAGATATGAGGCATGGATTCCTGTTTGTAAAAATGTCTCCTTAGTCAAAGAATTTATTTAAAATAAGTAAAAGTCTTATTTAGAACCAACAATAAGCGGATGGAGGCCTTTCACGCTCTCAGGCACCTGGCCTCCTTCCTCTGGCTATGTAAGTTTCAGAGTTCCCACACACTCTCCCTTCTGCCTCTGACATACTTACTGCCCAAGCTTGACTGGAGGCACCGCTTACGCAGACTAGCTCGATTTTCCAGGCTGTTCCATTATTTTTATTTCCTAGCTTTCTTGAAGACCTCTCTGCCTACCCCTCTCTCGGAAGACTCTATCAAAGCCTGTTCTAGGGCCCACTCTGGCTTCTTCAGGTGACATTTCTCTGGAGACCTCAAGCACTACCTCATTTCTCAGTGCCCACTCTCTTCTTACATTTTCCTGTTACTTACTCTCTCAAAGAAAACAAATACACCTATCACATTCCCTAGTAGGAAGCTGAGCTAGCTTTACCTGCCCCCACTGGACTCTGAGCTGCCGGGGACAGGAGTCATGGTGTCATGGCCTTGATTTTCCTAGTGACTGGCTCACAGCAGACACTCAGTAACGGCTAGCTCCGTGGAAAAGCCAGATCTCGAACTTGGGAGCTGACAGGATGCATTTTCAAGTTTCCAAACAAAAATTTAACAGAACTAAAGTGCTGACTTGTTCTGTGCCCCAAAAAGTAAGACAAACAAGAAACAACTGAGATGATTTCGTCTAAGTAGAATGCAGAGGAATGACATGGCAGCTTTATAAGGCGTTCACAAAATAAATAAGAGACGGCCACCTGTGTATCACCATTAGCGACAGAATGGAGGAAGTAGGTGTATTCCCAAGTTAAACATCAGCAAACATTCTTTGATAATGAAAGTTATGAGAAAGGAAGCAAGGCCCTGAGAAAGGATGAACTCCGTTCCTTGGAGATTTCTGAGAACAGAAGGACCCTCCCACAAGCTTGCTGTGGGTTTTAGGTGGGATTCAGCTAGAACACATGAGTTCTTGAGGTGACTTACAGTCTGTTGTCTTTGTGCAAGGAGTCAAGAGTTTCCACCTACTGAAATTTCTGTTATTCCATAAAAACATAAAAACTAACATCAGGAAGGAGTAGGGGCAGAGCTGGTACCAAGGGGCTAAGCATCCAGAGAACCAACATTACCCAAACCACTCTTGTCACAATTTGGATGAAACTACAAAAAAGCTTCAAACATCACTGTACGGTATCATATGATAATTCCAAAGACCCTGGTCTGTTTCTGCGACTCTAATTTCAAAATCTGCTCAGCTTATAAACCTCAAGAGAAAAAGATCAGACCCATTACTGATTTAAAATTATTTCTTGGAGTGCCTGGGTGGCTCAGTCGTTAAGCATCTGCCTTCGGCTCAGGTCATGATCCCAGGGTTCTGGGATCGAGCCCTGCATGGGGCTCCCTGCTCGGCGGGAAGCCCGCTTCTTCCTCTCCCACTCCCCCTGCTTGTGTTCCCTCTCTCGCTGTGTCTCTGTCAAATAAATAAATAAAATCTTTAAAAAAAAAGGGGGGGGGGCGCCTGGGTGGCTCAGATGGTTAAGCGTCTGCCTTCGGCTCAGGTCATGATCCCAGCGTCCTGGGATCGAGCCCCGCATCGGGCTCCCTGCTCGGCGGGAAGCCTGCTTCTCCCTCTCCCACTCCCCCTGCTTGTGTTCCCTCTCTCGCTGTGTCTCTGTCAAATAAATAAAATCTTAAAAAAAAAAAAATACAGTTGACTGGGCACCTGGGTGGCTCAGTCGTTAATTGTCTGCCTTCAGTTCAGGTCATGATTCCAGGGTCCTGGGATCGAGCCCCTCATCGGGCTCCCTGCTCAGCGGGAAGCCTGCTTCTCCCTCTCCCACTCCCCCTGCTTGTGTTCCCTCTCTCATTGTCTCTCTCTCTCAAAAAAATAAAATCTTAAAAAAAAATTATTTCTTGACATAAAATAAAGATTTTGATTACAGTGCATTAAAACTAAAGGAAATAAAGGATTGAAAGAATGGATGGTACAAAAAACTGGAGACACTTACTGAAGTCCGTGGCATGTGGACAACGCAACAAATGAAGCCAGGTTTCCTCGGATGTGGCCCTGGTAGTAGCAGTGTTCTCCTCCCTGGAAACAGAGCCAGAGAGCATCAGCCTCAGCCATCACCAGGAGAATCACCAGCATCATTTCACACATTCCCGCCCACACCACAACTCTACGTAGAAAGCTCTGAAGAATACTTTCTTATTCAGATTAGCGTTATCAAACCTGTCCTAAGAGAATTATTCATAAACACTCCTGGTGAGCCAACTCCAAATCAAAAGCCGGGGAAATAAAAGTTGACTAAATTTATGCCTTTTATGAGGTGACGAGAGAAAGAACAAAGAAACAGATACTGAAAAACCCATGTGTTGGGCGCCTGGGCGGCTCAGTTGGTTAAGCGGCTGCCTTCCGCTCAGGTCATGATCCTGGAGTCCCGGGATCGAGTCCCGCATCGGACTCCCTGCTCAGCGAGGAGCCTGCTTCTCCCTCTGACCCTCCCCCCTCTCATGTACTCTCTCTCATTCTCACTCTCTCAAATAAATAAATAAAATCTTTAAAAAAGAAAAAAGAAAAACCCATGTGGCCCCTGCATTAGAATCAGCTGAATCCTCTATTCCACCCCGCCCCCCGCCCCGCATCATGAGAAACTCAACCTTGAGCAGCACCAAGATGATACTCTTTCATATAAGCTAAGTAAAAATGTATATAAATCATTTGAGAGTCACTAAATTAAACTGAAGGAGGAAAATGCTTACTTTTATAGTGTTTATATCAAAACTTGACAAGGTTATACTATTCTGTTCTCCAACCATGAACGGTTTTACCAGTAAGCAGTCCGGGTGGGGCTTGAAATTCCAAAGTTTCTTCTGGCAGCTGGTTACATTAATTCCCATGAGACTCATTTCTTTGGATTAAATGTTCTTGTAAGAGGTAATAGGGTAAATCCTCTGCCATCTCAGGGTGGTGCCTCAGTCTTTAAACACCTGCCACTCAGAGTGTGGTCTAGAAACCAGCGGGTGCTAAGACACTCGGGAGCTGGTCAGAAATGCAGGCCCCACCTATCCACTTACTTTAACTGGCATCTTAACAAGGTCCCTGGTGATTCATATGCACATTAAAGTTTGAGAAGCATTGTTCTAAATGGCCTTTTCCATTCCCCCCACTGACCTCCTATTTCTGCAGAAGCTAAAAGCTCGTAATTCCAACTGACACACTGAGATAGGAAAGAGTGAAATAGGAAGGACTAATAGAATGGGTGGTTTAAAGGGGCAAACGCGGCCGGCTTTCCAGTCTGCCTTACGGATTAATCCTACCCCAAATATTCAGTGCTTGACAAGAGGGGAGAGAACAGGAGCAAACAGGATGTAACAAGGCTGAAGACAGTTTCTTCACTGGAATGCCAAGAAAGCAGCCTGGTCTGTGACTACCGTTTCTCATGAGATAAACCTACAGGATCGAGTGAACCCCAGTTCTGAGGAGGTGGCAGAGAACAGGTAAAAGGGCTCTGATCCTGTGACACCTCCAAATCCCCAAGGGAGTCACTGAGCATCATGAACTGAGGACTGCAGGTGGATGTGATGGAGGGTAAGAAAGAACAGGGTGGTACTCCACCTGTAAGCCTGACAGGGGGTGTAACCCAGTAAAGCACAGACTTCAGCACAGAAATAAAGCCAGACACTGACTTTCTGGGTGGGGCTGGTTTGGTGAAGATGTTAACAGCATGAGCTATCAGCTCCTTTGTTTACTAGCTATGCAATCTGAAGCAAGTTACAGAACCTGCCTGTGTCATCTGTCAAATGGAAGTAACAATTTCACAAGGTTGTTCAGATGATTAAAAGAGGTAAAATGTATAAAGAGCTTAGAATAATGCTTGGCACTTAGCAGGCACTCAATAAATGTTGGCTACTACTATACTATGTATAGGGCGCCTGGGTGGCTCAGTGAGTTAAGCATCCTACTCTTGATTTCAGCTCAGGGGCTCAGGCCATGATCTCAAGGTCGTGAGATCGAGACCCCCCCCCCCTTGGGCTCTGTGCTGAGGTGGAGCCTGCTTAAGATTCTCCCTCTCCCTCTGCCCTTCCCCTCCTCACCTCCCCCACCAGCTCACACACTCACTCATGCACTCTCTTGCGCACTCTCTCTCTTGCTCTCTAAAAAAAACAAAAAATTACTATGTGTTGATTACTGTTCTATTCGATTTACATACACAATCGCCTTAAATCCTCACATCAATCCTATAAAGAAAGATTGCTGTCTCTCTTCTACATAGGAGGTCACAATCTCCAAGAGCCAAGCTTGCCCACCTGGGACATTGCCAAGTAGGGATGCAAACTTTTTGTGAATATGTAAATGCAAGGCCTGTGTCATTTCCCCTACACTACTTATGAGTTGGGCCTAGAGCCTATGGGGATCTAGGGCAAATCTGAACTTTCCCCCAGGCTGATTCTTTGGGGGTTTTGTTTTATTTTTTGAGACGGGCTGGGAGTAAATTGAACATAATTTAAAATATCCTCTGTTGGGGTGTTGGACTGATGAATTGTCCATAAGATTAGGTTCTAAATTAGAGGTCATTATATTTCAAAAGACCTTCCTCAAAACATCTAATTGGACCAGAAATCAACACTCTAGCTTTCTGTTAGAGAGACATGAGGGGCCAACAGTCAATGAGGTAACTTGGATAGAGTAAGATTTCAGTGTGAAAATATTTCCCTCTACTGGATAGTGACTAACCAACCCCATCAGATCTCTTTCTGAAGTCTCAGACTCACAGTGGACAGCAGATAGAAACACAGTAGAAGAAAAAAGATAATAGCAAGAATTATGGTACCAGATTATGGAACAATGGAAGTTGACAAGTCACTGTAAGCGGGGAAAATATGTCAGAGGCAAAGGTATATAAGAAATGTTTTATAAATTACTCAAATTTTCTTTAAAATACCAACTTTGGAAACATGTTATATTAAATCATAAAAAGAACAAAGAATTCATGTTTTAAAACAATCGTCCAATATACCAGGACTAAATAGATGATTAGATAATGAAAAACAATCTTTCACTAATTTCTGATTCTGAAAAATAGGAGTGGATCCAAAAACAGCATATGATCAAGACCCATCTGCACAAAAGCCTAACACTGCAAATGAAGTGAGGAGCTCAATATGGTTCACTCATTATCAAATGTTTCCATGACACTTCAAGAGAAGCACAAACAACAGGGGGATAAAATCTCTTTAGTTGGGCTATTAGAATTCCAATTTTGAGGCTCTCAACTGGTGGTATGTGTAATTCTTCTAAATGATGGGAATTAATTTCTGTGTTGTGACTTTTTTAAGGGATTCACCATATGGCAATAATTATTGAAACCATGAATTAAAGTAATGAAGTTATTACATTGAACTTATTGATTTATTAATTATTAAAATAAATAAAATTTAATGGATTTTTAGTTTATATAACTTTTTATCCAGTATTTTAAAAATCATAAATGCTTATGGAAACATTTCTAAGAATTCAGGATGCACATGGTGAAGAGTAAAAAATACTCCCTTCATACACATTGTACAGTCTGCAGGTGACTCCTGAAAAGCAAGCGTTTTTTTTTTTTTATTATTCTTATGTTAATCCCCATACATTACATCATTAGTTTTAGATGTAGTGTTCCATGATTCATTGTTTGTGCATAACACCCAGTGCTCCATGTAGAACGTGCCCTCCTCAATACCCACCACCAGGCCAACCCATCCTCCCACCCCCTTCCCCTCTAGAACCCTGTTTGTTTTTCAGAGTCCATCGTCTCTCATGGTTCGTCTACCCCTCTGATTTCCCCCGCTTCATTCTTCCCCTCCCGCTACCTTCTTCTTCTTTTTTTTCTTAAAATATATTGCATTATTTGTTTCAGAGGTACAGGTCTGAGATTCAACAGTCTTGCACAATTCACAGCGGAAAAGCAAGCATTTTTGACAGATTCTGTGTACCATTTCAGGAATAGTCTATATGGTATATTTAAGGAAATACATAAATACACAGGTATCTTTCAGTCCACAAATGGGTTTACACTGTACACACTGTTCTGCCACTTGATTTTTTTCTTAAGGTAACCTTGACATCTTTGTATATCAGTATCTCATTCTTTCCATGATAGCATAATATTCCATTATAGGGGCGAACCATAATTCATTTAAACATCCCCGTGCCAGCAGACATTTAGATTATCTCCATTTGTTTGGTCATTATAAACAATACTTCAAACATCCTTTCACATATTTTTGTGCAATTCTGTCGATATGTATGTAGAACACATTACTAGATGTGAATCTGGCAGGTCAAAAAATATGTGCCTTTTAAATTTAATACCTATTCTAAGAGACAAATAAAATTATTTCTTGGCCCTTATATCTGTTTTAAAAGATGCACTGCATTTGAAAATAAGAAACTGTATTTTACTAAAAATAGTATACTGCAAAAAAGATCACTACTTAAGCCAACTTTGTTGAGTCTTATCAACTTATAAAAGTTCTCCATATCTTCATACAACTTTCTTGAGGAACCAGATGCTTTCTGAAAGTGGGTATTATATATAATAATCTAAGACAGATGTAGGGAAAGAGAAAAGCCAGCAGCACATCATAATAGAGTTCGGTTCTTTATCTGACTGCCGGTCATAGCTTCATTCCTTAAAGTCTCTTTTGCTCCAGAAATAAATCTGCTGTCATTGAAACCTTCTTCATACTCCTTGATTTAATAACACAATCACCATAGTACAGATGTTTATTTTTAGCTAATTAGATAGTTAAGAGTTAAAAAAAACTACCCACCTCTCTAAAAATGAACTGTATGATAGTTCCAGGGTCTACTGGTTTATCTCCCTGGTGGACAAAAGGCTTATTGCAATTTTTATTCTAGGGAAGTTAAAATAATCATTTATTTGCAAAATTCAAAGACAAACTGCATTTTTATTAAAGAGCCAGAAAGATCCCAAAAGAAAAACAGAATTTATTACAAATATGATACACTGAAAGCACAAAGGAAGCTACACAGACTGGGTTATAAAACTAGAAAAATCCAGTAAAGGGAACCAGGGGAGCACAGCAGCAAGGCCACAGTCATCTGCCCTCCATTCAGACCCTCAAAGGAAATTCTACAACTTTATCAGTTCCAAGATGAGCCAGGGCCACAGCCTCCAAAGAGCCTGCTCTGATTTCCTCCTCCTCACAAATTACTTCTCATTTAACCTCTGTTTCTCTGAATGTTCATATACTATCAGATCTGTACTGCACCTCTTTACACTTGCATTCCTGTTTCTGTCTTACATCCTCCCCTAGCCTATGGTGTCTTTTCAGGGAAGCACATGTACCTAATCTATGTTTGTATCTCTAAGCGTGCTGTTAGAAAACTGTCGATCTCAGTTTCCTCATCAATAAAATGGGATTAATATCTACTCACGCTGCTAACAAGAGTATTCAAGGAATCCCATGAGATAACAAAGTCAAGTCGACTGTAAACTACTATATAAACAGGTGAGGGGTGCAATCAGGGAATATTTACTCAATGAGGGATTCTATCATGTCTCTTGAGCTAGGATTCTCTTAATTTATTTGCTAAGAGTAACAATTCAGGGCTATTGATTAATAATGCAGATTACTATGTTTCTGGCCCTGAAAGTTTGTTTAGGCAGCTCAGAAGTGAGATGGAGAATCTGCATTTTTACAAATACTCCATGTTTTTCTTACTCTAGGAATACACCAGAATGGTGGTTCTCAACCTTGGTTGCATATCAGAATCACCTGGGGAGCTTTTAAAATCCCAATGTCCAGGCCAACCCTCAAATCAATTAAATCATTATCTCTGGAGATGGGACACGGGCATCAGCATCTTTATAAATGCTCGAGATCATTCAACAGGACTGCAGAGATTGAGAATGCCTGCACTAGAGAATGGTTGCTCATAGCAGGGATTCCCAAAACTACTCCCCAAGCTAGAGCCTCATCCTGGTGGGCTTTGTAAACCAAATGATTCCCAGGCCTTCCCTCGGATCTATGGAATCAGAATCTCCAAGGAGGTAGGGCTTCAGGGTTTTTAGAGTTGCAAAAATTCCCCCACTGATTCTGAATACTGTATTTGGAATTACTAACCTAAAAACACTCAGTCCAATACCAAATCATCTCCATATAGAGGATACCAGAAAGACTGGGATCTTTCAGAGAATGAAAGTATCTTCCAGAACCTAGGCATTCTGTTTGGTGATCTTAGTGATTTATGAGAGAATTCATAATGACTGATGAGGCAAATACTTCACAAGTGAGAAAACACGGATTAAGAGAGAACCTTCCTACTTACTTAAACTTGGGTATGCCAGATGCCCAGTCAAGTCTCTTTACACTGGTGGTAACCAAAGAGCAGTTTCCAGCACAATAACATGTGCTTGTTAGAAATTCAAATTCACAGGGCACCTGGGCGGCTCGGTCGTTAGGCGTCTGCCTTCGGCTCAGGTCATGATCTCAGGGTCCTGGGATCGAGCCCCACATCGGGCTCCCTGCTCGGCGGGCAGTCTGCTTCTCCCTCTCCCACTCCCCCTGCTTGTGTTCCCTATCTTGTTGTGTCTCTCTCTGTTAAATAAATAAATAAAATCTTAAAAAAAAATTCAAATTCTCAAGCCTCACGCTGGGATGTGGTTCAGCCACCTGTGTTTTAGCCAACCCTCCAGCCGACTTCAATGCACTCTAAAGTTTGAGAGCAACTGCTTTACACCACCCCTGTCCCTGCATTCTAGAGCTCCTCACTGCTGAGCTCCCTGAAATCCTACACTGGTTCCTCAGCAGATTCTTAACAAAAAGGACATAAACCGTCATAGCTTTTCTCCACACCTTTTCTCGTTTGACCCAGGCCAGCCGGCTTTATCGGAAACAATATGGAAGGCAAAAGGTGAGGCAAGACTAGGTGAGAATTCTACCATGGACAGAGCCATGAAGAGCGGTGCTACTTGTAGGTGCTGGTATGCGGGACGCCTTAGCCTGCATTAAAGGGACCAGCATGGTCAACCATCCGGTTAACCTCGGACCAAGGGGTTTCGCAGGATGCAGGTTATTCAGTGCTACATCCATGAAAGCCACAGGCAAATCAAGATGATGTGGTCACCATAAAAAGGACAGGGCCAGTGTGACACTTACAGACCAAATCCTCAACCCAGTAACCCATGTGTTCCTTCTCTGCTCACTGGGTCACAGCCCTCTCCCTCTCCTGCTCCATGGGCACCAGTCCCAGGACCAGCCTTCTGCCCTGCAGACTGGGGTTTACACCAGTTATTCTCCTCCATGGGCGACATCCCTGGTCATTCTAGCACAGTAGTTCTGAGCCCTGGAATACCAAGCTTTATTCCCTATCAGTTATATTAGAATCTCTAGGGGTGGGACCTGGCATTTTTAAAATCTGTCCAGATGATCCTAATATGCTACCATGGTTGAAAAGCTATGCTTTAGCCAATACCTCTTTGCAAGAACTGAAGCCCTGCCCTTGACCTCTACTGTATACTAGATTCCTTCCAAGCATATGCACTGCCCAGACTTCTGTTTGTGGCCACATGGCTAGAGTCTATTCCACCAGGCGCTTGCCTACAATAACCTCTTCCCAATTTCCCCTTGACACTGACATGAGAAACCTGCCCTTTTCTTACCTTTCCCCTTCCTCCCTCCCAATGGTGACAAATGGCATTTTCAGGCATTACTGAGTCAGGAGTAAACCAAGTCTCGCTAGGGCCATTTGCATCAAGGAAATCCCTAGAAAAGCAAAATCTTATGTTGGAGAGGATCCACCAACCCACCCTGATTAAAACTCGTAACTTGAGATTACAAAGAATCAGACTGGATTCACAGAAGGGACATAGGCTAAACATCTGTTCAGGTAAAAGTATAAGAGTTATCTGATTCTATGAGCTCTCTAAGAAAAGTGGAGAGAAAGGCCATCTCACTTAAAATTAAATAAAGCTATCACATGGTGGTTCCCAAATGCCAATAATCTATAGGTCTATACTAACGTATATCAAAATCTTTACCAGTTCATGTCAAAATGAGAAAAATAAATACAGTGTAGTCAGTCTTTCATAAAGCTAAATGTATTTCATTTTTATACAACTGCCCTTTGTTTTTGAGATAAGTTCTTTTCTTCTCTTTCATTATTAAAGTTATCCATTTTTAAATTTTTAACAGAATGGTTATTTTGGAGCAATGTTAGACTCACAAAAAAGTTGCAAAGATGGCACACAGAGTTCTAGCATACCTAATCACCCAGTTTTTCCTCTGTTAACATCTTATATTACCTGAGTACATTTGTAAAAACTAAGAAATTGACCTCAGTACATTACTATTTACTGACTCTAATTAGATTTTAGCAGTGTTTCCATTAATTTCCTCTTTCTGTTCCAAGACCCAATCCGGGATACTATAAGGCATTAGTTGTTATATTCATTTCTCTGTATGTTAACAATGGTAATTAGAATTTAGGTATTTTATTTTATTTTATTTTATTATTTTTTTTTTTTAAAGATTTTATTTATTTATTTGAGACAGAGAGAATGAGAGAGAGAGCACATGAGAGGGGGGAGGGTCAGAGGGAGAAGCAGGCTCCCTGTCGAGCAGGGAGCCCGATGCGGGACTCGATCCAGGGACTCCAGGATCATGACCTGAGCCGAAGGCAGTCGCTTAACCAACTGAGCCACCCAGGTGCCCCAGAATTTAGGTATTTTAAAAGGGTTGTTTCCCTATATGGTGAAAATGAAAAGACTGGCAACTCTGTATTAATCCCTAAAATTTGTTTTGTTAGTATACTGGGCTATGAAATATAACTCTAGTCAAGAGTATAAGTGAATACTTCCTAAATTTTAATTTCACACTATAAATTTTCAAACGAATTTTTAAAAACACCCTAATGTAAAAAGCTTAATTTAAGTGATTAGAAATAAATTCTGGGGGCACCTGGGTGGCTCAGTCATTAAGCGTCTGCCTTCGGCTCAGGTCATGATCCCAGGGTCCTGGGATCGAGCCCCATGTCAGGCTCCCTGCTCGGCGGGAAGCCTGCTTCTCCCTCTCCCTCTGCCCCTGCTTGTGTTCCCTTTCTCAGTAACTCTCTCTCTGTCAAATAAATAAATAAAAATAAATAAAATAAAATAAAATAAATTCTGAGGGTGCCTGGATGGCTCAAATGGTTAAACGTCTGCCTTCGGCTCAGGTCATGATCCCAGGGTCCCGGGATCGAGTTCCGCATTGGGCTCCCTGCTTAGCGGGAAGCCTGCTTCTCCCTCTGCTTCGCTCTCTCTCTCTGTGTCTCTCATGAATAAATAAATAAAATCTTTAAAAAAAAAAAAAGTTAAAAAATAAAATAAAATAAATTCTGAAAGATTAGTCAATAACACTTTGCTATAATAGAAATCTACGACTCCTTGTTTTCTGAGGACTACCTTTTCAAAGATGTTTGTATAGTAGACAGCCTTGAAAAATGGAGATATCTCCCTCTAAAGCAAAAAACAAAGCACGTTTACTGCCTAGTATAAAAGACTTAGGTTTCCTAAATTCAGAATTTCTCTCTAGGAACACAACACACTGTGTATGCAGGTGTCACTAGCCTTTCCCCCCTCTGTTAGTGTCTGGAATCGAGGCTCGAGAGACAAGTATAAGAAAACGTTGATGTTCTGGCTACTGCTATGGCTATGAGTATTAAAGTCCTTTGTCTCTAACCCAGGAGTCTCCTGTCTTCTGCCTGCAAAGATGAAATTCCAGCAGGCTAACTTGTTAACTTGCAAATAAGATAAAATCTCAGACCTTCACAGTTCTAGAAACTTGGATTTCCATCTTTCCCTGAAAATTAAGAGATTTGCTAAAAGTGAGCCTCTATTCCCACATTTCCATCTTCCTATAGGACAAAAACCAGCTGACGATGAATAAGGCCCATTTTATCACAACTAGCAATCTTTCATTTATACTACTGGTTGATAACTTTGGATATTTGTGTTTGCTACCCTATTCAACAGTATAGTTTTTTAAGCAGCAACCAAATTATCAGCTTCCTCCAAGATGTAGAACTAAAAAGCATCATTCAAAATCTCTGCACTATTTCTTTTTTTTTTAATTTTTTTTTTTAAGATTTTATTTATTTATTTGCGAGAGAGACAATGAGAGACAGAGAGCATGAGAGGGGGAGGGTCAGAGGGAGAAGCAGACTTCCCACCGAGCAGGGAGCCCGATGCGGGACTCGATCCCAGGACTCCAGGATCATGACCAGAGCCGAAGGCAGTCGCTTAACCAACTGAGCCACCCAGGTGCCCCCAAAATCTCTGCACTATTTCAATACTAACTGATAAGTGCTAGGATCTTGTAGCATAGTCATCAATCAAAAAATATTTTAAAAACTAATAGACAAATCTAGTTGATAAAAAAAAAGAATGATTTCATTTAAAAATTGCATGGTTCCTGTTAAAGAGAAAAAGATGTATAAGAATATTATTGTAGCAGAAGTTTCTACAAGAAAGGAACAAAGAGACAGAACTAGAAAGTCACTGGATATAAATAAAGGTGATAAGGAAGGAGTTAGTCCTAATGGAAGATGGTGAACACCACAGAAAATGAGGGCTATCACTTTCTTATGAGCTCTCAGGTTTAAAAAAAAATCCCACCAGGGACCTAGTGAGCTTAAAATCTATTTTTATTGTTGTGCAGGAGTCTTTCCTTATACTGATTTCCCCTGGGTGATGCCAGCTAAGGAAAACAAAGCATGAAAACTATGATAAGTTCTCAGGAGTTCCAGCTCATAAGCACCCTAAGTGAACAATTGTTAGTCTTTTGAGATGCAATGCATTTTCAAAATGTATAGACTTACTCCCTTCTCTTGTCTGTCAGCTCAGGCACCTCCAGCACATATTCTAAATGTTTTTACATTCGTTATAATCAAAATGCCTTCTGTATTAGTTTCCTAGGATGGCTGTGACAAATTACCAAATTAACTGGGTGGCTTAAAACAACAGAAATTGATACTCTGACAGCGCTGGAGGCGAGGTGTCTGAAATCAAGATGTTGGTAGAGCCATACCCCCTCTGAAGACTCGAGGGAAGAATCCCTCCTCAATTCTCCCTAATTTCCAGTGGTTGCCAACAATCCTCCTCACTTCCTGGCTTGTAGACACACCCCCTCGGATCTCTGCCTTGTCTGCACATTGCTTTCCCTTTGTGTGTGTGAGTCTCTATGTCTAAACTTCCCTCTTATAACCATCAGCCATTGGATTAGAGCCTCTTTGTAATTTGATTGCATCTGAAAAGATCCTATGAGGAAAAAGTCACATTCACAAGCAAGAGGGGACATAAATTTTTAGGGGACACTATTCAACACAGTACAACTTCCCATCAAGTGAATGTTTAGATGTCTAAATCCAGGGATTTTGCTTCTAAGAAGATTGGCTTAGTGGAATAAACTGGAGGAGTCTAGCTTCATTCATCTAATAAGATTAAGGTCTATCTTAATTACCTCTAGCCAGCCATTCATTGTAGTTTCCCATAGCTTCGTTTAAAAATACTCATCATTATTTTTCCACAAATAATAGGATAAATCTGACCTTCGGTTGAGACCTTCCCAAATTGCTTATTTTTAACCAGAAAAGAGGCAAGAGAAACTATTTTTCAGCTGCCAGGTAACTATGACAGACCCATCAATATAATAATGTCTTATTAGGCTACTAAAAAATTTTAGGTGGGGCGCCTGGGTGGCTCAGTTGGTTGGGCGACTGCCTTCGGCTCAGGTCATGATCCTGGAGTCCCAGGGTCGAGTTCCGCATCGGGGTCCCTGCTCGGCAGGGAGTCTGCTTCTCCCTCTGACCCTCCCCCTCTCATGTGTTCTCTCTCTCATTCTCTCTGTCAAATAAATAAATAAAATCTTTAAAAAAAAAAAAATTTTAGGTTCCGGGCGCCTGGGTGGCTCAGTTGGTTAAGCAACTGCCTTTGGCTCAGGTCATGATCCTGGAGTTCCAGGATCGAGTCCCACATCGGGCTCCCTGCTCAGCGGGGAGTCTGCTTCTCCCTCTGGCCCTCCCCCTCTCATGTGCTCTCTCTCTCTCTCTCAAAAAAAAAAAAATTTTAGGTTCCTACAAAGGAAGGGTACTTATCATCTAAAACCTTATTCTCTAGTTGATGTCTGAACATTAACAGGGAGAAGTATAATTGATCAGAAGATAGTTATACAGAAAGAAAGCATATCAGAAGACAGTTATACAAAAAGAAAGATAGTTATACAAAAAGAATATTTCTATCATTCTCCCATCCACTCCTTTTCTGAAGAAGTGAAGATAAACAGGGAACACTTCTAGCTGCTGAAAGAAGACTGCATTGCAACATCTCCCTCCCTCTTATACCCTGAGCCTCATGCACTGTGCCCAAGAACTCAACACCAGTATTCAGTGTTCTTCCCTGGATGATTCTGAATTAGTCCAGGACTGATTTAAATGTACAAAGGGTTGACTTCCTAAGAAGGAACTTCTCAAGCAATGCCCTTCAGAAAGACAAACTCGCATTTAAGGCTGTATCTGATAAAAAGTGGGTTTTTTTTGTTTTTTCCAGCAACTGTTACAATGGACACAGGTTGGTCATTTGCCATTTTTTGTTACTTATTTTCTTATAAAATGAAGGAGGGAGTTAAATTAAGTGGTATCTATGATTTGCAATCTATTTGTTGTTGTTTTTTGCAATCTATTTTTACTTTATTTATTTATTTAAAAAAAATCAAGGGTTACCAACTTTTTTCTTTTAAATACCAGGCCAACTTCCAAAAAATCAGTATCTTATACACAGCACTTAGCATAAAGCAACAAAATTGAAAACCAACAACAAAGATGCTCATATGTTTAGGAATTTTTAAATGTTTAATATAAAAATTTTAAACAAGTTATAAATTGTTTCTAAAACCCAAATAATTTATGAGTCATATAAAAGTCATGTATAAATTACAGAAAAAATATATATGGACGACAACAACAACAAAAATCTAGGTATCAGAACTTCATGGATGCTGCTAAAATACTACCAACAGTAAATTTTACATTTCTAGACGCTTACAGAAAATAGAATTGATAATGAATAAGTTAAACATTTAACTCAATGAGTTATGAAAAGAACACAAGCAAAGTGCTTTTAAAGTAAAAGGAAGTAAACATTAGTAACAAAGGTAAGCTGATTCTTTGAAGAAAAAAAAAGTATTTAAAAAAAGTTACAGGACTGACCAAGTAAAAGAGTAAAGGCATAAATAAAGTAAAGAGAAATGAAATAGGAGACACTGATACAGAATTAGACTTTAAAAACCTTGAGAAGATTTGAAGCAAATATAGCAAAAGACTAACATGTTAAGTGTACACATGGATATAATATTATATACAATTTTGAATGTTTTAAATATTTCACAACTATAGAAATTTCTATTCACAGGACATTGCTGGTATTTTATGCCTTGAAATTTAAAATTAACTTAGATGTGATTCTAATATACCTTAGAGAGAGGAAACAAATATGAACATGAGCCTCAGCACAGATGATGAACTTAGCATTAGGTGAGCAGATGTGAGGCTCACTATATGGTTTTTAGATTTCCTGTTTATATTTACTGCATCTTTCTATGGCAGGGGGAATTACTATGCTCTCTCAGACCTGTCCAAACTGGACTTCTCACCACACAGTGTTGGGTGAACGGGAGAAACTACCCAATTTACTGATGATAGGCTTAATTCATTCATTTATTATTTTTTTTGTTCAGCAGATATTTATTGTCTTCTAGGTACACATAATGCTGAATGCTATGCACACAGGACAAATTTCCAAGAGAGCTTAGTCTTGGAGTAACTTCTCATGGAATTTATAGTCTAGAGGTACAGATGATTATTTTATTAGGAAGCAGATCGTGAAGGACAGCTTTTGTTGATGCTGCTGTGCCTCCTGTGTCCTCAGTAGGATCAGAAACTAGCAGAAAGAATGGGCAGAAGCCACCAAAGGCTTAGCCAGAAATATTTTATGAACTGCCACTTTCCCTTAATAATATATCAAAACTAGTATTTATGGAGCATTTCCCATACCCAAAGCTCTGGGTTCATGTTTGTCTTTCTCATTTAATAGATGAGGACAATGAAACACAGAAGGAGTAAGTACTGTCCAAGGCCATACAAACACGAATTGGCAGTGTCAGGATATGAATTCAGGTCTGTCTAGCCCTAGCAGTATTGTCAGTCTTTATGTTTTCCTGCATCCAAACTACAGAGCTGTCCTGGACTTGAAAACAAAACAAGTGCTCAGTTATATCTGTTAACACTACTCAAGAAAAATTAAAAAAAATTTTTTTTCTTCATCAGGAAAGTAGTATGAAAAAGCTCAAAGACACAGCACTTAACTCTGCACAAAAATCTAATTGCTACGTGGAATACCTATTGACCCCACTCAGAATTACCAAAGCAACTATTCTACCTTCCAGAGACAGAAGTAGTCTTCCAGATTTTTGAGAACGAGAAAAGAAAGAAATCAATGTGTGAAGTCCAAAGGTGGGATTGGCTTGACTCCTGTAGGTCACACCTGATTTCTTTGAGTTGAGGCTCTGGTCAAATACCATACTCCTGCTTTGATCCTGTCTCCACTTCTTATTCTGTCCACTCTCTCTGATCTCTATTTCTCTCACACACCAAGATCCTGCAGCAAGGCCTCTGGACCCTTACACATACTCATTTCACTGCCTGAGAAGCTGTTCCCCTCCCACTTACCATGCAAAATTCAGAATTAATATCATTTCCCTACAGAAGTCTTCCCTGACCAAGCGGACTAGGTCAGGTCTCCCATCAAATGCATTCAGGACAATGTGTACTTAATTCCCTGTACAGCACTTTCATAACTGTCATTTAAAAAGCCCTTTTGGTAGCTATTTTCATTATGCCTGTCATCCCTATTAAACTACAAGTTTTATGACAGTGAGAATTGCATCATACTATTCATAGCTACCTCCCTGAGCTAATGGCAAGCATTCAATACACAGCTATCGAATGAAGGACGACTGAGAACACAAGTAGGGTATCTGAGAATTTAGGCTTTTTTCTAATGTGTCACAAATCTCTAATGTCAGCTTTCCTAGTCATTTAAACCCCAGTTGCTTAAATTTTTAAAAGTTTTCTATAGGGATAATCAAGTCCACTTGCATCTACCTCCTTTTCTACCTCTTACATGTAACAAAAAGGATGCTATGATAAAACATCAGTGGAGGCCTGAACATTACCCCCCAAAATGGCTATAAACCCTCAAAGCACTCAATGCTGAGGTACTTTATACTCTGGTCTTTATTACCTGTTTTTTTGTTTTGTTTTGTTTTTTTCTGGGGGGGAGGGAGGGAGGGCGGGAAAGGAGAGGCAGAGGGAGAGTGAGAGAAACTCTTAAGCAGACTCCAAGCCCAACGCAGAGCCCAACTCGGAGCTCAATCTCAGGACCCTGAGATCAGGACCTGAGCCGAAATCAAGAGTCCGATGCTTAATTGACGCACCCAGGCGCCCCATCTGTTCTTTTTTTTTTTTTTTTAAGATTTTATTTATTTATTTGAGACAGAGAGAATGAGAGACAGAGAGCATGAGAGGGAGGAGGGTCAGAGGGAGAAGCAGACTCCCCGCCGAGCAGGGAGCCCGACGCGGGACTCGATCCTGGGACTCCAGGATCATGACCTGAACCGAAGGCAGTCGCTTAACCAACTGAGCCACCCAGGTGCCCCCTGTTCTTATTTTTATAGTGGCCATTTATTCACTGGAAAATAAGAGGTTTTTTTTTTTATAAATTAATAAGAAAATAGCACTAATTACAATACCAGAGAATAATCTATGATTTTTTTTGCTTCAAATGAATTTCAAACTTGTCAAAAACACTTCCACAACTTCTTGTACAATCATCGTTACTCTAATAGTTCACTCTACTTCCAAAAAAATTTGCAACAGTCGATTATATGACACAGTATAATGAAAAAATAATTCTATAATTAAAGTAGGGACGATATTCTATTACAAAATAGTTAATTGGTTCCAAACATAGAATACCATTAGTTGGTGCCACTTTTAATTTTGTTTTAATTTATGGCTGAACGTGTCTTTTTAAGTTTATGGATAACACCTTGAATATTAACAGATGAAATAATTATTTCAATACTTAGTTGGAAAAAAATCTTACACTAGAAAGAAAATAAATAGGACTTTCTACTCAGATTGGCTACAGAGCTTTGAAACAGAACTCACGCTGACATCAGCTGTCACTTTTCATTTTTCCCTGCTCCCAGCGCTAAGATACCTGACCTGTATAAACTGGTAATGGGCCAATATATTTTCTTCAGGCTACAGAGTTAAGACTACTTGGAATCTTAACAATGCCATTAAGGTAGCTGATGCATTATACATGATGATGGACCAAGAGCAACCTTGCTTCAGTCCCAAGGGAAAGCAAAATCTACTTAATCCCCACAGAATTTTCTCCTGTAATGCAAAGAGAATCAAGTCATGAAATCTGAGACCTTCCTGAAACCACACTGATTACAAGATCACAGAGGAGCATATATTTGCATAAGCTACCAAGGGGAAAACGCACACACTGTCCAGCTCGTTGAAGAGATGCCAAACAGGGCGCCTGGGTGGCTCAGATGGTTGAGCGTCTGCCTTCGGCTCAGGTCATGATCCCAGGGTCCTGGGATCGAGTCCCGCATTGGGCTCTCTGCTCCTTGGGAGCCTGCTTCTCCCTCTGCCTCTCTCTCTCTCTGTCTCTCATGAATAAATAAATAAAATCTTTAAAAAAAAAAAAAAAAAGAGATGCCAAACAGATGACTAGCCGTGGCTAAAAAATAATGCCGGGACACATACCCAGAAGAACTATTACATGTGAGGAAGAAACAAACACTCTACCAATTTTTATGTGAGACCTGTGTAGCTCTTTTATTCTTCCTGTGTGTGTGTGTGTGTGTGTGTGTGTGTGGACACATGCTCGCACATTGCAGAAGACAGGGGGATGGGTACTTTGAAGCACCTTGGCAGAAATACAACCAAATATCTTCCAGTCTGTTGGCAGGATGATGATATGTTTTAGCTTAGTTACTCTTGAGCATAAAACCTCACATTTCTTCCAGATGCAAGTAAAAATACACATAGGCGTAAGATGGGCATAAGAATTGAAGCATGTGTCTACCATGTGCAAAACAGCTACATGTTTCAAACAGTTATAGCTTAGGAGTCATGGCAATTCCCTGTGCTGAACAATACTCAGTCCAGCCTTTATGAAGAACAAAGAAGGACTAAAAATAAACCCCAAGAGAAAATGGCTGAAAAAACAAGGCTTCCTGAGAAGGCATCTGGTTTTCCTTAGAATAACGGAAATTTTCTATTTAGAATAATCGAAACTCACCTCAACCAAATGATGGTATCTTTTCAATGTATGTCTTACTAAAACAAACTGCTAATGGAGATGTAACTACAAATGGTAAATTGGGGTGTTATGACTTAAATATGTGCATTCTGATTCCTCTGGTATTGTGATCGTTTCCACAGAGAAGGCAGACGATAGTGGATTAAAGCAGGAATTCTGGCACCAGAATGCATGGCTTCAAGTTCTCGGTCAAGTTAGTTAAACTTTCTGTGCCTCAGTTTCCTCGCTGCAAAATGAGGACAGCAATGGTACTACGGGAGGACCAAGCAACTTAGCATATGAGATGAGTACCCAGCACATAGTAAGTACCATCCCAGCATCTGCTGCTTCTCCAACTGCCACAAGTACTTCTACTCTTTCATTCCTCAGTCCAGTTACCAGTACTGATCCCATCAGGATATCACTAGGATTCAAAAAGGTATAGAATGTATGAAACAAGAGATCCCTGACGGTGAAATGAGCACTTAGGGGCTCATAATAATTAATTGGCAAAAATGCCAAATTTTGAAAATGATATATAACAGAAGCACAGCGAGTCATTTTATTTTTTTTTTAATTTTTTTTTAAAGATTTTATTTATTTATTTGACAGAGAGAGACATAGGTGAGAGCAGGAACACAAGCAGGGGGAGTAGGAGAGGGAGAAGCAGGCTTCCCACGGAGCAGGGAGCCCAATGTGGGACTCGATCCCAGGACCCTGGGATCATGACCTGAGCCGAAGGCAGACGCTTAACAACTGAGCCACCCAGACACCCTATTTTTTTTTTTTTTAATTCCGTTAAGGTGAGTGCAATTAGCTGGAAAGAATATGCCACCAATAGTTTTGAGAGAGCAAAACGAGTTTAGCTCTGTAAGGAGAATTGGTTAACTCTCCCAAGGAGCGAACATTCAACCACCGGCAGCAGTTACTCGCCACGAAGATTTAGCCCTACAGACAGCAATGAAAACAGACTTCATACAGGACAGCAATTCATGGTAATTACCAATCAACCAAGTCAGCTGACTAGGATTCCCATACACTTCCCATCAAATATATGGCTCTTCCAGCTACACTTTTGCTTATGATTTAAAATACTTTAAAATACTTACGTGTGGATATCATGGCTCTGGCAGTAACAGAGAAAATTAATGAGTCCTCATTCTGATATAATCCACTATTTAAAAATGGAAGTATTTAAAAATGAGCAGCAGCTCAAACCCACTGGACCAGAAAAACAAGGTTTCCTGGCTGGATCTCTTTGCAACTATAGAATCATCTCTATACCAGGAGATCCTAGAATTGAATCCCACTACATCCCCCATTACTCACTTCAATAATTTCTTATGAAATTACTGGAAGATTAACCTTACACACACACACACACACACACACACACATATATAAGTCTAGAACTCATTCTTGTAGAATCCTTACATCCTGAGGTTTTTTCAAAAAATTATTTATGTCAGCAGTTAGAGGCTAATGAAGTCATTAAATATAATAAAATTTAAAACCAGTTTAGCCACAGTTGGTTACCAAATATTCATGGATAAGGAAAATACATAGAACAAAAAAAAAATTTTTTTTTAAAGATTTTATTTATTTATTTGAGAGAGCGAGAATGAGAGAAAGAGAGAGCATGAGAGGGGGAGGGTCAGAGGGAGAAGCAGACTCCCTGCCAAGCAGGGAGCCCGATGTGGGACTCAATCCAGGGACTCCAGGATCATGACCTGAGCCGAAGGCAGTCGAGAACAAAAAATTTTTAAAAGCCATTCTGGTTTTACTACTAGTCAGACTGATGTTAACTCATAACTCATAACTCTGTCTCAGAGAATTGTCTCAGAGAATTCAGAAGAGATTTCTAGAAGTCATCTAATTTTAAAAATTGTGTATTTGTGGTGAACTTGGTTTTTATTAGTGTAAAAAGTTATCACGTCTGTAGATATGACATCTGAAAATGTTCCCTCTGGTGAAGAGAACCAGTGTGAGGTGACTGCATGCCCATCCCACAACCTGTAACACCTGTACCTGAAACTGTCCTTCATCCTGCACCTGAGGTTCTGCTCCAGAACGCAGGTGCAGTGGTGAGAGTCCTTAACCTAAATCTCCCACGCAGTCTAGCAAGAACAACAAAAATACACATTCTGACATATGGGTAATGGCATCTGCCAAACATACTACCATTGCTTCATTAAACTGTCATAATTTTAATCAACTCTATTTATATACACCCAATTTAAGAATCTCCCTAATAGACAAAATAGTGACCAAAACCCACTTTGGTTTATGGCAAATGCACTGTATCTCAATAAAACTGTTTAAAAAAAAAAAAATCCATATTACCATGGCAGCAGGAGCCACCCCCCACCCCCCACCCCCCGCCCAAAAGGACCAACTAAGGGTCTTTGATTGATAGTCTGCCCCTCAGCCATCCTTAAAATGCACATCACTGAGTTTACTTTACTAGATAAAGGCCTTCCCCATTTCCCCAGAGCCAGGGGAAATGCCTGAACCTTGGATTTGAAATTAAAGGCGATATAGCTAAGAGCTTACATGACAACTTCTACAAATAGATCCATTTAAAAAGAAATCCTCTCTAAAAGCATCTTCCCGACCATGTGACTTGATTACTGTCTAGGTAACTAAGTATTATTCCCTTATCCAAGAGGCTCTGAAAAAGCTACTGTAGTGAGAATTCAAGATAGAGAACATGTTCCTCAAATGTAAGGGAAAGTTGTCAGCGCATTATGGATGAGAAATGCTGTTGGTGAGTCCTCCTAAAAAAAAAAAAAAAAAGGAAAACTAGATTTTAAAAAGCTTCTGTATAGATTACTTGGCAACAGTGGCTGTTGCTTGCATTTCATGTCAAAGACAACCTCAAAATAAAGAGATTACCTAAAAGCTATTTGAAAACAAAAACAACACTAGTCTCCATTTCAGAAGATTTGTCACCGATGGAATGGCATGGATGGCCCTCTACTAATGCACACAGCAAAATTTATTGCACACCCACGCCTGGTTTTCCTTTTCTTCTTAATCGCTTACTCTTCTTGCTTCTAGAGAAAGAACCAAGATTCTGGATGGTAATGCCGTTTTGAGAATCAATAAGGAAACCTGATATCCAGGATAAGCAAAAGCAGATTAACCCCTTTCTGCGTCTTCCCTGCTGCTATTAATAAATATGTATAATGACACTTTGGCAGTTTCATAGCTATTCTTGTGCTCCGATGGCCAAAAAAGAAATAGTTCAAGCATTTATGTACGCTTCAATTGTATGCAACGAATTCAAGAAAAATCTCTATGTCATAAAAGGATATGTCAAGGTCTTGTCATTATAAAAAGTAGAGGATGCATGGGGCGCCTGGGTGGCTCAGTTGGTTAAGCGAATGCCTTCGGCTCAGGTCGTGATCCTGGAGTCCTGGGATCGAGTCCTGCATCGGGCTCCCTGCTCGGCAGGGAGTCTGCTTCTCCCTCTGACCCTCCCCCTCTCATGCTCTCTCTTTCTCTCATTCTTGCTCTCAAATAAATAAATAAAATCTTGAAAAAAAAATTATTAAAAAAATTAAAAAAAAGTAGAGGATGCAGAATGCAGTCACTAAACTATAACCTATATTTTAAATAAAATAAATTCACTAATTACAAACTGAGAACATTTTTTACTTACAAAAGAAGTCCACAATATTTTATACCACCATATAATTATTTGAGGGGTATTTTTTGCAAACAAAGTAAGTTAAATGATATCTTAAGAAACATTATTTGTGGGGCGCCTCGGTGGCTCAGTTGGTTAAGCGTCTGCCTTTGGCTCAGGTCATGATCCCAGGGTCCTGGGATTGAGCCCTGCATTGGGCTCCCTGCTCAGCGGGGAGCCTGATTCTACCTCTCCCACTCCCCCTGCTTATGTTCCCTCTTTCGCTGTCTCTCTCTGTCAAATAAATAAATAAAATCTTTAAAAAAAAATAAATAAAATAAATAAAAATAAAAAAATAAACATTATTTGTTTAATATGTTATACAACTTTTAAACTATTCAAGTGTTGAGCATTATGTTCACCATGGAGAAATCAGAAAATGAGACATGAGAAAGCTTGAATACAATTCAAGATAACAAGCAATTATCTATGGATACTGTTCAGGCTTATAGGAGCTACAAAGTTAGCATAAGCCAGGAAGGTCTCTGTTGTCTTGACAGTCATCATATTTAATATTTTCTAAGTGATCTCTTAAAGCTGTTCTCCACTAGAATATTTTTCCTGTCTTTGACACAGTCATTGTAGAAAAGAAAAAGATTAAGGCAGGATAAGAAAAAAAAAGGTATCTCTTTTTAAGTGATCTCTTAAAGCTGTTCTCCCTAGAATTTTGTTCCTGTCTTTGACAGAGTCATTGTAGAAAACAAAAAGATTAAGGCAGGATAAGAAAAAAAAAAAAAAAAGGTATCTCTTTTTCAAGAAAGACAATGAGCTAGAAATCTGACTTAGAAAAATGAGTGCAAAAGAAATCCAGAGATTCTGCCTGTAGCACATGCACCTGCTGGTTAAGCTGGGAATCCTTCATGGAGCTTCAACCCCAGGAAGGGAAGATGGATGTGAAGAGCAGGAGAAAACCTATTTGGCAAAAAAAAACAAAAACAAAAACAAAAACTCAGGCTTTCTCCTTGCTTCTATATCAACTTCACCAACATTCTATTTCCAGAAGTAACAGTGGCTATTTCAATTTTCTTAGAAAAAAAAAATTTTTTTTTTAAGATTTTATTTATTTGCGAGAGAGAGAATGAGACAGAGAGCATGAGAGGGAGGAGGGTCAGAGGGAGAAGCAGACTCCCTGCTGAGCAGGGAGCCCAATGTGGGACTCGATCCCGGGACTCCAGGATCATGACCTGAACCGAAGGCAGTCACTTAACCAACTGAGCCACCCAGGCGCCCCTTTTTTTTTTTTTTTTAATTTTCTTAGAAAATATTTTTTAATGAAAATTACACCACCATTCCACTAGAGAAAAAGGTTCCCTTGAGTCACAATAACTTCTCCCACCCTCAAGGAGACACTATCCCCTCTGGCAGCTGTAACCCAACACACAGCACTCTCTCCAATTCCTTTACCTATTTCTAGATTTCAACTTTGACCCATACTCCTTTGCTTTCTTACCATCTTTTTACTGCCCCTGTGGACATAATTTGAGACAATGATCCTTGAGTGCACTCAATTCACTTAAATGATGGGCAGTAACCAGTTGATCACCAAAGTCAATGCTGTATAACGGGCATCTCTGTACACACCCATCCTCAAGGATTAGGATTTTGATCCAAAGACAAGCTGGGAGTGCTCACATACAGTAGATGAGAAATAATTTGAGCTAATTAGACACTTGGCAGCTATTACTTTTGATTATTATCATAAAACATCAAAAAATTAGACCAAAGAAAATACTGTTAGAACAAATGATACTGGTGACTGGTCATGGTCTTTCATTGGTAATAAATATAATAAACCATATCTCTACCAAGATACCTATTTTTACTTTTTCATCCAAAAGAAATCTGCCTCATCCCACATCTATACATATTCTTGGTATATATAAAGAATTTAGCCATTCCTTTCCTAATGTTCTAAAACTCTTACTATGGCTATTTTCCTGAGATGTGAAAAGTAAAACAGGCTTTGTACTGGATGTGCCTCTACCATATTTTGCCCAAAGCAACTGACATTACTGACAAACCCACCCAAACACATAACCAAATTTGAGAGAAATACATAAAGGGTCTTTGGGTAGACCACCACTTCAGCTTAAGAATAAGACTTTATAAAAGAGTGATTGCTAGATACGTCAAAAACTAATTAGGTATGCATAAAATAAGTCTAAATAAAATACATTCCAGTTTTCCTGGCTATCCTATCATACATAATATAGAATATATGGTAGATAATATGGTGTGAAAGTCAGCTCGGGAGTTAAGTAACCTAGATTTTAACCGTGGCTCTATTGTTCCTTACTGTGTTATCTTCAGCCAATTATATAACCTCTCTATACCTCAGTTTCCTGTCAAGTTTCATAATAATTATATTTATAATCACAGGTCGTTTTGAGCACTGAATACATATAAATTCATGTGCCTGTCCCATCATGAGCAATAAATATCATTGGTTACTATTATTAGTATTACAATACTGATTAGAGCCTATTTCACTGGCAACCAATTAAGCTGAAAACTGGCAGCCTTCAGCTCAAGACCAAAAAAAAGCTAGCTACCAGTAAAAGAGTGAACTGCATGGTTTATACTTATTTGCTGCTACTCATCAATCCCAGGTCACCTTGTCTGAAGAATCTAGATCCACAGTTTGTCACAGTCAAAATGAAAAGATTTTGTTCCCGAGATATTCTGATCGGTTGAAGCTTAATGTTACAATTCTTTTAAAAGTTCGTATCAAACACATAAAAGTTCTTCCTAAACTAAGGGGCAAATTTAGAATTTAATTTTTAAATGAACTGGAAATAAATGTAAGTGAAAGATGAGATTAACATTTCTTACTAAGGGGACAAAAATATCTTTTTTTTTCCTGCTTAAAGCTTTTATCTTTGTAACCTTTGAAGAAAAGTTTTTAATAGAACTTTAAAATCAGGATTATGTATCTATCTGACTGGAATAAAACTACCTTCAACAGGGCATAGAATGTCCTTGCAGATAATACAAATCACTATCTTAAGGAAAGATCACGGACATAGATTTCATTTTACTCTAAATATAAAATTGCAGTTGACAGCAAAATTCACACTGTGAGAATCCACATAGGATAAACAATTTATTTGTTGAAGAGACAACATATAAATTGCAGGGGAGAGGGGGGCGCCTGGGTGGCTCAGTCAGTTAAGCGTCTGCCTTCAGCTCAGGTCATGGTCCCAGGGTCCTGGGATCGAGCCCCGCATTGGGCTCCCTGCTCCGTGGGAAGCCTGCTTCTCCCTCTCCCACTCCCCCTGCTTGTGTTCCCTCTCTCGCTGTGTCTCTCTGTCAAATAAATAAATAAAATCTTTAAAACAAAACAAAACTAGGCAGTCTGGGTGGCGCCTGGGTGGCTCAGTCGTTAAGCGTCTGCCTTCAGCTCAGGTCACGATCCCAGGGTCCTGGGATCGAGCCCCGCATCGGGCTCCCTGCTCGGCGGGAAGCCTGCTTCCCCTCTCCCACTCCCCCTGCTTGTGTTCCCTCTCTCGCTGTGTCTCTCTCTGTCAGATAAATAAATAAAATCTTTAAAAAAATAAAAGTAAAATAAAAAAAACTTGAGGGGTGCCCCCATGGCTCAGTCTGTTAAGCGTCCACTTCTTGGTTTCAGCTCAGGTCATGATCCCAGGGTCCTGGGATCGAGCCCCACATCGGGCTCCCTGCTCGGCGGGAAGCCTGCTTCTCCCTCTCCCTCTGCCCTGCCCCCAACTCATGCTCTCTCTCAAATAAATAAATAAAATATAAAATTTAAATTTAAAAAATTCTAAAAAATATAATAAATTGCAAAGGAGAATAAAAAAAGAAAGATATGAGGAAACCAACAGATTTTAGAAGAGACTTTTTAAAACTCATTTAAAAAAACTTCAAATAGGCAAATTAAACTGCAGGGATACAAGCTCAGGTGATAAGACAATAAACAAAAGTGAGGAAATTATAACCATAAATGTCACAATACTACTTACAAGTCTCTAAGAGGAGGAGGGAGGGGCTCGGGTTTGGGAAGTAGCACACAGAAGGCTGGTCAAGCTCTATTTCTTGAATTGGATAGTGGTTATAGGGTATTCACCTTAGCAGTTTCTGTGCCAGTGTTGTATTTTACAACTTAAAAAGGTTTTAGGGGCTCCTGGGTGGCTCAGTCAGTTAAGCGTCTGCCTTCGGCTCAGGTCATGATCCCAGGGTCCTGGGATCCAGCCCTGCATCGGGAATCCCTGCTCAGCGGGGAGTCTGCTTCTCCCTCTGCCCCCACACCCCCACCCCCATCAGGCTCCTTTGCATGCTCTCCCTCTCAAATAAATAAAATCTTTAAAATTTTTTTAAATTTAAAAATAATAAATAAAAAGTTTTGAAAAAATCACAATCTAAAAGTAGCTATTTCATATTTTTTATGCAAATATATTCCTTTTCCCACATTCATACTCACACCCTTAAATAAATGCATTGCACCTGAGTTTCACAAATAAAGGTTCTATGACACCTGAGCAGAGTCATTTACTAGATTGGTATCTAGCCATTGTTTAAATCTGGCCTCATGATTTTTTTTTAAGATTTTATTTATTTATTTGAGAGAGAAACAGAGAGAGAGACCACAAGCTGGGTGAGGGGCAGAGGAAATCTCAAGAAGACTCCTTGCCCCAACAAGGAGCACCATGCAGGGCTCAATCCCATAACCCCAAGATCACGACCTGAGCTGAAATCATGAGTCAGATGCTTCATGGACTGTGCCACCCAGGCACCCCGATCTGGCATAATGATTTTGATTTTGATTTTATATCATCAAAAGGATTAGAGTTTTGTCTTGATTTCATATACCCTTCATTTATTTCACTTCCAAAAGAAAAGGACAAGGGCACCTAGGTGGTGCAGTCCATTCAGTGTGGGATTCTTGGTTTCGGCTCAGGGTCATGATCTCAGGGTCGTGAGATGGAGCCCTGGGTGGGGCTCCATGCTCAGTGCACTCAGCATGGAGTCTGCTTGAGATTCTCCTCCCCTTTCTCTCTGCCCCTCCCACATGTGCTCATGCTCTCTCTCTCTCTCGCCCTCACTCCCTCTAAAATAAATAAATCTTAAAAAAAAAAAAAAAACAGCACTCTTAGGAAAGGCATTATGGGCTTAATTTTATTCCTCTGAAATTCTTATGTTGAAGTCCTAACCCCCCAGTATCTCCAATTGTAACTGTACTTGAAGACATAGTCTTTAAAGAAGTAATTAAGTTAAAATGAGGTTGTTAGAGTAGGCCCTAGTCCAACACGAAGAATCGTCTGTTTAAGGAGAAGAAATTAGAGGGCTCCTGGGTGGCTCAGTCAGTTGGGCTTCTGCCTTCGGTCATGATCCCAGGGTCCTGGGATTGAGTCCCGCATCGGGCTCCCTGCTCAGAGGGGAGCCTGCTTCTCCCTCTCCCTCTACCCCTCTCCTCCTCATGTGCTCTCTCTCTCTCTCTCTCAAATAAATAAAAAAGAAGAAGAAGAAATCAGAGCACAAACACACACACAGGGAAAACCTTGTAAAGGCGTAAGGAGAAGAAGGCACCATCTACAAGCCTCCGAGGAGACCAACCCAGCTAACACCTCAGTCTTGGCCTTCTGGCCTCCAAAATTTAAAGAAAATACATCTCTGTTGTTTAAGCCACTCTGTGGTACTTTGTGATGGCGGCCTTAGCAAAATAATACAGAAGGTAAAAAAAATTTTTTTGGAAAAAGTAGTAGAAAGAAGAGGAAAAATATGAAATGCTACAATTTTAGCTCCTAATGTATAGTGAAAAGAAAAGCGTAAGAAAATTCTGAGCCATTGGTAAAGAAAAGAGAACTAACAGATTCCATGTAAGAAGAAACACCCCAAAGAGTGAAGCACAAAGGGCAAGACCCAAGAGAACCAGCAGGAAAATAACTGGCTACTAACTGAATTGATGGGGCAGGATTCAGAGCTTTCAATGTGGTTCCTGGAAAAAACCCAGAGGAGAATTTTGAGTTAGATTTTTAAAAGGACTAGAAACAAATGGAGGTGATGGGTGAGATCCAAGTGGTTTTCTTGAAGGGAGAAACGTCTTCTGGCCCAAAGGTTTGAATGAAGTTTGGATTTATTATTTCCCTGGTTTAATAGGCTTGGGGGGTTAGGCAAACCATCAACCAAGAAAACGCAATTCTCAGACTAGAAAATCAGCAAAGATTGTGCAGAACATCAGAGCTCTAGGTGTTATATATACCCGTGTTGTCTAATGATCTCAGAGTGGAGTAAGCTTTGTTGATGAAGTTCAAGTCTCCTGAAAAGGGATATTACTGTAGCAACAGAAGATAGCTTTTTGCTAGGTCTGCCCTCCACGCTCATATATGCATTTCATTATTCCACTGACAGGTATAAATGGAAATTGATAGTGAAATGACTGTTTCTTTTCCTCTTTAATTTAACAAAAGAATAAGATATACTCTGCATTCAGAAAAGCATCCTACAAAATAAGGAAGTGAAGCCAAATAAACAGGGAAGAGAACAGAAGCCCAGAGATTCTAAATCTCAGTAATTTTTTCCAACTCCAAACAAAATGGCACCATTCTCCTATGTCTTACTGGAAAAATCCTGACATCCTTTCTGCAGTAAGACAGTGCAATACATCAACCAACCATTCAGCCAGCCTGTCTTAATAAATTTAGAGTAACTTTCTGGAAGTACTGGTATAATTATTATAATTAGTTCACTTATAAAAATTAACAGATTTTGTTTTAAGTCTTTATCAGAGATGTCTATACATGATATAGAAATCTTGCTTACTATACTGCAGGTTATGTATGATAGCAACTATAAAAAAATTAAAATATAAATATGTGCATAGGACAAAACAATACTAAAAGGACATACAACAAAATGAAAACAAAGTTTACCTCAGTGATGAATTTAAGGGTGATTTTTCATTTTTTCCCCCACTTTTCTCTCCTTTAAGTTTACTAAAATGAGTCTGTGTCAAATTTATATTCAGAAAAAGAAAGCAAATATATATAAATGGCATTATAATTCTTATAAAGCAAAACAGGTAGTCCGACACTGTTTAGAAGAAAATAAACACATGGTTAAAACATCATACTATACAATGGGCCTAAAGAAAACCCTGGGTGGGATTTGGTCTCACATGTCCTCAGATGACATCATCAGTAGACTGGACAAAAATATACATTCCTATGCCTATAACTGGAAGAGGCTTTTATTTACAAGTCACCTTTTCAGAGCTTACCTGACAAGAACCAGTGTCCTGCGATTTCTCTCACCACGGATTTAAAAACCCCTGGGGCTTTCTCTGTAGACCTAATAAATTTACCACTTTACCAGGGAAATGTCTTTTTCAACTGAATGCAAAGTCATGTATCCACCCTGGACCCAAGATTTTACCTCTTGTTTCTCAGGGCTAGCCTTAAAGGCAAATTCAGAAATTATTTTCTGTGACATATTCTAAAAAAGAACCCCTTGTGCTACATTAATCCCATAAAACCTAACTCCAACAATTCCTACAGTACACTAAGAATTCTTTCTCTGATAACTAAAGGTTTTTATTCACAAGTGGGTGATACACTTTCTTGAAGAATTCTGAAATATAAAAACCCCAAGACTGTTCATTAGAAGTATCAATGAAAATTAAAATCAGAATCAGTATTTTAAAAATTCTCAAAAAATTTCCCCCAGAGGAAAACAATTTTACTTAACTTTTTTTTTATTATGTTATGTTAATCACCATACATTACATCATTAGTTTTTGATGTAGTGTTCCATGATTCATTGTTTGCGTATAACACCCAGTGCTCCATGCAGTACGTGCCCTCTTTAATACCCATCACCAGGCTAACCCATCGTCCCACCCCCCTCCCCTCTAGAACCCTCAGTTTGTTTCTCAGAGTCCATAGTCTCTCATGGTTTGTCTCCCCCTCCGATTTCCCCCCCTTCATTCTTTCCTTCCTGCTATCTTCTTCTTTTTTTTTTTTTTAACATATAATGTATTATTTGTTTCAGAGGTACAGGTCTGTGATTCAGTTTGACTTACTTTAACTTCCACCGTCTTCCCTCCATGTTCAACGTGTCTCTCTACGTATTCAGAGGACAGCAAATCGCTGTAACAAACAGAAATGATGATTAAAGAGGACCTTGAAAATGTAAATCATCTGAAAATTGCCAAGTGTACACATACCAGCTTTATGATTCTTTAGCTCATTCTTTAAAACAAACAAAAAAAACTGTATAGGTCTCTTTCTCTCTCTCGTTCTCTCTCATTCTCTCTCTTTCTCTCTCTCTCTCTCTCACACACACACACACCCTAGTACTTCTAAAAAAGTATGAGGTTAAATCACCTGTCACCCCATTGCTTGCCAGAGCTTATTCCTCTGACCTAGTTCAGTTCTAGGAAACTATCATAAGCTCATCATTATTTGCAAGACATCTCATTCTTCCCATTTTTACTTTAGCTTTTATAAAATAGTTCTGATTTGCTATCACACTCTACCATTTTTAATGTGTGATATTTTAATCTAACAAAATATTCCTCTCTATCATGAAAACATTAAAAGGGAGCAAAGAAATATAGAAGAAATGAGAAGGAATACACCTTGAGCATTTTTAAATAATCTTTTTTGAAATCGCTCCTAAACAACCTTCTTGTACCACTTAAAAATGTTTACATTTTCTTAAATATGCTTCCCTTTAATTCCACAGATGTGAAAAAATTCCCCTTTTAATGGTGGTGCCTCGAGACACAACTTCCATAAGTCTTAAAGTCTTAAGATTTTTAAAGCACTAAAATATAAATAAAATTAACATCATTAAATAAAAATAATTATGAAGCTATGCATTTCTTTTTTTAAGATTTTATTTATTTATTTGAGAGAGAGACAGTGCAAGCAGGAGTAAGGGCAGAGGGAGAGGGAGAAGCAGGCTCCCCACTGAGCAGAGAGCCCGACATGGGGCTCAATCCCAGGGCCCTGGGATCATAACTTGAGCGAAGCAGACTCTTAACCAACTGAGCCCCAAAACTTAAATTTCTAAATTTACTCCATCAATAGATGTTCAGCCAACTAAAAAATCTTTTTCACAGTGCTCTGAAGTTCACCATGCCAAAAGTATCCCAATCATTTAAAAAATGTGAATTTCTGGGGCACCTGGGTGGCCCCAGTGGGTTAAGCATCCAACTCTTCTCCCTTGATTTCAGCTCCAGTCAGGACCCAAGGTCGTGAGATTGAACCCTGTATCGGGCTCCATGCTGGGTGTGGAGCCTACTTAAGATTATTTCTTTCTTCTCCCTCTGTCCCTCCCCACACCCTCACCCTGCTCTTGCATGCGCACACGCTCCCTCTTTCTCTCTTAATCTGAGTGCATAGGCCTGCCATGATAAGCACCATGCCTACACTTGCTTGAAAGGTAAACAGAATGATCAAGCATGTGTTATATTAACGCAGGCACCATAATCAATTTCCTATAGTATCTGATCCCTACATTACCATTTAGGAAATCTATAATTATAGTCTAACTCCTTGTTTCATTTATCTTTGGAATACATTTTCCTAATGATGTTATGGGGGAGCAAGATGCAGAAGACACAACTAAAAGTGGCTTAAATAATTTATAATTTGTTTATAGGACATTTTTATCTTATTTCTTGTTAGAAATTCCAGGACAGGTGTAATGTGAATTTGCTTCTGCTAATCTCCAGGTCTGTTAGATGAATAAATTTGAAGTTTACAAAATAAATGCAAACACTTCTAAGATGTTTTAAATATAGATAAGTAACTAGTAAACAAATTTTGTTAGATGTGGCAGAATGCATAGGATGGGTAAGTATAGCTAAGAAGATCATGTATGCATTACACATTGATAGAAAGGGATGGGTGACCAAATGATATCTAATATTCATGAAGCACCTGGGTAATAAATGTTCATGATATAATAAATACACAAAAGATACTAAATATCCAGGATACACTATACATAAATACTATTTATGACTTTTTAATTCAATCACCTATTGGTGACACAGAGGGCTTCTCAACCTCCACAGTACTGACACTTTGGGCCAGATAATTCCTTGTCTTGGGGAGTATCTTACACACTGCAGTATGTTTAGCAGCATCCCTGGCCTCTACCCACTAGGTGCCAATTGCATCACACAGACACACCAGTCATGACTATCAACAATGTCTCCACACATTGCCAATGTAGACTCGGGGGTAAAACTGCTTTGGTTAATAAACTCTGCTGACACCCATTTCTGCCCCATGTTTTCTTTGCCCAAAAAACACAAATAGAATTCATGACTGTTCATCAAGCTAACCGGCAATTTACAGCTCCCGACCAAGCCTACTTATCTCTGTGTCACTCAGAACCAGAAAATGGGTGTCATTAGCTTGAACTACCTTCCACCTATGGAGCTTGCCCAAACCTCCACTCTGGTCCTTGAAAGCACATCATCAGCAGGGAGGGCAGATGCAGCAGAGAGAGAAGCAGAACTTAGGAACACCGCGTACCCCAGGTTTAGCTGGAGGGATCCTTCCATCCAACTTGCACCCTATACTAAGGTTGCTAACCCACCCATTTCTTCCTTCTTGCTTCTCACCATGTCCTTCAAATTAATTTAGCAAACCATGTGACTTGAAGATTTTAATTTGGTCTGTGGGGGCTAGCTTGCCTGGTAGTATACTTGTGAGCTACTACCTATTACATCAAAGTAATTGCCCACCAGACATCAGGGCAGTTCCAGAGTTAGTTGGTGTGCTGGCTCAGCACATGGATGTGACCAGACATAAGTTCACCTTCTGCTCCGCCACCAACACGGTGAGTGACCTGTCCTCCTCACTGCAATTCTAAGCATCTCACGTAGGTAAAAAATATCCCAAGGTAGAAAAGCCCTGAATTTCTTTAAAGGAATCCGTAAACTCTTCACAAAAAGCCCCTAGCATCCATCTTCTCAAGTATGTCTTGCCAGAATTACCTTACTGGGCCTCACCAAAACAACTCCTTTGACCATGCCTTTGAACAATCAAGTTTTCCTTCTCCAGAGCCTTGCATGAACATCATGAGTACTCAGAGCTGAACAATGTTCAGGGGAAGGAGGGTGGTAGAGAGAAGAGCTATTGTGCAGCCAGCCAACAGTTGTCTTTCTTTTCTTGTCTTTCTTTCCTTCTTTCTTTTTCTTGTCTGTCTTTCTTTCTTTCTTGTCTTGTCTTTCTTTCTTTCTCTTTCTTTCTTCTTTCTTTCTCTTTCTTTTCTTTCTTCTTTCTTTCTCTTTCCTTCTTTCTTTCTTTTCTTTCTTTCTTGTCTTTCTTTCTTTCTTGCCTTTCTTCTTTCTTGCCTTTCTTTCTTGCTTGCCTTTCTTTCTTTCTTGCCCTTTTTTTCTTTTCTTCTCATTGGGATATGAGATAGTATTTCACAAATTTCAAAGGACTTCTAACAAAAGTGAAGCTGCATGACAGAAATCTGCCTCGAGCAAAACACGTCACAGTTCCAGCATCCACATCTTGCCCAGTTACCCACAGCCATACCCTACACAGGAGAGGTACCAGCCAAATGTTAGCGAAGGATTGGCTCCCAACCTTGTATGGGTCTCAACTTGCCAGAAGTGGGGGAGGAAATGTGCCATACACAGGTAGTGTTTATTAGCAGAACCAACTATTATTCCCTCTCTTGGGAATCTGAACAAGTAAATTCACAAAAAATTCATTCAAGGAAAGAGAGGCAGAGAGTCAAAAATGAGCAGACACTTGAAAGAAATGGAGGTGTGCCAGTGGGGAATACCAGAGCAAAAGCCCCCAAATCTCTGCTGCTCAGGTCCTGGGATCCAGAACAGCCCATCCCTGATGCTGAGTATCTGTGGGATCCTTTCTCCATCAGTCACATGAGTAAATCCCATCATTGGAGCTAGTTTGAGCGAGATTAAAAGCAAATAGGTATAATATCATTTAGAGAAGTCATAGTGGTAGTAGAAATAGTAACAATAATTTTTAAAAAACAACTTTTGAGTCTTCCAGGTTTGAAAAGTTCAAGGGAATATTTTCCTTTGAATTATAAAATCTAGGAATTAAGAGAGTATGAGTCACCACACGAATATAATTACAGCAAAGAAAACCCTCTGCTCAGGAATTACGCAGCTATTTTAATCAAGCTTCTACACCTACAAGTAGTGTTGGAAAGGGCTCCATGTAATTTAAACTAAAAACAGCCCAGCCAATTGGGTTTTGTTTGTTTGCAGTATTGTGGAAGTCGGCTAAGTATTGTTATTTTAATTATTAGGCTGAAAAACCTTCTATTTAAAATGTCACTCTTCCTCTACTGAAGATAAAATCTTTACTACCATCTACTTAGAACCTAAGCAGATTTTCTTGAGGCCTCCTAAGGCAGAGATAATCAAAATCACCTTAAGTTCTTTTCCTTAGATTGTCATTGTTTATTGTTAAGTAGGGATCTACTTAAATAATTTCAAGTGTAGGAAAATGGAGGATGATCTCCTTAACATTGAGAATTTTTTTTTTTTTAAGATTTTATTTATTTATTCATGAGAGAGAGAGAGAGAGGCAGAGGGAGGAGCAGGCTCCCAAGGAGCAGGGAGCCCGATGCGGGACTCGATCCCAGGATTCTGGGATCATGACCCGAGCCGAAGGCAGACGCTTAACCATCTGAGCCACCCAGGCGCCCATCATTGAGAATTTTTATTTTACTGTAAATTGATAAGGTAGAATTTACTCCATGTTAACTAACAGCTTACTCAAAACTGATGTGTGAATCCTAACTTGTGAATTTTCAAAGAGGAAAGTGAAAATCATTTTCAATCAAATTCTAAAGGCCACTTGTTTTATGAAGAAAGTAAGGAGATGTTTTTAAAATTAGAAATGTATTCTGAGGCCTTTTTTTCATTCACATGCCATAATAAGCCTGGTGTAAGCAAAACAAACACAATGTAAACATTCTCAGTCGTAATAATGATTACTCTTTGTCTAGCGGACAACTGTCATGAATCAGAGGCAGCTGGTTTAGTACAAAGATGCTGGAGCTTAAAAACAAAACTAATTATTTTGATTTCCTATCCAAACTCTGCCATTTACTTGCTGTGTGACCTTGGTCAAGTTATTTAATCTCTATGACATAATTTGCCCATGTCTAAAATGGAGATAATATGAAGTTGGTAGGTATTAAACCGGAACGTAGATGAAATCCCTCCCGCATCCTGATTTCAATCACTCCAACCCCCATTCACCATCTCCTATCCATCTTTCCCTAGAACTTTCACTGTAACTATTTGAAGACTTTTTTTTTTTTTAAAGATTTTATTTATTTATTTGACAGAGAGAGAGACAGTGAGAGCAGGAACACAGCAGGGGGAGTGGGAGAGGGAGAAGCAGGCTTCCCGCAGAGCAGGGAGTCCAATGTGGGGCTCGATCCCAGGACCCTGGGATCATGGCCTGAGCCAAAGGCAGACGCTCAACGACTGAGTCACCCAGGCGCCCCCTATTTGAAGACTTTTAAACCATGAACCCTACCTACCACTTTTTCACTGTCCTACCCTCCATCCTGTCCACCTAATTGAGTTTATCTTCCATGCCCTGTCATGATAATCACTCCCTTGTATACACTCAAAACTTCCTTACTCCTCTCACTCTGCTCTCTCCACTATGCTCACTTGGCCAAAACTCAACTATGAGAAAAGTTAACTCTTCTCATAATCAGTCTGTCCTCGAAAAGCAGAAGATCCTGAATGGTGACACGATGAACTTATGACAATTATCAAGTGGTCCCCCTTAGCACAACACTGCCCATAAATCCAATAAATTTTCCTAGTCAATTTACTCTAAGAAGACCTTCCCAAACTTTTCTCCTCAAAGTATTCCTTCACGGTCACTGATGTTGATGATCTCAATTCTGTACTCACTGAGAAAATAGAAACAGAAAAAGACCACTTCATCTTTCCAATTGACACAGCAACTGGCACCCCTGTTTCTGAACTAGTCTCTCCAAGGATGTGAAAGAGGCATCTTAAACTCAACATGGCTACTGCATAACTCTCTCAGCGAAATCCCAATATTCAATTCTGCCTTCAAAATAGTAATACATTTACAGTAAAGAAAACTGGGGCACCTTAATCAAGGGATCAGTAAACATCATCAATAATGGAAGAAACCAAAATCTTGTGCTCCTGAAGTAATACACTGAGAAGGATGCATCATTTATAGTATCCCCACTAAAAACACCAAAGGAAGAAACAAATGAATGAAGAAACCTGAACCAGCATTAGATTTTCAAAAAATAGCCTCAGAGCAAAGATCTAATTGAAGGTACTGTGAGTAAAATGTGACCTCGGGATCAAGATCGAATCAAAGGATATGGCTGTAAGACCCTTTGTTAAGACCTCAGAAAGACATAAGGCTGCTTTGCCTGGACTATATCATCTATATAAAAGAGTTTCTAAGATTCTCAAAGGCCTGCCTACCAGATCCTCAGCTACACAAAAGAGTTTCTAAGAATCTTAAAGGCACTGTCTCATGGCATCTTACCTCAAAGTCCAAAATAAGGACAGGCCTATCCCAAAAAGATGGGTGGCTGTGGTTTTGTTCAAATGGGGTAAATCCCAATGAATTCACATAGAACCCACCAATGGAACAGCCACCAGCTTGAGTTAAAATGGACAGTCAATTCAAATTTTTTACAGTCAGGAAGCAGACCTAGAAAGATACTTACGTTAAGGCCTAGCCCCATTTCTTAGGGAAAAGCAACAGTGACTCAAAGACTATAGCCAACAACCACAGGCAATCACTCCCAGGAAGCAGAATAGAGCCTTAGCCACATATTCCCTTTCCCCAAAACAGGGGAAGCTGGTGACATACACCTGGCTGAATATCAGAATTTCAATGGACTGGTGAAAGCTAGGTTCCTCCTATTTCCTCCCTTTTTAAACAAGAGTATTCATTGCAGTCGTCCTGTCCTTATCTCTCCTTTGTAACTCGAGTGTGTGTAGGACATATAACTTGTCTTTCTAGTTCAAGAGTCTGTACCTGCATCACATCATCTAAGAAGTGGACTGAACCCCAGGACCTGATTCAGATGATGAGAACCTGAGCCCTGAGTTTGAGCCTGATACTATAATGGAATGAGATTTTTCAGGAGTGTACGGAGGAATTTACCGCATTTGCATTTGTGAGAAATATAAATAATTTGTGGTGCAAGGATGGACTGTGGTTATTTAAAGATGGCGACAAATTCTTTGTCACTCTTCTTACAGCCAAGTGGAGACCATTTCTCCTCCCCTTGAATCTGAGCTGGCCCTGTAGCAAATATAATGAGGCAGAAGTAATATTGTGTAACATGTGAGATTCCCAGCTTCTACGCATGTACAATTCTCCATCTTTGAATCTCTGAATCCAGCTGTCATGCCCCAAAAAAGCCTAAGCAAGCACATAATAAGATGCTTGTAGAGAAGAACCAGAGTCCCTAGCTGACAGCCCCAGCTGAATTCCCAGCCAACACTGGCACCAATTTCCAACCATGGGATTGAGGCCATTCTGGATTCTCCAGATTTAACAGTGGCCCCAGCTATTACTACAGGAAGCAGAGCTTTCCAGTCAACCGAAAGAATTATACAAAATAATACACTAAGGCAATAGGCTGGTCATGTCTGCTTATTCTAACCATTCAGTAATTATTAATGGTGTACAAAACTAACATCATGTTTTCCTTGGAACAGGCTCCAAATGAGCCCAATGTAACTTACTTTGGGTAATATAAATACAAAAGTATCATAAAAGTTTCAAATATGAGTATAATCCATCCAGTAAAATAGGGAAAAGCTCCATCGAGTCACGATGGAAAATTAGAGATTTTGTTTCGTTTCAAAACTTTTCAGAAGAACAGAATTAGGAAAATGGAAGATTTAAGAATTCAAATTTCAGGGGCGCCTAGGTGGCTCAGTCGGTTAAGCATCTACCTTCGTTTCAGGTCACGATCCCAGGGTCCTGGGATCAAACCCCACATTGGGCTCCCTGCTCGGCGGGAACCCTGCTTCTCCCTCCCCCACTCCCCCTGCTTGTGTTCCCTCTCTCACTGTGTCTCTCTCTGTCAAATAAATAAATAAAATCTTTAAAAAAAGAATTCAAATTCCATTATCTTATATAAGAGGTATAAGAAATTAGAAGCTTAGAAAAAAAAATGCTCTTCCAATTCTCTCCACTTTATGCATTCCTCCTCCCATTTCATCTTCTCTTTTGTTTTCTTACTCATGTAGCCAAAAATTAGCCTCCAGATCCTCTTTGAAAACTAATGTCTTTGCTGAGAATCCTCACTACAGAAAATGGATAAATGTCCTGGCTCTTCATATCAGTGAGAATTAATCATCCATTCTTCAGCCCCAGTTTGTGCCAGAACTGTTGTCTATATCCTCAATATGTAATAACTAGTATTTAAAATTCTTATTTTGTTTAAACTAAAGGGAAACAACAAAAATAAAAGCTTACTTAAGATCTGCCTTTTGGATGAAAGATTCATTTTGCTCCTTTCCAAATTATAAATATGACAATTCCTTCTTGCTTATGAACATACAAGGGATTTTCTTTCTACCCGGTGCCTAACGGTGAGGCTATTTTAGTTAGGCTCTACTGAGGAAGTCATAATCTGATGAAAATTTTCAAGCAGCTTTCTGTGTATATCAGAACTAAGGCATTTAGACTAAATGTGATTAGGTCACAGTTGAGTTGGGCACTATTATTAATATTCCTCTTTATTTATTTTTTTTTTATTTTTATTTTTTTTTTTAAAGATTTATTTATTTATTTATTTGAGAGAGAGCACATGAGAGGGGGGAGGGTCAGAGGGAGAAGCAGACCCCCTGCTGAGCAGGGAGCCCGATGCGGGACTCGATCCAGGGACTCCAGGATCATGACCTGAGCCGAAGGCAGTCGCTTAACCAACTGAGCCACCCAGGCGCCCAATATTCCTCTTTATAAAAAGATTCCTACTAAGGCAAAGGTTTCCAGGGAAAGCCTGGCTTTGCCCCAGAATCACAGGATTTTTGTTTTAAATTGCCTGGGAACCACCCCCAACCCACCTACCAAGTCGAAGTCTCCTAGGTATCTCCTGACATACAAAAAATGTTACCAGGGCATAGAAGTATAATCAAATTAAGTCTACAAATAGTCTAGTAAAATTTTATTAATATAACAGTATGTTGGTATATTCTGATCATTGTGACTCATTACCACACTGAAAGTCAAAGATACTAGGGAACACATTGCAGCAAAGCAATAAAAAGCAGTCTCTGGTGAATCTTATGGCACATTATCAACAGAGGGAGACATGAAAGCCAAATCAAGAACTAATTTTTTAAAAAGAAAATTGACAGAATTACTCCAAAACTTACTTAGATTTCCAAGAGCATCCTAGAAATGAAAGGTTTTGGTATTTTTAAAAAGCTGCAGTTCTTAGATGTTGTTCAAATAAAGTACATTAAAGATTTCCATTTTTATAATATTACTTGAAAATCATACTCAACAAGGTAGAGCTTGCCTCAAATTCTCTATTGCTATCTGCCTAATCAGCATTTTTACCATCTTTGTCTCCTTCCCCTCCACATCCATATGCTGGAGATAAGACCACATCCCTCAGCCAGACTCCATTGTCAGAAATAAAGAGCTCAGTGCTAAAAGTGAGACTGTTCCCCACCCCTTCCTATGTGACCTCATAAGCTGGAGTCTAGTGGGAGTCCCAATTCTGCCTGTTCCTAGCAAGACAGCATCTACCTACCATCAACCCACACAGCCTCATCATGGCCATATGCTCTCAAAATCATTACGGTTAACCTAATTAGGGCTATTATCCTAGTTCATGTCTGTTACCTAATGTCTGTTAGGTTCCCAAATCATCCCTCATCTCCAGATCTCTAATCCCCATATGGCTCTGTCCCCTCATCCCACCACTCCCCAGCTCCAGATGCCCTTTGATGATGCCCTCTGGAACTCACAAACTGCCACTACCAAAATCTCCAATCTCTTCCTTGAACACTTCCTTCACCATCTCCCTCTGAGAATCAGTTCTCCACTGCAGAAACTGCTTTTCCTGCACCCATTTAAGTGGGGGCTCTACATCATAACTAAGGGGATCCCGTGAAGAGAGGGGAAAGACATCCTCCATGTTTCTCATTGCCATGTCATACCATTCTCACACATATCATTAAAAATCACCCCTCTTTGTATCTCCTATCATCAGACTATCACTGATCCTTACGCAATTTATTGATTCCTGGTCACTTTCCCTCACTCCCTGAAGATTTTAGCTTCTAGTTTATGATCACATACTCAAACACTACTCCTGTTGCAATTATTGGTGATTTTGATATTTACCTAGGTGAACCTTGTAATTCTTCTCAGCTCCTTGATCTCATCTCCTCTAATGATCTTCTCCATTCTTTTACCTACCATATTCTCAATTCCAAGGCTCTCACTCTCTGACCAACTTCTGTCCTAGGCTTTCTCCTTCAATACCCCATTTCAGTTCTTTGACCCCAATGAGACCTAATCCACTGAACTTGCTACCATTTCACCATCCCTCACCTCCCTCATGTCTCATACCTTTCCCTGCTCAGCTTCAATTCAATCTTAATATTTACTGCTTTGTAAATTTCCCTACCCATCTCCTAACACGTGATTCTTTCTTGGCTAAACCAATGCCGGTTTAAAAAAGCTCTAGAGGCACCAGGCCTACTCAGTACAACTGAATGAAGCTGAAGAACAGTCTATCATCATGTAGACTGTTCACGTTACAGTGATGAACACTAACCTCGATGGGTCCCCTAAAACACTCTGGCAATCATATTTTATTTTCCTAGGACATTTACTCTCCCAACTGTGCCACAATACCTTTTCATACCCTCTCTCTTTCTCTTTCAAACCTTCAAAGTCTATTTTGAGAAGATGACTTTGCTGCCTATCAAAAGATAAGTTCCATAGATTCCCACCACATCTCTGCACCTACCACCATCTGCACTCATGCTCAGACTTCCCTCCTGTTCTAGGGATTAGCTGGCCAGGTAATTATCCAAAGTCAATCCCCCTATTCATGCACCATAATCCATCCCTTCTTGCCTACCCAGGGACACAGCACCAGATATTATCCCCTCCTGCGTCATCAAATTCTCCCTCTCTATTAGATCTTTTCCGTCACCATATAAACTTTGTTAGTTCTCCCATTTACAAAAACAAATAAAAGAATTCTTAACATCATTTCTCTGTCCAACTGCCACTACATTTCTGTCAATTAAGCAAAACCACTCAAGAGAATTACCCATAGTTAGTATTTTCCTTTCTCCCCCTCTTACCTCTTGAACCCATCTAATCAGATTTTTACCGCCCCCCCACTTCACCAAAACTGCTCTTATCAAAGTCACTCATTACCTACCTCCATCTTGTTAAATCTAATGGTTGATTCAGTCTTCATCTTACTTGACCTGTAAGCAGCATTTGACACAGCTGATCACCCTTCCTCTTGGAAATATTTCCTTAGATTTCCTACCAGGCATTACTCTTTCCCAGTTTTTCTCCTACTTCTTTTGCTGCTTCTTCTCAATCTTCTTTGCTAGTTTCTTCCCATTTCCCCAATCTTTAAATAATGTAGTGGCTGCAGGGCTCAGTCCTTGGTCCATTTTTCTTTTTATACTCACTCCCTTGGTGAGCTTATCTAATGACTTCTGTTAAATAACAAGTATATGTTGATAACCCTCAGATTTATGTCTCCAGTTTAGAATTCTCCTCTGAACTTCAGAATCATATTTCTAACCACATGGTCAATATCTCTTAACAAATAAGCATACACACTTAACTATATCCAGATTTGAGTTCCTGATCTTGCTTGACAAACGTGATTTTCCTATAGTCTTCCCATTTTCATAATAGCTACTTCATCTTTCCAGTTACCCTGGCCAAAAACCAAGGTGTGATCACTGACTCCTCAATTTCTCTTGTATCCCATATCCAAGTGATTATGTCAATTCTGTTTTCAAAATATATCCAGAATATGACCACTTCCATTGCCACCACCCTGGTCTGAATCACCATGATATCTTGCCTAGATTATTGTAATACTTAAGATCTGTCAACCTGTCAATATTTTCCTAATCATTTGTGTGAAGAATATCACAGTCCCTTCTTTAGAGAGAACACAGATTAATAGGCTTTAATATCCACTGGTAATGATGGTCAATTATTGCCCTCTTTTTTAATTGAAGTATAATTAACATACAGTAGTATATTAGTTTCAGGTGTACAACATATTGATTTGATAACTTGATCTATTACTCAATATTCACCACAATAAGTGTAGTCACCATCTGTCATTATACAACAGTATTATAATATTATTCACTATATTCCCTCTGCTATATTTATCATTTCCATGACTTATTTTATAATTGCGATTTTGTACCTCTTAATCCCCTTTACCTATTTCACCCATCCTCCCACCCACCTCTCCTCCGGCAACCACCAATTTGTTCTGTTTTTAAGAGTTTGGGATTTTATTTGTTTTGTTTTTTATATTCCACATATAAGTGAAATTATATATTCTTTGTCTTTCATTCTCTGATTTATTTCCCTTAACATAACACTCTCTAGGGTCCATCCATGTTGTCATGAATGGCAAGATTTCATTTCTTTTTATGGCTGAGTAATATTCCACTGTATGTATGTGCTACTTTTTTTTTTTTAAGATTTTATTTATTTGACAGATAGAGACACAGTGAGAGAGGGAATACAAGCAGGGGGAGGGGGAGAGAGAGAAGCAGGCTTCCCGCTGAGCAGGGAGCCCCAATGTGGGGCTCAATCCCAGGACCCCGGGATCATGACCTGAGCTGAAGGCAGACACTTAATGACTGAGCCACCCAGGTGTCCCTGCGCTACTTCTTCTTTATCCATTCATCTATTGATGGATACTTAGGTTGTTTCCATATCTTTAATCATTGCCCTCTTCTGAGAAAGCAATCTTTCAAAATTTAATAAAAGTCTTAAAATTCTGATACTCTTGGCACACAAGAATCTAATGAAGGAAAATAACTATAAATATAAAAGGTATTTTGTGCCATTTAAAAAATAGTTATTACTTAAAAACTTAGTGTTCACAAGGCCATTAAGGAACCACTAACACAAACACTGTAAACACAGTTTTTTTTAAAAAACTTTCAAGGAGGGCAGTTAGACAGTACATACTGAATGTGTATCTTTTTGAACCTGCAATTTTGTTTCTAGAAATTTAACCTAAGGAAATAACTTGTTACTGCGCACAGATATTTAGCCATAAAGACTGCCAATATAGTATCATCATGGAGAAACAGTAGAAATAATAAGAGAAGTAACTAAATACCATAGGGTACAAAAACTTACCACTGAACACTGCTAACACTAACATGTTACTGAAGATGATAAAAGATGTTCATAGTGTTCATATTAAAAGATGTTCAGGGGCACCTGGGTGGCTCAGTCAGTTAAGCATCTGCCTTCGGCTCAGGTCATGATCCTGGGGTCCTGGAATCGAGCCCCGCATCGGGCTCCCTGCTCCACGGGAAGCCTGCTTCTCCTCCTCCCTCTCCCCCTGCTTGTGTTCCCTCTCTCGCTGTCTCTGTCAAATAAAATCTTTAAAAAAAAAAAAAAGATGTTCATAACATGTCTACTTAAAGAGAAGCTCCAGGGGCACCTGGGTGGCTCAGTCGATTGAGCCTCTGAATCTTGATTTAGGCTCAGGTCATGATCTCAGAGTCATGAGACCAAGCCCAGCATCAGGCTCCCCACTCAGCATGGATTCTGCTTGAGATTGTCTCTCTCTCTCTGCCCCTCCCTCTACTCCTGTGCACGTTCTCGCTCTCTCTCAAATAAGTATATAAATCTTAAAAATAAAAAATAGAAGTATGCTCAAACTTATATTTCTCTATTGCTTTAAGTATTAATAGCAATAATAAAAATAGCAGTTAATAATTTTGGGTCAGCACACGCATTAATATAATCTTTATAACAATTTTGTTAAGTAGGTATTATTATTATCTCCACACAGGTGAGGAAACTGAAGCACACACAGGAAAGTAACTCAGTCAAGCGTACACAGGTAATAATAAGTGATATAGCCAAGATTCAAACTCAGACAGCCTGACTTCAGCGCTCAGGCCCTTGACCAACTAAACCCAACCCAACATGTACTTTCCCTTCTCCCATCATTTTCTTCTCTTCTTAATTAGTTTTCTATACATGTCACTAAATTAGCCCCAAATGTCCTCCACAGAACTATAGAGCCTTCCATACGGTCAAACACATCAGGTACTCTATCAATTTCACTTTTTTCTTTGCTGTATCCTTCCTGTGGCCTTCTGTCCTCCTGCTCCTATCTGGACTAACTGCACTCCAGGCCTGTGGCCCAGATGTAATCCTGGACTTTCTCTTCACCACGATCCTGAGAACTCCCTTTGATTCTCTCCTTATTGTAAACCTGTTTCCTATTTCTCACATCTTCATCTTTCTTGATGTTCTCTCATTTATTGTGGTGGGATTCAGTCTCCTGTACCTTCTAAACAAAGAACGCGTCATATGATGTTCATTTATTTTAGACCTTGCCTGTACATTTTTTGAGAACTTGCCTTTGATTGATGGTTTGGATTTGCAAGTACAGAAATCCTTCAGAATTTACACAGCACTGCTCCACTTTCTCTAGTGCCTAGCATTGCTAATGAAAAATCTGATGTTATTCTGATTCTGATCCTTCCAATGTGACCTGGTTCTTCTCTTGAGAAGCTTTTTGGACCTTCCGTTTCTATTCTAAAACTTCAAAATTGTATGTCTTTAATGTGGGCCTTCTTTCATTCACTGACCTGGGCATTCCATATTCCCTCCCTTTCAATCATGCGCCTCAGCTATGAAGAATAATCTTTGCTAATTTCCGTTCTCTGTTTTCTCTCTACCCTTTTATGGAATTCCTGTTACTCAGCTGTTTAATCTCCCAGAGTGACCCTCTTACAGTTTTTATCTTTTCTTCCCTATCTTCCATTTATCTTTTTTCCTGTTTTCTTGCAGACATTTCCCCCCAATTTTATCATTCAACCCTTCTATCAATTTTTTATTGTTTCTCATATTTTTTCTAGTTACTTTTCTCTGTATTTTTAATAGCATTATCTTGTTTCCTAGATGCAGTATTTATCTCTCTTAATATATTATTATTGGGTTGGGTTTTAAAAGATTTTCTTCTATTCCCTGCATATCTTTGTTTCACCTGAATTCTTTCCATTTGTTTGTTCTGATCTCTTTCTTTCTCTGTTAGGTGTTCTCCTCAAATATCTGGTAATCCATATTATAAGCTTTATGCTTTTCAAACCTGCTTTTTTCCCCCAACTACTGGAATTCCAATACCTAGTTTTGACAACATGGGCCCATCCAACAACAGCTGACCCTTCAACAACACAGGTTTGAACTGCATGGGTCCACTAAATTTGTGGATTTTTTTTTCAATACATGCAGGGCAATACTGTAAATGTATTTTCTTTTCGTTATGATTTTCTTAACACTTTCTTTTCTCTAGCCAATTTTATTATAAGAATCCAGTATATAATACATGCAACATACAAAATCTGTGTTAATCGATTGTTTATTTTCTCAGTAAAGCTTCCAGTCAACAGTGGGCTATTAGCAGTTAAGTTTTGGAAAAGTCAAAAGTTATAAGCAGATTTTTGACTGCGTGGGGGGTCAACAAGCCTAATTCCCATGTTATTCAAAGGTCAACTGTATTGGTGAAAAAAATTCTGTCAAGATAAAAAGAAACATTCCCTCTTCTACAGTAGCAGGAAAGCAAATACTAATCTATGTTATAAAACAGTTCTTGGAAACGTTATTTCCAATAATAGATTCTTATCCAGAATCCAGACATGAAGAAGCACTGTATGTCCTATGAAAGTAAATGCGGGGCGCCTGGGTGGCTCAGTTGGTTAAGTGACTGCCTTCGGCTCAGGTCATGATCCTGGAGTCCCGGGATCGAGTCCCGCATCGGGCTCCCTTCTCGGCAGGGAGTCTGCTTCTCCCTCGGACCCTCCCCCCTCTCATGTGCTCTCTTTCTCATTCTCTCTCTCTCAAATAAATAAATAAAATCTTTAAAAAAAAAAAAAAAAGAAAGTAAATGCAACCTCTCAGAAGTCTGTAATTCTATGTGGTTTCCTTACTTACTAAATGTTATTCTATTAATAATATTTAAACAGACTTTTTTTTGTAAAGCATAAATAATTGCTAAGCCAAAAGAATATTTTGTTGTTTGCACTTGTACTTTCTCCCACGTTAGAGATGTAAAACAAAGTAAAACTGTGACTGTCTGATTTCCCATTATAAAAGAGTTTTAGAGTTTAATATCTTCTTAAGTTAATATAATCTACCTTTTCTCTAGGCACCACACCATAGCCCAATTTCCTGAGATATCCGGTGCTTCCTTTTCCAGAGCCCTTCCCAGGTTCTGCTTCTTACTGCAATTAGAAGGCAGGTTTCTTCACGCAGTTACGTCAGTTACACTTTGTCCATTTTTGTGACATCTTCCAAATTTTTATTGATGTCACTCATCTACTTTGTTCTTGTGAGTTTATTATGCCCTCACTGTCATTTTAATGGAGGAAAGATGCATGTGAGGGTTCAATCTACCACATCTAACCAGAAATATGGAGGTCATTTAAAATGTTTATTTTCCAATCATGATCATATAATTTTTATGATGGAAAGTTATTAGATTAAAACTGAGCCAGGGAAATCTAAGGAATATGGACATGAAATAGACACTGGAGAGTAGATAATTACTTCTCACCATTTGTCTCAAAACTAGCAATACTTCCATAATGGGTGCCCTTTCTGCTCTCACACATTCCGTTCTATTCCATTAGCTGTCATCTCCTTACCTATCGTTCAATTCCAAGGGCCATTTCCAGCTAGTGTCAGCCAACTTACAATGATTTTGTTAGGAGCAAGTGGTAATTGCACCAAGTCAAACTATCTTGTTTCCACTAAAATGCTTTGTTTCTTCACAATGCCAGAATGCTACAATTAATAATGAGTGGTTTTTAAAAATTATAACAGAACTAAATAGCCAGCTAAATTTTGTCACTTTCAAAACCATCATATTGAGGTCATTTTCACCTATGACAGTGATACTGCAATTGCTCAGAACTCTGTTAAAATTTTTCCTTCGGGGGGCGCCTGGGTGGCTCAGTTGGTTAAGCGACTGCCTTCGGCTCAGGTCATGATCCCAGGGTCCTGGGATAGAGCCCCGCATCGGGCTCCCTGCTCAGCTGGAAGCCTGCTTCTCCCTCGCCCACTCCCCCTACTTGTGTTCCCCCTCATGCTGTCTCTCTCTCTCTCTCTCTCTATTAAATAAATAAATAAAATCTTTAAAAAAAAAATTTTTTTTCCTTCGGAATTTCCTTCAGAGACAATTTATGTGACACATAAGAAAACCAATCTCATTATTTCCTAACCATATCTTCTAAATAATAAGTAGGCTCATTACCCATACTAGTAAAAAGATGATGGTGAATGGCTGTTGGCCACGTCCAAAACTCAAATACATACTGATGTTATGCCAGTATTAAAAAGTTTCCGAAAATGTGCTATAGACTTTGATAGAAATCCTCCTGAAAAGATCTAACATTACCTTGAGCAATAGAGCTGTTATTGTAATAAATGCAATGCCCTCCTACAGTGACAACTTTGAAGGGTACAACTCACTCGGCTGTACAATTTTATTTTATTTTATTTTTTTTAAAGATTTTATTTATTTATTTGACAGAGAAAGACACAGCGAGAGAGGGAACACAAACGGGGAGTGGGAGAGGGAGAAGCAGACTCCCTGCCGAGCAGGGAGCCCGATGCGGGACTCGATCCAGGGACTCCAGGATCATGACCTGAGCCGAAGGCAGTCGCTTAACCAACTGAGCCACCCAGGCGCCCTCGGCTGTACAAGTTTTAAAAAGTTTGTTTAAAGCAAGTTTCATTACCTCATTATCGCTACTCAAACTAGCTTAAATGAGTAATAAAAAGAAAGAAAACTAATTAAGATTCTGACACTCTGACCTTACCCCGAGTTAGTTTCTACATTCTAAAAGCTAATAATCAAAACATAAAACTGCAAACATAAAAGTTAAATAGGCTTTGCTCTCATAGCCTCTTAGATTTTACAAAATTAGCTCTAGGAAAACCTTTCTTGTGGAAAATTACTGACATTTTTGCATCTGAAAATCTGCAAAAGCAGACAAAAGGAAAAAAAAAAAAGAAAGCATCCTATATAATAGCGGTGAGTATCTACACTCCAGACACAGAGGATTGATTATCTAAGGCCTCCATGTGTGGCACCTCTTTCCATAATTATCTGATGAACCATTGTATTCCTCTCAAACTAAATTCAGCCACCAACCCAGGAAAAGGGAAACCAGTGTTTTCATTGCTGCTTTTCAGTCATAAATTTCAAATTATGTTTTTACAAAAGAGAAATCAATGCATAATGTAAGGCTATGATGTTCAGCTACTGGGAAATCAGCAGAGATCCTGAAACAAAATAATCTCTATTATTTCAAATATCCAGGGACTCAAGATATATCTACATGACTTGAAATTCCTCCTGATGCTGTCCCAAAATATGCCAGGCTGCATACTGATTATTTTGAATTAAAGCTACTTAAGAAAGAGCCAGTGCAAGGTCACTCTGACCCTCCTGTGTCTCCCTGAAAGTAGGAAATAAATCTTCCATGTGAAAGGTACCTCTGCTGTACCAGAAGGTAAAGAGACATCCTCATCACCAGACGCAGGGAATTTAGGAATGAAAAGGCTCTATAAACAAACCCTGTTACGTCTGGGCTAATTTACTACTCCAAGCCCAAACTTCTTTGTCTTGTCAGTTCTTCACAAATTTATTGTTTCTTTGTCTAAAAGGTATAAAAACTGCCTGCTTTCATCACTTGTTTGAGTCTCACATTTCTATGAGCTCCTGTATGTACAAAATTAAAACTTGTTTTTTTCTGTTAATCTGTCTTGTGTCACTTTAATTATTAGAGCAGCCGAAGAACCTAGAAGGGAAGAAAGGAAACGATGTCCTCCCCTACATTTCCATGGCTCTCTCTGGGTTTTGCTCTAACTTTAGGTTTCGGTATCAAAAGAATTAGGCATTCAGGGGGAATGTTTTAATAAAATCTAAGCATTTCTCTTGCCTATTAAATAAGGAGGATGGAGAAGAAAGAATCTATGAATATTCTATGCAGATGTACCAAGAAGGATAAAACTATGAGAGTTAACAGGGACTCCATAAATAATAAAAAACCTCAATGAAATGAAATGAAATTGAAGTGGGGACTAGGGATTGTACAGGACTAAAGGAACATTTCCCCAAATGCTGTCAGTCATAGACGGTTGTTCTAATGTGCAGATTTCTGGGTTGTGAGGATTGAAACCAGGGCTGGGAAAGCCTAAAATGATTGGCAATCCAATCAGCAAGTAAAACACTTGTCATGGTCATGGCAGGAGGTTGGAGACTAAGAAGCCTGGGTTATTACAGTTCAAGAAGGCAGAACCAAAGGATGTGGGGAAAAATACAGAACAGCTAAAAAAAAGGTATGTGCAAGAGACAGAGCATACAATGGAACATGGGAAAGCTTATGAAAATGCAAGAGGGAGCCTCTTTCCATACAATACACCTCGTTTTCATGTTGGAGGATTGGTGATTCTTTCAGTGATTGGTGATTGGGATTGGTGATCAGGATTGGTGATTCTTTCAGTGATTCTTTCTTGGATTCCTACCCTTCTCCCTGTCTGAAGGAATGAGCTGACCTGGTCAGGAGCAATAACTGGTCCATGTTCCTGAAAGGGGTACAGTTAATCTTTTAAAAGTTTGTAAACACTGAGGACTGTCTCTCTTTTCCTCCCTGCTCCAGACAAATGTGAATATAGAGATTACGAGAAACTGTATCTGCACTACACACCCAATGTTCCCTAAATACCAAAGTCTAGACTTTATAGGAGGAAATGGAGACAGGAAGCACAAATAGGATCATTTGGCCTTCTCACGAAGGCATGATGTGTTTCAACTGTCTTATCAGTAAAACCGTAATCCTTTGCTCTCCAAATTTCTGTCTCTCAGTGTTTCCAAACTTGGGCAGGTCACGGGAAACTTGTTCCAAGCAAGGTCCTGAAAACAAAGGATGACTGAGTAATAAAAGAAATGTCAAGAAACAAAAGATATGTCTTTGATAGTTGTTAAGTTTGAAGAAACAACGGCAAATTCCATTATAAAAACCCTACAAATCATGGACTGGAGGACTGGAGTACTGATTTAAGCCCAGAGAAAGAGCTGTAAGTGAAAAAACAACTGGTTTTAATTTTTTTTTAATTTTTCCTTAAAAAACAATGAATTGCCTCATTTTTTTTTTAAGTGGGCTCCATGCTCAGCATGGAGCCCAATGCGGGGTTCGAACTCATGACCCTGGGATCAAGACCTGAGCTGAGAACAAGAGTCAGATGCTTAACAGACTAAGCCACCCAGGCACCCCATGAATTGCCTAATTTTTAATTTAAAACATTAAAATTAAGAATGCTATTTCTCACTAATAAAGTGAAAATATTGGATGAAATGATCACTAAATTCTCGTCCAACCTAACTTCTGACACTGATTTATTTTAATTCATTCAAAAACACATTTACTGAGCTTCAACTACATGTTGGCATAGGAAAGTGTTTTGGACAAAGAGATGAAAATGGCGGAATAGAGATCAGCTAAATGGAAGTACGAGCAAAGAACCACTAAGGACAATTCTGGGTGACGAGCACTGTAACAGAAGTGTGTTATGTTTACAAAGGAATCTTACACACACAAAGAAAAGGGTACCAAAATGGGTCCAGAAAGTTCTAGGGGAAGAGAGCAGAACAGTGGTAACAGAGCAAGGATGTTTCCAAGAGAAATTTATGGTAGAGCTGAGTCTGAAAGGAAAAGACAGACTGGAGGAAGGGAGGGGGCTATGGTGGGGCAGGGGTAACTTCCCAATGGCTTAAGAAAGGGCACACTGAAAAGAAAAGCATGAAAGGACATGACCTTCTCAGGGTCCTCCAGGAAACTCAAAAACAGCTTAAGTAAAGCTGCATGTGATGGATACTGGTGTGAGGAAACAGGGACTATCACATGTTTCTGGTGAGAATATTGTATATCCCCTTTGACTCAGAAATTTTATGTCCAGAATTTATCCTCAGAAATAATCCCACATGTTCAAAAGAATATGTTTACGTGACTTATCACAGTAACATCTGTAATAATAAAAAACTAGAAGCAACCTAAATGGCCCTCAACAGAGAACTATTTAAGAAATTACAGGAGGGGAACCTGGGTGGTTTAGTCAGTTAAGCATCTGACTCTTGATTTCAGCTCAGGTCATGTATGATCTCAGGGTCATGAGACTGAGCCCCCTGTCAGGCTCTGCACTCAGTGGGGAGTGTTCTTGAGATTCTCTCTCTCTCTCTGCCCCTCCCCCTGCTCACACACATACACTCTCTCTCTAAAATAAATAAATCATTTAAAAAAATTACAGTAAATTCATCAAATGGCAAACTATACAGCCCTTCAAAAGAATGAGGTAGCTCTGTCTATATATATATATATATATATATATTCATATGGAAAGACCTCCAAACATATTGCTAAGTGAGGAAAGAAAAGCCAGAAGGATACATTTAATATGCCAACAACTATGTAGAAAATATGCAATTATATATGTAGGCATATCTCCTTTTCATATGCTTCAGAGATACTGTGCTTTTTACAAATTGAAAGTTTGTGGCTACTCTGCATTGAGCTAGTCTACCCACTACATTTTCCGCATCATTTTCTAACTTTGTGTGTCTGTGTCACATTTTGATAATCCTTACAATATTTCTAACTTTTATTATCATTATTATTATTTGTTATGGTGATCTGTGATCAGTGATTATGTCTCACTGAAATTTCAGCTCAGATGATGGTTAGCATATTCTAGCAATAAAGTATTTTTTTATAGATTTTATTTATTTATTTGAGAGAGAGAGAGACCATAGGGGAGGGGCAGAGGAAGATGGAGAGAGAGAATCTCAAGCAGATTCTCCCTGAGCGGGGTGTGGGACACGGAGCTCAATCCCACAACCCTGAGATCATGACTTGAGCTGAAATCAAGGGTCTGACGCTTAACCGACTGAGCCATCCAGGTGCCCCTAAAGTAATTTTTAGTTAAGTTATGTACCTTTTTTTAAAGGACATAATACAGGGGCGCCTGGGTGGCTCAGTTGGTTAAGCGACTGCCTTCGGCTCAGGTCATGATCCTGGAGTCCCGGGATCGAGTCCCACATCGGGCTCCCTGCTTAGCAGGGAGTCTGCTTCTCTCTCTGACCCTACCCCCTCTCATGCTCTATCTCATTCTCTCTCTCAAATAAATAAATAAATAAATAAAATCTTTAAAAAAATAAAAATAAAAATAAAATAAAGGACATAATACTACTGCACACTTGTGAGACCACGGTATACTGTAAATATAATTTTATATACACTGGGAATCCAAAAAATTCACCTGATTCACTTTATTGAGATCCTGACTTTATTGCAGTGGTCTGGAACCAAACCTGTAATATTTCTGAGGTCTAGGCAGAGACCTGTATGTGTGGATGTGTGTTAGTAAATGCAGGTATGAATAGGCTACCTTGGGAAGGACACACAATAAATGTAATAATGAATGCTGCAGAGATGGTTAACCAGCCAGCTGGAGAACAGGGATGTTAAGAAAACTTTCTTTTAAATTCTGCACCGTATGCCTGTATCATCTATTTAAAAATAAATATATTTTAATTCATAACATAATTTAACAATAAAGTATAAAATTAAAATCCAAGTATGATTAAAAAAATTTTTTTTAAATAATCCCAGATATTCAAAAGAACATGTGTATGTGATTTATCACAAAACCATTTGTATCAATAAAAAACTGGAGAGGACACATGGGTGACTCAGTTGGTTAAGCGTTTGCTTCAGCTGAGGTCATGATCCCGGGGTCCTGGGATTGAGCCCCGCATCAGGCTCCTTGCTCAGCGGGGAGCCTGCTTCTCCCTCTACCTCTGCCCCCTGCTTGTGCTCTCTCAAACAAACAAACAAATAAATATAAATTTAAAAATTAAAAAAAAAAAAACGAAACAACCTAATGGCTCTCAATAAAAAAGAAGCTTTTACATGAATGATGGCAGCTGAGGAGTCGTCTGAGGAGAAAAAGTATTCAGTGAGGAGAGATCTGAAAGAGCCAACCCAAGCAAAGAGCAACAGAATTTAAAAGCAGAGTTTAAGAGGGAGGAAGGAAATGCGAAAGTTAACTTTTTTCCTCAGTTAACCACAAGGAAAAGAAATTACACATGAGTGCATGAAAGACAGAGTAAACAAAGAAACTATCACAGAGGGCCTCAATCAGTTAGAAAAAACACACAACATCTTCATAGTGTGAAACTCGTACCGAAATTTTAGGTATAGGGCTAAAGATTCTGAAATTGTGCAATACTGGATAATCTGGTCAAATGGCAGCATTTAGGGGTTGGTTTTTTTGTTGTTGTTTCTTTTTTGTTTTGTTTTTTTAGTAGCAAAGACCCAGGATCTTTGTTTTCTTCATGGATACTCAGCTACCTTCCAATGTTCATAGAGTGAAGTGAGCAATGAGGACACTTGAAACGATGAGCAGTAAGCGGCCCAAATGAATGATGAGTGAAACGAAACACATCAAAGTTGCAATAAATGATATATTTGGAATAAGCTCAATTAAGAGAGAGCCTCAAGCAGTTTCACAGCTAGCAGGTTAAACCTAGCCCAAACTAATATTCTGAATTTCGGTGGATATTTGCCAATCTCTTTTTGAAAGGCAATGGTAAAAATCTAAAAACTGAGCATCTATATCAAAATAAAAAGAACCTTACCCCATGACTCCCACCCATTAGGCACAATATGTCTGGTCTGATAAGTTCCTGTCACTGGTCAACAGGAAATGATGTTGTAAGGACCAAATTCAAAGCCAAGATTCAGTAAATCTTGTTAACAAATAAAAAAAGAAAATAGACTACTGGAGATCTAGCCACATTCTTTTTACAGAAAAATCAGATAAGGTTTTCTCCAGCTCTGATTTCAATGACCATATCAAACCATTTAATCATCTTCTTTGCCCAATGCCTTTTTGTTGTTATCTTATTATGATCTCTAGGACTGACTCTGGTCATTTTCTCTTCTGTTTAACACCTTATAATTTCCTCAAATATTTAAATTATATTTAATAAATAAAAATCATTTGGAAACAAGAGATTTTTATTTTTTATTTTTTTTTAAAGATTTTATTTATTTATTTGACAGAGAGAGAAAGCACCAGCAGGGGGAGCGGGAGAGGGGAAGCAGGCTCCCCGCTGAGGAGGGAGCCCAATGCTGGACTCGATCCCAGGACCCTGGGATCATGACCTGAGCCAAAAGCAGACATTTAACCATCTGAGCCACCCAGGCACCCTGGAAACAAGAGATTTTTAAATAGAAACTCAAAATTAAAACTGTTCTATATCTGTACTTGATCTATTTTATTTCTGAGTTGATCTTTCCTTGTATTTTTTTGGAAAGTACACATTACTATGTCCTCTTCTGATAGCACTTCATATTTCAAAGTTTCTGTTATAAAAAGCATTTTCTATAAAATACCGTATTTCATCAGTTTAAAATAACATCTGCTGGCCAAAAATAAAATTTATATGGCACTCACCAACTCTAACCTGAGATTTCACAATTTATGATCAATGTTACAATAAACAAATCCCATTCACCCCAAAGAAGTATCCAAATGTCACATGGAAGACTATACACAGAAAAGTTCTATTACAGATTTAATAAGATGTCAAACCCTAGACAAGTTATTTAGTTTCCATGGGTTAAATAACTTCAATCTGAGATGAGAAATAATTTACCTCCCTATTTCATAAATAAGAAAACTGAGACTCAGAGATGCTAAGGGAAATGTAACCCGTTAGTAGCCATAAAAACTTTAGGTAGAGTCCTACACCCAGAACAACTGGCAGGCTTTTTGGAAGAATTAAACTGGAACCTTACTTCACACTAATACTTATGTAAATTCTAAGTGGGTTAAATCATCAATTATTAGAAATAAAATAAAAGTAGTAGTAGAATATTTGGATGACTGCTTCCTCAATGAATAAGACCTTTATAAAACCAAAACCAAAAGTGAAAACAAAACATATAACAGATTTGTCGACATAAAAATTTTCAATTGTCCCTTTGACAAATAACATTAAACTTGGTTAACAATAAGTGACATGCAAGGGGTAAAGAGTGAAGGGAGAATTATTTGTAGAATATATAGGGTGGCCATAAATATGGAAACATAGATAATATAATTTGATCATTAATTATAATACCTATAAGTCATTTATTATATATTCTCCTGTGTTTCCAGACTTGATGATGACCCTGTATATCAGATAGCTAAATGGCAAGAAAAAGGCAAACATCCCAATAGAAAACAGCTCGAGTACGCGAAGAAGTAATTCATAAAAAATGCCCACAAATGGCCAATAAACATTTCAAAAGATATATTCAACCTTTCCAGAATCAAAGAATAAAGAAAAGAATATTAAAATAAAAAACTTTTAACTTATCATAGGCAAGGATTTTTAAAGATTTTATTTGTTTATTTGACAGAGAAAGCGAGAGAGCACAAGCACGGTGAGCAGCAGAGGGAGAGGGAGAAACAGACTCCTCCCCACCGAGCAGGGAGCTCAACATGGGACTCAATCCCAGGACCCCAGGAGCATGTCCTGAGCTGAAGGCAGCCACTTAACTGAATGAGTCACCCAGGTGCCCCTCACAGGCAACGATTTTAAAAGATTCATGAAGGTATAAAAACAGACTAATCATGAAAGAGAAGCTGGTATAACTGTTACAGACAGCAGTTTGACAAAATGCATCATAAATAAAGGTTGTATTATCAATCGCCCAAGTGCCCCTCCTAAGAAGAGGTACAGGGGCGCCTGGGTGGCTCAGTTGGTTAAGCAACTGCCTTCGGCTCAGGTCATGACCCTGGAGTCCCGGGATCGAGTCCCGCATCGGGCTCCCTGCTCGGCAGGGAGTCTGCTTCTCCCTCTGACCCTCCCCCCTCTCATGCTCTCTCTATCTCATTCTCTCTCAAATGAATAAATAAAATCTTTAAAAAAAAAAAGAAGAGGTACAAAAAAGGTAAGTGGCCAAGAACACTAATAGATATAAACAAGGGTATTCATATTAGAAAAAATCTAAATATTCACTACGAGGCAATTAAATAAATTATAGAGCAACTATATATTGGCATACTACATACATTAAAAATGATAATATGGATATACTTAGTAAAATGAAAATATTTTTTTTTAATTTTTTTTTTTTATTTATTTGCGAGAGAGAGAATGAGACAGAGAGCATGAGAGGGAAGAGGGCAGAGGGAGAAGCAGACCCCCTGCCGAGCTGGGAGCCTGATGTGGGACTCGATCCCGGGACTCCAGGATCATGACCTGAGCCGAAGGCAGTCGCTTAACCAACTGAGCCACCCAGGCGCCCAGTAACATGAAAATATTTATAAAATTAGTGGAAAAAAAAACCGGTCGCAGATCAGAACAAATACTATCTCTTTTTTTTATGTGTAAAAGGGAACACAATTATTTTTTCTACAGTTGGTAGCAGACCAGAAACAGGGCAGGACATGAGGAGGAAACATGGCCAGAGAAAAATTGCAGGAGACAGAGATGTTCAAGGGACTTCCATTTCTACTTTTGTTAAATATGAAAAATATCTGTACTCCCATGTTCACTGCAGCATTATTTACAAGAGTCAAGACATGTAAACAACCTAAAGGTCCACTGATGGATGAATGAAGATGTGGTACATACAATGAAATATTATTTGTCCATAAAATAAAAATGAAATCCTGCCATTTGCAGCCATATAGACGGTCCATGAGGGCCTTATGCTAAGAGAAGTAAGTCAGACAGACAAAGACAAAGACTGCATGGTCTCACTTCAATGTGTAATAAAACAAAAACAAAGCAAGTTCTTTTCTTCCCATTTTTATCTTTGCATCTTCTTAAAAATGCATTTAATTTTTTCTTATGCATATGTACACATAAATAATTTTAAGTGCACAGTGTTGATACATTTACATATTTGACCTATTTATTTATTTATATATACACAGTGCCCTACATATGGATAATATAATATTTTACTTTTTTTAAAGATTTTATTTATTTATTTGAGAGAGAGTGAGAGAGAGAGAGAGAGAGAGAGAACACAACCAAGGAGAATGGGAGAGGCAGAGAGAAAAGCAGACTGCCCGCTGAGCAGGGAGTCCTACGTGGGGCTCAATCCCAGGAACCCAGGATCATGACCTGAGCTGAAGGCGACGCTTAACTGACTGAGCCACCCAGGCGCCCCTAAAATTTTACTTTTAAAGAAATCTTTGCAAAAAACTCTGTCAAAAGAAATGACAAGAAAACATTTCTACCTAAATATATTACAAACTAATATATTCTAATAAAAGTGTTAACAACTAAAATATTTAGTAGATTATTGTTTTCATTTGCAAATACATGCAGTTAATGATAAATAACACAAAATCATTAAAAAAGAAAAAAGTTCAACTCATGCTTGCATGTTCAATTCTTAGGAAGATGTGAGAATTTAAAGGGCACGTGATCTGATGGAACTCTGAGTCTTGTTTTGGAAACAAGAAAATAGAACAGAGCTCAACACAGTGTATGACTGAGAACCATGATAAATGGAACTGACGGTACGCACAGGGAATCCACAAAAAGAAAAGACTCTGTGAATAAGAATAATCAAGTCAGGTTCATGAAGGTGTAAGACTTCACTCTTAGAAGACAGAACATCAGCAGGTTGGAGAGAGGCAGAGAAGGCATTCCTCAAATGATAAGAATAACAAAAACACAGTTGTAGCAGGGAAAAAATGATAAGTGACTGCAGAGGTAATGAGAAGATAAACCTGCCTAGGGCTGAGGGTTCAATGTGAGGGAGTAATACCAACAGTCAGCATTTGTGGAGGGTTCACTGTGTGCCAGGCACTGTGTTAGGTACTTTAAATGCATTAGTAGCTCACTGAAATACACAACCCACCACTAAGGCAGGCATCAACATGATCCCGTTAGGTAGACAAGGAAAGAGAAGCCTAGAGAGGTCAACTGACAAGCCTGAAGTTACCCAACTGGTCAAAGAGAGTGGCAAGTTCCAAGTTCCCCAGCTGGTCAATGACAGCACCGCTTCATCCCCAGGTAGATCCTGAGTCCCTGCTCTGAACAACCACCACATCCCTCAATTACCAGAAAAGGGTAAAAACAGACTGCTGAGGATTGTACTCTATAACAACAATATGGCCAATATAACACAAAAGGACAATTCAAGACGAAAGCCCTACTAAAAATAACCAAACTACAGTAGGTAGAAAGGATTAGCAAGAAGATTCATGATAAAAATGTCTCCATTACATGAATGTAGAATGAATTTCTCCAATTCAGGGTAGATTAGTGGACAATTGCACAAATACATCCATCTGTATACTAATATTAGAACATCCAACAGAGTAGGTAACATGGCAGTTATGAGCATTCTAAAAAAGCCATCATCCTCATAATCACAGATGATATGTAAATGAAATATTCATAATATAAAAGGGAAAAATAACTTCTAAGTTAATTTTAAATCACTTTCTTCAAATAACTCACTAATTGCTTAATAAGAACAAAGTTCCAGTGTAATATCTGAGAGCTGTAAAGGGCAAATAATAGGACTACAGTTTTGACAAACATTTAAAATATCCACTTTTTAATAGATTGCATATTGCTTAGCTTCCCTATTTTAATTTCAAAAAGAAGTACTTCTCTTTGGATTTAATATAAGCCATATTGTAGTGATGAAAAGAATGGTATTTGATTTATATAATGCACATACATTAAGTAGATGAAAAGAAATATCTTTGATGCTAAGAATGAAATTATTTTTCCTGAAATCTACTGTACTTTTAAATAGTATGCATACTGATGGAAAACTCTCCACAATTTTCACCCACCATATCAACATGTGTAGATGGGCATGGATGTATCTGACATCCTGTAAATGTTCTACTTTTTGGTATTTTGCCTATACCTTTATTCAGTTTTTTTATTTATTCAAATAGGAAATGAATGTAAATTTCTAAGTGTACTTTTTTAATAATACAGAATGCTATAAACTTTACCAGGAAGAGTAGAACATTCCTTATCCAGATGTTCAAATATCTGTGCTAATATACATACTTAATAAAATAATGAACTGAATCATTCATTACTTCTCCAGTGATTACTTCCCTGATATCTATGTTTCAGATAAGAAAAGGCAATACCATTTGAAACTAAAGATTGGAAGTATGCAACCAGCATCAAAACATTCATGAAAAGAAAAAAAAACAGGTAAGCTACTTGAAAAGTGACCACTGTGCCGAGAAGGGTGTTTTATTCACCTTTCTGCTACTGACGGCAACAAATTTATGCTTCTACAACTGTGGTATATATATTCCTTTCCTTAGAAGGCTATGAATATTGTCAAAATTAGATCTGGTATACCCAGGAAGTAAGAAGAAACACCGATGGATGAACAAGGTAATTATGGTCTAAGACACATCAAACACCTTGAGATTAGGTTAGAAGCACATTTTAATGACACTCAAGAACAAGACATTATCTTGTGAATTCATCTATCAAGGCTCCTTTAATTGAGGCAAAAGGTCAACCTGACCAGAACAAGTTTCAAGAAAGATTTGAATCGAAAGATGAATACAAATACTGACTGAGCCATGAATCTTTTTTTTTTCCCCCTAAGATAAGAGATATGCTAAGTCAATAAGAGAAATGAGGACTGAATGCATAGGTAGGCAGAGATAAGCATACTAAATTTCCAATTTCATGTTAAACTCCTTCAGATCAAGCACAGTGCTTGGGGTCTACAACAGAATCATCTATGAATATATATGTAAAAGACTATTCCACATAATGGTCTTGATAGCTATAAGCAGCTCCAAATTAAACAAAAAACAGTTAAGTCTTCAAGTGTCAGTATTTAATGTTATATCAACTAAATACCATAGCAACATAACCCACTGATTTGAAAATAAAACCAAAGTTTACTTCTTCCTTTTGTTTCCTATAAAATCCTCTAGCTAATATACCATATTTGTAAGAAATCATGTAAAGTTTTGAATCCCAGCCTCTGTAAATAGAAGACTGAATATTTCTCCTTCCTACAGCCGATTGAATAAATAAGCAAAAACTGGGAATAGGCTCCAATTTATGCAAAATGAATGAAAAACAGTGGCTCCCCTAAATAGATACTTTCTTTTTAGACTAGGGAAATGGCTTAGGCACTAGAGCATATAATACAAAATAGATAGGACTCAAAGAAAAGCTCTATCAATTTTAGCAACACAAGCAGAAAATAATTAACAACAAATCTCTATATTTATGTAGCAACAGATGCTATTTATAAATATATTTTAGGAAACCAGAACAGAAACACTATTCTCTTTATTCAAGTAAGAAATCTACATTTTTATTTCTTTTAACAGATTTGTTCATAAGAAAAGTAACATCCCAAACGCAGTTTGGCTCTCACACACACACACACACACACAAAAGCAACTAAAAATAAGAGGAATGCTGTTCCTCCAAAGGTCAGAGGGCAAAATAGGATGAAAGCCATAATTTGATTATTCACCAGGAGCAATTATCCTTATATAGGAGGATTGATAAAGACAGTCACCTCATATTACACCTTACCTGGGCTAGCTCGGGGGGAAAAGCATGTATAATTGCCCAGAATTTTATAACAAAGAATAAGGGCAAAAAGTACTCACATATACCTCAATAAAAACATAGTTCCAAAAATAATCTTAAATATCACATTCAAATATGGTTGAGTTGTGGGATATATTTACTAAAAAGCATCAAAGACAGATTTAAGATACAGTTAGTGTAATGTAGATGAGTAACTATTAAAAGTTTCTAGGTATGTTCTTTAAAATATCTACCAGTATAGATATATGATCACTATAATTTTTCATAGGCACACATACACATATACTAATGAAATTTATTTTATTTATTTTAAAGAGAGAGCGTGTGAGTGGGGGGGAGGGGCAGAGGGAGAGGGAGACTCCCCACTGAGGAGGGAGCCTGACAGAGGGCTCCATCCCAGGACCCAGAGATCATGACCTGAGCCCAAGGCAGCTGCTTAACTGACTGAGCCACCTGGGCACTCCATACATATGCTAATGAAATTTTAAACTGGTATTCTATTAGTACCACCTATGTTAGCATAACTCCCTTAATGTCATCACTTAAATAAAGATGGCACTCTTACCTTCCTTGCTTCCACCCATCTTGTAGTAAGATAAGTCCCCAGGATTCCCACCCCATGGTGTATACACCCCACACAATCCCTTCCCCCTGGGTGTGGGTGGGACTGTAAATATAATGGGATATCACTCTCATGATTATGCTACCTTGTACGGAAAAAAGAATTTTGCAGATGTAATTAAGGTCCCTTATCAGCTAGGAAAAGGGAGATTCTATGGAGCGAGCGGGTCTGACATAATCAGATGAGCCTTTATTCAGGTCAGAATGCATCAGCAGAAGCTCTCCTGCAGGCCTAGAAAAAACATGTTAAGAACTGCCCAGTGGGAGGGATTATGTAGCCAGTACTTGGGAGTGACCTCTAGGAGTCAAGAGGAGAGCAAACAACAGCTAGCAAGAAAACACGGACCTCAGTCATATATCATCACAAGGAATTCTGAATTCTGCCAACAACCTGAATGAGCTTGGAAGAGAATCCGGAACCTCAGATGCAATCAACTTCCCACCCAGCACCCTAGGAGAGGATGCAGCTAATCTGAAAATGGTCCCCTGACCTACAGAAACAATGAGATAATAAATCTGTGTTGTTTTAAGCCACTACATTCAAGGTAACTTGTTAGACACCAATAAAAAACTAACCCTAATCAAAATTCTAACTTTTTCTTTACCACATCATCTGCAACAGACCCGTAATAAGCCAGGATGTCTGTGGAAGCGGTAGAGCCATGTAGAGATACGTGAAAATCTTGAAAAGACCTGTCCAGGGGAAAAGCTGATGAGTTTATCAACAGATGTGTTGATCTTGCAGTGACTGCAGAACACGTGTCCGTTGAGAGGGATCCAAGAGAAACTGGAGGTGTGGGGAGAAGACTCATGAAAGAGTTCAGGTTTAGGAAGTATCCACAGAAACAGAGTTGAGTTCTGATGGTGCGTGGGAGAATAAAAAGGGCATGAACTCAGGCTTGGATATGCCCACATTCAGGGAAAGAAGTTACAACATTTTTTTAAAGAGAGAAAGAGGAGAGAGTAGGGGGAACAGAGGGAGAGGGAGAGAGGGACTCTCCAGCAGACTCCCCGCTGAGCATGGAGCCCAACTCGGGGCTCGATCTCACAACCCTGAGATCATGACCTAAACTGAAATCAAGAATCAGACACTCAACTGACTCAGACACGCAGGTGCCCTGAGAAAGAGGTTATATTAAACAAACAGAAGGATGAATCAGTATTAAGACAAGAGTTTTGAGGATGAGATAATCAACTTTTTTGAGTACTTACAGAGCAACCAAGGACTAAAAAGGTCATTAAAGTTGAAGGTAAGTATGTAACTGGTAATGTGGGTAAAAGCAGATTCAGTAAAATAACACTGGCAAAAACCAGACAGTAAGAAAGTAAAAAAGTAGTTCATTCTCTTTTCTTTTTTTTAGACAGGTAATAAATACTGGATGATAATCACCAGTTACCATTCTAAAAACAGAAAATACACATACACACAAAGAGCAAAAAAACATTTCAAGTATAATCCTATTATCTGTTCACGTTCTTAAATTCTTCATTTGGAAACAAAATCAGGATCAGATTATAGCTACCCTGTGGGAAATCATTTGTCTTCTAATTTAGAATTCCTCCTCATAAACTTGATTGTGGCTACCATCCTTTGCAAATCCACAGTCCTGGGAAAAAATTTGGAACTGTCCAATTGAATTAAGAAATGTGTTAACAGAATTACTGGGTAGAAAAACAAAGATGCATCTTTCTGTTTAAGTGATTTTGAAGCTAGCTTAAAAATGGAAGTTCTAGTCTAGGTTTTCATGCAGCGATTTTATAGTTCACAATCAATGAATATGTCTGGCAATTATAAGCCAGTATTTTCTGAAATTTATACTGTATGTTAAAATTTTTGGCAGAATGAACTAATTTTTTGTAATATTTTATCCTAAGTGAAAATAAGCCAATTGTTCACGGACCTTGTCCCCTTATGGTCTATATTCTGTCTCACATAATGCAATGGAATATACTCATCTCTCCATGAGATGTGGAGAATGCTAAGTCATACTTGCCAGCGACTAAACTAGGTCTTCAGGACACACACGAACACACAAAAATATAAGATGTTACCTGATTTCCCAAGACTGAAAATCAAGTAGCTCACAACTCCTGAACAATTCCATGCCAGCTGAGATATATCACAATGTCCAATGGCCACAGGGTGAAAAAAACTGCTAATGCAGTACAATGTTCAGAATTAAGCCATTACTTTTCGTTTTCCAAGCTGTCCAATAGGCATTTAGGACTTCTCTGAATATTGACACAAAGTTTACCACTGAAAGTGTTAAAGAGATGGTATGTATGATTATACCCATCACAGAAAATTAAAGAGATCTAGTTTTACAAAAAATTCCAGAACAGAGTGTGTATGTGGAAGGCATGTGAGTCGGGTAATCATCCAAAAGCTTCTTGTAAAGGGAAAGATGATGGGGAAATATCAAACCATCATTCTTCACTAACCATGACTGAGTTTAAAGGTTAACACCTACAGACATGAAATAAGCTCTTATCAATAGGCAAAAAAAAAAAAAAAAAGCTTATAAAAGAAATTGAAGTAGACCTAATGGAAATTAGGCAGCAGGTAGGCAATGGAAATTAGAAAGCAGGTTGAAAAGAACATCAGTACAAGTCCCCTCACCTTTCTCTCTCCTTTCTTTCTTTCAAATATGAATCTATGCTTTAGGTTTTCATTTTTTTCCCCCACATAACACAGTAAAAAAAGGAAATTTGGTAGAACACGTGGGATGGAGCCAATGAATAATGAAAACTACATTCATATAAACTTCAATTTTAGGGGCGCCTGGGTGGCTCAGTTGGTTAAGCAACTGCCTTCGGCTCAGGTCATGATCCTGGAGTCCCTGGATTGAATCCCGCATCAGGCTCCCTGCTCGGCGGGGAGTCTGCTTCTCCCTCTGACTCTCCCCCCTCTCATGTGCTCTCTCTCATTCTCTCTCTCTCAAATAAATAAATAAAATCTTTAAAAAAAAAAAACTTCAATTTTAAAATACAGTACTATAACATTATAACTACATATTTCCAAATTTTGAAAATATCTCAAATTCACTGTAAGATTATAAAAAATTATTCCACTCTTTGATCCACTAACCCCATTACTTAGAGTTTGTTTTTTTTTAAATAATGTCAAGAAAGATACATTCTAATAAACAAATATGTATGGTCTTAATAGCAACATTTATAAAGTTCAAGACCAAAATTAACATAAATGTCCAATAAAACGTTAATTCTTTTGCAAGTTATGGAACATCGTCAAATAAATTACATAAATTAGATTTTATGTAGCCAAACTAGATGTGCAATACATGGAGATGTTTATGACAAATGTTAAATGAAATGGATAGAATACAAATGCTAAGTATGATGACAATGCCATAAAATATGCACATCCCCAATGGGAAAGGACAAGAAAGAAATGAAAAGGGAAAAATCAGTTGTTTTCTTTGGATGGTAAGATTCTGTAGAAGGATTTTCTTTTCTTTTTATTTCTGTTATTGTTGCCATAAATTGTGGATATTTTTTATAAAATAACCCTTCAAAATACAGGTGACTAAATCAAGAGGATTTTTCATTTTATCCTAATTTACTTCTCATCCTTTAGGGGGAGAGGAGAGATGAGGAAGAATGGTTATTAAAATCAAAAGAAACTAAGGATGTGCTCAATTTATCCAAAGATTTTTACATCAAAGGAGAGGAAACAGCTATTCTAATGAACTGCTAAAGTCATGGTAAGGAAACTTTCTCATAACTTAAGCCTGCGGTGGTTGTGTATATGGCTGATTGTACTGTTAATGTATTGTGGGGTTTTTTGGGTTTTTTTGGTTTTTGTTTGTTTTTTTATATATACATTTTTAAAGATTTTATTTATTTGAGAGAGGGAGCACAAGCAGGGGGAGGGGCAAAAGGAGAGGGAGAAACAGACTTTCCGATGAGCAGGGAGCCGGATGTGGGGCTCGATTCCAGGACCCTAAGATCATGACGTCAGCCGAAGGCAGACGCTTAACCAACCGAGCCACCCAGGTGCCCCCCCCTTTTTTTTAATTTAATTCAATTAACCAACATAAAGTACATCATTAGTGTCAGATAGTGTTCAATAATTTATCAGTGCTCATCACATCACGTGCCCTCCTTAACGCCCATCACCCAATTACCCCATTCACCCACCCACCTCCCCCTGTTTTTGTTAATGTGTCACAAGTATAATAAATTACAATAATGTGGTGATAAAATAAATTGCTATATTAAAACTGGGATTGTGAAAAATACTATGTATCTTTATTCCTTTTAGCATCTGTACCCAGCCCTAATTAGAATGCTGCAGAGAAAGTATTATTTTTTCCCATCAAAAGAGTTTAAGAATGAAGACATTCACCCTAGAGGATTTCTGAACTTTGGCAGGGGCACCAAACCTTGCAACAATTATAACTCTTGAGTCTTCATTCTTCAGTGATGTTTTTTAGCAATTTCCAAAAGGAAAAAAAAAGGGATGATATGGAGAAATGAGCAGTGCCTTTTGTATTCAAAATACCCATGCAAAAATTATTTCCAAATGTGTCAGAAGCATAAAACATAATGTGCTACTTATTTTTCATCTGTATTCATATTTAATTTTACCAGCCAGTGAGCAACTTAAAAGCCTTCTGCAACAATAAAGATTATATGGTGATTATATTTAAGTATTATCTACTTGACATTCTTATGTGGAAAGACCAAGACCATGTGGAGATCAAACACATCCATATTTTTCCAGGCTTTGTCTGTGCCTTTATAGTTAAAACAGAACAAGCAGTTTAATTCTTAGCTTATAGAGTACAGAGGATGGTATTCTAGTTACTAATTCAGCCCCAGGATTTTCTGACACATGTATACACTAATTCATTGTGCTGGACAGGCCAGCCCAGCAACCTTGCCCTCTTACTCAGGTAAGAATATGCTTCCCCTTCCTTTGGGAAATGGCCCCACCACTGAATGAATCCACCAGTAATCATGGGATAGGCAGCTGATACCATCCCATGATCCAACAATTGGACATATGACCCAAGCAAACCCAATCAAGTTGATTTCCCCTGGAATTTTATACATTTTTAAGTGAGGAAAAAGATGTTTTCTTCCCACTTGTTTTCTGGCAGGAACGTTATAAATCTGGATCTTCCTATAACCATAGTGTCTTCTCAGCATGAACAAAAATTGAATTAAAAGAGAATGAAGCCTACACAGACAGAAGAAGAGCCAAGAAATAAAAATGAAGACACCTGATGTAACTGAGATCCTGGATCAAGCCATGCCTCAGGCCAGTCCACCTCCACTGTTATATACATAATTCATGTAAATAAAAATAAATAAATTCCCTGTTTTGTTTACATTAGCTAGGCTTCACACATTTGTAACCAGGGTCATAAGGAAAAGACAAGTGAAATGAGTATAAGTAAAGGATTGACTCATCGAATCTAGACTAACAATGCTTTAAGACAATGCAACAGGAATTATTTTGCTCCAATAATTGTTTCAGGACTTTGTGTGTGCCTTACGAGAGAAAAAAATTCCTTTACACGCTGTCAGAAAATGTTATCTTGAACTCACTCAGTGATTTTTAATATTAAATTAAAATTTTTTTCTTAGAAAAATATTTGGCTAGAGGACAGAGTACATGAACCAGGAATGCAAAATTTGGTAAACCTTTGAAATCATTCACATAAAAGAACAATAATTTAATGATAAAAATCTTAATAATGAGTGTACTTAGCTTAATTTATCAAGTCTACTTACGGGTATGATAAAAATCAATGACAATTTTCACACAACAGAACATACCATAAAATTACTGGACAATTTTATGTGGAAAGAAAAACAGTATACAACTTTTTCACTGATCCAAATCTTCTCTCCTACTACTTAACCAAAACATTTTTCTCTTGCTTAAATACAAATGAAATATTCTCATTGCACATAAATCATCTTATTAGCTGGCCATAAAGGGATTTCTTGACCAGGATCACACTGTTTTGTATTTCCAGGATCATTAGCACATATTAATCCATCACACTGGAGAATTTTCACTTGCAAGTTACTGAGAGCATTTTTTTTAATTTAAAGATTTTATTTATTTATTTGACAGAGAGAGACACAGTGAAAGAGGGAACACAAGCAGGGGGAGTGGGAGAGGGAGAAGCAGGCTTCCCTCTGAGCAGGAAGCCTGATGGAGGGCTCGATCCTAGGACTCTGGGATCATGACCTGAGCCGAAGGCAGATGCTTATCCCAGGACTCTGGGATCATGACCTGAGCCGAAGGCAGATGCTTAATGACTGAGCCACCCAGGCGCCCCTACTGAGAGTATCTGAATCTCAATGTCATGAAACAGCCAGTATCATTCATTTTGTCCAAGCTACTGAACCCTAAAAATGCAAAAGTCACATTAAAAATATGTAATGGGAGGAAGAAGGAATTCCAAATGAATCAAACGTCCTTTTAGACCAATGTTTTTAGTCGTTTATAACACAAAGACCTCTATGAAAATTTGATGAAAACCATGTCCCTGCTCTCCTAAAAAATTCACGCTATATGTAATTTCAGGGTTTCCTAAAATTCAGGATCCATCCATGAACAGCAGGTTAGGAAACTGTGTTTTGGATCCACCGAAAGGCTACTTAAGGCAAAATGCTATAATCACTTGTCTGAAAGGAGCCAATATATTTTTACATGTTTTATTTCTAGCCAGATCACTAATAAGAAACACAAGGCAACAATACAAAAACTTAACCTATTTAGCATTTTTAAAGCCAAAATGGACCATACAAAGCACCCAGAACCCAGGAACGGGATATGTGTCATATTATCGTACATGACCCTCAGCAAACCTTTGGCACACATCAGGAGATCCTTCCCAGTAACAAGATTCGCTTTAGGCAAATTTTGAAATCTGTGAAAATAATCCGTATCCCTCAGATTACTTACAGAATAACAAGACTTAAGATCTCTGGAAGAGGAGCCCTGGTAAATGGTTGCTTTTGCAACTGGGGAACTGAGTGCGGGGCAAGAGAGAGTGTCACCCTGCCCGTGTCATGTGTCACCCTGCCCGTGCATGTGTCACCCTGCCCGTGCTGCGGGGAAGCTGACCTATATGGTTGGCATCAAGGGTTTCCTGCCCTCTGGCTGAGTTGGACAATGAAAAGCAGAACAGAAGATCAGTGGGAGGGAGAAAAATGAGGACAGAGTATTTATCTCAATCTAAGGTCCCCTGGAGTTGGCTGTCTCTCTGCAGGAGGTTATGGCTTCTCAAAAGGGCAACTCTACAGTAGGACTTGCCCCCTTAGTTCTGGTACCCACTCCCTCCCCTCATCCCTAACTGGGCTGGTACTAACAGCCAGGTTACTGCATTAGCCCTTGGAGTCTCCCCTACCCCCATGCTTTTGTAAATGGTGTCACTGTAAATAAACCCTCCTGGAATAATCCTATTTTTAATGCCATCTGTTCCCTTCCAAGCCCCCGACTGATTCACTCTTTTTCATATTCTGAATTACATACTCTATGAATACAAAATAAATTCTCAATTTTCAAAAATATATGTTACCTTGTAGTAAATATCTATCTGCAGCACTTGGTGACTACCTGAGCCTACTGCATTGGGAGGCTATGGAAGGAGTCAAAGATTTAAAGAGAATTCAGCTGCTTTCAGAAAGCAGTAAATTTCAGCAATACTGCCAAGGCAGGCTGGGACAGTGAAGGAGGAAGTGAGACCAACATCAACACAAAATGGAGGAAACAAACAGGACAACAGTGTTACCTCTACTCTCATAAGGGCAGCCCAATGACAGGAAGTACAAATCACTAACTCATGCACTTGGCAGGCTGGAGTACTCCTTTAATAAAGGGCATTTGCATGGTGACGGACAGCGCTCCAGGAGGAGCACCAGCCTCTCCCTTTTTGGCACACCACGGGTAGGGCCATTTAAAACCCACTGTATCAGGGTTAGGCAGCCATTACCAACTTCCAGCTGAAGAAGACTATGGTTCTGACATAAAAGAGGCCCCAGGAGAAAAGATACTAAGAAGTCTGTCATCTTCATTGTCAAGTTCTTTAACACTGGCAGTTAGAACACCTTGGGTAATACTTAATGTCTGCTCATTAACACCACACCAGTACTCAAGAGAATGGGGTAAGTCACAGGTATGAGAGCAGAGCCTTTTCTGATTATCATTAGTGTTCCCCAGAAAAAAAATTTACTATCCATATAAAGAGACAACTTTCATTATTCTTTGTGAACTCTTATACAGTTCCAGGAACTTAACATTTATTTCATTTTCATCAGTATTATGGAAGATGATACCACTAGTTTTTCATGGTTTAATCGTTCAAAGAACAAAATATATTTAGAAGTAAGTTTGCTCCCTTAAAATTTTCAAAATCAGTAAGTTAAACTTTAAAAAGGTTAAGTGTCACTATGGAAAACTGTAGGAGACACCTCAAAAAATTAAAAATAGATGGGATGCCTGGGTGGCTCAATTCGATTAAGCGTCTGCCTTCAGCTCAGGTCAGGTCACCATCCCAGAGTCCTGGGATGGAGCCCGCTTCTCCCTCTGCCTGTGGCTCCCCCTGCTTGTGCTCTCTCTCCCTCCCTCCCCCTTTCTCTCTCTGACAAATAAATAAAATCTTTTTAAAAAATTAAAAATAGAAATAGCATTTGAACCAGTAATTCCACTTGAGTATTTACCTAAAAACAAAAACAAAAACACTAATTTGAAAAGATATGTGCACCCCTATGTTTACTGCAGCATGGAAGCAACCTAAGTGTCCATCAATAGATGAATGGATAAAGAAGATATGGGATGGGATGTGTGTGTGTGTGTGTGTGTAATAGAGTGTTATTCAGCCTTAAAAAAGCATGAAACCTTGCCGTTTACTACATAGATGGACCTAGAGAGTATTATGTTAAGTGAGTAAGTCACAGAAAAAGACAAATACCACATTATTTCACTTATATGTGGAAATTAAAAAAACAAAGCAAATGAGCAAAAAAAAAAAAAAAAAAAAAACCAGAATCAAACTCATAAATACTGAGAACCCATAGTTGCCAAAGTGGAGGAAGGTAGGGAGATGGGTGAAATAGATGAAATGGATTAAGAAGTACAAACTTCCAGTTATAAAATAAGTAAGTCATGGGGATGAAAAGTATAGCACAGATAATAAACTCAATACATAATATTTTTAAAACTTTGTATGAGAACAGATGGTAACTACACTTATCATGGTGATCATTTCCTAATGTTCTAATTGTTGCATTACTATGTTGTACACCTGAAACTAATATAATGTACATCAACTGAACTTCAATATGAATAGATAGATAGTAGAGCTAATGTGTCTTGCCCCTAGCTCAGTACTATATTGCCTGAAGAGCTACATTTTTTCCCACCATATAAAAATGGAATGCTACTGAAGTTAATCATTTCTAGTTTAGTAGTTTATACATTTTTAATAGAGTTCAGAACAAAAACCCATTAGGTATGACATATCATGCTCTATAGTATACCATGATATATATTTTGATATTATAACTAAGCTCAATCTTTTTTATATCAAAAAAGGCAACAGGGCTCATATCTTAGCTACCAAAAGGCACTGATACTACCTTTGTCCAAAGCTTTATGTAAACACTGTTATATCCTATCATTCCTTGCAAAGTAATCATGCAGTTTGCTTTCTAAGATTACTATGTTAAGAATCAGAGATAGTTATTGCTAAGAAGGCATTATTCACTGCTAAGGAACCATTTAAATAACATTTGACCTCCAGGGGTTTTTATGTTCCAAGTTTGTGTGCCTGTAACAGGAAAACAGGAAGTGAACACACCACTGGGAGTCTTAAAAAGTGAGTTCAGTTGGAAAATCTTTTCGGATTTTTTTTCTTTCTTTACAACGAGGCTTATTGTCAATGCACGTTTGTGAATAAGGAAAAAAAGCAATCCTTTGTATTTCTACCCAAATCCCATTAATATCACTTTATTCTATTAGATTTGGCCTCTTTTTTATATATACACATACCAGTGTTTTTCTGTTAGTGTGATTATGCTAATTTGATAGAATAGTCTGATGGGAAAAAATCTAAAATACGTAATAGAATTTACTTATAAAATAGAAGGTCCCTTATAGAGGAGTTTATTAATGATACTGCTCTGTAATGGTTTTCGACCATGTTTTAAGGGGGAAAAAAATGATACAAAAAGAGCCTGTGGCATTTAGAACAATCTGAAAAAACAGGTAAAACGGTGGTGTGTGGTTGGTAATCTGGATCTTATACTTTCGGAGGACAAAAGGGAGGCAAAATTCTTTTTTGGGCATCTGGCATCAATACTGTTTGGATAATCTACATATGAGTTATCAAACGAACAAACATAATACATGGTGTTACTTCTTAAGTACCTTCCTATAACACAGAGTAGCAAATACCAGCCCTGGACAACAGTTCTTTATTAAAGAGTCCAGTCTGGATACCTGAAACAAGAGGACCTAAGAACAAAATAAGCTATAAGCTCCATGGAACCATCTCAGTCTTTGGGGAGATAGGAGAAAGTGGAAGTATACGAGGCTTCTCCATGATATTCAGTATACAAGGAAGGGAAAAGTGTGGGAAAGAGATGCAGAGCAAATGTATTTTTTATTTTTTTGTGAAAAAATCAGAAGAAACAAGAATATATACACCTCTACACTTGCATTTATAAAAACAAACAATGAAAGGAAAAAGAAAAGGAAAAAAAGCCAAAAATTAATAAAAATGATGACGGTATATGAGGAGAGGAGTTGGAAACTGGTGGAAGGGACAGAGATATAAGTGCAACTTCTTTGAGTATACCCTTTATATATTTTATTTTTTTTAAAGATTTTATTTATTTATTTGACAGACAGAGAGAGACAGCTAGAGAGGGAACACAAGCAGGGGAAGTGGGAGAGGGAGAAGCAGGCTTCCCGCTGAGCAGAGAGCCGGATGTGGGACTCGATCCCAGGACACTGGGATCATGACCTGAGCCGAAGGCAGATGCTTAACGACTGAGCCACCCAGGTGCCCCATTACACTTTATATATTTTATATAGCTTTGAACACATATATGCCTTACATGTTTCAAAAATTAAATAAAAAAGAAAATATGCTGGCCCTATTTAAAAACAAACTGAAACAACTAACCTACAGATATACCAAACTGGTAACATAACTAAACAGAGAAAATAAGTAAAGTGAATTCAGAGTATAGTACTTTGACTGTACTTCATAAAAAAATGTTCTAGGACCCAAAGAAGATATAAAGATACAAAGAAGATATATAAAGATACCTTAAACATCATTAAGCAGTTTTATGACTAGCAGGAATTAACTGTATTACTGTTTTTAGGAACTATGAATTTTAGCTTAAGAAAAAAATACATATATATAACACACCGTAGTAAACCTATTGCTATTTCTAATTTAAAAATAACTCACAGTTTTTAAGTCTGTCCACTAAAAGGGCCTTGAAGCAAGACCCCAATAGCAATAAACACTTCTAGGACACAGATTTCAGTCTCGAGAGCCATTCTCCACTTTTGTAGGAGTGAACTTGCTATTTTGTCCTGTTTGTATTAATATCATTTAAGTTATAATCTTTGTTAGGCAGGACGCTAACCACCTGACAACAAGTAGGAAGACAGAAATATAATTAGAAAATGTTATATTCCCAGGGCGCCTGGGTGGCTCAGTCGGTTAAGCATCTGCCTTCTGCTGAGGTCATGATCCCAGGGTCCTGGGATCAAGTTCTGCACTGAGCAGGGAGCCTGCTTCTCCCTCTCCCTCTGCTTCTCCTCCCTACTAGTGCTGACGCTCGCTCTCCCTCCCTGTGAAATAAATAAAATCTTGAAAGAAAAGAAAGAAAGAAAGAAAATGTTAGATTCCCTGGCAAAACTCAAGAAGCTTTAGGAAAGCAACTTTCAAACTCTAATTTGCATCAGGATCACTTACAGGCAGTTTAAAATACAGATGCCTAGGCTACACACCCCAGTAAAGCAGACTTATTGGGCCTGGAATGGGACCCACTACTCCTCATTTTTATTAATCATGCCAGCCAATTCTGAAGACAGTGATCAGAGAACACATTTGGAAAAACACAGCTTTAGGGAAAAGTGTAATAGACATTCTCTAGTTATACCATTCCTTCTATAGTTATTACATATGTGGAAAAGTAAGAAAGAGTTGACAGGGGTTGCCTTGGGAAACCTGGGTGACTCAATTGGTTAAGCATCCAACTCTTGCTTTTGGCTCAGGTCATGATCTCAGTGTCATGAGATCAAGCCCAAGTCAGGCTCCCTACTCAGTGCAGAGTCTGCTTTTCCTTCTCCCTCCCCCTCTGCCCCTTCATCCGCATGCTCTCTCTCTCTCTCTCTCTCTCTCAAATAAATAAATAAATAAAATCTTTTAAAAAAAGTGGTTACCTCATGGGAAAGGAAAGTGTACAACTACCAAATTCATTTAAATATATATATTTTACATAACTTTGATCAAAAATAAAAACTCAAGGGTACCTGGGTGGCTCAGTCAGTTAAGTGTCTGCCTTCAGCTCAGGTCATGATCCCGGGATCCTGGAATTGAGCCCTGGGTTAGGCTCCCTGCTCAACAGGGAGTCTGTTTCTACCTTTCCCTCTCTCTATCTCCCACTCAAGTTATCTCTTGCTATCTCTATCAAATAAATAAATCTTTAAAAAATAAAAATTATTAAAAAAATTAAAACTCAAAGGGAAAATCAAATACCTCTGCTCCACCACACAAATTTCACTAGTGCAAAATGAAGCACAGATTTTTAGATTATTAATGAAAAAAATAATACATGAGAATACTAAACTTTAGCATTTGCTGGGACATGGTGCTTGCAGAAAAATCCAAGCTGCCTGGCTTCAGAAGTCAAGCTTTTAATATTTCCTGGGCTTTGCTTGGCTTTGGTAGGAAGACATTTAATGTACTGAGATGAAATGTGATGGTTGGAGGTCTGGTTTCATTTCCTCCTCCAGTTTCATCATGCAGCTGTTTTATTTGATCCAACTATATTCCTTTTACAACTTAGCTTCTCTGAACCTCTTTTCTGAAACCAAATGCTTGCAGTTATGCATGCCTGTGATGACTGATTCCACGTGTACAATGAAGGGTGTCAGGGATGGTGGACACAGCCTAATTACACGGACAGAGCCAGAATCTACAGTTGCTTTACTCTGCTTGATATCACATAATATGGGAATTATTTAGGCGTTTTATTACTCTCTTTCTACCTCTTTAAAAACAGGACAAGACTTAACCTACTTCATAGTCAATCAACGTTTAAGTACTTCTCAATGTCTTCGTTAGTCTGCTCAGGCTGCTATAACAAAATACCACAGGCTGGATGGCTTCCACAACAGACGTCTATTTTTCAGTCTGGGAGACCAGGAAGTTCAAGATCAGGGTTGAAAGTTGAAAACAACTTTTCCTGGCTGGGAGATGGCCACTTTCTTGCCGTATCCTCATGTGGCAGAGAGAGCAAGCTCTGGTTTTTCCCTCCTGTTATGAGGGCACCAATCCCATCATGGGGGCCCCACCCTCATGACCTCATCTAAACCTTATTACCCTCCAAAGGCCCAACGTCCTATTACTATCACAATGAAGGTTAAGGCTTCAACAAATGAATTTGGGAAGACACAGACATTCAGTCTATATCATCATACCCAGAAAACATTTATGAGGGTTCAAATCAACTCAACCAACTTTAACCCCTAACTCCTTCTGAGATAGTTTTTAAAGTTCTTTTGATCTTCAGAAGAATGGTATATTCAGTACCCACAATCCACTTCTTTTTCTTTTTTTTTTTTTTTTTAAAGATTTTATTTATTTGCGAGAGAGAGAATGAGAGACAGAGAGCATGAGAGGGGGAGGGCCAGAGGGAGAAGCAGACTCCCTGCTGAGCAGGGAGCCCAATGTGGGACTCGATCCCGGGACTCCAGGATCATGACCTGAGCCGAAGGCAGTCGCTTAACCAACTGAGCCACCCAGGCGCCCCACTTCTTTTTCTTTTTAATTAAATCCTTGGTACTTACTTTATTTAAAAGGAGAGGAGAAGAGTGTCACAGTGTATGTTGAACTACTGGATGAAATTTCTACCCCATTCCAATGATCACTGCACAAACCAGAACATACATAGTCATAGCTCTGTATCAGAATCACCTGGGGAACTCTACAAATCTAGACTCCCAGGTCTTCCTCACCAGATGTGCTGACGTAGAATCCCTCTGGGTGGGACTTGGACTGGGAATCATTTCGCCTAAAGTCTACACCAAGCCTTAGCCTCACCCACTGCAGTGGACAATGATAGTTTTGTCTTTCCAAAATGATGCTCCGCTTCTCTGGGGGAATCTGCTCCTCCCTCCCACAATCACAATGTCCCACATCTTGCTAGTCCCATGGAGAGGCACAAAAAAGTCACTGGTTCAAGAATTCTTTGGCCTCTTGGGCCCCAGAACCCTATACTGCCTGCAATCATTTTTTAGAAAGAGGCTATTTTCAGGAACAGAGAATGAAACTGACATAGAGAAATAGAGATGGAAAAAGAAAGAAATCAAGGAACAGATATGAAGCTGTTCAAATCTCTAATCCAGGTGACCCTCAGGCTAGCTCCAACCTGCTCACCTTCAATAGTTTGTTACCTGAGCCAACAAATTTTTTCTACTAAAGCCATGACCAATTAAAATTGGGGTGTCTGTCAACCTGCAACCAAAAGAGTCTGGAACCAAATTCATAAATGTACAATTCAGACTAGAAATCTCCTGTAATTTCACTTGAAACACTTCTGAAATTAGGCCAGTTTCTGGCATCCTCTAGCCAGTGTCCTATGATGTGTCTTCTCACTGCTCCCCTACGTGATCTGTCCCAAGTGAAGCGCAGACAGAGGCAGGTTTACCCTGAACCCAAGAATCCCTTCCAAGCACAATTCCCTTTCAAGTACTACAGGAGACTCTTGTAGTATGTTCACAGGGCCTTACATTTTTCTGTACTTGCAAAAGGTATTTAACCACAATGGGTTGGAATAGCTGTAGGCATTTTTGGCATCTAGACAAAGGGAAAGTAAAGTTGGAGGAATAGTTATGTGGTTCACATCACTTTTGTGTATAGGGAAGCTACTACTAGACTTAGTGGTATAGGAATGGCATCCAGGTACACTCCTAACGCCCACTGCACCCACTTAATCACCAACATGACAAGAAGGCGCACAGCCAAAGTCCTATCACCACAGGGCTGGGCCTTCTCATGCCCGACACTGAAGGACACAGGTAGCGGAGATGAAAGGTTTGAAATAAAAGCTAATCTGTCCAAAGTTTTTCCAGCCACCAGATGCCTGAAATTATAAGCAGAGGATTCCATTATCACTGATGCCTAGTCAAAATTCAAAGTGCTCTCTGGTCAGAAATACATTCAATATAAATGCACTATACTGTTGTTTTTTTTTTATGGGAATGGCACATTTTTATAAAGTTTGACTACACCATTTTAACTGCAATTTAAAAAGACATTTCAATAAAACAAGTGAAAAGTTATGATGCCTGATTTGGATATATACAAAGAATACCTTCTTTTGTCATTTTTAAATTTATTAAACAACTAAAAGGAAGAAACTCAGATAAAAAAATTAATGAACCCGCAGCAAAAGTGACAAAGAACAGTCATGTAACCAATTTAAATTGTTTTGACATTGAGAAACAAATGTCATCATTTTTTTTCAGATTGTACCAAAAGCAGCAATCCATCAAAAAGAAATAAAAATAATGAGGGCGCCTGGGTGGCTCAGTTGGTTAAGCGACTGCCTTCGGCTCAGGTCATGATCCTGGAGTCCCAGGATCGAGTCCTGCATCGGGCTCCTTGCTCAGCAGGGGGTCTGCTTCTCCCTCTGACCCTCCCCCCTCTCATGTGCTCGCTCTCTCTCATTCTCTCTCTCAAATAAATAAAATCTTAAAAAAAAAAAAGAAATAAAAATAATGAATAGGCTCTTGGGCTGCTTAAAAATCTAATTACAAAGAGGACTTAATCATATGATCATATTAGAAAAAGATCTAAATTTCTTACTAATTTGACATGAAATAGTGGTGTCAGTAAAGGTAACGCAAAGCTCACAGTGCGCCACTGAATGAGGACACCGATGGCAAAACACTTAACAAGGGTTATTAATGCAGAGTATTTAAGATGAGTCACCGTCCCTCTAAAGCTTGAAATGCCATAAAATCTTACAGCACATTATAATAGAGATTTTCCCAAATTTTGCCGAAAATCCCCCAAATTCACAAGGCATTATTAACAACAAAATGAAATGCTGGAAGTAATTTTTCTAAACTATCCATAATTGAAACTAAATTCCTATCAACTATACTACAGAAAAGACTGAATTATCTCCATTTCTCTCTACAGAAAATTATATTTCAAAATGATTATCACATTAAGAGAGGTAATTAGAAAGTACGCAGCCTGAAATATGGTGACTAAAATACAGTATTAAAGTGGTCTGCTGGAGAATTCATTTTTTAAATGTTATTTTTCTGGATTTTATGATATTTGTTAGCTTTTTAAAAATGTATAATTTTCTTTTCTCATCCTATATAAATATTCATATCCATACCTAATTCTGTATTTATGATTTTGTATTTTTTTCTTTAAAAGGGCCCAGAAAATTATACCTACCTTTCCAGGACTTACAGAACCCAGAACCAACCATGGATGACTCGGCCTATGTCATATTAATAAAAAGACTTCCACATGAAGTCAACCATTAGTTAACATATGGTTAACATAGGGCACCTCAGTGGCTCAGTTTGTTAAGTGTCTGCCTTCAGCTCAGGTCAGGATCTCAGGGTCCTGGGATAGAACCCCACGTCGGGCTCCCTGCTCAGCAAGGAGTGTGCTTCTCCCTCTCCCTCCGCCCCTCCCCACTGCTCGTGCTTTCTCTCTCAAATAAATAAAAATCCTTAAAAATATATGGTTAACATGGCAGATTTAGCATCCCTCTCTGCCTGATCCCTTCACCCACATACCCACACACACCTGCATATAATAGGAATTCATTGGCAACTATGAGGTTCACGTCCATCTAGACCTAGAACCAAGATCTGAGCCTGTCAACCAGTACACTGATACAAACCTCCATAAGAACAGGTTGGGTCTGAAAATAGTTCTATTCTAGTGTCTTAAAGCTGCACTTGTTTGAAAGCACCTGATCCCATGGTGATGGTAACAGCACTGGGCCCGCAGCCTCCAAAATCTGCCTCTCAACAGGAACTGTCTGCTTATTCAGACAGCTTCTACCACCCCTGCAAGGCCCCAGATGCCCCCCACCTCCCCAGGCTCTGACATCAAGAAGATAGCCACAGTGTATTCCTGTAAGGTTAAAGAGCTGCCCTCTTCCTATCTCCTTCCTCCATGCCTAGTCTCCTTGACACATGGTCATCAACAACTTCCTGGCTAACATCAAATTCTCATTCAATCTGAGCCCACTATTCACAATCCCCAAAGCCTTGAAATGTACCCTCCTGGTTAAAGACTTTCATTGAAGATGGGAATGACCCACCCAAATATAGATTTGGCTTTCTCAACAGAGTGATTTTCTGCACTGACATTTCCTTAGAACATGCTGATTCCCTTCCCTTACTTCACCAACCTGGCCACTGGCTCAGGCAGTCTCCTATCCTTATAATATATAAATTTAATAGGAAGTGAGTAGGTGAACAGAGGATACAATTATTGTTTTATAGTAATATAGCATAAAATTCTCACAGTCAGTGTTGGGGTATCCAAAAGTCAAACTACACTGGTGCTTAGGGCTTAGAAAATCAAGACCTTCCCCAACAAAAAAAAAGAGAAAAAAAGATTTTTTAACTAAAAAGCATCCAAGTTATTAATCCAAGAGGCAGAATTTCACTGTTTAAGAGCATAAATGCTGGCACCAAACTGCCTCATTTTGAATCTCAGTTCTATCACAAACTCCATAGGTGGCATTATGCAATTTACTTAATCTCTCTGTGCCTCAGTGGACTATGGTGAGTTTTGAACACATTTATGTATGTCAAGTGCTCACTTGGCATGCAGTAAGTGGTAAATGCTTTCATCATTTAGAAAACTAGAATTTTGTGGGATTTCTTTACCTTATATACCTTATAGCTCGGTGTTTTTATTTTGGGTTTGTCTTTTTTTTTTTTTTTTAATTTTAAGTAGGCTCACACCCACCGTGGAGCCCAACATGGGGCTCGAACTCACAACCCTGAGATTGAGAACTGAGCTGCAATCAAGAGTTGGATGCTTAACCCACTGAGCCACCCAAGTGCCCCCCTCAGTGTTTTTATTTTGAATTACATTTCACAAGGCCACTGTCCTTCAGTGCTTCAGGGATCAAAGCTCATAATTTGACCCTAGTCATACCTTGGGCCTTTATTCCCTTAACTGTGATCAAGAAAATATTAATAGGTGTTTTCACACACACACACACACACACACACACAAATACATGATCAAGGAAATTTGAGAAAAGCTGAGTTAAGCAAGTTTCTTTTCCTCCGGGCTTCTCAGAGCCTTTACCATGTGGCTATTTGTCACTGAGCTGACAGACAGTCAGGAAAGTATAGGAAAAAGATTCCGGGTCTCCACATGTGAAGAGGCTTCTCAGGGCAGGCTACACAGCAGCATTCTCAGGAAGAGAAGTCCGCCTCCCAAGCCTTCAAATCCGCAAAAAAGCCCCAGCTGCTGAAATTCCCCCTTAAATAAAGATTCATTCAGGTTTTCAAGTCTTTTTTTTTTTTTTTAAGATTTTATTTATTTATTTGAGAGAGAGAGAACACCTGAGAGGGGATAGGGTCTGAGGACGAAGCAGACTCCCTGCCGAGCAGGGAGCCCGATGCGGGACTCGATCCCGGGACTCCAGGATCATGACCTGAGCCGAAGGCAGTAGCTTAACCAACTGAGCCACCCAGGCGCCCTCAAGTCTTTTTTTAATAAATTTTCTTCTAGACTCTTAACTGTTCTAACTCAGACCTTGTATCTGCCTGTGTGCTAGGTGCAAGCAACCAGTAACAAGTCCATTTTGTTCCTCAGTGCTCGCTGGAGACTCCCCAGAGCAAGAGTGACTTCCCAGGTGCCACACGCTTAATCTACATATGAATTCAACAGGTGGACATAAGGCAGAGCATTTCCCAAACTTCTCTGATCATAGTAACTTTTCTTAGGAACACTGAACATCATCTCCAGAAACAACAATAGTTGTCTTTTGGCTCAGAGTTCCACTTTCTTAAAGAACAAGATTTCTCTACATGTGGAGACTATATTCTGTCCTCTATTCACTTCCCAAATTTGAAATAGCCAAATATTTTGTAATATCTTAGTTAACTGGGCATTCCACTCTGTCTTTTTGGAAAGATTTTTGAAGTGATTCTCAGGATATATCTAATCTGAGGGAACAACGCAGATGAATACAGTCCGTTCTAACTCCTAACAAGCTGTACTTAATACTTGAGTCTCAGCAGGACCACCACCCATCCATCTGATTGCCCCACCTCTAATACTGAGCAGCTGTAGATCCTTGGGCAAGTTATTTACCTTTTCTGAGCTTGAGTTTCTCCATATGTAAAAAAGAATTATCATGAGGTTTAAATGAGATAATGAATATAAAGTTTCTGGAACAAAGAAGGCCATTTTAAATGGTCGATTTCTTTCCTGAGTTAATAGCTGTTCAACTTTCTGTCTCTCGAAGTCTCCTTGAATTTGTTTATTCCAGATTGTTGAAGACTCCCCGTTCTCCACAGCATGCCTCCTGCAGCTGTCTGCCTTTCCCCAACAAAACTTTGAGTTTTCATAATTTTTCCTGTTTCATCTCTTTTCATTTTGACCCCACTGAGTCACTGAAAATCAGCATCAATTTTACAATTTGTGCAGCTACTTTTCTGGCAATAACGTGTACACTTGTGACAAAGGATTGGTTGTTCTAACTAAAGGTTCCAACACTTCACAAATTACATCCTCCTCTTATTTCAGCCAAGGATGAGTTTCTCCTAACCCTATTCCTTTGGGCTGAGCCCAACCTCTTTAAAACTGAATTGTTTCTTGGGTTAGGATCAAGAAGGAAGTAAAAACAGTCTCATTAAATGACCATCCAATAGGGTGGAGGGCCATTCTCCCTAGGTATGATGCTTCTCATCCAAGTTGCATTAAAGGAGGGGGTTCTGCCTCACCCATATCATTGTACTTCTCTGTCCTCAATACATTTCTGGTATTTTTTCCTCTCTGGTTCATTACAGAAAAGTTCCCTTTGAAATCTGGTTCGTTCTTGACTTTTATGAACACCCATCAGTTCTTTCTTAACTTTCAAGCCATTAAATATTCTTCTCATATAGAAGAAAATAACAGTATCTTGTTCAGTGGCAAGTTGTTCTCCTGACACAGTATACCCTGAATTTGCTAAGTGTGCCCTGGAATCCTCCGCCCTCTCCACACTGGGGCCACGTGCTTTGAGAGAGATCAATTCCACTCCCCGCTCCAGGGGTAGGTCCAGACTGGCCCCAGCCACCGGATATGTCCTATTTCCTGGTTATGGTGCCTCATTCAGAGATGGGCATGTGACTCAATTAAAGCTGGTGGAAGACAGTGAGACTCCCTGGGATAGAGGCAGGCAGTCCTTCCTACCGGACTGAACTTGAAGGACATCAGCTACCGTGGCCAGAGAAATACGCTGGGCTAGAAACTCAAGACGGAGAGGAGCAGAGCTGAGATGGCCAGCAGGTGAGCCCTGAGACAAATCCAGGCCTGCCGCTGGTCTCCAGTAAATCCCTTGTTCCTTTGCAGAGTTGAGTTAAATTTCTGTCATTTGCAAATGAAAGATTCCCAACTGATACACATCATATTTGATAAGGTGGCAACGTTTGTAGCATAAGCTCTTCACAAAAACGCTCCCAGATCAAGCAGAACAAGAACACTCATCATTTTAAGGAAACTGACCTCCAGAGAGATTATACAGCACAGCTGAGGTGACATAACTAACTAGTACATTACAGAGCTACAGCTCAAACCTGGATCTTCTGAGTCCCTGCTCTGCCGTGATTTTTACTTTTCTACAAATGTAACTACAGACACTTCCAGTGCATTTGCTCCTGCCTGTCTCACCTTGCTAGTTCTTCACCCAAGTGTTAGAGCCTAGAAGACTCACCTGTTGGTAATTAAGAGAATCGCAGACATTGTTAGGCAACACAGGGAAACAATGGGGAAATGATCACTGTCTTCTATACTATAAGCCTGGCCTTGAAAATACAAGGTTACTAAGTGGCAGCACATAGGGTACCACATGTCAGTTCTACCATTAAAACTTGCTACCTCCCTCAACCCCCGCCCCTGGCTTTGGACAGAGCAGCAGACTTCCCACGTATAAACACAAGCCTATAAAATCAGGAAATCAGAGAGCCTTGGTCCCCTGTCTAAAGGGACAGGGAAATACTGGATCTCTAAACAAGAGAGAATTATTTATTCCTAAACGTCTGAGCCTTTGAGTTTTCAATGTCTTTCATGCATACGTTTCTATACCTTCTGGCTGAAAGATAGGACCCAGAATATAAAGTGTCTTCTTTAGCAACTGATGAATCACTGAACTCTACCTGAAACTAATAATACACTATGTGTTAACTAACTGAATTTAAATAAAATAAAATTTAAAAAATAAAGTATCTTCTTTGATTATACCACTTAAAATCTAACCAATCTCAATTTTTCTGAGCCCAGAAATGACAGAAGCAGTTCCAAGATAATACAATCGTACTGCCTGACCTGGAATTTTGTCTATAAAACGAAGACAAATAGCAAATGGCAAACAAAAGAGATGGTGAGTAACCTTCCTCAAGACCAAGGTTAAAAAAAAAAACCTAGTTCTCTTCTCATTCCACTTCTTAACTTCTCAAAATATCACAATTAAAACTGTATTTATCCCTACTGAAAGAAATATGAAAGAAATATTTCCTAAGCTTTAGTCTAAATGGATAAATATTCAAATAATCATATTCAGTATAGGCATCTCTCTCAAAGCTTCATTTGTAAGGTAACATTTTTGTTAAATAATCCATGTTATGTAACATAAAATTTATTTTGTTGAATCATAAAGTTGGTCCTTAGCCAAGATTTGAAAAATTTTATCATAATAAATCATGCTAAACTAGAATATTTTCTTTGTGGATATAAAAACAAAATAACAGGAACAGAATGAAAACATTACAAAAATCTTTAGTCTTTGATACTTATTTTTCAAAGTAATGCACAATCGTGAATATGCATGCCTATTCCAGTTTTTTTAATCCCCTGTGACAATCATAAAATGGAAAATAAGATTATTTTAGTAACAATTTGAAACAAATTCCTACTCAGACACTTATTACAGCTGTGTTTCTTGTGTCTTAGCTAAAATACTTCACTTGAAAACTACACTGTGATTTGCTGTTCTAATTGATGCATATTTTTATCTCTCTGTACAGTTGCTTTCTGTCAACACTTTACTACATAGAGAAAACAGAGACCAAAACAGCAAGGAGAAGTTTAAAGAGAATCAGTAGGGGAGCTTTTTACTTTTCAAAAGAGAATATTTTATAGAAAAAGAACAACAAGCTGGATATCTAAATTTAACACCACCAAATGTTATGCAATGTTCCAGTACTGGAAAAGTATGTTATTATTTCTAGCACTCAACAATGACTGTTAAATTGATAAACAGCGTCATTTTGAGAGATGGCAATTTATGGCAAATAGTTTTTTAAATATATATATTTTTAAAGATTTTATTTTATTTATTTGAGAGAGAATGAGAGAGAGAGAGCATGAGAGGGGGGAGGGTCAGAGGGAGAAGCAGACTCCCCGCCGAGCAGGGAGCCCAATGCGGGACTCTATCCAGGGACTCCAGGATCATGACCTGAGCCAAAGGCAGTCGCTCAACCAACTGAGCCACCCAGGCGCCCCTATGGCAAATAGTTTTTAATAAAGGATTCATCTAAGAATAAAATACTCAAGAGATTCTACTCTTAAGATTTAACCAATAATAAATGATCCTAAAATACTGGAAATTTGTAATCCTATGTAACTGGTACCCTAAATACAAATTAATTTTTGTAATAAGATAATTTTAAATTTTATTTTAAATTTATTATAAATTTATTTTATTAAAAATTTAAATTTCAGTTAGTTAACACATAGTGTATTATTAGTTTCAGGTAGAGTTCAGTGATTCATCAGTTCTAAATTGCCCTGAAGTTTCAAATTTTTTTAAATATTTCTAAAAAGCACTTGTAAATCTGTAATTATGAATTAAAAACAACTATTTTAACAGGGTAGGACAGAAGGCTAATGTTCAAATCCCATATCTTCCAAATAGATGCTTCTGTGATGAATGGAGAAAGCAGACTTTGAAGTCAGAACCAAGTTCAAATTCCAGTTCCACACTGACTAGCCATGTGACCCTGAGCAAATTAAATTATATGTGTGTGTGTGTGTGTGTTGTGTAGCTATGTAAGGTTAATAGTATAATGTATAATAAACATTATTATCTCCCATCCTTTTCCTTCTTATCTATAATATTCATGCCTCCTTCTGAAACTTTAAAATAATGATTTTATCTTGAAAATCCCTCTAAGTATGAATCTTAAAAACACATTCATTTCCCTGTTCTCAAGTACCAAGTGTTACATATGTACCATCCCATCACATTTTAAAATATAAATATAAATGCTTTTTAAAATATCTTTCACTAGTAACTTTTTATTATAACTCTATAATCTCTTCAACAACCCTGAGGCCAGCTTTTACAGTTGAGAAATTTTTTTAATTTTAGAAAGGTAACAATGTGCATATATTGCCTAATTCTCCCAACAGGATCAAGGACAGCAAGCTATAATCAAACATATTGATATTTCTGCACCAAATGACAGTCACCCTATAAGAAGGATAAATAAAGACTATTCAATAATTGGGCAGGCACAGTTCTCACGATGTCTTCCCAAGATTCCCATTCTCCGGTTGGACAATCAAATGCTAATCTAGGTCATGCAGAGACTTTGCAGATGGAACTAAGGTTACTAATTTGCTGACTTTAAAACAGAGATTATCCTAAATTATCTGGGTGGCCACAGTGTAATCACAGGAGGGAGCTCTTAGGAGCAGAAGAGGAAGGCAGAAGAGTTGGTCAGAGAGATATGATAGAAGGCAATGGCAGAGAAAAGATAAGGCAGAAAGAGGAGGTCAGCGTGATTCAAAGGCTGAGAGGCACTTGGCTGGTATTGCTACTTCTGCAGCTGGAGGAAGGGGCCACTAGCCAAGGAACATGGGCAGCCTCCAGAAGAACAATCCATGGCTACTGGCCAGCAAGGAAGTGGGACGTTAGTCCTACAATCTCAAAACACTGAATTTCGCCAACAACCTAAAGTACTTGGAAGTACATGCTTCCCCAGAGCGTTGAGGAAGGAGCACAGCCTGGATGACACGTTGACTGAGGCCTGTGGGACTGAGCAGGGGATCCAGGTGGGCTGAGCAGTACCTGCACGTCTGACTCACAGAAACTGTGACATAATCAAGTTGTACGGTTTTAAGCCACTACATTTAGGGTAATTTGTTAAGGCAGCAATATAAAACTATTATGTGTATGTTCAAGTGAGGTTTTAAATGCCAAATGAGCTACTGCAAATTTACAAAACCTTTCTGTGTTCAGAGTTGTGGGGTTTCAGAACGGCACATGAGGATTCAGAACTCTTTCTGTTATTTACGTATGTTCAGTGAGCTAACCAAGTCAATGAATACTAATAAGGCTTTGGAACTTTCATTAAAACCTGGTTCGTTAGTTGGTTAGACAGTGGCGGGAAGGGCAGAGGGAGAGGGAGAAAAAGTCTCAAGCAGATTCCGCACTGAGCACAGAGGCCGATGCCGGACTCAATCTCAGGACCCTGAGATCATGACCTGAGCTGAAACCAAGAGGCAGATGCTTAACGGACTGCACCATCCAGCCACCCCATTGTTATTTAATCTTTAAAACAACAACAAACAAACAAATCTCCAACAGTAATCTCAGCTCCTAACTCCCTTTTATCCTAAAGTTTAAAACTTAGCCAGTCCTTTCAAGACAGCTGACTTCATAGCGAGTCTTTAAAAGAAAAGTGCCTGTTAGCTAAGGATAGTTAAACATTGACAGAGCACCTCTACGTGCCACTCATTGTTCTGGGGTCTTGGTGTGCATTAACCCATGTAATCTGCCAATCACCCAAGAGAAAATACTGTTATCATCCCTGTTTTACAGATGGAGAAACCCAGGCACTGAGCAGTTAAGTGACTTGCCCAAGACCACACAGCTAGTAAATGGCATAGACTTTAAACCCAGGAAGTCTAGCTACAAAGTCTATGCTGCTAACCACTTGACCATGTTGCTTCTTTGTTGGTACACGTACCATTTAATCAAACACCCACAACAGGCACAATAAATACAGAGTATCTGCTACTCCAGAATTTATAGGCTAAATCTTTTTCTATACAAATTTGTGCACTGATCCCTCAAGTCCTTCAGGAAACACAGTACATTATTAGCCAGCCAACCGGCCCCATCTGCTACCCAGGGTTTCCCATTGTGCTACCTTTTCTCTCCTATTACATCGTGAACTTCTGGAATGTCCTGTCTACTCCTAGATCTAAAATCCCAAAAACTTAGTCTCATGGTCATGTCCCTATTACTGCAAAATAGACACATGGTGACTGACTGAGTGGCCAAATCACCATTTTCCAGCTCAATATAATACCTCAGGTCAGAACAAGCTACACAGGGCCCAATAGGGAGTCTTCTTCAAACTAATTTGTAATAGCCAAGCTTGTTAAAAAAAAAAAAAAGTAACAGCAACAACAAAACTGGTCATAGTTTTCAACAGGACTTATCCAGAAGACATTACCTTTTTTTATAATATGAGTGGAAACAGTTTTTAATTACTGAGAAACTTCACCAAAAATGGTCTTCTTGGGATATATGTAAGGGGGTAAGCGGCACATAAGTACAGGGCTGGATTGGGGTCTGGACCGTATCAAGATCATGAGAAAAAATTAATGGCATGAGGTGAATGTCAGAGGGAAAAAACACTGGATCGGGCGCCTGGGTGGCTCAGTCGGTTGAGCTACTGCCTTCGGCTCAGGTCATGATCCTGGAGTCCCGGGATCGAGTCCCGCATCGGGCTCCCTGCTCTGTGGGGAGTCTGCTTCTCCCTCTGACCCTCCCCCCTCTCGTGCTCTCTCTCTCTCTCTCAAATAAATAAATAAAATCTTAAGGCTCAGTCGGTTAAGCGGCTGCCTTCGGCTCAGGTTATGATCCTGGAGTCCCAGGATCGAGTCCCGGGTCAGCCTCCCTGCTCGGCGGGGGGTCTGCTTCTCCCTCTGACCCTCCCCCTCTCATGCTCTCTCTCTCTCTCAAATAAATCAATAAAATCTTAAAAAAAAAAAAAAGATTGGCTCTTTTGAGGGGCGCCTGGGTGGCTCAGTCAGTTAAGCGACTGCCTTTGGCTCAGGTCATGATCCTGGAGTCCTGGGATCGAGTCCCGCATCGGGCTCCCTGCTCAGCAGGGAGTCTGCTTCTCCTTCTGACCCTCCCCCCTCTCATGCTCTCTATCTCATTCTCTCTCTCAAATAAATAAATAAAATCTTTAAAAAAAAAAAAACAACAACACTGGATCAGTGGTTCTCAAACTTGAATGTACATCCAAATCACCCAGAGGGCTTGTTAAAACAGTTTCCTGGATCCCACCCACCAGAAGTTCTGATTCAGTAGGTCTGGGTAAGGACACTGAATGTTCCTTTCTAACAACTTCCTAGATGATGTGGATGCTGTTGGTCCAGGGACCACACGGAGAAGCCACTGAATACTGAACCCAGGTACTGGTAGCCTTTCAAATTCCCCAGGTAATTGTCATATGCAGCGAGAGCTGAGATCACCGAGCTTCGGAAAATTGTTAATGAGGAAGACAGTAATGCAGAAACTGATTTCGAGTAGCTGGGATAACCTTGGAGGTAAGATGTCCTTGGGAGGGGGGGCTTGCAGGCTAGTTTATGACCTGTGTGAGAAGTGCCCTTTCGGACATCAAAAGGAGAGCTCTTCTGGATACTGCCCAGTAGCAATCAACAGTGTACGTGAGGGAAAACCCTAAGCCTCTCCATCCAGGCCCTGTGATTCCCAAGATCATTTCTGCAGAGGGAGGAATAAATGCACATCTGTTATTTATCTAAAATCCTCTGGTATTCATCTCCATAGCCATGTGTTACTAGTTAACTAAAAGGCCTTTAAAAACCTACTGCCAAAGGGCTGCTTCTGCTTCAGAACCGCGTCCCCACTTAGGCTTTGAAGACTTATCTATGCACATGGTAATTTTTAATTAGCAAGTTTGTGTGATTATGCACTTTAAACGCAGAGTACATAGCAAAGTGAGAACTGGCACTTTCTGTGACGTCTACTGAGCTTTGTTTTCTGCTACAATCTGAGCCACAAGCTTTAGAAGAGGAACTAGAATGGGATCAGAGTCAGAAAAAGATACTTTAAGAAGAGCTATGAGTTAGATCCACATCAATATTAGATACCGAGGGGCGCCTGGGTGGCTCAGATGGTTAAGCGTCTGCCTTCGGCTCAGGTCATGATCCCAGGGTCCTGGGATCGAGTCCCACATTGGGCTCCCTGCTCCTTGGGAGCCTGCTTCTCTCTCTGTCTCTCATGAATAAATAAATAAATAAAATCTCTAAAAAAAAAAAAATTAGATACCGAGAGGCAGAAAGAAGTGGGGCCAAAAGATTACCCAAGTGACAAGAGATACTTGATCTCCACTAAGTCTGGTTGAAGAATAACAACCATTTTCACTGTGAAATTCACTTTAATAAAAAACTACTCAAATAATTTTTGTAAAAAGTTTTCTTAATATGTTATTGTATATCAGAAAACTTAGAAACTTCCATTATTAAAATGGTTTTCTGTTCTTCCTCTAAATGGTTATTGTGTGAGTATCCACCACGACCAAGTGGGATTTATCCCCGGGATGCAAGGGTGGTTCAACATTCGCAAATCAATCAATGTGATAGGACACATTAATAAGAGGAGGGAGAAGAACCATATGGTCCTCTCAATTGATGCAGAAAAAGCATTTGACAAAATACAACATCCTTTCCTGATTAAAACTCTCCAGAGTATAGGGATAGAGGGAACATTCCTCAAGCTCATAAAATCCATCTATGAAAAACCCACAGCGAATATCCTCCTCAATGGGAAAAAGCTGAGAGCCTTTCCCTTAAGATCAGGAACACGTCAAGGTTGCCCACTCTCACCACTGTTGTTCAACATAGTACTAGAAGTCCTAGCAACAGCAATCAGACAACAAAAAGAAATAAAAAGGTATTCAAATTGGCAAAGAAGAAGTCAAACTCTCTCTTTTTGCAGACGACATGATACTTTATGTGGAAAACCCAAAAGACTCCACCCCCAAATTACTAGAACTCATCCAGCAATTCAGTAATGTGGCAGGATACAAAAATCAATGCACAGAAATCAGTTGCTTTCTTATACACTAACAACGCAACTGTAGAAAGAGAAATTAAAGAAACAATTCCATTTACAATAGCACCAAAAACCATAAGATACCTCTGAATAAACCTAACCAAAGAGGTAAAGGATCTATACTCTAGGAACTACAGAACACTCATGAAAGAAATTGAAGAAGACACAAAAAGATGGAAAAATATTCCATGCTCATGGATCAGAAGAATAAACATTGTTAAAATGTCTATGCTACCCAGAGCAATCTATACCTTCAATGCCATCCCGATCAAAATTCCAATGACATTTTTCAAAGTGCTGGAACAAACAATCCTAAAATTTGTATGGAATCAGAGAAGACCCCGATTTGCCAAGGAAACGTTGAAAAAGAAAAACAAAGCTGGGGGCATCACGTTGCCTGATTTCAAGCTATATTACAAAGCTGTGATCACCAAGACAGCATGGTACTGGCACAAAAACAGACATATAGACCAATGGAACAGAATAGAGAACCCAGATATGGACCCTCAACTCTATGGTCAAATAATCTTTGACAAAGCAGGAAAAAACATGCAATGGAAAAAAGACAGTCTCTTCAATAAATGGTGCTGGGAAAGTTGGACAGCCACATGCAGAAGAATGAAACTCGACCATTCTCTAACGCCATTCACAAAGATAAACTCTAAGTGGATGAAAGACCTCAATGTGAGACAGGAATCCATCAAAATCCTAGAGGAGAACATAGGCAGTAACCTCTTTGACATCGCCCACAGCGACTTCTTTCAAGATACATCTCCAAAAGCTAGTGAAACAAAAGCAAAAATGAACTTTTCATTTCATTATTCAAGATAAAAAGCTTCTGCACAGCAAAGGAAACAGTCAACAAAACAAAGAGGCAACCCACAGAATGGGAGAAGATATTTGCAAATGACACTACAGATAAAGGGCTGGTATCCAAGATCTATAAAGAACTTCTCAAACTCAACACCCAAAAAACAAATAATCAAGTCAAAAAGTGGGCAGAAGAGAAGAACAGACACTTTTCTGAAGAAGACATACAAATGGCTAATAGACACATGAAAAAATGTTCATCATCATTAGCCATCAGGGAAATTCAAATCAAAACCACACTGAGATACCACCTTATACCAGTGAGAATGTCAAAAATGGACAGGGAAAGAAACAACAAATGTTGGAGAGGTTGTGGAGAAAGGGGAACCCTCTTACACTGTTGGTGGGAATGCAAGTTGGTACAGCCACTTTGGAAAACAATGTGGAGATTCCTCAAAAATTTAAAAATAGAGCTACCCTATGACCCAGCAATTGCACTACTGGGTATTTACCCCAAAGACACAGATGTAGTGAAAAGAAGGGCCAGGGCGCCTGGGTGGTTCAGTTGGTTAAGCAACTGTCTTCGGCTCAGGTCATGATCCTGGAGTCCCGGGATCGAGTCCCGCATCAGGCTCCCTGCTCAGCGGGGAGCCTGCTTCCCCTTCTGACCCTCCCCCCTCTCATGTGCTCTCTCATTCTCTCTCTCTCAAATAAATAAATAAAGTCTTTAAAAAAAAAAAAGAAAGAAAAGAAGGGCCATATGCACCCCAATGTTCAGAGCAGCAATGTCCGCAATAGCCAAACTGTGGAAAGAGCCGAAATGCCCTTCAACAGATGAATGGATAAAGAAGATGTGGTCCATATATACAATGGAATATTACTCAGCCATTAGAAAGGATGAATACCCAACTTTTACATCAACATGATGGGACTGGAGGAGATTATGCTAAGTGAAATAAGTCAAGCAGAGAAAGTCAATTATCATATGGTTTCACTTATTTGTGGAACATAAGGAATAACATGGAGGACATTAGGAGAAGGAAGGGAAAAATGGGCGGGGGGAATTGGAGGGAGAGATGAACCATGAGGGACTATGGACCTGAGAAACAAACAGGGTTTTAGAGGGGAGGGGGGAGGGGGGATTGCTTAGCCCGGTGATAGGTATTAAGGAGGGCACGTACTGCATGGAGCACTGGGTGTTATATGAAAACAATGAATCATGGAACACTACATCAAAAACTAATGATGTATTGTATGGTGACTAACATAACATAATAAAATTTTTAAAAAATAATAAATAAATAAATGGTTATTGTGTGAGTGTTCAGAATCTCTCAGTGAGGTGTGTTGTAAATCAGAGATCATGGGCTCTAACTATCCCTTGAATTGGGCTATTTCTGTGCATATCATGCTTTTTGTGCAGTAAAAGTTAAGAGATATCACAGTGCTCAAAATTGTTCCCTGTCTTCCTAGCTGGCCTGAAATACCAACATTTAGAGTCAATCCTTTGAGTAACCCCAAAGAGGCAGCAACACCTCTAAAAAGTCACATGCATGGACCAAGAATGGAACTAGAACCAGCCAACGCACAATCATGGACTAATTTGTTGGCGAACAGGTGATTAACAGGACCAAGGTAGCTGGATGACCATCCAACAGGGGCAGGACATATTGCATGTGACCAGTAAGGTTGGAAGGGGCTGTAAAGCAAGGCTGCAAAGGCCCGAGGCACCGTAGCTTTCCTATAGAGGGAAGCTACTGGCTCAGGTGGGGTGCCGAGCCTGGCAGCCGGAGGGCTAAATTTCACAGCATGCCTAGAACTATTCTTGGGCAACCTGACATTCAATACCTCTAATCTGATTATTCAGCTACTTAGGCAAAAATTACTAAAATGAGAAAAAAATTAAAGCAATTTATTACAAGGTCTCAGTGGACATGAATAATAAGATATACATGGGATTACCAAAACCAATGAATAAAATTCAGTAAGGATTCCTAGGTTTTACTGTCAGGTGATGTATTACTTTTTTTTTTTCCATTTGATTAAGATATTTATTTGTTGGTTTTTTTTTTTTTTTATAGGGAGCTCCTCTTGGATCAAGTATAAAAGGGTGTGCATTTAGATTGGAGGGTTCTCATTTCAGCAAGTCTGTGGAATGAACGCAGCAGAAGTATTACAATAGCACTGCAATCTATTATTTGAAGGTCACCTTCAACAAAGAATTCTTTGGCAGACCCTGTTGGCTATCTCTCCAAAATCTACCCCGTATGCCACTAGCTAACAGAACCCGGAATGGGTCAGATATCCTACCTTCTCCCATGTGACAGGGGGAAGATGAACTCACCCTATCTCCAGGGTGATCCTGATTAGTATCAACTAATCACAGAGATACCTTTACCTTTGCCAAAGACCGGTTAGCAAAAGGTTTGACGCAATTCTGGCCAAGAAGACTTCGGAAGTTTCAGTAAAAGGTTTCCTGGTTCCCTACAGTGAGAAAGAGGATGAGGTAGTCTTTTTGTCTTTTCCAAAGCAGCAAAGCTAGAGCCACAAGGGTGGGGCTGCCCAGCCTTTAGGTTTATAGTTATGTGAGATAATCTTCTACTATGCAAATCTTTGACTGTTTTTTTCTTTCACTTTTAACCCAAAGCATCCTAACTAATCCATTATCAAAATGTGCCATAGGAAAACAGTTTCACAGCACAATAAGTAAAATCACCACCTATGGTATACCTAAAAATAATACGACCTATGGGAGTCAGGAATTATTCTAAAAATCAAAACCACTACTACAAGAAAACTTCTTATTGAGTTAGCTCAAAACATACCGGGTTTTTGTTTTCATGATTAAAGAAATTTCCATACTACCATCAATGTTTTCTTTCATAGTACTGACTTTCAGACTCAATCATGTAAAAAACTGACAGTCCTCCATTACCAATCAGATCAAGTCCCTAGGGTAGCAATTCTGAACTCACTTAGTGAAGCCCCATCTAACAAAGCAGTTTGGCTTCCTAGCCCTCCTCAGCTCCCTGAGCTTGATGCAACTCTGCCCAGAGGACTCTGACATCACCATATCATTGTCCTCTTTTTCTCTCCTTTACATAATCCCTGTCCTCCCAAAATATTGCACAGCTTAAAACTCATGAAAAAAATTTCCTTTTTTTCTGTGAAGTTTTCGCAGAAGCCCTTTCTGGGCAAGATTGTCCATTCTCTCCCTGGGTTGACATCACTAGAAACAGCTTTGATCATCTTGCACTGTCCATCACTGGATAGGTCTCTGCTTCCTCCACATGGTCAAAGGTACCCTGAACAATAAAATCATTTCTCTCATCTGAGTTAAAACTGATTAGGGTGTACAGATTTCTAATTAAATCTCTTTTGGTTGGAAGAGAAAAAGACATTAAGAATTTCACTCTGGGTCGGGAAACAAATGTAGTTCCTTTTTAATTGACTATTTCAACCTTGGGGATACTAAGAACTTAGTCCCTTACAACTCCAATGTTTCTTCAAAATCCTATCACTTCAACCCCCCCATATGATTAATTACCATGACATTATGAAATAAAAGTTATATCTGAGATCTTTTATTTTGCTTAATTTAATTATTAGGTGTAAGGCAGTCCTCCCCAAAGACATGCCATTGAAATGCTTTTGTCATTGATTCAGGTGTTGGTTCAATATTTGATTAAAAATAAGAATAAGTGATAGCTGTCAGTCTTTGGCTTTTCTGTGTAATAAGATGATGATGACATACAATCAAAATAGCAAAATGAAGGTAAGTGTCAGTCCATAAACCAGTCACCATAAAAAAAAAAAAAAAAAAAAAAAAACAGAAATCTGTTCTAAAGTTAAAATTAACCTGGTTGTCCCATAGGCAAGAAAGCTTTCTTCTTGTCCCAGGAGGCAAAGGAGCCCTTAAAAATTAATGGTCATATCAAAAGGACATAGGAGCCAAAATGAAAGGGCTCCCACTAGCCAACTTTGGGACAATTTGAGCATCACAAAGAATAGTAACTATAACTGAATGCAAACACTGCATAAATAAAAATCCACAAGTCCATCCTACATTCAAATTTTTTTAAAAAGAGAGATGTACCTTTGTGTTTAGGGATGCACAAAGTGGTGATAAAACTACAAAGAAAATCACTGAAATGATTATCAGAAAAGTCAGGGTGGTTGTTTCCAGTGGTGGGGAAGGAGAGAGTATGCTATAGGTTTGGGGAGCACTGGTAATATTCCATACCTGGGTAGTGGTTAAACTGCTATTTTCCTTATAATATTTTTAAATTGCTGATATATGGGGCGCCTGGGTGGCTCAGTCGTTAAGTGTCTGCCTTCGGCTCAGGTCATGATCCCAGGGTCCTGGGATCGAGTCCCACATCGGGCTCCCTGCTCCACGGGAAGCCTGCTTCTCCCTCTCCCACTCCCCCTGCTTATGTTCCTGCTCTCGCTATCTCTCTCTCTGTCAAATAAATAAATAAAATCTTTTAAAAAAAATTATTAAATTGCTGATATATGTTATTTGGACTATTCTGGTATGTGTATTACATTTCAATATTTTAAAAACACTTTAAGTAAAAGTTTTAATCAGTCACAATGTAAAAACATGGAACTAGCCAACAAGGGTTGGTGTCTGTAGAAAAATTACCAATAAATATCTCCAGCAAACAATATCCTTCTGTTCAATAAAGTTCTGTCACACAACCATTGTCACTGTCCATACCTGTGTCATGCCCTTTCATACACCGTCCATCACTGTCTGCATCTGCACCCAGTCTCGTCTATCATGTTCTTGAGGCCAGGGTCCTTAACCTTCTCATTTCTCTATCCCTAAAATCTAAGCGTCCAGCACGTAGTGAGTGAAATGCTGGATGGACATATGAGTGAATGAATAAATAAGTGAATAAATGAGCAAACAGTATAAAACAAATTCTCTTCTGATACTTTCAAGCTTCAAGTCACACATACAAGTAACAATCAACACTGATACATTGATTGGAATAGAAAGTTCATTTTTTTAAATGATGTATTATCTCTGATAATGATATTAATAGCAGCAAAGAAAAATAAACGTAATTAGTTTTCTATTAACCAGGGAATAGCATGTAAAGGGGAAAAATACTATATTTAAATACACTGATACTTAAACATAAAACAGTCTGATTTTTGGGGTTCCGTTTCTTTTTTTCCTTTCAAGATTTTATTTATTTATTTGAGAGAGAGAGAGAGCATGAGCTGGCTGAAGAGTAGAATGAGAAGCAGACTCCCTGCTGAGCAACAGGGAGCCCACTTCAGGGCTTGACGCTGGGTCTCCGGCATCTTGACCTGAGTCCAAGTCAAAAGCTTAACCGACTGAGCCACCCAGGTGCCACTTGGGTTCTGTTTATGAAAAGATTTTAGGATCTTAGAGTGCTCCAGGCCAAACATAGGATTAAGAATTATCACCACACAATGTTATAAATATAAGCTGTTTAAAAAATTGTGCCCAGGGGCGCCTGGGTGGCTCAGTCGGTTAAGTGTCCGACTCTTGGTTTCGGCTCAGATCATGATCTCAGAATGGTGAGATTGAGCCCCACATCAGGCTCTGTGCTCAGTGCAGAGTCTGCTTGAAGATTCTCTCTCCCTCTGCCCCTCCCCCTGATCCCACGCATGCTCTCTCTCTCGCTCTAAAATAAATAAATAAATCTTAAAAATAAATAAATTAAAAGATTGTGCCCAGTCCATACTGGCCCTCTAGATATACAATAGATGTTACTTTAGTTAAATTTAAATTCTTTATGTCAACTTTCCTTTCTTTTCTTTCCTCTTTTTTCTTTTTTAATCATTTGGCAAAAACGAGTCAGGATTAAAATTATTTAGTAACACCGAGTGATGTATGGAAGTGTTGAATCACTATACTGTATAGCTAAAACTAATATTACACTGTATGTTAACTAACTGGAGTTTAAATAAAAACTTAAGGGCGCCTGGCTGGCTGAGTCACTAGAGCATGCAATTCTTGATCTTGGGGTTATGAGTTCAAGACCTACGTTGGGTGTAGAGATTACTTAAAAAATTTTTTTTAAATCCTAAAAAATAAATTTTAACCAAAATTAATTAATTAGTTAATTTAGAGCATGTGACTCTTGATCTCAGGGTCATAAGTTCAAGCCCCATGTTGAGCACAGAACCTATTTAAAATAAAAATTAAAAAATATATAAATAAATAAAAAATAAATTATAAGGCATACCATATTGATTCCTTGTTCATGTTTCATAAAATAAACAGGGCTCATAAAACAAAACTGAATGGAATAATTGTTTTACACATGATAGGAATAATCTCAGCTCTAGAGCTTGTGGAAATACCTACTTCACACATGAGTAAGTCAAATATGGAAAAGACATGTATGTGTGAGTGATTATGAAACACAATGATGATTTAAATAAAGTTCATTTTAGGTGTTTTTATTTTTTGGGGTTTTTTTGGTTGTTTTAAAGATTTTATTTATTTATTTGACAGAGATACACAGCGAGAGAGGGAACACAAGCAAGGGGAGTGGGAAAGGGAGAAGCAGGCTTCCCGCGGAGCAGGGAGCCCGATGCGGGGCTCGATCCCAGAGCCCTGGGATCATGACCTGAGCTGAAGGCAGACACTTAACGACTGAGCCACCCAGGTGCCCCTATTTTTTGTTTTTTTAAAAGATTTTATTTATTCATTTGTCAGAGAGAGAGCACGCACAAGCAGGGGGAGCGGCAGAGGGAGAAGCAGACTCCCCACTGAGCAGGGAGCCCAATGCAGGACTCGATCCCAGAACCCTGGGATCATGACCTGAGCCAAAGGCAGACACTTAACAGACTGAACCACCCAGGCGTCCACAACTTTAGGTGTTTTTATATATGCACTGAAAAAAATGAGTTACTTGAGCTTTCCATCTGTTTCTGTTTAATAGACATGCAAACTTCCCATAACTGTTGTTTTTTATCCAAAAATGTTTTGATTAAAGAGCCCACTCATAAATGAAAGCCTGATGGTATAAAAGTTCATTGAAATATCCTACATCATACACTTCTCCTTAAAGAACCAAACTTAAAGTCTCATGTGGAAATGCATCTGATTAAGGTGTAACAGCTTGACTGCTTTTAACTTTTGACTCTGGTAATAAAGCATAAGAGAAGAGCAGGATTAATCATTCATTTGCTAATTCTTCTTCCCTCAGGACATAAGAAGAGAGAATACAATAAATGGATTTATTTTAGCGGAATCTTCCATTTTTGTTTTTGCATGACAGTTTCTCTTTTAAAAGAATCTATCAGGGAAGCTAAATTCTCTAGGCTAGGACTAAAAAGAAGTTATCTGTAACACCTATTTTATTACATCTACTGGAGAGCGATACGTATGTTTGTGAATTGAAGAGGCCCATCTGCTGTTTCAACCATGGCTAAAAAGGACTGTTGACCCTCTGAGAAGCAGAGTAGAAGAAGAGCAAGGCAGCACCGAGAATAACCTCCAGAGAAACTGCCTATGCCCTGTGCTTCTATTGGTTTCACCTCTCCAACACGTCTGAATTGGATAAAATTGAAGTTAATGTGAGCTAATGATCACTGTACGTCATCATAAGGTTTTCTTAAAACAAAAGATGTAAAGATTACCTGAATTTAAATATGGAATGCCTATGTAAACACTTTGCCATACACACTAACCTAATATGTATCCTACCACATGTTTCTAATTTTCTTCCCTGAGAGCTAGGGATGCGGCCCAGCCAAAGGTCCTGCACAGGGTTATTCCAGCATGGGACGTACAGAGGTGCACTCCAGTTGCAGGAGCACTGACAACACTGACTCCATCTTTGGCCCTCCATCTTATTCATGCTTGTGCAGGATTAAGGTCTGGACGTGGAGGAGAATAGGGGTGGAGAATAGCTGTGCACTGCCTGGATCATCCATCCACCCGATTTCCCCCATCAGTAAGCTACCCTGAATAAAACTATGTAAATGGTATGGAGTGGCTTCCTTCATTTTTCAGTCTCAAAGTGCCTTCTCACTTTGGAGGATACAGTACGGACCCTCCTCCACCTTCTAACACCAGGGCCTTTCTCTCCAAATCCCCTAGCTTTATAACAGGCACCCACAGTTCCTTCCAGCTACTGTTCATATGACCACAACCAGCCACCACGCTGCAAAAGTATTCATGACCCCTTCCTATCATCACACCATGAGGCCATCCCTTGCTGCCTGTGCATTCTTATCCTACGATTCTGGGCCATTTCCTGGAAGTAAGTTCAAGCTGATCTTTATCTTCGACCAGTTTCCAGGGAAAGCCTTAGCCTCTATAAAAGTTTCAGTAGCCAGGCTATTAACATTTCTTTGTTTCTTAGGATAGCGTGCCTACCACTATCACTTCTACACCATTCGAGGTCAAAACTATTCAGTTTTAGACTAAATAAAGGAATCGCCAAAGAATAACATGGCCATGCTCCCTGAGAATGGTTATAGTCCATCTCATGGGACACAAGTGTCCAGTACAACCTTCCACACCAGATCTCATTGGCTGAAAACTTAGGCCAACAGCTGAAGCATGAGAAAATACACGCATATTCACAGTGAGTGATAACAGATTGATATATACTTTTTGCAAGTGTGAGAAAACTATTTCAGAAGAGACCAAGAGCAACGCCCAGTTCTAAGCAGATGGCATCACCTGGGGTAAGCATGTACCTTATACCTCAACCTAAAATGCAGGCTTTACATAAAATAAATATCGCTATTACAGAACAAGTATCTGCTTACTCAAATTGAGTCTTTCACCTTGCAAAGATTTTGTCCACCCAACATGTTAATAGCTGTATCATAAATTTAAATTTATATTAAATATGTCTAGGGAACCCAATTAGTTGTGCCTGCAAAGTTCCCTGTAGTTGGACTATACACCACTATCACTGCTAGAAAATTTAGCAGAGTTCAGTAATTTGGCAACTGGGAGAAAAACAGCAGTGAACTGTGATAATTTAATCTTCAACATGTCTCCTAATCACTGTAAAAACTCCAAGGAGTTTTTATGCAATTATGCAAAAACATTTATTACTAGTTTCATTATTGCACATTAAAAGTATTTACTATATCAAACAAATTACATAAATCTATAACAGAGAAATATACAGTAACCATTTTAACTATAAAAATAGTACTTACATGGTTATTTCCCTTGAGAAACTAAGGGCCATAGACTTGGTTATATTGAATAATTCTGTGATTATTCTATCTACAATTTAAATAATATACTCATAAATGTGTTGAAATCTCGAGATCCCCCCTATTAAGAAGAGCAGGTAATGCTAAAAACATCTCAAGGTCATATTAAACAATCAGATGAAAGACAATGAGTCTGTACTAAGGCTGTACTTTTAAAAACAAACCAGAACACAGAAAGCTTAAATAGACCAGTAATATGTAGGTGTATAGGGATCTGACCCCCATCTGCTCAGCTCTGATCCATTTTGTAAAAGGACTAACTTGACCCTTGCACAGCTTTCTCCCCACCCATGAGTTTGGCCTTCTGAACCCTTTAAAAGGCTCCAGCCCTTGGGATCCTGTCTCCTGTCTCCTGTGGCCTCTAGAATTCTTCCCAGATGCCCCCTCCAAAACAATTTCCGAGGTCTCAGCTTTAGTACTGGATCACTTTCTGGTTCTTGGCCAGGCATATCTAATGCCCCCTTTACTCCACCCACCCACCCACCCATTCTCCTCTGCTGTGGGCTCTACAGCCAAGGTCTGTCCAACTAACAATCAAAACCATTCTGGGCTAAGCCCAGGAGACTTTCTGCCTATGAAAAAAAGTTATAAAGTCTAGTGTTAGAAGTCACAGTTTAAAACTACCATTTTTCAACTTAGAACAAAAGAGCAGAAATGAAATATGATTCAGCTGTGGTATAATAAATGTGTGGTCTATATAAAGTTCCTATATAAAGTACTAATGGTAGAATCTTGTCCCTTAAAAAGTGTCAAAAGTTCAATATGTATTTCAAAGGTAGCATTTTATTATGAATCAAAGAGCATAAGATCATAACCATAAGAAGTATGTCTCTTTCCAGACTTGGAATGGATATGGAACTGAAAACCAAAAAGCTTAGCAACTGTTTATACTGACACCACCCCTCTTGCAAAATAGAACTTATAGAAAAACAGCTGTTACTGTACCATTTAAAAACCAAAAGTCCACTTTGGAAAACAGTTCAGCATTTCTCAAAACAATTAAACATAAAACTAAATGAAAATTTAAATCCACAAATGACTTCCACGACTTTTACATGAATGTTCATAGCAACATTATTCATATTTGCCAAAAACAACCTGCGTGCCCATCATCACGTGAATGGATAGACACAATGTGATATATCTATAAATGAAATAATACTCATCACTAAAAAGGAATGAACTGTGGACACACGCGACATCACAGATGAACTTCAAAACATATCAAATAAAAGAAGCCAGACTGAAAAATGCATATTGTGTAATTCCCTTTATATGAAATGTCCAGAAAAGGCAGATTTATAATTACAAAAAAGTAATTTTTTGTGCCTGGCCAATCACTGGAGGCAGGAATGGGAATTAAGTTCAAATAAGAATGAGGGATCTTAGTGGAGAATTGTAAAGTGTTTTAAAACTGATTTATGGTGATGGTTGCATCACTCAGTAAAGTTACTGAAAAAAAAAACAACATTAAATTGTACACTTGAAAGGAGTGAATTTTATTACATGTAAAAATGCCTCAATAGGGGCGCCTGGGTGGCTCAGTTGGTTAAGCGACTGCCTTCGGCTCAGGTCATAATCCTGGAGTCCCGGGATCGAGTCCCGCATCGGGCTCCCTGCTCAGCGGGGAGTCTGCTTCTCCCTCTGGCCCTCCCCTCTCTCATGCTCTCTGTATCTCATTCTCTCTCTCAAATAAATAAATAAAATCTTAAAAAAAAAAAAAGCCTCAATAAAATTGTTTTTAAAAATCATGTCATTTAGGGGCGCCTGGGTGGCTCAGTCAGTTGAGGGTCCAACTCTTGGTTTTGGCTCAGGTCGTATCTCAGAGTGAGACAGATCCCTGCGTTGGGCTCCACGCTCAGTGGGGAGTCTGCTTGGATACTCACCCTTTCCCTCTGCCCATCGCCCCACTCACATGCACATGCTCTCTCTCTTTCCTCTCAAAAATAAATGGATAAATCTTTTTTTAAGAAAATCATGTTGTTTGGGGCACCTCGATGGCTCAGTTGTTAAGCGTCTGCCTTCGGCTCAAGTCATGATTCCAGGGTCCTGGGATCAAGCCCTGTATTGGGCTCCCCGCTCAGCGGGAAGCCTGCTTCTTCCTCTCCCACTCCCCCTGCTTGTGTTCCTGCGCTCGCTCGCTTGCTCTCTCTCTTCTGTCAAATAAATAAATAAAATCTTTAAAAAAAAATAATGTTTAATTTATGTGGTAAATATGTTCCAAAAAGTTTGTATACTTGAGGTTATACCTGATAAGCACAAATAAAAGTAGCACTGCGAAAGAGGACATAACAATAAGTACAGTAGAAATTTTAAAAGTTATTTTCTAGGGCGCCTGGGTGGCTCAGTTGGTTAAGCGACTGCCTTCGGCTCAGGTCATGATCCCAGGGTCCTGGGATCGAGTCCCGCATCGGGCTCCCTGCTCTGCGGGGAGCCTGCTTCTCCCTCTCCCACTCCCCTTGCTTGTGTTCCCTCTCTCGCTGTGTCTCTCTCTGTCAAATAAATAAATAGAATCTTTAAAAAATAAATAAATAAAAGTTATTTTCTAAAAAGCACACACAAATATACACCCATTAAACGTAAACACTCCATGATGTGCACAATTCTTTGGTAAAATATAATCTTCCAAAGTTGGCTTAAAAACAAGTAGACGAATACATTAATGTCCATCTGAAATTATTGTTTATCAAAGACCTATCTTTTAAAAGGTTGCTGGACTCATCAAAATAAGGACTTCTAAACACTAAAAAATATAGATGTGAGTCTTACAGTCCAGAATATAATGTTTCAAGGAATTTTCTTGTAAGTAAAAAAAAATTTCATTTTATACAGCTTTTTAACTCTGATACAATCTCATTCATTACTGCTGGTATAAAAATTCTAATAATATAACAGCATATCTATTTTAGTAGCTAGTAATGGGGTATCTAAAGAGACTGGATCTTAAAATTCGAAACTAGAAACTATCTTTTTTTTTTTTTTTAAGATTTTATTTATTTATTTGACAGAGAGAGAGAGAGCGAGAGCAGGAACACAAGCAGGGGGAGTGGGAGAGGGAGAAGCAGGCCTCCTGCCGAGCAGGGAGCCCGATGTGGGACTCGATCCCAGGACCCTGGGATCATGACCTGAGCCGAAGGCAGACGCTTAACGACTGAGCCACCCAGGCGCCCCTAGAAACTATCTTAAAATCAGCTGTCACATTCTAAAATAAAAACCAGAATTGGTAATTGGGCAATCCTCCCTTTTTGGGGGAGGAGAGCCCCCCAGTAAATCCTTGCAGTTCTGTGAACTCTTCAGAAGGTTTGAACCAATAGAGAAAAGCAATTACACTCTCCTCAAGGTGTTAATTGCAGAGCTGGGCCACAACATGTTTGCTGTTTTTCAGCCTGCCCCATTCCTGAAAACTGTCTATCCTTGTCTAAGCACTGGATCAGGGAAAATTAGGAGCCAGAGCTAATGCAGGAGGGCTGTACAATCCTAATTTATTCTTCACCTTGTGCAGGAGGGAAGACTGTGACAAGGAAATGTACTTGGTGTTCTGGGCTATAGTCATCACACACGGAATACTGTTTAAAGTTGAATAAGCCATACTTTGGCAAAGATACTATCAAGCCACGGCAGTCAGGTCAGACCATAACTCTGAGAGTAGGGGTCCAATTTCACTTTTTTTTTTTTTTTTTAAGATTTTATTTATTTATTCATGAGAGAGAGAGGCAGAGGGAGAAGCAGGCTCCCAAGGAGCAGGGAGCCCGATGCGGGACTTGATCCCAGGACCCTGGGATCATGACCTGAGCCGAAGGCAGACGCCTAACCATCTGAGCCACCCAGGTGCCCCCCCAATTTCACTTTTGGAGAATGGACGTCCCCCTGCTTTTCACGCTGAAATAGAACGTCAAGTGCCTTGGACCAGAGAAAGAAATAATGTGCCCTTTTCTCTGCCTGTCTCTGAGCAGAGGCTATGTCTGTGCTCTCCCACTGCTGGCATCAACCCTCCTCAAGAAGGGCCTGGGGATGGGTTTGGGCTTGTGGGTTCTTGGGGTGACCACTCCTGGCCAATGTGAGCAGCCATCGCTGGTGTGCCCAGCAAAGCAGCCCTCATGAGGCTCACTGCAGGGATCTATCAGAGGTAGAAAGAGAGTGGCAAGGTAACAGACAACAACAAATCTCATAAATAGCTGAGGGACACGCTTGGAGATGGAGGTAACTTAGAGCAAAAAAGCCAGCAAAGGCTTGTGCCGTAATAGTTTACATAAAAACAGGAGGTGTAATTCCATTCTGTAGTCACAACTAGAAAGGCCAGCAACATACGGGCTACAACGATGAATTATGCAACATGACAAAGTTATCAAATAAGAAAATCAGTATGTTCACTCAAATTGACTAGAAAGGGATTCAATAAAATCCAAATCTCATTCCCTTAAAAACAAACAAAAAAAATTATTAAACAAGATTTGGGATTGCTTTATCATGATAAAGACTAGCTCTCGGGCGCCTGGGTGGCTCAGTTGGTTAAGCGACTGCCTTCGGCTCAGGTCATGATCCTGGAGTCCCTGGATCGAGTCCCGCATCGGGCTCCCTGCTCGGCGGGGAGTCTGCTTCTCCCTCTGACCCTCCCCCCTCTCATGCTCTCTCTCTCTCATTCTCTCTCTCTCAAATAAATAAATAAAATCTTAAAAAAAAAAAAAGGACTAGCTCTCAAAAATCAATAATCAACATTCTACTTAACAATGAATACTAGAGATATACCTATTACCAAAAGAACCAAGACAAAAATGTTATTATCACCAAGTAATAGAGTTCAGGAACTTCTAGAAAAAGCATCAAGGTGGACAATAGTAATACGAAGTATCATTTTGGAAAGAAAAAAAGAAAGCTTTCATGATTTTCTAGTCATATTACTGTCAAACTAGAAAATCCAACAGAAACAAAGAAAAACCACTAGCATTATTAAGGAAATTAATAAAGTTCAACACAAATCACTGATTTTCCTATGTCATCAATAACTAAATTATAAAATATAGAAAAATATCCACAGTAGCAATAAAAATTACAATTCCCATGAAAAGGTTCCACATGAAATGTTCATATAAAAACCAAAGTACTACTTAATTTTACTGAAAGACAAAATAGATGTTAAAATTTATTTTTTTTAAAGATTTTATTTATCTGTTTGTCAGAGAGAAAAAGAGCACAAGCAGGGGAGTGGCAGGCAGAGGGGGAAGCAGGCTTCCCGCTGAGTAAGGATCCTGATGTGGGACTTGATCCCAGGACCCTGGGATCACGACCCGAGCCAAAGGCAGATGTTTATCTGACTGAACCACCCAGGCATCCCATAGATGCTAAAATTTAAATTTTTTTTTTTTTAAGATTTTATTTATTTGAGAGAGAGAGAATGAGAGAGAGCGAGTACATGAGAGGCGGGAGGGTTGGGAGGGTCAGAGGGAGAAGCAGGCTCCCCGCCGAGCAGGGAGCCCGATGCGGGACTCGATCCCGGGACTCCAGGATCATGACCTGAGCCGAAGGCAGTCACTTAACCGACTGAGCCACCCAGGCGCCCTAGATGCTAAAATTTAAAAGAAAAAAATACACAATGGTATTGGATGGAAAGACTCAGTACCTATAAAAACATGTACTTTTCCCAAATTAAAATATAGATTTAGTGAGAGTCCAATTAAAATTCCAAAAGGAGAATGACGAAGTTATTCTAAAATTCCATATTAGAAAAGGCAAAAATATATAAGAAATTTTACAAAAGAAAACTGATAATGAAAGAGTTTTCCATGCTAGATACTGAAACACTTATAAAGCTACAATAAGTAGTATGGTGGTACCAGGCCAAATAATTAATAAATAGATCTTCAGAAGAGATTGCTCTGGGAAGACATTAAAATATATAGTCACTAAATATGATGAACACAGGATGATAAGTCAGTGGGGAAAGGAGTAAACACTACAAAATATGGTGTAGGGAAACCAGCAGCCTCTGCTTAGACTATCATCTAAAGCCTTTTCTGTGGCCTAAGAGGCCCTACATGATCTGGGTCCTGCTACCTTTCCAACCTCATTTAATAACTACCCTGACTTATCGTGTTCCAGCCTCTTTTTTTTTTTTTTTAAAGATTTTATTTATTTATTCATGAGAGACAGAGAGAGAGACAGAGGCAGAGGGAGAAGCAGGCTCCCCGCGGAGCAGGGAGCCCGATGCGGGACTCGATCCCAGGACGCTGGGATCATGACCTGAGCCGAAGGCAGACGCTTAACCGACTGAGCCACCCAGGCGTCCGTGTTCCAGCCTCTTATGCCACCTTCCTATCTTTTAAACGTACTAAGCTCATTCCTGCCTCACGGCCTTGCCACTTGCTATTCTCTCTGCCTGGGGCCCCTTCAGTTCAAACGTCATCCCTTCAGAGATAGCCTGTCTCTGACAACCCCTGCTCAAATAGCACCCTCACCTCTAAACCAGGCACTGTCACCCTGTAAAATTTATTTGTTAACACACTGTCTTTCTGACTAGAATACAAGCTCCCAAAGAGTAGGGTGATTCCTTCCTTGTTTCTACCAAGTCCTCACATTCTAAAAAAACTCTTAGCACTTACTAGAGGCTTAGAAATTTACATATATGTGCGTACATATGGATGTATGTATACATGTATGTGTATGTATACATTGTGTACATGCATATACATGTGTGTACACATGTTTAAATACATATATGATATGTTTATAAGATGAAGATAAGGACCCTTATTGGCAGGGACCATTCAATACAGATTTATCTTCTACAGAATAATTTTGCTTTAAATGTACATATAAACAAATATTTGCCATAATGAATTTAGTTAAACAGTAAGATATTAAGTTACAGATTTATTAATAATAGTGAAAGACATATTATGTTATTTAGTATCATCACATAACATCATCATTTAATTATAATCTAATCCCCATCACTTATTTTTATCCACACTGTAAATAGAGCAGAGTTAAGGAAATGAGACTTCCAGACCTAAATTCCAATTCCAGTTGGAGTCACACCCTATCTTTTGCCCACTGTGGTTTCTACTTTTCCTGCAAATTCAAGAGTGATAGATAGTACAAAGCAATCAAGAGGTGACTAATTGGCAAATGATTCTGCTAAATGAGAGAAGACAAAACTGAACTTGCCCAGTTGAAAAGAATTTGGATGCTTCTTGTCTGAGCTTGTTCCTGCTTCTCCCTCTCCCCCCACCCCAACCCTTTCTCTACACCACCTCCCATTCGGCATGGGCAACCCCATCTGCTGACAGCCATCATGTCTGATCCCTAGCTGTCCTCCCCATCCCTCACTGTGAAATAGGGAAAAAGACACTGACATAAGGATCCTAAGTTAGAGAACTATTTTTCTTCTTATTGGAATAAAAAGAGGGAGAAAATGTGTAAAATATAATCAAAATTTAGGAGTAGGATCATCTAAGATCTCTGACTGTACCACAGACTCCCTTACCAAAAACAGGCTATAAAAGATGGGCTCTTTCTTGCTAACTATATGTTTCACATCCTAAAATAACTAATCACATCCATGTGGAGTTTTTGCTTCTTTGTGGGGTGTGTGGGGATGGGCATGTGGGGGCATGGCTATGCCCACATGTGTGTGGTTTGTCAGGCATCACCTGTTGTAAAAGGATCAAGGAAATATTGAAAGGAAACTTTTTCAATATCTGTGCATCACCCTGGGCAGTTTAATTATCCACTTTCTGAAGAATGGGAGAGAGATGTACAGGAAAAGAATTGCTCCAATAATACATACATAATATATATATTATTATATATGTAGTATATGTATAATTACATATATATCATATTATATATATGTATGTGTGTGTATATATATATATATTATAAAAACATCTTCATTGAGTCTTTCTCTTTCTCAGGAATGTTCCACAATAAAGTATAATACCAGTCACTGATCTCTGAAAAGGTCCAACGTGGACTTGGGACTAGTTTGACCAGGCCAGGCCATATGTTTGGGTTTTTTAAAACCTCTCTCCTAAAGAGTGAAATTCCACAACTGTGTGACCCCATGAAAGAACTAAAAACCGCTTGACAAAACAGGAATTGGCTGTGCTTTTCATGTGTAAACATTCCATATTCTTTATCTGCCTTCTGTAGAAATTACAACCCAAAGGTTGAACTTACATAATTTGGTTATAGATAATTTTGTGTACCGAACACTCAGAAGGAATATTATGTAATGATACTTTTCCTTCCATTTCAATCTAAAAATATATATTACTGAGTCCATTCTGCAACTGGAATCCAGCTACATGTAGACTTACTTAATTTGCCTCTGGTTTAAAACAAATAAAAAAACTCTACCAGTTCCACAGCCCTAGAATTGCTTCATAAGAAAAATAGCTTTTAAAGAGTATATTCAGGGGCGCCTGGGTGGCTCAGTCGGTTAAGCGTCTGCCTTTGGCTCAGGTCATGGTCTCAGGGTCCTGGGATCAAGCCCCACTTGGGGCTCCCTGCTTAGCAGGGAGCCTGCTTCTCCTTCTCCCTCTGCCTGCCACTCCCTCTGCTTGTGCTCTCTTTTTCTCGCTCTCTCTCTCTCAAATAAATAAATAAATAAATAAATAAATAAATAAATAAATAAATAAAGAGTATATTCAATTTTTCACCTTCCTGCTCCTTAACTAACACAACGCCATGACTATATATAAACTGAAACCATGAAATAAAAACATTCTTCACAAAAATTAAAAAAAAAAAAATCTTTGTATCAAATCATCCTGGCTCTTAAAGCTTAAAGAAACCAGCTACCTGCCACCTATGTGTAACAAAGATCCCAGGCAAAAAAAAAAAAAAAGTACTTTGTATATTCCTCAGCCCAGCAACCTCCATTTATGTTATTATTTTATACTCTGCTTCTTTTTTTTATATATATGTTCTGTACTTCTTGCAATTTCAAATTTTCACTGCAATAAGAGAAAAAATGCCCAATGGAGGTTTTTGCCAGTATCTCAAAAGAAATTCTGCTCTACCCTTAGTCTTCCAGAGTATCCATGCTCTGCTAAGTATGGCCCATATGTGTTTCTCCTTAGGAACAGAATGTTTTGGGGCTGAGATTTCTCCAAAGGAATGAGGTGGTTTAGGGTAGAATGGACATGAATAAATACCCTTTCTTTGTTTGAGAACTGAAAATCAAGGCTTTACAAATGTCAGGAACCAGAAAGCAAGGCTGAGCTATCCACAGGAATAGTGATTTAAAGGAGGGATGGGAGGGAATTTCCAAGTGTGGACTTCCCCTACTTATGCTATTAAATTTGATTTTCTCTTGTAAAAAAATTAAATAAAATTTAAAAAATAAAGGAGGGATAGGAAAGAGTCAATGAACTAGAAACTTAGGAATCTGAACTTTCCAAATCACACCTATATACAGATGCTCAGTTTTGGAAGCTAGTCCCAAACACTTAACCTCTGTTTCTGTTTTGCTGTTTGCCTTCTCCCCAGTTGACAGCCTCCATCTTTATCTGGTCTCCTCTGTGTCCTGGTGGATTCCAGCCTCTGGTTTCTAAGTTTATATGGCTTCCCAGGCTGGAATTTAATATCTATTCTGCACAGCAGAGGAAGGAAAAGACAGCAAGGAAGGAAAGAAAATCTCTGCCCTCAAGGTGCTTATATTCTAGTGGGAGGAAAAAGATAATAAACAAAATAAGTAATTAAAATATAGAATATTAATTGATCATATGACAATGCTGGTATATTTGAACTTCTTGACCTGCAAAAATGGCAATTTCATATGAGTCAACCTCTGTATTAAATGGCGATTTATTATTTTAAATTTTATTTATTTTAAATATTATTTTAAAAATGAAGTAGGGGAGAATAAGTAGTAGGGTTGATGAAGGATGACAGCAGAGAGGGTTACAATTTAAAATAGGGCAATCCGGGGTCCCTGGGTGGCTCAGTAGGTTGAGTCCGACTCCTGATTTCAGCTCACATCATGATCTCAGGGTCCAGAGATCAAGCCCCACAGCTGCTCTGCACTTGGCATGGGACCTGTTTAAGATACTCTCTCGCAAATAAATAAATAAAATTAAAAAAAAAAAACAACATAAAAATAAAAAAATAAAATAGGGCAATCCATTCCTATGGGGCACAATTATGTGAGACTGTTTTTGCTACTTTATCATTATTTTTCTAAGGAGCATGCATTCCTTTATAATGAGTTTTTTAAAACTTTATAATATCAAGCTTGCTGAAAAACCACAATGAGTCACTTAAACATATAAATTTTAGGGCACTTACATCAAGTAGGAATATAAGATACAAATCATATTAACACAGTCTTAGGATCTATGAAATTAGATTAAATACTGTGTGGTACAAAGAATCTAATTATATATGTTTTAAGCCATTAATTTTAAAAACAAGCAATAAAGTGTATTTTAATGAGCATAGTAGAAATACAGTTTACTTTTCTTTTCTTTTTTTAAAGATTTATTTATCTATTTTTTTTTTTAAAGATTTTATTTATTTATTCATGAGAGACAGAGAGAAACAGAGGGAGAAGCAGGCTCCCAAGGAGCGGGAAGCCCGATGCAGGACTCGATCCCAGGACCCTGGGATCATGACCTGAGCCGAAGGCAGACGCTTAACCATCTGAGCCACCCAGGCGCCCTTATTTATCTATTTTAGAGAGAGACAGAGAGTGTGTGCATGCATGCATGAGCTGGGGGAGGGGCAGAGGGAGAAGGAGAGAAAGAACTCCAAGCTGACTCCCCACCAAGCATGGAGCCCTATGTGGGGCTCAATCCCATGACTCCAAGATCATGACCAGAGCCAAAATCAAGAGTAGGCCACCCAAAGAATTTAGCCACCCAGGTGCCCCTATGTTACATTTTTTAAAATTTATGTTACATTTTTAAAATACACATGATCAAAGAACAAACAACTCCTATTAATGGATCACCCAAATAGTTTCCACCTAAAACAATGCGTTTCAGCATTTAAATTGTGAACTACAAAAATGTGAGGAGAGGGGAGAAATACTTATAAAAGGTATCTATGAGACAGCTTAATTAAAAAATAGTTTTTAATAGTTTCAGTTAAGCGACTGACTCTTGGTTTTGGCTCAGGTCATGATATCTGGGCTGTGAGATCGAATCCTGCATGGGCTCTGTGCTCTATGCTCAGAGTATCTCCTGCTTGAGATTCTCTGCCTCTCCCTCTCCGTCTGCCCCTCCCCCACTCTCTCAAATAAATACATAAAATGTAAAAACTAAATAAAAAATGAACTAATACATGGCTTAAACATTAACATAACACAAATGGAATTATAACACTTTGTAAATAAATTCCATAAAAACTAGGATACTAGTAAGACTAATTATTAAATTAATCCATTGGACATGACCTGGAATCTAAAAGGAAGATGTGAATTCTCCTTCCAAATACTAACTGACCCAGCTCAATAATCTGTTCATATGTGCCCATTCCCCAAAAGAAATCTAAACCAATACTGCTCAACAGAACCTTTTGCAGTGATGGAAATGTTCTGCCTTGTCCCATAAGGTAACCACTAGCCATACATGGCTAATGAACACTTGAAGCGTGGCTAACAAAACTGAAAAACAGAATTTCCAAAATTACATCATATTTACAGAATAATCACAGTACCCTAAATTTCAAAAAAACTGAGTCCCAAATCAATGCATCTAATGCCATTATTAGGGGTCACACATCATGCAGCTAACCCTCTGAATCATTGAGCAAAAAGGGTAACTCTTTTCTGCTGTTCTTAAGAAAGACATTTTAATACCCAAAATATTATTTTCACAATTAACTGCATTCATAGGAACTTAGGTCAGATATATTCTTATGCAAAATATTAGAGTAAGTCTTGCCCTCCACATTACCTTCTTAAATCTGTTACAGCTGTTCAATTTCAAATGGATATCCATTTCCTGTTATTTGCTAGACTTTATAACTTACAATCAATAGATATAAAAGTTTTAAATGTAGTCATTTAACAGATAGGGGAAGATGAAGTAAAATATAGTAAGAAAACAAAACCTTACAAAAGCTTATAAAAGTGGATTGAATGGTATCTGACAAAATGAAGTACAGCTCAACCAAGACTTACTGGTTTAGCACGACGTCAAGAATAAAGGATGTTCCAAAGGCATCAACCTGGAAGCTTGCCTGGTCAACATGAGTCAACTGCAATATCAAAAAGATAAAAGGTACTTATTATTCAGCCACTGCAATCAGACAATAAGCATTTCTTATGATGATTCAGAAAGGTTTATAATATTATAAATTAGAAAACCGATTCAACATGGAGATTAAATTTAAAAAAGTAAAATCCACACCTTTTTATAAGCCAAGCATTCACCAATCTGAAGTAAAGCACCACCTCACCCAAGAGGTTACCTTTCTGGTTTATCTCAAATGGCTAAACAGTTCATTTCCAAGAAGACTATACTTCATTCATTTTACTCTATATTAAATGACTGGCTCCTTTAAAATTAAACTTTGTACATTAAAAAAGAGGGAAAAATATGTTCAATTCAAGAGTAAAATACTAACAAGGAAGATATCTAAACCTCCACAAAAAAAAATTTTCATCCTACCTGAAATATCCTTTAAAATTAATATTTCAGTTCTAATTTGCCAAACATAATTTTATAGAGGTTTCCACATCTTCCTAGAGCAAAACTGAATCTCTGCTATCTACTGAAAATATCGCCTATGAAAATTTGTTTGGGGAAAAAAAAAATCACTATTTCTTATGCTATTCTAGGAACTCCCAGAGAAAAATCACAAGGGACTCTAAAAAAAAATGTAATGTTACCAATAACACTAATACTAACATATTGAATAATCATGTGCATTAACTGAAGAGAAGGAAACAAAACCATTTATTCTGTTTGATTCTCCAAATATTAACTGTAGCTCTAGCTAAGCAGTAGGACCATGAATTAAGTTTTTTGTTTATGTTTCTCTAGTATCCAAAATTTCTAAAATAAACATGTATAATTCCAACAGTGAGAATAAAAGAATCTATTTATCTATTATCTATTTTATAGATAAAAACCATCTGAGCAACCATATTTAAGTAGTATGTGAGGCAGATGATGTTACTGTTCCCAGAGAACCAGCACATCTTAAGAAAAAGAAACATCCTAGGATTCTGAGGGCCATTAATGGACACCTCAATCATCCCTGGGATTTTCACACATAGTAAGTCTATGGTACTAGGTGAAAGGAGAGAGAGAGAGCTTAATTAATAACAATAAAGCTTTTTGGAAAGAAAAAACAATTCTTATCTTTAAAGTATTTGAAAGAAGTAGGGGTAAGAGAATGTCATACCTCAGGTGCTAGCACATTCCAGTCCCCATGGAACCCCAAGAATGAAGAACTATTTGGATACCTTGCAGCCTCATTATTTCTTTAACCATTCAACTTCAACTCCTGGTTCTTCCCAGGTAACACCAGGCTATCACCAAACTCTGGCTTTTTTTCCTTTTTATAATTTTTGAAGCCATACCTTACTCTTCATTCCCGTATCTGCCACAGATCATATTCTCCCTGATCTAAAACGGACTCTTCACCAAAACCCAGATGTAAGCCCCAGATTTTCTTTTTTTTTTTTTTTTAAAGATTTTATTTATTTATTTGAAGAGAGAGACACAGCAAGAGAGGGAACACAGGCAGGGGGAGTGGGAGAGGGAGAAGCAGGCTTCCCACTGAGCAGGGAGCCCGATGCGGGGCTCGATCCCAGGACCCTGAGATAACGACCTGAGCCGAAGGCAGACGCTTAACGACTGAGCCACCCAGGCGCCCCAAGCCCCAGATTTTCTACTGTACCAATACAAACTTTCTCTCCCTGGATATCAAGATCCTCCACAGACACCTCTCCCCACCCCAGACAGAATGGTACCCAAGTCCCCAAGGCCCCACCCGTACCCTACCCGTGGTCAGTTCTCCCTTCTCTTTAATTCATCAAGCTCGGTGCATTCCAACTTTTTTTTTTTTTTTTTAAGATTTTATTTATTTATTTGAGACAGAGAGAATGAGAGAGACAGAGAGCACATGAGAGGGGGAAGGGTCAGAGGGAGAAGCAGGCTCCCCGCCGAGCAGGGAGCCCGATGCGGGACTCGATCCAGGGATTCCAGGATCATGACCTGAGCCGAAGGCAGTCGCCTAACCAACTGAGCCACCCAGGCGCCCGCATTCCAACTTTTTTTGTGGCTTTCATTCATCACTTCTGTGGAGTGCCTTTCTGAACCAGACCCTTGGATAGGGATTTTCACCAAGGCCACTTCCAAGAAATGGCCCCTATCCATCCTTCAAGATGTAGCTCAAGCTCCTCTTTGTATCAACCTCTTAGGGCTGTCCTAACAAAGTACCACAGACTAGGAGCTTCAACAACTGAAACTTACTTTCTCATAGTAAGGCTGGAGGCTGGAACTACAAGATCAAGGGGTAGGCAGATTTGGACTCTCCTGGGACCGCTCTCCTTGGCTTTTCACTGTCCTCACGTGGCCTTTTCTCTATACCTGGCCCACCCTAATGACCTCATTTAACCTCAGTTACAGCTGTAAAGGCCTTATCTCGAGTCACAGCAGGGGTTAGCGCTTCAACACAGGAATTTTGGAGGAGACACAGTTCAGTCTAAACACTCCTCTTCCTTGAAGTCTTCCCAGTCTTTTCCAACCTCCTTCTCTCCTCCTCCTCAATACTGTTCACTATGATACGAGGGCCTCAGGACTGACCAGCATCAGGGACTCAGTATTTCCTGATTGACTCATTTTATCAGTCACCTGGATACATAAACGAACAACAACGGAACAGCTATAAATTACCTGCTTACAGAAGTGCACTCCTTCCATCGAGGTTGTTTTTTTTTTTTTTTTAAAGATTTTATTTGTTTATTTGAGAGAGAGAATGAGATAGAGAGCATGAGAGGGGGGAGGGTCAGAGGGAGAAGCAGACTCCCCGCTGAGCAGGGAGCCCGATGCGGGACTCGATCCCGGGACTCCAGGATCATGACCTGAGCCGAAGGCAGTCGCTCAACCAACTGAGCCACCCAGGAGCCCCATCAAGGTTGTTCTTAATGCCACGTCAGTGGACAATGTCTTTACTTTTGTCTAAAAGCTTTCTGAGTTTCCAGAAGTGCTAACAACCATGTTTTGGAACAGCCTGACGATAGCGCTGCTTCCCAGCACTGATGTCTCCATTAAAACCTCTCTTCTCTCCATTCTTTCTTGGTACTTAACAGGGGTGAACGGGGCAGAGGCCCCATGTTATTCATCATGGTATCCTGATTCAGTGTAGGGATTAAGATAACATTACCGTTCTTTTTCAGCAAGATACTTACTGTTTATATTAATTTCATCTAATTCTTACGTTTTGTGTTTCCTGCAGCTTCAGTTTAAAACATCTAGTATCTTATTTTATTGATCTCCCATGTGTCCCAAAGAGAAACGCATTACTTAAATTCAAATCTACTGACAGCAATGTTTAACTGCTGTTTAGTAAAAAACGTTTGCATTATTGATAGTAATAGGAACAACAGTATATTAATTTTGTTTTAATCTAAAGCAAGCTTCCTTAGTCTGTATACAGAGTGATTCACTCAACAAATACCTTCTGAGAGTCTAGCAAGTGCTGGGAACTATTCTGATTTGGTGAAGAAAATAGACCATGTTTCTCTGTTAGTGGAGCTTATTTTCTAGGGGAAGGAGACAGAAAGTGACAAATAAAATGACAGAAGATGAACAATAAAAAATAAACTGAGAAAATAAATACACTATTCCCAGATTTAATTAAACAAGGTGAACAGGTGACCAGGGTGGATGGGATTCTAGGTGGTCCTGGAAGGCTTTGGAAGGAACTGGCATCTAGGTGACACATGAATGACTAAAAGGAATCTGTAGTAGATAGAATAATGACCCTACAGATGCCCACACTCTAATCCCCGGGACCTATGAACATGTTACCTTACATAGCAAAAGGGAATTCGCATATGTGATGAATTTAAGGATCTTGAGATGGAGAGACTATCCCGGGTTATCCAGGGGGGGCCAATTTATAAGACCAGAGTCTTAGAAGGGTCAGAGTCAGAGAAGGAGATGTGATAATGGAAATAGAAATTAGAATAAGGTGAGGCAAAAGCCATATGCCAGTGAATACTGGAAGCCTCTAGATACTGGAAAAGGCAAGGAACAACTCTCCCCTAGAGGAACACAGTATTGCCAACACCTGCATCTTAGCTTTGTAAAACCCACTCCAGGCTTCTAATCTCCAGAACTGTAAGAAAATTAATTTTTGTTGTTTTATAATATTAAGTGTTTGGTAATTATTACAGCAGCAATAGGAAACCAATACTGCCTTGCTGGCATTATTCCTCAACGTTTAGAAAAGCAGCTCCCATAAAGAGCTGATTTCACCAGTGGTTCAATGTCATCCTCCTCCGTGGATCGGTTAAAACCAAGGCGCTCACAGCTGTAGCTCAGACATCCACGATGGCACAAGGATCAAACTCCAAACACAAGGCTGCCCAGCCAAACCAAACTTGCCATGGTGACCACTAAAATAAATGTTAGCATGGTTTCCTTGCATTCTGTGTGGCCTTCTCTCTTTCCAGAGTCTGCCTTCCCCATGTTTGACTTAAAAAGCAGGCCAAAGAACTCTGACAAACAAACTGAGGGTTCTAGAGGGGAGTGGGTGGGAGGATGGGTTAGCCTGGTGATGGGTATTGAGGAGGGCACATTCTGCATGGAGCACTGGGTGTTATGCACAAACAATGAATCAAGGAACACTACATCTAAAACTAATGATGTAATGTATGGGGATTAACATAACAATAAAAAAATTTTTTAAAAAAAGCAGGCCAAAGAGAACAAACATATTTACATCTTTAGGTTATCTTGGAGAAACAATTAAGTAGAATTTACCTGACTTCACGCTATATTAACAATCTAGCTTCTTAGCCAACACCATCAATGGGAGCCAGGATGGTTCTCAGAAAGTTAATCTTAGACCCTGCCTTTTTAGTTCAAAGGAAAAGGAAATGTTTGAGAAGAGAGAACTAGTATAATATCAGGGTTTTCCTCTTTTGGGGGGCGGGTATGCTAACATATATTGCCAAACAAAAATTCTAATACTTATTAACTTTCATTTGAATGTTAAAAGGTAGTAATGGCTCTCAGAGATATGTAAAAAGCGTAATTTTGCAGAAATGCATTCTTTCAAATTACTACATAAAAATGATTTGCGATTTTGGGGTGCCTGGGTAGCTCAGTCGGTGCATCTGCCTTCAGCTCAGGTCATGATCATGGAGTCTGGGAATCGAGCCCTGCTTCGGGCTCCCTGCTCTGTGAGGAGTCTGCTTCTCCCTCTGCCCTTTACCACGCTTGTGTTCTCTCTCTCTCTCACTCTCTCTCAAATAAATAGATAAAATCTTAAAAAAAAAAAAAGATTTGCGATTTTGAAAACTATTAATCAAACGTTTCAGTATCATACAATAATATGGAGAAAACTCTTAAAGCTCATATAATACAACATCTTTATTTTACAAATAAGGAAACAGGCCATTGTGGGCAAATGTCATTTGCAAAGTCACACTACTTGGTAGAAGAGGCTGTTCACAGCACACTTCATCCCAGCTTTCGTTCTGCACCTTGGAGGTGCTTGCAGGTTTTACTGAGTTCTTAGGAGTAATTATTATAATAGGAACATTTTTAGAGTCATTAAAATGCTCTAAAGAGCATTTTTAAAGCATATGAAAAGAAAATTAAACGATGAAAAACAATGTTTAGAACTCTGTTTTCCCCAGAAAAGTCAACAGCGTTATCACATCTGACAGAGAGCACATGTTCTGAGGCCAATTTGATTAAAACCTAAGAAATTAAGAATTAGTTTAAAGTAGACATGGAAATCCATCTTTTAATGAAAAAAAGTTACACAGACATGGTAAAGTGTGTGAGCGTATGCGTGTGTTTTAAGGACTGAGGCTGACATCAAAAGGAGCTGTGAAACAGAAGACTGAGGGAAAAACATGGAAAGATATAAAATAACTATCCAGATGGCAAGAAAACTTAATAAATGAATAAAATTATGTAAGGATAATTTTAATTTCAAATTTCAAAAATGAGTCACAGAATTTTAGGACCAGAAGAACCTGCTATAAATTCCCAGATTGAGGCCTATTTATTATTCATGGGTAACAGCTGAAATTTAAATGTGAAGCTCACATAACTCCATGCTCCTGTGCATTTTGCCTCCTGGCAGCCTTTTTCTCCTTGCATCTCCTAGAGCCCATGAACCAGGGCCAACCTACATATCCCAAAGATCAAATAAGTACTAATGAACTTTTCAAGACTGCGTTATTCATAACCATTTTTTTAAAGCTAAGTTGACACTAAAACTTTCATGGGAGAATCAGAACTTTGATACAGAGAGAAAGACAAGGAAGTTTGGGTTTTTAGTTAAGCCCAACTTGAATAATGAATCAATGAATACCAATGGATGGGAGTACTACCAGTCAAATGGTATTGTGTAACCCAGTAACTGTGAAAGTAATTAACATTATTAGAAAGAAGTCTTTAATGCATGTAACAGAATCTTTAGCTTTTCTGCATCCTAAATACTTCTTTGCTCTTTGACTGCTTCAAGGTAGTTAAAAAAAAAAAAATACAAGTGTACATCTGAGCTCAGGAAAAAACAAAATACCAATAATCACTTGCATATATTATCCCTTTTTTTTCTATAACAGAAAAGGCCAATTGAAAAATCACCATAATCTCACTGTAATTACTCCACAGCCTTATGTGAACTTCTGATAAAAGAGCTCAAAGAGACACATCTATTAACACTAAGATTCCTCATTCTACAATTTGTTGGGGCCACATCAGCAGGATAGTGTTCCCCTGGCTAGGGGGTTAAGATAGGAAAATAATTCCATGAAGTGGAATTCTTTGCAGAGCTAACATGTGTGAGCCTAACGCGTAACCAGTTCCCATGGTTTTCCCCTTTAGTTGAACTTGCTCTCCAACTCAAATGCCAGTTCTTGCATTGACTTTATTTGATGTGAAAAATTTTATTTTATTTTTATTTATTTATTTATTTGAGAGAGAGAATGAGATAGAGAGAGAGAGCATGAGACGGGGGAGGGTCAGAGGGAGAAGCAGGCTCCCTGCCGAGCAGGGAGCCCGATGCGGGACTCGATCCCGGGACTCCAGGATCAGGACCTGAGCCGAAGGCAGTCGCTTAACCAACTGAGCCACCCAGGCGCCCTGATGTGAAAAATTTTACAGTTGAGGCAAACATGTTCAATCAATGGGACATACCCTTGTTTTGGGATGGATGACCCAAGGGCAGATATTATGCCATATAAATCTCTGCACCTAGGAACCTCTAGGTGAAGCCGTATACATCACAAAAAGGAAAAAAAAAAAAGAAAAAAGACTTTCTTTAATGAGTTCTTGACAAGCATTCTCTGAATTTGCCTGGCTGATGCTTCCAGTTCTGGTGGCACTGGAAGCCCTAAAGGCTGTGATTCCCTGGTGGCCAAGGGTCCTTCTCTCCAGGGGCCCCTGCTCCCACAACTAGAGGCAGAGAGACTGTGCTATCAGGCACCAGCTCTGATGGTCTCATCTTCATTCAGGAAGTCAGGCAGCCTCATTACCTATTTATGCTCCAGCTATCTTCTGATAAATCGGTCTCTCCATCATCTTGGCCATTAACCGCCCATTACTAGGCCTTCATTTAAAGCCTGAACAAGAAACGCTTACTCGTATAATTCTGAAGTCAGAGCAGGCCTTTAAGATCTTTAGTAGCCTGAGAACAATATAATATGTAGTGTTATTGAGCTGTAATTAAATCTGAGTGCAAGGACCCCCAACGTTTGGTTGCAACAAAATCAGCAGACAAAAGATGAATCAGCCCTGGAAAAGGATACTCTTCCTTACTGCAAAAAAGCTGGGGAGAAAGATGGCAGGTCTTCCTGGCCTCACTAGTGACTCGATATTTAAGAGTGAGTTATGAAACCTTCCTAGACTTTATCTTGCTTTCCCCCAAATGTGAACTGAAAAGAGTATTAATTATAGAATGCTGTGAGAAAAACACTTTCAAATTGTTGTTTATGGTGAAAGTCTATAAAAGCTTGTTACAAAGAACTACTGCAAGCTAAGTAAAAGGTAAAAAGAGCAGAGGAGGGAAAATCAGTAAACAGTTAAGCTATTACATTATCAAAAGAGTAACTAGGGGGTGCCTGGGTGGCTCAGTTGGTTAAGCGACTGCCTTCGGCTCAGGTCATGATCCTGGAGTCCCTGGATCGAGTCCCGCATCGGGCTCCCTGCTCGGCAGGGAGTCTGCTTCTCTCTCTGACCTTCCCCTTCTCATGTTCTCTCTCTCTCATTCTCTCTCTCAAATAAATAAATAAAAAATCTTTAAAAAAAAAAAAAAGAGTAACTAGTCAGTTCGGCTCTAAGTCAGATCATTTTAAAAGCAGGCCTTGAAATAAGGGTTGTCTCTTGCCAGCTGGGTCACAGTCTCTCCTGGAGGCAACATCGGAAACAGGCCAAGTCCAAAGAATAAAATTAAGAATGGTGAGTTCTTCACATCAAGATTCACTTCACTCAGTGCTGGCATGTCAATGGACTTTTGTTTGCTTGCTTGCTTGCTTAATTTCATCTTTTTTACAAAGATATTAGAGATGTCCGAGAGCTATGACTCATTTCCACTAAAGGGCTAGCTCCAAGCATTCAAGGAAAGAAAAATCAGAAATAACACTGAACAAAATCCCATGATGAACAGCTGGCACATAGGAATTCCATAGCATTTTCCTTGGGAAGCAAATTCACATGGGATAAAAAGGATTTTTCTCTCCTAGAACTAAAGACTAAAACTGGAGGGCTTTCTGCTTACACATAAACATAAACTTATACATACATATACTAAACTTCAAGAGAACCAGATTTCTAACTTCCTAACATATCTCAACTGTACACAAATTTTCTAAGAACATGGTGAAGAAATAATCCAGTAAAATATTGCAAGAATAAAGCTCGCACTTAAAAGAAGAAAAAAAAAAACAGGCAGTAAGTTTCTAATGGCAAAGATATTCAAAAGATGTTTTGTTTTGTTTTTTTAAAGATTTTATTTATTTATTTGACAGAGAGAGAGAGAGTGAGAGCAGGAACACAGCAGGGGGAGTGGGAGAGGGAGAAGCAGGCTTCCCGCGGAACAGGGAGCCCAATGCGGGGCTCGATCCCAGGACCCTGGGATCCCAGGACCCTGGGATCATGACCTGAGCCGAAGGCAGACGCTTAACGACTGAGCCACCCAGGCGCCCCAAAAGATGTTTTTCATCTACAACCTGACAGTCACCCACCAAGGGCTTTCTTCATTAGGACACCAAATGAGAGAATTCCAGAGACAAGAACCCCTGCAAAAATATTTCTTTTTTGTTTGTTTGTTTCTCAAGTAGCTAGAATGAAGATTGATATGAAGAACAAAGTAGCTATCTGAACACAACTAGGAAGGAAAGGAAGAAATGCAAATTTGTACGAGAGAGAGAAAAAGAAAACATTACCAGCCATCTTGGAGGAAACCATGTCTCAAAACCATGGAATTTTCCCAGGCACACATAGGTTAGAACACAGCAAGAAGCTGTTTCAAAGATTCAGTATGACATGAGTCTACCCCCCAGATTCTTTTTTTTTTTTTTAAAGATTTTATTTATTTGACAGAGAGAGACACAGCAAGAGAGGGAACACAAGCAGGGGGAGTGGGAGAGGGAGAAGCAGGCTTCCCTGCTGAGCAAGGAGCCCGATGTGGGACTCGATCCCAGGACCCTGGGATCATGACCTGGGCCGAAGGCAGACGCTTAACAGACTGAGCCACCCAGGCGTCCCTACCCCCCAGATTCTTAAACCAAAGGGCTTTCCACATACTACCAGCTGACGTCTCCAAGCTGCTTTGAAGAATAACTCCTTGCCCTTACGTTACAGGAAAACTTTCAGAATCCATCCATGATGCATGTTTGAGAGAAAACACAAATACCCCATAAGAAAAGTTTTGTTATGTGTGCTGCCTTACATGTATCTAGTCTATAGTCTTTCTGGGATGCTAACTTCAAAAGCATCAAAATCTAAAGAAATTAAGTAAGTACAATTTTTCAAACATGTTACTAGGAAAAATCAAAGAGGTAACAAAATAATGAAATTATTCTGTTGAAGAAGGGTAATGAAAGAAACTCCAGAAATTTTACTTGTACTTTTTTCATTCATTGGAGCCAGTCACTATTAGCCCTAGCAATAAATAGATCATTCTTGTCACCTAATCTTTAGCACTAAACACTTTCCCTAGAAAAGTGAAATGCCTTCTATAAATATATTGACTGTAAACAATCTCTGAAAGCAAGAAATTCTAAAAGATACTGTTATTAGGAGAGAAAGAAGAGCTCAACCAATCAAGTCCTATTATCCACTGTACATCCAATAAGGCTTGCATATGCATTTCTGTGCATGTGTGTATAAGTCATGGCAAGGAAAGTTTGTAGCCAACTGTAACCTAGAAAGTAATTACTACTAGATACAAGCAAAGTGTATAAGCTGGTGAGTCTGACTCCAAGAAGCCTGAATAAAAGGAATACCTGCTGCCCTACAAGAGGGAGATAGGACACAGGTCATCACTAAAGGGTCTTCGAGACTAGGACAAGCGAATGGTGTCTAATGATATAAAGTCAAAATCAAGTGTAAAGTATCCTTTGGCCCTGAAACATAAATTCATGCAAGAAAAAAAAACAACACAACATAATATTGGAGATTTCCAATTATTTTTATGACTTTGTGTCTAAATATAAAAAGAAATAAAATTCTTAGTCCCACCACTCTTTTCTTCACTGGCATACACTTGGCCCTTGCTAGAAACAACTTCATATCAAAGGCATGAGTGGCTCAGTTGGTTAAGCGTCTGCCTTTGGCTCGGGTCATGATCCCAGGGTCCTGGGATCAAGCCCCGCATCAGGCTCCCTGCTCAGCGCAGAGCCTGCTTCTCCCTCTCTCTCTGCCTGCTATTCCACCTGCTTGTGCTCTCACTCTGTCAAATAAATAAACAAAATCTTAAAAAAAAAAAAAAAAGGCATGGTAGAACGTGACTCTCTCTCTGTAAGAAACAGAAAGTATAAGGAAGTAGAGTTACAAGCAGCCATGGCCTCCTTAGGGTGGGCTGGTAGAGCTGGGGAGCCACCAGCTAGAGCACAGCCATTTTCTCTTCCCTCTGTTTAAACTCTTGGCCTTAACAAAGGAGCACACATGGAGGGGCACTGGATGGTTTTTGATGTTCCATAAATGACCTGGGTCTCTATGCTGCGGATGTGTTTTGATACGAAGCTGAACAAACTCTCTAGCTGTTGCCTCTACTGAGCACAAATTAGAGCCTAATGAGGGCTTCGTGCATTTGACATGCTGAGTTAAAGAAAGGATTCCTGCAAGACATCTTGATTCTCTTTTACAAAGGAAACAGCCTGGGCACGGCCTTTCTATCCATTTTATGATAGTTTTTTTAATGGTTGTTGCTCGGAAGCAAATGAAGCAAATGTTCCCCATATCAGCATCCTCAGAGAACTGCCACCGAGCCATCCCCTTTCTCTGTCTCTGGCCTTCCCTGCATGGGTCTACCATCTCCATACCACCACCACCTCCTGAACCCTTCCATGGGCAGGGAACTGCAGGAGAATCACAGAAGACTCGGAGGAAATACAGTCTCTGTCCACAGATTTTAATTGTCTGCAAGGATACTTTACTACTATATAAGGGAATAATCCAGCGCTAACGTGTTTTATCCTAAAGAGTTTCCCTCTGTTTTTTTTTTTTTCTTTTAAGATTTTATTTTTTTATTTGACAGAGAGACAGATAGAACAGGAACACAAGCAGGGGGAGTGGGAGAGGGAGAAGCAGGCTTCCCGCCGAGCAGGGAGCCCGATGTGGGGCTCAATCCCAGGACTCCGGGATCATGACCTGAGCCGAAGGCAGACATTTAATAACTAAGCCACCCAGGCGCCCCAAGAGTTTCCCTCTGTTTTAAAACTGTGTGCAGTTTCTTATGAAAAGCTGCAGAGGGTACTAGCTAAGACCCTAGATTCTAGAGCCAAATTTCCTGTCTCAAATTCTACCTCCACCCCTTCCCCAAGTTAAAGATCTTGCACAAGTTACTTAAACTCCACGTGCCTCAGTTTCTCCATTGAGTAAATGGGAACAACAGTCCCAACCTCAGGATTGCTGGGAAGACTGAGTATGCGTAAGGTGCACAGAACAGTCTCGCTCCATCAATGCTATCATTGTACCACATGGGTAGCACAAGTCTGAGTACATGTAAATCGAATTCTGTTTTACATCCAGGACTCAAAATTGTTCTCGAGCTCCCCATTGTCCCTTCCAGATGACAATTCCTCCGTCCCTCTCTGAGGTCCATGCCTTACGGCTACATCACCCTCCACTCTCTGTGCCAACTGCCCATGTATTCCCAACACCTAGCACTTTGCGTGGCACAAAGTATGTGCTCACTTATGAATTTAAAATAAACATGACAACTGTTCTCTGACAATAATATAAATAAAAGTTATTTTGCAAATTGGAATTAGCTGAAAACAGGAAGGAGCTCTCAGGAATACAACCATAATAAAGGTTGCTTTCATTTAGTTTAAACTATTTTATTGGCTTCTTGTAGTTCTCTAGTGGTTACAAACACTATCGTTGTTAAAGAGGGTACAACTCTTCTTAGCACGTGCATTCCACTGATGGTCCTTGAAAATTTCTGACCTGTATTCCACGCCCAATTTATTCAACCAGTATTTGTTAGTGAGTGTGGTAGTCATTTGGCTACATGATTTGAAATACACATTACCTATAGGACAGGGCGCCTGGGTGGCTCAGTTGGTTAAGCGACTGCCTTCGGCTCAGGTCATGATCCTGGAGTCCCGGGATCGAGTCCCGCATCAGGCTCCCTGCTCGGCGGGGAGCCTGCTTCTCCCTCTGACCCTCCCCCCTCTCATGTGCTCTCTGTCTCTCTCATTCTCTCTGTCTCAAATAAATAAATAAAATCTTTAAAAAAAAAAAAAAGAAATACACATTACCTATAGGACAGAGGGAGAAAAATGGGACTTAGAGTTTTAGGGAAACTCAGTGACTTAAGTGATTCATTTCCCACCTATTAGGAAAAAAGTATCTATTCAAAACTATTTTGAGGTGCCCCTGGGTGGCGCAGTCTGTTAGACAACCAACTCTTGGTTTCAGCTCAGTTATGATCTCATAGTTGTGAGACTGAGCCCCTCGTTGGTCTCCACACTCAGCACGGAGTCTGCTTAAGATTCTCTCCCTCTCCCTCTTCTCCTCCTGCTCATGCTCTCTCTCTCTCTCTCTCTCTCAAATAAATAAATAAATAAATAAATAAATAAATAAATCGTTAAAGGAAAAAAAACTATTTTGAAAAAATGATTGTTGAGCCTATTCTATAAGTTCTTGAGATAGTGACTCAACCCCTATTTGTGGTCTGTTCCAATACTGACTCATCTTATTTTCCCTCTTACATAGCTAACAAAACTCTCTTAATGCAATTTAGGCCTATTGCCTCCATTTGTGAAACAGGATATGTTCAAAGATCGGTTGGAAGCATGCCTCTCATCTCTTAGGCACAGCAGAAATTATGTACTGCTTTGTAAGTGTTACGGCAGGCTAACACCAAAAATATCTACCAACCACACAGAATAAAACATCCTGCAAAGAAAGAAAACCACAGTCATGCATGTACTTAAACATAAGAGAGAAATACATTTAACTGCATGGAAGTAATATTGTCTTGCAAAGAAGAATCCAAATGCGTAATATTGTGGGGAGGTGGAGGGGGATATATCTGTAATCTGTATGGTCTTCTTTGGTGAGAAAATGCAATCCTTTCAGAACACAGGATACAACTGAAAATACTGCCAGACACATGGATAATTCCAAATATTTACCCCAGTACAGTTTTCAATGAGACCTTCCAACACAAATCTTTGGAGTAACAGCCCTGTTACTCATAATTAACAGACACGCTAGTCTTGGGGTCATTCTACTGGCTGTTCTTTCATCCCGGAATGCTCTTCCTGATATAGATCCCTGGCTCACTCTCCACTTCCTTCCAGTTTTTTCCCAATGTCACTTCTCTGTGAGACATAGTGGACTACCCTATTAAAAATTACAACCTATAGGGCGCCTGGGTGGCTCAGTCATTAAGCGTCTGCCTTCGGCTCAGGTCGTGATCCCCGGTCCTGGGATCGAGCCCCGCATCGGGCTCCCTGCTTGGCGGGAAGCCTGCTTCTCCCTCTGCCACTCCCCCTGCTTGTGTTCCCTCTCTCGCTGTGTCTCTCTCTTCAAATAAATAAATAAAATCTATAAAAAAAAGTTTAAAAAAATAAATAAAAATTACAACCTATGATACCCACACACACCTGTACTCCCAATCCCCACTACCATGCTGTATTTTCCTCCTTTTCCATAGTACTCACCACCTTGTAATAAACCATATAATTTATCATTTATATGTTTATCTACCTGCTAGACTATAAGTCCCATGAAAAAGGAAATCAGGTTTTTTTTTTTTAAATTAACTGATGTATCCCAAGGGCCCAGAACAGTGCTTGCCATGTAGTAGGCCCTCAATATTTATGGAGTGAATTTTTTAAATGTCAGTTCACAAATATAATCACACAAAATAATTCCATCTCTCTTTTCCTCTCTCTCTCTCTCTCTCATCTACACACACACACAAACCCGTTATTAAGCCTTAATCTGAAAAGAAAAAAAAAACAACAACAATGGAAAAATTTTAATTGCAAAGCTGGCAAGTTTAAACTTCATAAGAAAAAAAATCAAAGTCTATTAAATATTTGCAATCTTCTCTGTTCCCTCATTATTCAAAGATAGGATGACGAAAGGAGAGATCAAGAATCTCTAGTTCTAGTGAAAACACGCTGCAGAGAACAGGAGCTATAAAAAGGCATGATTAATAGCTCAAACATAACTAAAATACCCAAGTGCACCAGGGCTAGAAGGTACAGAGACAAGTGTAGCTGTTTCTCTCATCAAGTAGAATGTGAGAACGAAGCCCCATGGAGACGGGACGGTCTGCAAAGACTCTCCACACAGACAAACACACACACACACAGACACACACAGAGACACACACAGACACACACACAGAGACACACAGACACACACACAGACACACAGAGACACACACAGACACACAGACACACACACAGACACACACAGAGACACACAGACACACACACACAGAGAGACACACAGAGACACACACAGAGACACAGACACACAGACACACAGAGACACACACACAGACACACACACAGACACACACAGGCACACACACAGAGAGAGACACACAGACACACACACAGACACACACACACAGAGACACAGAGACACACAGGGACACACACACAGAGAGAGACACACACACAGACACACACAGGCACACACACAGAGACACACAAACACACACAGACACACACAGACACAAAGAGACACACACAGACACACACACACACACCGTGCTACCACCACCGGCAACAATATCTGCACTTGGGAGTTTTTCTCCCCCTGAACACTTTCTGCAGTGAGCATATGATGCTAAAATAAAAGCATACGGACTTCTTCTAACCTAATTATTTCTTGAGAAAGAGAAATAACACAATCATCTTTGAAATAACAGATTCTGGAAAGACTGTTGAAAACTGTTGGAAATTGAGAAACACATGGTTGATTGATTAAGTGTTAAAATATTTATTAAATATGGAAATCCACTGAAGGAAAATGGAAGTTCTTCCATTGTGCTGAAGGTTATGTCTAAGGCTGGCCAGAGTCATCTCAACAAGAAACTCAGCAAAGGGGCTTATGATCACAGCTTATGTACAATGGGACCCAAAACAACAGAATGATAAAAAGGGAAGAGCCAGAATATAAGAAAAAAGAGAACTGAGAATGACTAAAAGTTGTATTAAATGCCACTGCTAAAAGGTACATGAATTTTATGGTACATGAATTCTATCTCAACAAAGCTGTTATTAAAAACTGTATGAAGGGGCGCCTGGGTGGCTTTGTTGGTTAGCCATCCGACTCTTGGTTTCAGCTCAGTTCATGATCTCAGGGTGGTGAGATTGAACTCCACATTAGGCTCTGTGCTCAGCACGGAGTCTGCTCGTCCTTCTCCCTCTGCTCCTCCCCCTGCTTGCGTTCTGTCTCTCTCTCTCTCAGATAAATAAAATCTTTAAAAAATTTTTTTAAATAAAGTATAGAAACTATATTAAAAATTAGGATTGTTGTCATAAACGCATTGCAAACGCAAAGTTTTCACAGAAGAAAAATGGACTTTGTTATAAAAACTGCTACTTTGTATAAAATTTTGGGAGCTGTTTCTTCCTCAATGGTCTGTTCGTTTAATTTTTGCCTTCTGAGGCTCTTCAAGTAAAACATGTTTTTTAAAAAGAAAACAAAACAAGCTATTAAAATAGAGCATCTTATCCTCTAATCCAGTTCTATATACAGATTCCAACACTCAGCCTGGTTTAGGAACCCAGAGTCTGACCTTTAATCCCACTGCCTGTTAGCCTCTGTGTCCTGCTTTCCCTTCAGGCCTCCCATCCCAAAGTAAGGAGGCTGCACTGTTACTCATTCAATTTTAAGAAAACAAATCCCACCTGATGTCTGAACTAATATTATGGAAACAAAATTACACAGCACAGAGAATACAGTCAATGATATTGTAATAGCCTTGTATGGTGACAGATGTTAGTTACCCTTGCAAGATGTTAGCTACCCTTGGGGTAAGCACAGCGTAGTGTATAGACTTGTGAAATCACTATGTTGTACACCTGAAACTAAGGTAACATTATGTCAACTTTAATTCAGTTTAAAAAAAAAAGAAACAAGATTAACTTGTTCTGTTAAATTCCATGGAAGAATTCAATGACGCCAAAGCTGGAACCCAGCATTACCACCAGGGTCCAAACTGTCCTACCCTCCTGGAACATCTGAAAGGAACCACAGCTCTCGTGAAACAATCCAAGAAACCCAGTGATTTTTGTACACAGGAAACTGGGCACTGATTTCATACCAAGAAATAATCATTATGGAAGCTAAAAAAAAAAAAAAAAAAAGGAGCTAACATTTATTGAGCTCTTACTATATGCCAAATGTTCAGCCACAAGCTTTATGTGTATTATCTCCTTTAATCCTCACAACAACATATGAGCTAGGTACTATTCTTAATTGGTGTAAAAAGTTAAATGTGTGCCAAGTTCACACAGTGAGCTGGTGGCAAAGACAGGTTTTGAAAGCATGCAGCCTAATTCCAGGCCCTCCAACTCTTAATCACTATCCTATAATACTTTTTTTAAAAACTATATAGGGAATGGGACACCTGGATGGCTCAGTTGGTTAAGCGTGTGCCTTCAGCTCAGGTCATGATCCCAGGGTCCTGGGATCAGGTCCCGCACTGGGCTCCTTGCTGAGCAGGGGGCCTGCTTCTCTTTCTGCCACTCCCCCTGCTTGTGCTCTCTATCTCTGACAAATAAATAAATAAAATTTAAAAAAAAAACTATATAGGGACTTATTTCACTAATAATTAAGACATGTTCTTAAAAAATCGTGGGTTTTACAGTAGTAAAGTAATACACAAAGAACCATAACGAACTGATATGCATAACGTAAAAAAATTGTTAATTTTGCAACAAGATACCATGAGAATGGCTAAGCCATAATAATTTTTTAAAGTATTTGCAATAACCAATGATAGAAAAGGATCCAGAATATATTTAAAATGCCATACATTAGTAAGAAAAAGACAAATACCCCAATAGAAAAATGGGGGAAGTATATAAATAGACCACTTAGAGGAAGAAATATGATCACCAAAGGCGCTCAATCTCATTAGTCATCAGGGAAATGTAAAGTAAAATAATTAGACACCATTCACATCCACGTTTATAAGTTTTTAAGCCTTAGGGTTCCAAATGATTATGAAGATGGAGAAATTCTCATGCACTGCCGGTGGAGTATAAACTGGTATATCACTATATAATCTGGCATTATGTCTCTACATAATGTTGAAGTTGAAAATGCACAAACCCTAAGAATCAACAATTTCACATCAAAATATATGACCCACAGAAACCCTATCAATGGCAAACACTGCTTTTAAGAGCGAAAACTTGAAAAAAATCTATAAATACATTAATATAAAAAGAAATAAATGATGGTAAGTTTATAACACAGAAAGCCAGACAACAATAAAAAGGAAAAAATTCAATTATTTTACCTATACCAGCACAAGAAATTGAAAATCAGTATTGAGAAGTAGCAAAAGAATATATATGATACCAAATATGTGCATGTACAAAATACACAAAATAGTAATATATATTGTTTATGGATAAATATTTATGTAGTTCAAGTATAAAAAAGCCAGGAAGGATGCACACTAATTGCAAGATAATGATTTCCCCTGAGAAGGATGAGGAAATGGAAGGCAGGGGAACATCAACTGAATCTATAATGTCTTTTTCTTTAAAAAAAAAAACAACTATTAAATTTGTGTTGATTCTGTGTAGTGAGTACAAGAGTGTCTATCACATTATTTTATCTACATTTTTTGTATGTTTGAACTATTTCAAAACAGGAACTCTTTTTTTTTAAGACTTTATTTGAGAGAGAGAGAATGAGAGAGAGAGAGAGCACATGAGAGGAGGGAGGGTCAGAGGGAGAAGCAGACTCCCCGCTGAGCAGGGAGCCCAATGCGGATTCGATCCCAGGACCCTAGGATCATGACCTGACCCGAAGGCAGTTGCTTAACTAACTGAGGCACCCAGGCACCCAACAGGAGCTTTTTTAAATTAAAAAAAATAATAACAAAAGTTGTCCTAAGGAAATTTTTTTTAAGATTTTATTTATTTATTTGACAGAAAGAGACAGTGAGAGAGGGAACACAAGCAGGAGAAGTGGGAAAGGGAGAAGCAGGCTTCCCACCGAGCAAGGAGCCCAATGTGGGACTCGATCCCAGGATTCTGGGATCATGACCTGGGCCGAAGGCAGATGCCCAACGACTGAGCCACTCAGGCACCCATGTCCTAAAGAAATTTTCACAAGCACCTTCACATGATCAATTTTGTAGATGCCACGTTAACAGCTAAGGGATGAATAACACACATGTGGAAATGTCTCTACTATTGTGGCCAGAAAAACTACAAGAAATAAAAATTAATGGCTGAAAGCTTCAGGGAGGTTAATATTGACTCAACTTTCTAAAACCTTGTAAAGGGGTGTCTGGGTGTCTCAGTGGGTTAGCGCTGGACTCTTGATTTTGGCTCAGGTCATGATCTCAGTGTTGTAAGATGGGGCTCCATGCTCAGCACAGAGTCTGCTTGAGATTCTCTCTCCCACTCCCTTTGCCCCTCTCCCCATGCTCCTCACACACTCTTTCTCTTAATCTCTCTCTCTCTAAAATAAATAATAAATCATTTAAAACCTTTTAAACCAGAGCTGTCCAAATGAAGAGAGTCCAGAGAGGAGGGGCAAAGAGAGAGGGAGAATCTTACGCAGACTCACCTGAGCACAGAACCCAAAGCAGGCTCAATCTCACAACTGTGAGATCATGACATGAGCTGAAACCAAGAGTTGGACGTTTAACCGACTACACCACTCAGGTGCCCCGAGATGATAAAAATGTTTTAACACCGGGGCGCCTGGGTGGCTCAGTTGTTAAGTGTCTGCCTTCGGCTCAGGTCATGGTCCCAGGGTCCTGGGATGGAGCCCCTCGTTGGGCTCCCTGCTCAGCGGGAAGCCTGCTTCTCCCTCTCCCGCTCCCCCTGCTTGTATTCTCTCTCTCGCTGTATTGCTCTCTGTCAAATAAATAAATAAAATAAAATAAAATAAAATAAAATGTTTTAACATTGACAGTGGGAGTGGCTGCACGACTGTGTGAATATACTATTTTGAGTTGTAAACCATTGCTAAATGGCTGAATTCTGTGGTATGCAAATTATACCCCAATAAAGCTCTTATTAAAAATATATATACACAATTAAAATATACATAATTTTGTTCCTGAGATTACAATGGGTCAGCTGAAGTCATGAGAACTGCTAGAGTTCATTTCTACGGGCCAGCTACTTGATCCTAAGATTTTGATGTGGGACCTCCTCACCATCTTATGCCTTCACTTTCCTTTCTGGTCTTAACCCTTTCAGGTCCTTCATTCACACTAACATGTATGTGCTTAAAAACAGCTCAGAGTGCCATCCCTCCCTGGGGTCTCTACTTATACTAAAGGAACTATTCTCTAGCGGTGTTTTTTCTGATTTAAATCAGATGTGCAGGTCTTTTAGCATCATGGAGATTTCATGGAGTAACTAACAGTCCTATGTCGGTAATATCTACCTCCTAAGAAATCAAGTAAATATTTTATATTAACTTGTTAGGCCATAAAACGGTGGCAAAAACTGGAGAAAAAATGAAAATAATAGACAAGAAAGTATCTGGGACTTAAAGTGAAAAAAAAAGATATTATACTTAGTTTAAAACCCCAGTTTAAAAAAAAAATCAAAATTCCAAGAATATCAAGGGAACCCCTTGGTTGAGTATGTCATCTGAGTTCAGATCCATCAAAAATACATGTCACTCTCCCAGAAGACAAGCATCATTGTCTTAAAGAAAATGTAGCTCCAGGTACCAAATGGCAAACTCTGGTGAATAAAGTCACACACAAAGGTTAAATAGCTTGGATTTATTTTTATTGCGAGAGATGAGGCTATAAACTGACATGAGTGATTTTGTCACAGTGATTAAAGTGGCAGAGGGACTGCAAGGTGGCCTTAGGTGGTGGGATGTCTGTATGCCAACCAGTGTCCAAGTTCCCACTGCTATCTCTGGTGTTCTCCCTCCTCATCATCACGGCCCTGCCTTTCCTAATAAACCCTGCCTCAAACCTGAAGCAAGAGGGACAGCTATTTTAGTTCAGATGCTCACAGTGATGGGATCCTCACAGAAGGTGGGCATACTATATACAGGGTGTCTCTGTTGGGTTAACAAGAAGAGATGGGGGAGGAAGAGGTCACAGAGAAGGCAAAGATGTGGAAGGAAGCCTATGCTGTCCCAACAAAACATTTTAATAATCTGGAAGAAAGAAATACTGTAATTGTTGGAAATACATCAAAAGTACATAAAATTAGGAGCACCTGGGTGGCTCAGTCAGTTGAGAGTCTGACTCTTGATTTTGGCTCAGGTCATGATCTTGGGCTGGTGGGACTGAGCCCCATGTTGGGCTCTGCACTCAGCACTCAGAGTTTGCTTGTCCCTCTCCCTCTGCTCCTCCCCTCCACCCTGCTCTCTTTCTCAAATAGATAAATAAATAAAATCCTTAAAAAAACAAAAAAAAAAGTACAGGGGTGCCTAGGTGGCTCAGTCGGTTAAGTGTCTGCCTTTGGCTCAGGTCATGGTCCCGGGGTCCTGGGATCGAGCCCCACATCAGGCTCCCTGCTCAACAGGGAGCCTGCTTCTCCCTCTCCCTCTGCTGCTTCCCCTGCTTGTGCTCTCTTGCTCTCTCTGTCAAATAAATAAATAAAAATGTATTTTAAAAATAATAAATCTTAAAAAAAGATAAAAATTAAAATTAAAAAAAATTTTTCAAGTACATAAAATCAGTAACATGAATGGTCACAGGACTTTTTTTCATCTTTGAGACAGAAAATTGAAACAAAGGCAGACCATAAATATTTGCTGAGCATCAAGTATGCATCAGGCACAGCACTGATGCATACTTGATCACTAAGCAGTGGCAAGATCACTAAGCAGTGAACAAACAACAATTAATTTGAATGACAAAGTCGCAGCCCAAGGTTACACAGTCTCTCTCATGGGGATACCTTCTATTAACACACCCAACTTCAGTTGCTCTAATCCCTCCTGCACCAACACACATGTACCCAGAAATAATTTTATGGCAAGCCTCTGAGGCAAGTTTTACTCTTACTATACCTGTAAAAGTGCCCCATCATTTCTTAATACTGAGTCTGAATCCTGGCAATACAGTCCTGGATCACTCAAGAAGAGTGTGAGAAGGATCATGCTCAGCAAGTGCAGAGGGTGGACTGAGCACATAACTCAAAGTTTAAATCCAGGGAATGACGAGCAATGAGAACAAAAAGAATGATTTTAGGAAGGCAATCAGTCCAGCAGTAAAGAATGGAAGGGACGCCTCACTCCACATCCAAAGAAGAAAAGGAATGAGGGACAACTAAAGGGAAACAAAAGAAACAAACAGAAAAAAGAAAAATCACAACAAAAAAACAAAACAACAACAAAAAATACAGGTTTAAAGGTAAGTAGTAAAATGGGAAAGCTTGTTGAACTCGAACACATTTTCCAAATGGCAAAATAATTAAGTCCAGCAATGTGCACAGAGGATGGTTTCCAACACTGAACGTAAATAACCTTTCAGAGACTTGTTTTTTTCTTTAGCTGCTGAGAGAAAAAAAGAAACTTGACAGAAATAGAGTGGGGGAAAAATATGACAAAATAAACCAAGGGTCATAGGGAAAGTGAACAAAGCAAGACCATGCTCATGGGAAAACAACAAATGGAAAGAGGTAACAGGAAAGGGATAGAACCTGTACTGAGAGATGAAGAGAAAAGAACTGACCAGGGAAAACCTGACCTCGCAACAGGGGTCTGGGGACATGAGAATGGAAAAGGGTTCTGTAAAAGTTATGGCATCAATGACTTCACCGAGTCAACATTTGCTTGTTGAGCACTTGCTATGTACAAAGCTCTGGGTCAATGCTGGGAAGAAATGAAAATGAGGATGAAGATGCATGCCTTCACTCCTTGTTTTTCCATACAATTAAATTAAAATAATTTTTACCTCATCACCCTAGAAAAACTGCAAACTTCATGATTTCATAGCCACAACATTCAGGAAATGTCCTAAACAACTCATTAATCAATAACCTCAAGTAGATTTCACATGAAATGGTTAAGCTATAAATTAATAGCATTCACTCTCCCTTCATTAATCATGAAACCCTTGTCTAGGCAATATCATTAAGAACTATAAGAACATCATGCTAAGTCATAAAGTGGGAGAACAGTTTTGGGGTCCTGAAAAATTCCATCACCTTCAGGGATGTTGAAGTTTCTATCAAAGTCAATAAAAATCTTCCTAAGAGGGGCCTAGAGAACCCGGTTTTGTGAAGTGCCGGCTGCATGTGCAGCATCTCGCTATCTAGCTCAAAGAGAAACCACTTAAAGAAAAGCTTAAGCTGTGACCAGGAGTACCAAACTGCATGGACCAGCCTGACTCCAGCCTCCTGACCTCACTAGTGGGAAATGAAGGCAATTTCTCCCAACCCAACCTATTTAAAAGGCAACCTGAAAAAAAATAAAAATAAGAACAGCAATTGACCAACTAGAGGTAAAGGCTACAGACGTGAGTCAGGGCCAAGTAGAATAAGTGGTCTAAGAAGATTGCCAACCAGGAGTTCTCCTGCCTCAGGTAGAAACTTTTAAAGCCACTTGCAAAATGTGAGCTCTTGAGGCCCATCTTCAGGAAAGCCTCATTGATTTCTCATCTTCAAACGGTTATCTAATGTTCTTGAGTTGGGACCAAAAAAAAAAAAAAGCAGCAAAAGGGCAACTACTGCTTAGTGCTAAAATCCCCTGGTACAAAATTGATTTTTAAAAAGGAGAAAAATGTTGATTTACCCTTGCTGATACACGCATATGATTCTGAAAAATTTCTTCAATATAAACAGACAGACTGCCGAGGGTGGGGGTCAGGGGGTGGATTAAGTTGTTTATTTCTTCCCTTCCCAGTGATAACTGCTGATATTTCTGGGTCGTGCTATGGCACTTTTTTATTTTCTAAAACAAATTACATATAATAGTCTGTTCTAGGAAAAACAAAACAGATTTTGATCTTAAAAGCAAATCAAATGATGAAATCAGAAATACAGGACCACTAGAAGTCTACAATAATTGTTTCATATATGAAGTATTTATATTTTTTAAAATACAGCACATTAAAAAATAAGTAAAAAATAAAAATACAGCACACTGAACTCTATTTTATGTGTGAAATAATTATAATTATCAAAAGGGACTATAAACTCAATATTTGAAGACTAAAATTTATGCATGTATTCATCCTTTTAACCCAGTTCCAAAGAGGACTTCGGGATGTTTATATGGACACTTACAAATTCAAATATAAATTTTAAGCAGATGAGGAAACTGGGGAGAAAGGAAAATTTATCACTTCAAGAAATATTTATTAAGTACGTACTCTGTGCCAGGGTGGAGATGTGTGGTGAACAAACAGACCAGATCACTTTTCTCATACACTAGTCTGGTAGTTTTATATTCTAGTGATGACACATTGGAAGAAAGACAGTAAGTCAAACGTTAAAGAGAATGTCAACAAGGGGGTTCAGTTAGTTAAGCGACTGTCCGACTCTTGATTTCGGCTCAGATCATGATCTCATGCTCATGAGATCAGCCAGCGTGGGGCTCCTTGCTCAGTGCTGAGTCTGCTTCAGATTCTTTCTCCCTCCCCCTCTGCCCCTTCCCGCTCGCACTCACTTGTACCCCCCACCTCTCCAAATAAATAAATAAAATCTTAAAAAAAAAAAAAAGGATGGCAAGTGCTAGGAAGACAACAGCATAACATGCTGTGATGGGGGGTGGGGGGTGGGAATACTTCAGAAAAGTAGATGGAGGAAACCTGAGATTACTTTTTCCATGCCTGAGTATTTATTTTAATCCAAGGATAGCATGCATAATGAAAATGTGTACAGGTATGACTTTTCATATTGATAAATTAACACAAATCAAGAGGTATTTCAGATGACACTTGAGCTGAAATGGGGATAATGAGGAATATGCTGATGAGCTAGGATGAAGCTGCTAGGAAAACTCATGTTGTGACTTTGGCTTTGGAGGAGGGCATAATTTGCCTCTAAACTTCTGGCATCCAACTCAAGGAAGGAAAAAATTACATGACAAATCTCTCCTCTTGGTCCTGATAAGGCACCACCCATAATGTTCTCCAAGACTTCAATTAATACTGTAACTGGTTTCTCAGGAATATTTCTTACAATGTCCTTCAAAATACCCTTTAGAAAAAGTCTGGTGAATTACTGAAGAGGTCAGGGATGCAAATGAGAAAACTGGTATCAATTCAGATATAAAATTCTCGTGACTAACTTAAATCCAGAGAAAGATGTAAGCCATTAAAAAAAAAAAAATCTCTTAAATCTTAAGGCTACACAGAGCTCCTCAACCCTACATATAAATTGGAAATCTACTGGGGAGATTTTTAAAAAATACCCCCACCCCAGAATCTCAGTAGGTAAGGCCAGTACTCTATGGAGGAACAGATGATAATTCCCCATAAATTGTTTCTCTTTTTTCCCCCACAAATAGTTTCTGGTGAGTTTCTCGCAGATAAAACTCCAACAAGCACTCAGAGTACAGATACTCTCTGCTGCCATTTAGATGTAGATTCAAATATTTCTATGTAGTTAAAAGAATAACTGAGGTAGAAATAGAAATTATAACCATTTCTAGAAATGAAAACATAAAACAAGTGCTAAACATGATATCAATTCACTCCTGAATGAAGTTATTAGCAACCTGAGCAGGACCAAGAGTTTCTCAAAGAAATGTTAGGTTGATTCCAACAGAGATGAATGGGTTAAGCGTTAAATGTTAAATGTTAAATAAGTAACATTTATTACAAAAGGATTATTTTATGTGGATCTCTAACATTCTCTTTGAGAATTATTTTCCCAACTCTACTGCTTACTGGTTGTATGACCTTGGGCAGGTTAATTAGCTTCCTTAAGCCTCAGTAGCCTCAATTATAAAATGGATACAGCAGCTACCTCAAAATGAGAGATTATGCATATAAATCACTGAGCACAGCACCAGGTACATGGTAACTATTCAACAAATACTAACTCTTATTTTTCAATTCTTTCTCTCAATATTTGCTTTCAAGGGCTTTTATTACCAAAAGTAAACACATCCAACTAGATGTTCACAGAAGCTATCATTTTGGTTATTACTGATTATGTATCTCTTTCATCCTAAGGCCTTGACATTTGGGACTCCAGAGCTACTTGCTCTAGGAAGCCACAAAAGATATTCTGTATCTTTTTCTTTTGAAGAAAGGTGTATGGATCCCCATTTAGCATTTAATGTTTCTGGTTTATGAAACTTTGAGTACACGTAATTTTGGTACTGGCTGTTGAATATTAAAATCTTCAATTTACAAAGAAAGATTATAACAATAAGTATACACATCCAATTCCAAAACAGAACCCAGGCCCTTCAATATGTGTTTTTCACATTTTAAATGTTAAATATCTTGGGGCACCTGGGTGGCTCAGTCGTTAAGCGTCTGCCTTCGGCTCAGGTCATGATCCCAGAGTCCTGGGATCGAGCCCCGCATCGGGCTCCCTGCTCAGCGGGAAGCCTGCTTCTCCCTTTCCCGCTGCCCCCGCTTTGTTCCCTCTCTCGCTGTGTCTCTCTCTGTCAAATAAATAAATAAAATCTTTAAAAAATAAATAAATAAATGTTAAATATCTTTATGTAGTCCATTCTCATTCTCAAGTTAGTAGATATGATTAATTCCTCCTGAGTTCTGCAAGCTGCAAGAAATATGTAGTTCCAGTGGGACAAATGGAAGAAATCTTTGACCTCACTGCCATTGAATGACACCTAGAGAAATGTTCCTGGCCTGCTACCATAAGGCCAGTTAAGCATAGAGTTTAAGCCCAGGCGGTGCCGTGGAGTTAAAGTGCCAGGGTTCCAATCCTTTCTCAACTACCTACCAGCTTTGTGGTTTTACAGCTGGTATTTCCTGTCATATGATTCTTGTGGGACTGCAGGGAGTTAATGTGTACCAAGTACCAAGAAAACTGTTGGGCACATACAAAGTAACCACAGAAGTTACTGTACATTAAGTATTTTAGTGTATACTATTACATACATGCTAACACTACTATAAGCACTTCTCTCTTTCCTGTTTTGTTTCCTTCCTCCTTCTCACCACACTCCTTATGTCCCTTCCTCTTCTGCTCTTCCCCTTCCTTTAATTAGCATTCTTTTTCCCTTTGAAGCTTATTCATGAAACTTAATGATAAATGTGGCCTGATCTGAGCCCCACTGGAGCGACTGAGTACCAGTGACCTTACAGATTCCTGCTCTCACTGAGCCATGACAAGAAAGCAGGCTTCCCTCCATGTACTTTTAGGAAGGGTCCTGTCATTAAAAATGATAGAACACTTGGCATTTGAAATTTGAGAAAGCAAATAAAAGTAAGAACGATTTTTATCAACCCATAAGCTCATAGAGTCATTCATAGTTTTCCAGGTATAGCTGTGAAGAAGTGACGAAAGATGGGTTCTTTTCATACACAGTGAGATCATTAAGCAGAACTCCAAAGATGCCCAAAAATATATATATACAAATTGGGATCTCACAGAGTAAAACCAAGACCTAAAGAAAATTTCCACAATCCTGAATATAATTTTCTTTTAACTATTTAATTGTAAGAGAAGCATGTTGATAGGAGAATAAAAATATGCTGGAAAATGTCCCCTTCCTATTTATAGCAGAAGAACAAAGTTTTAATGGGTGGCAAAACTTTATCAATATTGAGTTACTTAGGTTTAACAAATGCACATTAAGAAAAAAAAAATTGTTTGTGCTATCCTTGCAAAATACTTCTAAAGCTATTAATTCCTAGGAGCCCTTTTCCACCAGAGAAGCAAAGCAGTACTGCAGACAATTTACCGTGAAGCTGACTCAGTGCTCCCAAGTGAAACAGCACAATTTTAAGTACAGCTCATCCAGGCTTAGGCATATGTATAAATATAGTCACAAAAATGGAGCACATTACTGCTTGCCATCTTGCTACCAGCTTGTATTACTGATTATCAAAACTATGATAAATTACAGATCTATGTTTTTGGTACCTGACCACTTGAGAAGCTACAACACGATCCAGGGAAAGAGACAGAGAAATAAGTAGCCCATCTATTCACTGACAGCAAAGACTTCTGACAAAAAGAGATTCTGCTATTTGCAGAGAAATATAATCAATGGGTGAAAAACAAGTAATCGAAAATCTATGAGGTGAACACACAACAAAATAAACCACCAAATAACCTATCTGATGCTACAGTAAATCTGTCATGCTTGGCTAGCAAAAAAAAGAAAAAAGAAAGAAAGAAAAAAAAGTAGCCATTAAGGTGCTTTTTCTTAAAAATAGCAATTAAGTGATTATCAGTATCAAACTATCAATAAGGCTCAGTAGGTACTATCTTGCTCATATGGATGCCCAGTTAAAAATGTTTTATCCATTGATCTGCAAACACACAATTCCTTCAGCACAAATAACTTCAAGTCAGAAGAAAGAAAGACTCTGGATAATTTACTCTAGTTTTGAGTGCTATTTTACAAGACTGAAATTACTTCAGAATAGGTAGACAACCTTGAGGATAGCAAGGTTACCCACAATCAAATATGATTTCTTTGACTATCATTTCTAGAACTTTATGGCAAAATAACTTTTCATTAGGGGCTGATCATCCCACTTAGGATAAAAATAAAGTATGCATTCAAGTAACTGGCCATGTAGTAAAGAAATCTTTTATAATATGGATTATTATCAACAGAATTATTATTTCACCCCAAATTGTCAGTATTTCCCCAAAATCATAAGAAAAATTTCTTCCAAAAGTATGAGCATTCTTTTCCATTTAGTGATTGAAAACTGAAACAAGGACACATTAAGAGTAAAATTAAGGTGTTTTATACTGTCACAGTTCTTGTGAGCTTTCTGAAACATTAAGTAATACATTGCTGGTTTCCTTACTCTGGGGCAATGGCTTTATCTTACCAGGTGAGAAGTAATTCCTGAATTAGTTTAGATGACCTACAAGGTCTCTTCCATCTCTAGGACTGTTAGATTCCACTTAGTTGTGTAAATTTTAGCAATTTGTAACTTACTTTTGGGAATGTGTTAAATTCAGGTAATTAGGGCAACATATTGCATTAAAGTGATGTCATAAAATTTCTAAAGAGTACTCAGTCTGAGGGAGTAGATGTTATTTAACAAAAACTCATATAGTGCTTACAATATCCCCAGCATTGTTCTAAGTGCTTTATAAACTCATTTATACAGTATTTTCAGTATACTTAGTAACTAAATTCTTATGAAGGTTAATGAGTATGTGAATTAGCATTCACCAATAAATTAAAGTGAACAACCACTTTCACTTACCCTTTGAAATTAAAATAAATTCATTTCTAACAATTAGGATGATCCTGCAATATTATGAATCTGGTCAGTTAACTCTCCTTACTTAAGTCCTTCAACTGCCTTCAGGACAAAGTCCAAATTCCTCCACCAGTCATGAAGGTACTGAGGCATCTACACTACTTTCCTGTTTTGGCTCAAATGTACCTTAAATCCTAACTATCTGCACTGAACAAAAATATGTCCTGATTCCCACCTGCCCACGTAATTGCTGCCCCTTTGGTTTGATATGCCCATCACCTTCCTTTAATCTGGCCAATTCCCACTCACCCTCAAAACACAGCTAAGACAGCACCTCCCCATGAGAGGCCCCCTGACTGCTCACCTGGCTTAAATACTGTTTTCTCTGCTTCAACAGCTTTCTGTGATCACCTCCAGAAAACCACACAGAAGGGCAGAGTATAACTGCTTATCCATTCATACATCTTCCCACTTGTCTGTAAATTCCTTAAAGGCTTGAACTGTGTCTTTTATCTCTAAATCCCCAGAGCCCTGTACAAAAATTGGTACACAGTATGAGCCCAAGTAAATAAATGCCTTTTAAATACACAAATGAACAAATGAATATAGAAAGGCATCCCAATTTTATTTCTGAAGAAGAAAGGAAATTGCTAAAAGTATCTATGAGTAGCTAAGATGCCATAATTTTATCTATTTAATTACCAAACAAATGATAAGGGCCATATATAATCAACTTGAGTTTTTAGGTCCAATGACAACTCTCAATGAAACCAAAAATGCAAAAATGCAGGAACACTCCTTAGTTTCCTAATTGCAGGAAAATTTGGCATATGGCAACTAAGTCTTTACAACTGTAATTGGCAGATTCAAGGCCTAGTAGTCAGCAATTTCTAGTTTAAAGAGCATGTAGTTTAAAGAGCATGGTAGGGCGCCTGGGTGGCTCAGTTGGTTAAGCGACTGCCTTCGGCTAAGGTCATGATCCTGGAGTCCCGGGATCAAGTCCCGCATCGGGGCTCCCTGCTCAGCGGGGAGTCTGCTTCTCCCTCTGACCCTCCCCCCTCTCATGTGCTCTCTCTCTCTCTCAAATAAATAAATTCTTTAAAAAAAAAAAAAGAGCATGGTAAACTGCAACAGCCTCCCAGGTGATCCAGACATCCAACCAGATGTACCGTGGTTACCTTACTACGTGCCAGGCACTGAGATAACTGCTCACAACAATTATTTTGATGAGGAGCGCCTGAGTGGCTCAGTGGGTTAAGCATCCGTCTATTTTTTTTTATGTTTTGTTAGTCTTTTATTAAATGTATTTCCATATTTTCATATACATATATATTTTTTTACTAAAACAAGATCATAATGTTGTAAATAGTTTGTTTTCTTTTCATATCTTTCTCTTTCCCTGTCAATAAGTTTCCACAGCCTCTAATACCTCAATCATGCTGAAATTACCCTAATTGTCCCACAACTATTTTCCCAAAGCTAGTTTATCCAAATCACGTTTTAGGTCTGGAGGCTGCATTTTATCCAGCTTGTATATCCCTTAGGTGTTTTCAATCTAAAACAGTCCTTTTCTTCACCTGTTAATTTTCCTGCTCGATGTTTGTCTGATCACTTCCTCATGCTGTCACTTAGCCTGCTCCTCTGTCCCCTGTATTTCCTAGAAATCAGAAGGTACATCTAAGAGCTTGATCGATTTATGTTGATAAACTTCGTCTAGAATACATTTTGGGTACCACTGTATGTTTCATATGGCTTTTCTTCAGCAGGCACATGCCATATGGTTTTACCATCACTGAAACTCAGACTGTCCTCTGGGTCTCATAATGGCTGCCCGAACTGGCTGCTAGACAGTGATGTGATGCCCCTGTGACCAAAAAGTATTCGGTGTGGAGTTCCTTTAATACCACACAGATGTGCGGTTTCCCCTCAGCCATTCACTGCATGGCCAGTTCCATTTGACAGCCTTTGCCTGAATTAACATTTGTTAGAAATCACAAAATGATGATTTTTCTAATGTTATCATTTCTCCTACGTTTATCAGCTACCACTCCTTAGTGAAGAAGAGCTTTCCCTAATCAATTAGATCCATTTGGTTACTCTGAAAACCACTGAGACAAGCATCCAAGTCCTAATTTCAGTTCAGGTCATGATCTCAGAGTTGTGAGATCGAGCCTGCATAGGGCTCTGCCCTGGGGCATGGAGCCTGCTTAAGAGTCTGTCTCCTTCTCCCTGTGCACCTCCCCACCACTTGCAGCATGCAAGCGCACTCTCTCTCTAAAAAAAAAAAAAAGATATTTAAAAATAATTACTTTAATGGTAAGACAGCATTTCACTTTCAATCCTGATGTGAATAATCTATTCATGCTGTTCAACCTAAATCCTACCAGTTCATCCATACCCCACCAAAAGCCAGTCATTCTTCTCAACTGTGAGGTTTATTATTGTAAGAAGTAGAAACTGCATAGGTCCAAGGTATCTTCTGCCCCAAGTGGAAAGGCCTATGATCCAAAAACTGCCGAAGTCCTGCTCCATAAATGGAGAGAAAAGAAGGAAGACTGGCCTGTTTTCCAAAGGTGGTGGTCTTACACCAACACAGTGAAAGGCAGGGGGTACCTGAAGACACGACCAGCACGAGGCAGAGACTTGGAGCTTCCAGGTTCAATTCTGCAGTTTTCTTTTTCCGCATTTCTATTTCCTTCTGTTGCCCTTCCCCTCTGAGAAAGTCTTCGTGATTTGTTTTAAAGCACCGGCTCTATCAGCAAAAATTCAGACTGTAAACTACGGATGAAAGACCCCCTGTCTTTGATGAATAAATTGCAAAGAAAAAATCAAGGAAATGGAGAGGAGGAAACTATGCATTAGAGACTCAAAAAAATAAAATAATTGCAGTCTATAGACACTATTTGGATCCTGAATCAAACAAACAAATTTAAATATATAGGTATTACATTTATATATATATTTATCAAATATACTTACATATATTTAACATATTTATATACTTAATTTATATTTATATGTTAGGTATAATATCATGGTTACATTTTTAAAAGACGCCTTTTAGAAGTGCAGAGTGAATTTTTTATGAATGAAATTATATACTTGCTTCAAAATAATAGGAGGGAAGAAAATAGGTAGGAGATAGATGAAACAAAATTGGCTATGAGTTGCTAATTGTTGAAGCTGGAGGTTCATTATAATATTCTATTTTGTGTGTATTTGAAATTTTTCATAATCAAAAGTTGTAAAAGTGTGTGAGAATATTCCTCCACAGAAATAACTTTCATTTACTAAAAGAGTGTCCCCTACTTCTAATTCTTCAGTTTTATTATGAAAACAAGTCAGAATGAAAGAGGAAAACAGGTATTTATCAAAAGTTAATTCAAATAATGGGATCCTTCGTTAAAGCTTGGCACATCAGATTTTCTACTACAATAATCAAACTTTGATGGATATTACTGTAGCCCTTTAAATTAATTTCTTACACAAAAATTTCAACAGAGCTAAACCTTTGGCTACAAATACAGATTTAAATGGCATTTTTCTATTTTTACATATTTTACACATATAGATCAAATACTATGACTTTCACAGCATCAACGTACATCTTAAAGTTTTTTTTTTTTTTTTTTTTTTTTTTGCGAGAGAGAGAATGAGAGAGAGCACGAGAGGGAGGAGGGTCAGAGGGAGAAGCAGACTCCCTGCTGAGCAGGGAGCTCGATGTGGGACTCGATCCCGGGACTCCAGGATCATGACCTGAGCCGAAGGCAGTCGCTTAACCAACTGAGCCACCCAGGCGCCCAGTATTTTTTTTTTTTTTAAGATTTTATTTATTTATTTGACAGAGAGAGAGATAGCGAGAGCAGGAACACAAGCAGGGGGAGTAGGAGAAGGAGAAGCAGGCTTCCCGCGGAGCAGGGAGCCCGATGCGGGGCTCGATCCCAGGACCCTGGGATCATGACCTGAGCCAAAGGCAGACGCTTAACGACTGAGCCACCCAGGCGCCCCCATCTTAAAGTATTAATAAATATATCTGCACATGTGAAAATGTTCAGCCTGCCTTTAGGTCAGTGAAGTTTACAACATTTTCAACCACATGAACAAGTTCTACCTTAATACAGATGAATAAACTGTTTGCCAGTCTGATGTACATAAACACAAAAACTGTTTACAGAGCCCCAAAATAATTATAAGTTCAAAATACTTTTCAGTCATTAGCTGTGGATGTGTGTTATTGATCTAAATATGGGTAAAAGGCAAACTTAGGTGTTTTTAAACATAGTTTATAAATGCCCAATAAACAACACGGCTCAAATTACACTAAAGGACTGCTACCAACGAAGAAATGGGGGAGGAGACGCCTTATCTGAAAGGTAGAGGTGAATGGGTACATCTCTGGTGTCCACAAATTGAGTGAGCTGAGAACACTGCAGTTGAGCTTATTTTTACAGTTTGAGTTTAGTTAGGGATGTCTAGGCTTGTCTTTTCATCTTTTCTACAGTACCAACCTTGGTTTAAATCACGTATAAAGTCTTTTTGAGGATTAAAACAAGCACCACAATGATGATGATGCAAATCCTGCCAATATTAAATCCCTGCTTGCTATGCATGGCACCTGACAGAGGTGAGAGGGGCTCCGGCCCTTCGCTCAGGCTGCCGCACTGCCGAAGACATCCCGCACAAACTCCTCTCTAGCAAAGCTCCGGCCTGTGCTTCTTTGGGGGGGGCGGGGGGGGTTCTGTCCCTACCCCCAACCCCCGCCCCGCTCCCTTCTTTTTTGCACAGAGAGCGCCATGCATGACTCGCATTAGGACTGCGCTCATTTCACCAAAGACACTGCATCTCCTGGGCGACGGAGAGCAAACGCGGGGTAGGGTGCGCCAGGCCGCGCCCAGGCCCAGCCCCCGGACCCCGCCTCTCACCTGCCCGCCGCCGGGGAGGCCCCGCACCCGCGTGTCGAGCGCGTCGTGTCCAGTTTCGTCTTCGCCGCCGGAGCTGTAGAGAAGCCGGAGTGGCACGATGCTCTGGCGCTCCAGGAAGCGGTTTTCGTTCCTCCTCTCCAGCTCCGTCAACGAGGCGTCTCCTCCAGGCAGGAAAAGGGTAAGGAGGGAGTGGGGAGAAAAGGAGAAAATAAGGACCCTGACCCATACTCGTGCCTTCTGCGGTCCGACGTCTCCTCTATGGAAATCCCGCCGCCCCCTCCCTCCCGGTCCCTATCTGAGAAGGACGCAGAGACACCAGCCGGAGAGCCCTGGACCAGCTCCTCTGAGATCATCCAGGATCGGGGCCCAGAAGCACAGCACCCCTTTCCGATCCTCCGCATTCCTCCTCTTCAGAAGAGGAAAAACAGGCATTTGACCGAAGGCTTCTAATGCATCCGCGCGCCCCCACACATGTATTTTTGCTTCACTTCTCACCACCCTTCTAAATAAAAAATCTCCCCGCGCACTCGGGAAAGGGGGATGCCCGTTTCAGTGCGCTTGAGGGCTGCAAAGACTCCCGGAAAATGGTACGTCCCGAAGCCACAGAGGGTGGCGAACTTACCTGCCCGGCCGCAGCGTGCCGGGGGGCAGGTCCCCAGGGCGCAGAGCAGCAAGAAGGGCACCGACGCAGCCGCCGCCGCCTGCATGGTGCTGCCGTCAGCCCGCCTCGTTCGAGACGCTCAGCTCCTCATGCCCGGGCCTCCGGGTCCGCTTCCCTCGGCCCGCACCCCCGGGCTCGCCTCGGCCGCCCCCTCCCAGCCCCGACCGGTGCTGCGGCGGCCGTGGCGCTGCAGCCTCCGCCGCGGCGCGGCCTCAGTGCTGCATTGTGCTCCGCGGGCGCTTCCGCTGGCGGGGGGAGCGAGCGAGTGCTGCATTGGGCGGTTGGCTGTAGCTAAGTGGTTTCTAGCGCCTCCCACCTCATCCCATGGCAAAGGCTCCGGCGGGCGACGAGCGCTCGGCAGGGAGCGAGCGCCTGGTGCACTCGCCCCCCGCGCGCGGACAGGGGCGCGCGCCGGAGAGTCAGCTGGGAAATGTAGTTCTCGCTCCGCATCCCGCTCGTCTCCACGAAGGTGCGGACTGTCGCGACCTCGTGACCACGGAAGCCAGGAAGGGGGAAAAGGGCAGAAGAGAGGTCATCGCTGGTAGGCCTCCTGGGCACCGAAATAGCCCACCTGTGCCGCTGCGAGAGCCAGTATTCCTTCACTCTGTGCGTCCGCAAAGAACCGTAATAATGTTTTCCACAGATTCAGTAGTTACTTAAATTATTGTCAAGGAGTTACACCCTCAAGAGTACGTGGTAAGTTAATCATGCATCAAATACTGATTGAGGACCTGCTGTGTGCCCGGTGGCTGACTAAGCAGGGGGACACAACCATGAACGGCACGAGTGTAAGAGGCACGTGCTCTCAGATAGAGTAAAAACACCGTTTTTTACATTACAGTGTGAAAGTGCCCTGGTAATGCTTAGAGGAGGATCATTAACTCAGCCAGGCGGTCAACGCAGACACTGGAAGGATGTCTTGGATTTAGCCCAAGTGTCCAGGATGTTTTGTCCTTTCTCTGATCTCTGCCTGTCTCAAACCTGTTTGTGAAAACCAGGCTTGAGGAACTCGACCTTCTCAGGCTGCTAATTCCATTTTTCTCTAATTCCAAATGTTAGAAACTCTTGAGGATAAGACAGTAATACAATTATTAATTATCACCATAATTAACACTTATGTAGCATGATACAGTTTTTTCTGAGGTCACATAATGCCGTTTGAACTTTGGATCAGCAATTTGGTAAGTATTATTATTCCCATTTCAGAGAGGAGAAAATTCAGGCTTAGAGCTGCACCTTCCAAGTACTGTAACCACTAGCTACATGTAGCTATTTAAATTTAAATTAATTAAAAGTAACTAAAATTAGGGCGCCTGGGTGGCTCAGTCGGTTAAGCGACTGCCTTCGGCTTAGGTCATGATCCCAGGGTCCTGGGGTCGAGTCCCACATCGGGTTCCCTGCTCCGCAGGAAGCCTGCTTCTCCCTCTCCCACTCCCCCTGCTTGTGTTCCCTCTCTCGCTATGTCTCTCTCTGTCAAATAAATAAATAAAATCTTTTAAAGATAAGTAACTAAAATGTAACATTCAGTTCCTCAGTCACACTAAACACATTTCTGTACTGCCTATGACTAGCAGCTACTGTATTGTAGAGCAAAAATATAGAACATTTCCATCATTGCAGACAGTTCTATTGGACACAAGTGGCTTAGAGAATTTAAAGGACTTTTCTTAAGGTTCCATGGCTAGTTATAGAGTAGACTGGATATCCTGCTTTCAGATCTGAGTCTTTTTCCACAGTTCCCTGGTGGAACCTGTGTCTTTATAACCTCCATCCTGATTCTGGTCCTGTAAAGCATGCAGAAGAATCTTACACATGATGCTCTGTGGAGATGTTTTTTCCCTTCCCCACTGGAAAAAAAATTTTTTTTTACTCCTGCCTCTTGTGACATGGTTTCAGGTTTCCATCATGATGATTTGAAAACACACTCCAGTATGTCAGTGTCCCAGCTAGAGTGTGGTATTCAGTATTAAATACTACTTAGACATGGTTTTACAAGCAAACAGTAGAGAGGGACTCTTCTCCCTTGAAAGAACATTCTATCATATTTAAGTAACCACATCTCATTGATCTTACTGTCATTTCAAAAAAAATTTCCCCAGATTTTCAAATAAATAAGGACACTTAAGAATTTTATATATGACATGCGATTATAGCCTGAATAGGGGCTAAAAGATTTCAGTGGTACACTTTACACCTTGATGCAAGAGATTTCATAGTAAGCTACAGTAAAAGAGAATTAAAACCCAAGGGCCTGGAGGCACCCGGGTGGCCCAGTCGGTTAAGTGGTGGACTCTTGGTTTCGGCTCCACTCATGATCTCAGGGTTGTGAGGTCCTTGAATGGTATTCGTGGTATTTCTGTTGGTTTTGTACATTTTATTAGAAAGCACTATAAAATAGCCACACTGACACTTTAGTTCTACAGTATGCAAGTACAAATAAGTTGTAATATTAGGAAAACGTTTGTTTTAATGTGAGAATGAGCATATCCAGTTTCTGCTGTACAGTATTGAAATTTTATTTACAGAGCTAAAAAAATTGCATGTGTTCTTTGGAAAAGTTTTTATTCAGTTCCTCTGCCTATTTTCTAATCAGATTGCTAGTTTTGCTATTGATTTGTGTGAGTTAGTTATATATTTTGGATATTAACCCCTTACCAGAAATATGATTTGCAAATATTTCCTCCCATTCAGTAGGTTGTCTTTTCATTTTGTTGATGGTTTCCTTTGCTGTGCAGAAGCTTTTTAGTTTGATATAGCACCACTAGTTTATTTTTATTTTTGTTGCCTTTGTTTTTAGCGTCAAATCAAAAAAGTGATTGCCAAGACTAATGTCAAGGAGTTGATGTCAAGAGTTGTGGAGTTGGTTAATAGAACATGGTTCCTTTAGAAGCAAAATGGATAGAAAATAACAAGGTAATTTCTCAACATGTACCATTAAAATAAATCAGCCTCAGGAGGCTGTGGGAAGTTGCTCCAATCAAGAATCATGACTTCTATTTCCAGATTTGAGTCAGTTTTTCAACCCAGAAACCACCAACTGAAGAAAAGGTCATGTCCCCAGGAGAAGGACCCTGCATCACATGTCACGTACACATGGTAACTATTCCCTTAGCTCTTCCCCAAAGGGAATTATCTCCACTTACCTGGGTAACTGCACTGGAGAAAGGGGTAAGAATACCCAAATAACTGTTGGATGCAGGGTCTGGACTGACAGTGATACCTGGGACCCAAAGCACCTATTATAGTGGGGACATGTGGGAGCCAGGTAATAAATGGAGTCCTGGCCAAGCTTTGGCTCATAGTGGGTCAATAATGTCATTTGCTTAGCCTCTGAATGTTTTATTAGAAAATACTTAGTACTTCAGTAAATCACCCACATTGTATTTCAGACCTATGGGGTAAGAATTATAGTGGACAAGACCAAAAAAAAAAAAAAAAAAAAAATTGAAAAGAAGAAAAGACCAAGTGAAAAACTGAAACTGCCTCTATCTCTCAGCCAAAGAATAAATCAAAAACAGTGTCTTAATCTAGGGCGATGCTGGTGGTAGTGGTGATGGAGGAAATTGATGCCTCTGTTAAATATCTAAAGATAGTTGATTCCCATCCTATTCACCTGGGTTATAAAGAGTAACAGTAGATGGGGGGGATGGGTTAGCCCGGTGATGGGTATTAAGGAGGGCACGTACTGCATGGAGCACTGGGTGTTATACAAAAACAATGAATCGTGCGGGGCGCCTGGGTGGCTCAGTCATTAAGCGTCTGCCTTCGGCTGGGGTCATGGTCCCAGGGTCCTGGGATCAAGCCCCGCAGCGGGCTCCCTGCTCTGCGGGAAGCCTGCTTCTCCCTCTCCCGCTCCCCCTGCTTGTGTTCCCTCTCTCGCTGTGTCTCTCTCTGTCAAATAAATGAAATATTTAAAACAAAACAAAACAAAACAATGAATTGTGGATCACTACATCAAAAACTAATGATGTATTGTGTGGTGACTAACATAATAAAATAAAATTTAAAAAAAAAGAAAAAAAAAGTAACAGTAGATAGCCACAAACTGCACCAAGTAGTAGCCTCAACTGCAGATGCAGTGCCAGATGTGATATCCTTTTCATTGCGAATGAACATAGCCTCAGGTACATGATATGCAGCCACTGTTTGGGCAGATGGATAATTTTCCATCCCGGTCAGAAAAAAATCAGGGACAGACTGCATTCACAGGGAAAAGATTACAGTATACATTTTACTTCTCCTCCATTAAAATTTGAAGAGGATGCCATTGAGAACATCACATTAATCCATTATATTGATGATACCATATTTATCAGACCGTATGATTAAGAAGTTGCTAACAGACTGGAACTTTGGTAAGGCACATGTCCTCCAGGGCGTGAGACATGTACCCTAATAAGATTCAGGGACCTGTCACATCAGTAACATTTTTAGAGTTCCAGTGGTCAGGGGCATGCCAGAGGATCCCATCCAAAGTAAAAGACAAATTATTGCATCCTGAACTTCCCAAACACGAAGGAAACATAATGCTTGGAAAGCCTCTTCAGATTCTGGAGGGAGTCTATTCCAAATGGGAGTACTACTTCCACCCAAGGGCATGAAAGGCTGCCGGCTGTAAGCAAAAAATAGCTCTGCAGTCATATAACCAGGCAGGTTCAAAGGTTTGAGAGGCCTCAGTGGTAGGAAAACTGGAGTTTATGGAAAGCCCCAATAGGGAAATGACAACTTTCCCTGGGGGCTTAAAGCTGTGCCATCTTCAGTGGAGAATGATGTACTTTGGAAAAATGAAAATAGTTTGTTGTAGATGATGACATAGGAGAGACGAAGTGCCTGTCTGTGGGGCAAAAATCATCATGTGGTCACAACTGCCAGTCATGAGCTGAGGTTGTCATTAGATCTATCAAGTCATCAAATTGGGCAGGTGCACCAATAATCCATTGTAAAATGGAAGTGGTACATCCAGGATTGAGCTAGAACAAGACCAGAGAGCTAAGGAATGAGCAGGCAGCCCAGCTGCCCATGTCATCCACTGCTATCGCATCAGTTCCTTTCCCTCAGGTCACATCTACAGGTGTGAGCCATCCTTTGGACCAGATGGAGAAACCCTAATTTAATCAGGGGATTAGTTGCTTCTGTGGGTGCAAGCTGAAAATACATGGTAGCTGCCCATACAGCTCCACTCAGTGGTGGCACTGAAAGCCAGTTACAAGAGAATCTTCCTGATGGGCAGAGATTCAAGTGGTATACCTCTTGTCATCACCTTTGTATGGAAAGAAACCTGGCCCAAGTTTAGAATATATATGGACTGCTGAGAAGTGAGAAATGACATGACTGTCTGTTAAGGGACTTAGGAAAAAAAGGTCTAAAGATTGAGAACAAGGGGTAGAGGCAGATGGCATATGGGGGTGGGCATGAAGTGCAAGAATCTTCACATCACACGTTAATGCTACCCCAACGCTGGCACAATGGGTACATGAGGCAAAAGGATTATGGTGGCAGGAAAAAAGTCATGTATAGGCTTGACAGCATGAGCTCCTATTCACTGAAGCTGAAGTTTCTGCTGTTGTCAGACATGTTCAACCTGCCAGAAACAAGAGATCAACGCTGACATGGCACAATCCAAGACCAGCCAGGCACCAGATGGCAAGCTGATCACACTGGGCACAGTAACAAACTAAATTGCCATTTGCTATACATTTAAAGCACAACCAAGTGAAATGAACTTACATGGACTTTGATAATTTCCACTACTTTCTTCACAAAGGAATTGTGACATCCTTTAATAGATATGGCTGTCTTAACCTGGTTCTTATTATTCAAATCTTTATTGTTTTGGTCACACACTAGTCTCCGTGTTCAAAACTAGAGTATGTTTTTCTTGCTTGAGTAACACATTTTGTGTCAGATTCTTTTTGCATTTTTAATTGCCCAGGGCTCCTCCTAGACTTTTCCTGTTTTTTTGTTTTTTGCATAGTATTTTAAGGCTACTTCTAATATTGCTTACAAAATTAATGTTAATGGCTCTTGTTTGCAAGGGTCTAAGTTCTGCTTTTTTAACCTGACTTGGGCAAAATCACAATTTTGTATAGTCATGTAGGTGGGCATAATACTGCCTTTTTATGCAGAAGCCTTTTTGTTTGGAATTCATGGAAACATGGATGCTGTATTACTTTTTGTGTAACAGCATTAAACATTCCCAGTAACTAATGCAGCTAAAAGGCTAGAGTGCGCTTTCATTTGATCTAGTTGTCTTTATACTACGCCATTCCTTCTCCCCAGTTCCTGCCCCACTCTTCATGACAAATAATGTAATCACAGCATATGGCTAATGCATTACATTATTGGTCATAACAAAGACGTCAACATCAGCAAGTCTATAGCGGCTGATATCTAACTTAATTTGGCCTCAATATCTCTTAAGTAACCTATTGCATAACCAGCATTCTTTCAGATCTTTGGCAATCCCAGGATTTAAGATCTAGCTAGCCCAGTGAGGGTTTAGTTCACATTATGTTTAAAAATCTTCCCGGATATCTCTGCCATACCTGGGTGGATCAGTTAGTTAAGCTTCTGACTCTTGATCTTGGCTCAGGTCTTCATCTCAGGGTCGTGAGTTCAAGCCCCACGTTGGGCTCCATGCAGATATAGAGGCCTACTTAAAATTTTTTTTAAAAAAAATCTTACCATCTCCTTTGGGAGAGGCCTATCATCCTTTTCACTCTACTAATGAAATATAGCATTGGAATGATTCCTAATTGAAAAGTGAAACATAAAACTTTCTTTGGTCTCACAATCAAACTGCATTTATAGAAATTGATAGTATTTAAATACATTTTAATATATTCCTTAGATAGCAGAATAGTATTAACTACACATCCAAGCTAGCACCGAAGTGTTAAAAAAAAAAAAAACTAAATTTTTATCAGAAAACCTATAATCTCACATTTCCAGAAATAAGGATTCAAGTTCAGTGGTTGTAGGTTAAAGTGTTAAACCTAACAGCTTGTTTCCTATTCCTTTTTTTTTTCTTTTTTCTTTTATTCCTATTCCTTTTAAAAGTAGGTAGATTTTGTCTTGACATGCATCAAGGTTCTCTATAAACTATAACGTTAGAATTAATAACATCCATACCTGGTTCCATAAATTAATATACTAACCTATATATGCAAAGAAGTCACTGGCTTCAAAAACCATTTAAAAGATTCTATTGACACATAAAATACCCCTTTGCTACAACTGCTTGTTACTTGGAAAAATAAACATTCATTTTAAAACACAAAACCACATTGTCTTCACTTGCCCCTGTTGGTGGCTACTCCTGGAAAAAGACCCACCAGCTTTGCTACACTATCTGTTGCCCACAGCTGAAAGTTAATTAGGGTATCTTTTTTTTTCTTTCTTAACACCACTTCAGTGCTCTTGTTATCACGGAAAACTTACCATGTGCTTGCTGGGATTTGTTTGTCTAGTCCCTTTTGGCAGAGCCGGTCACTTTCTATCAAACAAACCAAGTTTTCTGTCTGCCCTGCTGAGGATCTTTGAAGCATCCTACTTCTTAAGATGCCTTGCTCCTTTAAAGATTAAGTGTCCTTTGGTGAACAAATCTGGGAACCAAACCACAGTTAAGTGCTTAGGTAAACACAACCCCAAAGGCACCTTGACAAGGTAACCATGTGCCTTGCTAAAAATTAAGAAAAAGTATTCCTGCCTCTACGTGGACAATGTCATTTGCCACGGCACAGTACTTACTGCGTACTGGAGGCTGAATTACTCCTCACCATTCTCTGCTTGATTGGGTGCCCATCTGCATAACAAAACCCACACAAATTCTATGTGGTGGTCCTGCTACCACCACCTGAAATTTAAGCATTTTTTAAAATGTGAAATACTTATTATGAAGATCTTGAGGGTGTTTTAAAGTCCAGTGTTCAAAATTAGTACTTCAGAAATAGTGTGAAAATAAAGTTTAACAACTTTTAACTACTGGAGGGGTTCAGTCTGAGTCTTTTACTCCATATTAAATACAACTAAGGCAAACAGTGCCACTGCAAATTGAAGAAACTGTCACTCTGAAGTACAAGGATCATAGAGCAAGTTTAAATACCTTTCAATTATCTGGAAAAGGGAAAAAAATACCTTCTACAAATAATTTTCCAAGTTGCATCTAGGTTTTTAGAAGGCTGTCTGTAAAATCTGACTATATACACACATGCATTTGTGAAAGAAAATTCTAATTTACAATGGAAACCAGGTTTGCATGGATGCACTCTAAAGAATATTTCAGTGACCCTAATGAAAGTACTGGTATGACTGACTAAAGTTGTTGCAAAGCTAGTATTTCTCATTGAGACTGTCCAAACGGTCAAAATACACACATCAAAGCACATGAACTAATATATTGGGAACCATACAGGGTTTCAAAAATTTAAGACTGACAAAGTTAAATTTTAAGATAATATATTCATAGAATACTCAATGGCACCAACTTTCATTGTGAAAAATGTCATTAGCTATAAATGCCTCACTCCTGTAAGAACACACTCAAAGGCAAATGCCTCTACCAACTAAAGACAACAGTTGGAATCTTGCTTATATTTGAATACTCTTTTCTAAATTATTGAGTTGCCAAGTGCCTGATCAAAGGCAGTATTCACATGTTTCAATACTTTTATTTAGAGTTCAATGCCATCCTCCTTCTTTCATTTCCTGACACCAAATTAGGGGATAATAAGTCATTTTTGGAAGACTTTATTTCTAAAGGTAAATAATTAAGAACATTGGAAAAATTGTTTTATTCCATGTAGGATTCTGGTTAAGTTTTTCTTTCATGGCTTCTATTTACCCCTGCAAATAACCTAACTCCTCAGTGCCAACACACCAGTATGGTCCAACTAGGTCAAATATCAAGTACTAATGATTTCCAGAACCTAAACACAAAAATTAATATTTTTTCCTTTAGTATGAAAATCAGATTTTTAAAAGCAATATTCTCATGTTATCATGGTAATCTATTTTATTAATAGACTTTAGAAAGAACTAGACTGTCTAAATTTATGTTAAATATTGATATTCCCAAAATTTCACTTGAAATTAGTTTTCAGTGACATAAAACAATTATTCATAATTCCTAAAACATAGTATGTAAAATGAGCCACAAGTTTATTTTATGATTTTTCTATAATAAGTATCCAATTCTGTAGAAAAATGCAAACATCACCTTTATTAATATTTACACTTGGTTCTGTAAACAAAGTTGGCAAAAAAAAAAAAACTATTTCCATACATATTTATAAAAATTTCAAGAATATGATCTTCATCACTTCTGAAAGGTATTTATTTTTAAGTCTAAAAGCCAGTAAATGTAGAAGTTGAAGGGGAAGAGAAAAACACTGACAACAAATTATTTGAATTTTCTTCTTCCCAAATATCTAAAACATCACATATACCGCTGTTTTCGGTATAGCTTGTGAAACCCAGAAATTCTGACTTCTCTTCACTAGTCTGAAACAAGTCTAGTAGAGATTGTACTGGGGAACTACAAATCCTGTTTCCTTCTTGTGTAATAAGAAATTCAGTTCTTTTCTTATCTAATTCCACATTTGGTTCCAGATTTTCTTTTTTATTTCTTCCTAATAATATTTTCACTTTCCGATGGATCGTACCAGAAGGTAAACCATCCATATTGTTAAAGTCACATTCATTGGGTTCCTCAGGGGGACTTCGGGATGGAGTCTTTGTCTGAATTGTTCCGTGCTCCTGTGAACTGTTTATTGCTAACAGACCAGAATCATGACCAAATATTGAATGAAGGTCCTTTTTCTTCAGATCCTTTGCTGGAAAAAGCACAATATCTGACTTTGGTTTTGGTTGAGATGCAATATTATCCATACTGACGTTAGAAACTTGTACAGATGTCTGTAGCCTACATGGACAATGATCTACCCTTAGTTCTTCTAAGTCACTTTCATTTGTCATTAATTTATGTTCAGAAACGTCAAGGATGCATTCCTGTTTATTTTTATGCAGAGGTAGATGTGTAAAATTTTGTTTTATGTCATTTTCAGCTGGATTTGACATAGAACATTTACTAGTTACTTTCTCAAGTCCTCTCAATTCACTTGAAGGGTAGGGGATGCATTCTGAAATAAACAGAAACTTCTGTTCAGGTTCCTGGATTTCTTTATACAGGAAATGCTGCTCAATTACCTGTACATTATTTTCCTTGAAATCTTTCTGAGGAATACGCTGCAATCCTAGCTTTTCTTTTGGTTCAGACTTTTTCAGGACACTTGCAGTAATAGGAGAAAGTGATCCAATACTGTATTTTATTCTTTATAAAACAAAAAGAAAACATGAAATGGCTATAAAAATACCTAAGTAGTTTAAAGTCAAATTAATAATCTTTTAAAACTATTTATGAAATTTAAATTTAACTTAGAAAATATTACAAAAATACTAAAATCTTAACAGCTAAATATATTCAGATGTTTTTCATAATAAAACTTTACAGACACAGCTGAAAACTCTAGTGTACCCCCTATTCTCATCCATATTCTTCCCCTTCCTCCCAGAGGTAACCACTATCTTAAATATGGTGTTTAAAACTACTTCAACCATATAACTCAAAGAAAGATGAGAGTAAAGGGATTTGGTTTTGCTCCCAATTTTGTTTTCATTATCCTGAAAAATATCCTAACTTCTAAGCTTTCATTTACATTAATATTGTCTCATTTTGCTTAACAATGTAAAAAATGAGTATTTAGACAAAATAGTAATCCTGAAGTTTCACACAAGTATTTGACCTGAAAACCTCTTCATGGATCTCTTAATATCCTTGGAACATCAGTTTGTATTGCACAATCCTAAATTATATATTACCAGCTCACTACTGATGTTTTATGTTATACATGTCACAGATTAACACTATAGGAATATAGAATTCAGTCTGCCCTTTCAAAACCAGCATGGACACTTGTATATTTAGTTTATACTTTCACTTAAGATTCCTCTTGAACGGGCGCCTGGGTGGCTCAGTTGGTTAAGCGACTGCCTTCGGCTCAGGTCATGATCCTGGAGTCCCGGGATCGAGTCCCGCATCGGGCTCCCTGCTCGGCAGGGAGTCTGCTTCTCCCTCTGACCCTCCTCCCTCTCATGCTCTCTGTCTCTCATTCTCTCTGTCTCAAATAAATAAATAAAATTAAAAAAAAAAAAAAAGATTCCTCTTGAACAAATGGAGTATTAAAAATATGAAAATACTAGTCCAACACTGCCGTCTCTCTCTTTCAATGTCTAGAGATGCTTAGTTGACTTGTACACAGATAAAAATTGTGCAGATAATATAATTAAGGAAAAACCAACTTATATATTAAGTACTAGTTCAGAATTTTGCTGCAGATTAAATTTTTGGGGAATTCTAAATTCTTACAGTAGCCTATATAGTTTTAATAGTTGAAAATATGCCTCCTCTCCAAATATTGTATTAAGTCAGTCAAGAACAACCATTCTGAATGTTACAGAAATAAGAAGTTTAGAAACTGTTCTACCTAGATACAGTCAAAAGACTTTCCAGTTAATTTTCAGAAGCTATACCTTGGTATCCTATTTTCTAGTCTTTATGCCTCAAGATTAGTCTAAAAACAGATATAAGGACTGAATAACCTAATGATTTATCATCAATTTTAGCATTTCAAAGATTTTTTTTTTTTATTTTGGATTTATGGGAACAATCTAACCAGGATCATTTAGTCAATGTGCAGTAAACTGTCAATGAACAGCACTGTATTCACATTTAAAAGTCCTGTCAGTACCATTAGTAAGTATTACTGGCAAGTAGAATTTAAGCAAAAGTATTCAGTGAAAGTGTAAAGACGACTTAATGGAGGTTAAGTGAAGGAAGGTTTATTTAAACTCCTGAAGATTAACTAAAAATTCTACTTTTTTAGTCCAAGTAAATGGTAAACTTTACAGCCCTAGACCAGAGGTTGATAAACTATATAGCACATGGACCAAATCTAAAGTTTTATTGGAACACAGCCACACCCATTCATTTACATATTGTCCGTAGCTGCTTTCATTGTACAATGACAAAGCTAAGTAGCTCAAACAGATATTGTTATGGTTCACAAAACCTAAAATACCTACTGTCTTGTTTTTAATAAAAAATTTGCTAACTCCTCTTCTAGACTATAACGTTAAGATGAAGACCTTAATAGTAATCTTAAAGTAAGCACTTTTGGTAGTGGAGAGGGGGTGAGAGTGGAGAGAAAAGAAGTAGTAAGTTCTTAACCAAATATACATTCTAAAAATATATATTCCTTCTAAGAACAAAACTTTGGATTTATTTTTAGTTTAATGAAATTGTTTAAAATTCTGGTAAAATTTAAAACTTAGGCTGATAAATTACCTTTTCTTTTTAGGCATGTCCCTTTCATATTCCACAAAATCAAAAATTAACTTAGATACAATATCATCAACAACTTGATAGTGATTACTCTGTGCAAAGTTTCTGTGTTGCTCACTTAGAAGATGCTGAAACAAAAACAAAAAAGCACATAAAATCATGTAATTATATATTCTTCAACCAAGAGATTCCTTTTTAAAAAAGTTTTCTAATATTTTCATGCCCCCAAAATTAGGTTTCTAATAATTACTCCAAATATCCTTTACTACAACTTCAAAGGATGTTAAGTAAAATAAATTTGTGGTTTAAATGGAACTGACAACGAATGAACTACATCAGGAAATGAAGATAAGAGAAATACAACGTAACATTTACAGTATGCTAATATTGAGAAAATCTTCCTCTTTATCTTTATACAATTACCACTAAATAAATATGGTAGGTCTTATAAAATATTAAATAAATGAAATGTTATAGTTTAACATATAAGATTCCAAAACAAGAATCCAGAAGGCAGATTACAAAAAAATGAAGTACAATGAATGCTGTGAAGTAAAAAAAAAAGAAAAAATTCATTATTGAGAAACACATTTGAGAATGAGCAAATAAATGATCTCAATTACCCAATGCTTGTAACGGAGAATACAGAAGTTATTCTCAGTCTTTCTTTTTTTTAAAAAATTGAACTAGTTGACAGTTATTCAGTCTAAGAGTGGTGAAGAACAAAAGTAAACAAGCTCAGTGTACTGGGATAAAACTCAAAAGAAATAAAGTTCCTGCTAAATAGGTGGACTCTCCAGGCTAATTCTATTACTTGTCAGCTGATCAGGGAACTGCACCTAGAAAGCTGTACCAGGATGATCACGCAAGAATCTCATTTCTGTTTCTCTAGTTTCATGTAACTTTTGATGATTTGATTTATTTCCAAAAACTGAATTCTCCAGTGATCACAAAAAATAGTATTCTGGACTATTACTTCCTTACTTGCAAAATTTACCACATACAAATTATCTATGCCCAGTAATTTTAATAAATGAGAAATAATTAAATTTAAAAAGAAACATTAACTTTCTAAGTTCAGATTCCATTTATACATGTTCTTCTGGAGAAATCTCTAACTTTTGTGTAGTTGCCCCCTACCTCCACCCGCTTCTTATCATACATCCTTTTTTATGTCTTGCCTTAAATGTTACTTTCTCCATTGAGTTTTCTATGTCTCTCGTCCTACCTTAAGTACCCTCTCATTATTACCATTGTACTGTACATTCTACTTTTGTGACACTACCACTATCCTACTTGTAAATGCATTGTTTTGTATCTGTCTCCTCTGTTGAACCGTAAGATATCTAAGGGAACAGAATATGTCTGCCTTGTTTGTTGTTGCTTAATCTCCAGTAATCCAATTTGCTAAATGAATGCCTTGATACAGGTGGAAATGAAGCACTGTGAAATCTAAGATTCAAAAAACAAAAGAATATTTTATTCTCAGAGACTAAGAAACATAGATTAAAAGAATGTAATAAAAAATGGTTTTAAAATATCAATCCCAACATCTACTACTAATTTTCCTTCCTTGTGTCAATCAGTGACCAAGGTTTTCATTTTTTAGTTCCAACATTCTCTGAGCATTAAATTAGATTACAAATTGATATTAAGGAAAACATTCATTATAAATTATTCTATTGTAGCAAGAGTAAAGTAAAATTTTGGGACGAATCTATAATTTAAATGTCAAATGACTTTTGGGAAGGGGAAATATTTGGATAGTTTTAGCTCCTTTATTATATAAACAAAACACAATAAATTAATAAAAAACACTAATATACTTTGACTTATAAAACAATCCAACTTAGAGTCTAAAGAGAGATAGTTTATTTCTTAGGTATTTATAAATATTATTCTTTCTCCTTAACTTCCCCACCATCTTCTACAAACTGAAACCAAGCACTGACACATATGTCTCTACTGAAATTAACTCAAATAATAACAGCTAAAATTTAATAAGCACAGAGCCTGCCACTGTCCAAGGTCACACAAACAGGAACCCAGGATTCAAACCTGGGCAGCACAGATCCAAAGCTCTTGTTTTTTGTTTTTGTTTTATCACTTTACAAACCATAAATAGTTCCCATCTTCAAAACTGTATCTTCATTGAATGTCCCCTTCCAACTGTTCTATTTCTCTTTCTGCTACTTCAAAGAGTAATCTCTACTTTCTTCTCATCCTACCGTTAGTAGAGCATATGCCTATTTTTTAATTGCTCAGGCCTGAAGCATCTTCTACTCACTCCCAACTTCCAATCCACTGGCAAAGCCTCTTTGCCCCACTTTTAAATTATATCCACAATATGACCAAGTCTCATCACTTCCATCAGGCCACCACCATTAGCTGAATGGTTTCTTCAATCCCAACAATCAGTTTAATTTAGCACTTTTGCAATGCTATTTCAATATCCACAAGTCATGTTCCCTCACTTCCTAGGTTTCTATTCAAATATCACTTTATCAGTTAGCTATTCCTTGTCTAAATAAATATCTACACCCCCATTCCTGCTTTACAGTTTCTTAATGAAGTGATCTAATGTTCTCTACATATACTTAATTATTTTCTTACTACCTGGTTACATATCTCTCCTCCCCTTTCATAGAATGTAATTTTCATAAAGGTAGGGAATTGGCCTCTTTTGTTCATTGCTGTTTGTTCAGAGTAGTGATTGGTACAACACAGGTACTTGATAAAAATTTGTTGAATGAATGAATAAAATTTAGTTTTCAATAAACATTTTCCCACCTTGGGTTCCTAAAAATTAAGATAATTCTATCAAAAAGAAATATTTACTATTTAGTCATTATCAAGTTGTAAGCCACAATCAGAAAATCAAGCTAAAACTTACATAGTAAATATTCATATTTACTTAGAAATATCAACCCCCTAAATATAAAATCATATTTACAGCTTCAAGATCATCATATTTCTGCAGGCAACATTCACAATATCCTTTTTTTTTCTTCTCTTTCAATTGGAGTTGAATTGGGATGCCACCACATTTATTGCCATCCGTTTGGATTCTGATAGAAATATATGATAAAAGAATTAATTGCTAAATATTAAGAATTTATAAAATGTACAGTCCTCACCTATCAATCTGCCATTATCTCCACAGATGTTTATATCAACAAATACTTTTAAGTATATTTCTTTTTAAGAAATTGAGAAGCAAACTAAAAATGTAGTTATTTTTCTGGAGAATATTTCAGATCACTTAGGAGAAATAACACATTTTAATTACTTGTAAATATTTGCAAGCCACTCCTCAACCTTAATCTACTGATCCCAACATACCTACTGTGACATACTTAGGAAAGATTCAGACTTCTAATCCAGCATTAAAAATATACAGGTGGGAAAACTGTAACAGTGATCACATACACACACACACACACACACACACACACCCATCCACCATAGCATTTAATGAATTATTTTAAACGTTTGCTTAAAAAGAAAATATTACTTGAAGGTTAAACAAACCTTAGTTTAACCTGAGTTTGCTTTTGGATGCTAGATGGCTTATCTACATCAAATGGACTGGAGGGCTTCTGAATAGAATAATTTATAAAAGGCATATTGGTCAGCTGAAGATAAAATGGTCTATAAAGTCTAAAAAAAATAAAAAGACAAATACATGAGATTCTTTATGATGAAAAAAATACAACTGAAATCTTATAGTTCAAATCATGGAATTCATCTGGAATCTAAAATAAATAACAGAAATCAGTTAGGCTTCCTTTCCCAATTTCTAGACCTAGTATCTTTTTGTTTAACATAAATATCTTTTTTTTAATTATGGTAAAATACCCACAAAATTTACTATATTAAACTTTTTTTTTTTAAGTAATCTCTATGCCCAAAATGGGGCTTGAACTCCAAAACTGACATCAAGAGTCACATGCTCTACCAAATGAAACAGCCAGGTGCCATTTTTAACCATTTTTAGGAATATAGTTCAGCTGCATTAAGAACATTCAGTGTTTTCCAACCATTAAGATCATCCATCTCCAGAACCCTTTTCATTTTTCAAAACAAAAACTCTGTGCCCATTAAACAATAACTCCCCATTCTCCCTTCTCTGCCCACCCCTGACAACCATCACTCTACTTTATCAATCTGACTACTCTAAGTACTTCATCAACTGGAATCTTGCAGTATTTTTCCTCTTATTTCACTCAGCATAATGTCCTCGAGGTTCATCCATGTTGAAGAGCATTTGTCAGAATTTCATTCCTTTTTTTAAGGTTGAATAATACTCCATTTTATGTATATACCACATAATCCATTTATCTATTGATGGACATATGGACTGCTTCTACCACTGGGCTACTGTAAATAGTGCTGTTACCAATATGCATTGTGCAAGCATCTCTTCAAGACCCTGCTTTCAATTATTTTGGAAAAATTACCAGAAGTGAAACTGTGAGATCATATCATAGTTCCAATTTCATGAAGAACCTCCACACTGCTTTCCACAGTAGTTGCAGTTATTTTACAATCCCACCAAGAGTGCACAAGAGCTCCAATTTCTCCAATTCCTTGCCAATACCTATTATTCTAGGGGTTTTCTGTTTGTAACAGCCATCCTAATCGGTGTGAGGTGATAGATATCTCAAGGTGGTTTTGACTGGCATTTCTGTGATGATTAGTGATGGTGAACATCTTTTCATGTGTTTATTGGCAATCTGTACATCTCTGAAGAAATGTCAAGTCCTGTAACCATTTTTTAAATCTGATAAATTGAGGGGTGCCCAGGTGGCTCAGTCAGTTAAGCATCCGACTCTTGGTTTTGGCTCTGGTCATGATCTCATGAGTCTTGAGATAGAGCACCGAGGTGAACAGCGGGGTGTTTGCCTGAAGATTCTCTCCCTCTGCTCTTTTCCGTACTCAAGTGCACAAGGGTGCTCTCAAATAAATCTTTTTTTTTTTTTTTTTTAAGATTTTATTTATTTATTTGAGAGAGAGAGACTGAGAGAGAGAGCACGAGAGGGGGGAGGGTCAGAGGGAGAAGCAGACTCCCTGCCGAGCAGGGAGCCCCATGCGGGACTCGATCCCGGGACTCCAGGATCATGACCTGAGCCGAAGGCAGTCGCTTAACCAACTGAGCCACCCAGGCGCCCTCAAATAAATCTTAAAAACAAAACAAAAAACAAAAAAACAAAACAAAAAACAAAAAACCTGATAATCTGATTTTCTGTTGACTTTGTATTTTTTTTTAAAAATCAGATTTTTGAGTTCCAGTATAGTTAACATACAGTATTATATCAGTTCCAGGTGTTTATAAAACAGTAATTCAACAATCCCCTACATCACCCAGGGCTGTTCCTGTTTGCCCCAGGCACTGTTCAAGCTATAGCTTCCATGTTGCCTCTCCATATAGGCTGCTGTCCCTTTAAGGGTAGGGACCCAGCTATCATTTGCCCTCCCAGCTCACCCAGTGCTGAGTCAGCAGACTTTTAAGGCTCCAGAATCCAAGCCTGACTGGTTATACAAAGTTAGGGATTTCATCCCTCTGGTTTTCAAAGCCAGACATGGGGATTTACCTTCCCTTAGTGGGCTCCCTGGTGCTTTCACCTCTGAGCCATAGCCTACAACTCTCTCCCTCCTGCAGACAGCTCCCAATCACCATCTCTGCCCTTCCTAAGCTCTCAGATGCAGCCTCTTCTCTACATAGTTGTTAAGTTTGTTCTGCCAATCTTCACATCATTTTCTAGTTTATTTGGATGCAAGTGCTAACTAGTTGTAAACAAGGGAAAGGGTGAGCTTAGGGTCCTCCCAGTCCAACATCTTCCCAAGCTCCCTCACATATTACACTTTATTAGATATATGTGATTTACAAATATCTTCTCCCATTCCATGGTTCCATCCCATTTCACTCTGTTGTGCACACAAATTTATAATTTTGTTGCCTGTGCTTTTGATGTCATATCCAAGAAATCACTGCAAAATCCATTGTCATAAAGCTTTTCCCTTGATTCCTTCCAAGAGTTTTATGGTTTTAAGTCTTTCACCTATTTTTAGTTAATTTTATACATGGTATAAAATAATGGTCCAACTTCATTTTTCTGCATGTGGATATGTAGTTTTCCCAATACCATTTGTTGAAGACAGACTGTCCATTCCCCACCGAATCATCTTGATATCCTTGTCAACAGTCATTTGACCTAAATATAAAGATTTATTTCTTAGCTATTTATTCTTTTCCATTGGTCTACACATCTGTCTTTATGTTGTTAACAAGCTGTTGTGATTACTGAAGCTTTTAGTAAATTCTGAAATCAGGAAAGTTTAGATCTTCAACTTTGTTTTTCCTTTCAGGATTGCTTTGGGCGTTTGTGGTCCCTTGCGGTTTGGTATGAATTTTAGGATGGATTTCTCCCCTTCTGCAAAAAAATTCATTGGGATTTTGACAGGGATTGCTCTGAATCTGTAGATCACTTTGGGCAGTACTGACATCTTAGCAATATGAAGTCTTCCAATCCATGACGTTGGATGTCTTTCCATATATTGGCGCCTTCTCTAGGCCTAATTTTGAACTGCAATTTTTTTCATAATAATACATTTCATAAAAAGAAGCATTCAATACATCTTTGTCACTTCAGTGAGTACTCAAAAGAATTAATCACACATGTCTAAAGGAAGAATGTCAAGAAAAAGTTACTGAATTCTTCCATGCCAAATTAATTTACTTGTATCTGTAGTCTTAAGATTACCCTATAAACCTTCAGAGTAAGTTCAGGAAAAATACTAAATTAAATGTTATACTCAAATTTTGTACTTCCAAATAGTACCTACTAATATATTTCACAAAGTAGAAGCAATCTTTAAGTAGTAGTTTTAATCATATGGTATTCCATTTAGCTAGTGAATGGTTATTTGAAATACTACAAAAATGAGTTGGTCTCATGATTGCTCTAAAGTAGATATTTCAAGGAATTATCACCTATAGCAATACTGAAACTAAATTAAGCTAAAAGTTGCTTAATTTTTGAGCAAAAATTAATTAATGCTACTTTCTGCAACTTGTGCCACCTGCGTATTAGTATAATATAAATCTAACATAAAGAGACCTAATAGTATTAGTGGAGATAGCTAATTAGATTTTCTCTTTTAATATTACATTTAAATTACCAATTGAACTTAGATACTTACTGGCTCATATCTTCCACCTTTACAAAAGGTTTTTGGAGTCTACCTGCTTGAGAACACACAAAACATATTATTAGATATGTACAAATCCATGAAATTAAAAAAAAATCCCACCAAACTATGTACAGATCTTCCTCAATTTACAATTAGGGTTACACGTCGATAAACCCATTGTAAGTTGAAAACATCGTAAGTTGCAAAATCCATTAAATACACCTAACCTATCAAACATCACAGCTTAGCTCTAGCCTACCTTAAAACATGCTCAGCACACTTATATTAGCCTATAGTTGGGCAAAATTATTGAACACAAAGCCCATTTTATAGTAAAAAATGTTGAATATGTGATGTAATTTGTTGAATACTGTACTAAAAGTGAAAAACAGAATGGTTTTAGGTATATTGGTTGTTTACCCTTGTGACCACGTGACTGAAAGGGAGCTGCAGCTCATTGTTGCTGCCCAGCGTCAGGAGAGTTTCATATGGCATACTGCCCACCCAGGAGAAGATCAACATTCAAAATTCAAAGTACAGTTTCTACTGAATGTGTACTGCACCATTGTAAAGGTGAAAAATTTAAAGTCAAACCATCATAAGTCAAGGACCATCTGTATCCAGTATCCCTTTCATTTCAATTCAGTTTTAAGTCTCAGGTGAGGTATTTTACAATAATCAGCACATTTCCAAAATGACAGAAATTCTGCCTACATTCTGAGATTCTTAAAATGAAGGGATTCCCGGGCGCCTGGGCGGCTCAGTCGTTAAGCGTCTGCCTTCGGCTCAGGTCATGATCCCAGGGTCCTGGGATCGAGTCCCACATCGGGCTCCCTGCTTGGCGGGAGGCCTGCTTCTCCCTCTCCCCCCCGCACCCTGCTTGTGTTCCTGCTCTATCTCGTTCTCTGTCAAATAAATTAAAAAAAAAAAAAAATGAAGGGATTCCCTGCAAAGCATCTATGAAGAGAATTCAGAAGAATCATGAGCTAAAACAGGAAAAAAATCCAAATTTTATTTTCACTGATCTCTAACCGAAATTTAACATTTCCTCTAGTTATGCATTTAAGCAACAGGATCACAGTGGTATTAGCAGTGCCTGTAATTCTGAAACCAAATGAAAGAAATACCTTCATATCATATTAGTTATTACAGATCTCAAGGCATCATTTATGCTCACCACTTCAAAATTACAGTAGAATCACTGCTAGCACTTGTTTTAAATGTGTAAAAAAATCAAGTATATCACCATTTCATAATTAAAAATTTTCTGACAACTGAATTTCATTTACTGACTTCTCGGTAATCTAGTAATTTTTTTACATGTTTTTTAAAAACATTACTCTGAAAAGGGGTCCATAAGCTTCACCAGACTCCCACAGGGGTCCATAGTCTAAAAAAAACTAAGACCTCCTGAACACGTTCCCTGCAGGGTTGTTTACATGATTTTTCAGAGGATTTTTATAAGATCTGTTCTATTTTCTAAAAGCAAATCAAATACAATTAAGGATATCAAAATACTTACTTCTTGCTTTCTGTGTGCCAATACCTACTCTTTTCCCCTAAAAAAAAAAAAAAAGGTGAAAAGACTGGGTTTGAAAGTACAATGAAACCAGCAACTGCAACTGCTCATTTTTATCCTGAAGGTAATCATATAGGAAAAGAACTACATAAAAGAAGGGTGATTACTATAGTTTTGTGGGGGGAAAAAAGAGAAAAACTTGCTTTTAAAAATCACCTCAACCCAAGAAATCAAACAATGAACACAATACAAGCTCACTTTTACAATACACCCAGCAAATACCTTGCATTCTGGCTATAATTGTTTTTGTCTCTACAGAAAGAAATCAACCAATAAGGAAAAGGTACAGTTAATGAAATAATCTAAAAATAGTCCTAAAGTTATTTTTATGCCCTTACTGAGTAAACTTTTGTGACAGACTGAACAAAGGAATTATTAAAATATTTATTACAGTCTGTTGATTCCTGTCCAGGTGGAATATGTCCAGTATGGTCAAACAATCCCACTGATTACAACTAAAACTCTGGGAAAAATACAATAAGCAACTATATGAGGACTAAAAAGTAAGCAAAAGCAGGCATATTGTACAAGGAAGTCAAAGTCTGAGAAACCAATTTTAAGAGGGTAGATTTCCCATCCTCTTTTTCTCACAATGTTGCCTGAAGGATGAAACTCTAATTACAGAGCTGGCAGAAAGTAGTGGAGCCAGTGGCTAAAACTCCTATATAAATCACATATTTCTGGCTAAAACAAAACAAAACAAAACAGGAAAGAGGTTCCTGTAGTCCAAAGAGTACAAAGGGAAACCATGGACTATTATATCTTTCTTTTCTCCCACAGTTCTATACTGAGGGTGGACCCTAGTTATGAAACTGCAGTTGTAGGTACCATAGGCAGCTAAAATTGAGGAGCCCTAACTTTCTGAACAGAAGAACTAGGGAAAGGGTCATTGTGGGATGGAGAGTGAAGGGGAAACTGCAGAAAGTAGCAAACTGGAAAAGGGGATCCCTAATTCCCTATATAAACTCACGTAAGTGCTAGACTTAATTTCAAGCCTTTGAAAATAGAACTAAAATTTAAACCACGGCCCAAGTCTTAGACTAGCCTATAAATGATGCATGTGCAGAACAAACAGCTACATACAGATCTTTGAAAACCAAAACTGAGAGTGGAACTGCCATGTAAAGAAATTGAGATAGAACTGACAGTTTGACTCACACAACACACACACACAACAATCACGACAGCAACAAAATCAGCACTCTCCAGAGTACTGTAATAGCTCTGAAGTCTATAAAACATTACATTTAGAATATTTAATATAAATCAAAAATTATTTGACATTATTAAGAACCAGTAAAACCATCATCAATTCTTGAGGGAAAAAGATAATCAGATGCCAACCCCAAGATGTTCCTGATGTCAAAATTATCAGAAAAAGACTCTAAGGTAAGGGCAAACAGACTTAAAATGATGGAAAGATACAAATTCTCAGCAGAAAAACTATAAAAAAAGGAAAACTGTAGAAGTCTAGCGAAGACCAGTATAGAAGTCAAGTGAAAAATACATGATTTAAAATACACAATTAACTAGATGGGCTTGAAAACAGAACACAGATGACAAAGTGAAGTGTCAGTGAGCTGGAAGACTGATGAAATCTTTAATTAGAAGAACAGAGAAAAGAATGGGGAAAAAAATGAACAGTGTCTCAGGGACCCAATATGTACTTTGTATTCTAGCTATAATTAATATAAAAGGTCTAAATTAGTATTATTGGAAATGTAGAAATAGAAAAAAAAAGAATGGTGAAGAAAAAGATTTTTAACAAAATAGCCCACTTTCCAAACATAAACTTACAGTTTTAAGACGCTTAGTGAACAATAAACAGAATAATCTCTAAGTAACCCATGCCGAGGCATATCACAACCAAACTGTTGAAAACCAAAGATAAATTAAAAATCTTCTAAGTACATAGAGAAAAATGATCATTATTTATAAGAAAACAACAATTTGGGCGCCTGGATGGCTCAACAGGTTAAGCAGCTGCCTTCAGCTCACGTCATGATCCCAGAGTCCCAGGATGGAGTCCCGCATTGGGCTCTCAGCTCAGCAGGGATCTGCTTCTCCCTCTGACCCTACCCCCCCTCTTGTGCTCTCTCTCACTCTCTCTCTCCCTCAAGTAAGTAAAATAAAATCTTAAAAAAAAAAAAAGAAAACAATTTAATGACTGCAGATTTTTCATCAAAATCCATGAAGCCAGAATATAGCTATAGAACACCTGTAAAGTACTGACCTAAAGAATAAAGAATTTTTTATTCCTAATTTGTATCAAGTGAAAAGATCTTGCAGGAATAAAGGCAAAATAAAGACATTCTCACATTCTCTTCTACATGACTTTTTCGAGGAAAAAGGTTAACACTGGCTCTTGGGTTTTTCAATAAATAAAAATGTAACAAAAATAACTATACCATAAAGACTGGTGGGGGAGGATAAAGGGCTCAAAAAGTTTTAAGCCTTCTACATTTTATTTGAAGTAGATAAAATATTAATTCTAAATAGACCGTGAAAAGTTACATAGTTATAGTTTAACCTAAGCAACCACTAAAACAAAAACATGGATATAGCCAAAAAGCCAATAAATCTGAAAAGCAACAGAAAAAGGAGAAAAGAGAGGAATAAAATGCAGAGAACACCAAAGTTACATAGTTATAGTTATAGTTTAACCTAAGCAACCACTAAAACAAAAACATGGATATAGCCAAAAAGCCAATAAATCTGAAAAGCAACAGAAAAAGGAGAAAACAGAGGAATAAAATGCAGAGAACACCAAAAGAAAAATATTAGTATATTGGCAGGCCTAAATTAAATGATACTAATAATTATTAAGTGTAAATCATTACAACATACCAATTAAAAGATAGAGATCGCCAGATATGATAAAAAGACAACTTTTAACTATCTATAAGAAACCCATTTTAAAAATAAACACATAGATATGTTAAATGTAGAAGGAATAAAAAAGACCATGTAAACATTAATCAAAAGGAAGCTGGGGCGCCTGGGTGGCTCAGTTGGTTAGGCGACTGCCTTCGGCTCAGGTCATGATCCTGGAGTCCCTGGATCGAGTCCCGCATCCGGCTCCCTGCTCGGCAGGGAGTCTGCTTCTCCCTCTGACCCTAACCCCTCTCATATGCTCTCTCTCATTCTCTCTCTCTCAAATAAATAAATAAAATCTTAAAAAAAAAAAAAAAAGGGAAGCTGGAGTGGCTATAGTATATTCAGAGACTTCAGAACAAGGAATACTAACAGGGACAGAGGGACATTATATAATAACAAGGTCAATGCCCCAAGAAGACAGAGAATATCAGATGTGTGTGCACATCTAAGGAGGCTCAAAATACACAAATCAAAAACTATGATAGAACTAGAAGGAAAAATACACAAACCCACAACGTATTTGGCAACTTCAATACTCCCCTCTCTTTCCATAATGGCTAGAATAAGACAGAGTATCAGTATGAATACAGAAAAGCTATACAATTTGACCTATTTGACAACTATAGAACATTCTACCCATTAACCTTAGAATATATGTTTTTAAGTGCACATGGACAGACTATATTCTGGGGGCACGTGGGTGGCTCAGTGGGTTAAGTGTCTGACTCTTGGTTTTGGCTTAGTTCATGATCTCCGGGTTGTGAGATCAAGCCCCGTGTTGAGCTCCACCCTCAGTGCAGAGTCTGCTTGAGATCCTCTCCCTTTCCCTCTCCCTCCCTGTCTGTTCCTCTCCCCTCTTCCTGCACAACATGTGTGTGCTCTCTCTCAAATAAATAAAATCTTAAAAAAAAGACAGACTGTATTCTGGACAATACAAATCTTGACAAACTTAAAAGAACTGAAATCACATGAAGTATGTGTTCTGACCATAACAGAATTAAAAAAGAAATCAGTAACAGCTCATTCATTGCTGGTGGAAATGCAAAACAGTACAGCCATTTTGCAAGACAGTTTGGCAGCTTCTTACCAAACTAAACACACTCTTACCATATAATGCAGCAATCATGCTCCTTGGTATTTATCCAAATGTGTTGAAAACTAATGTCCACACAAAAACCTACACATGGATGTTTATATACGTAAAATACGCATAATGTCAAAGCTTGGAAGCAGCCAAGATGTCTTTCAGAAGGTGGATAAGCTGTGGCAAATCCAGACAATGGAATCATTCAGCAATTAAAAAAAAAAAAAAGCTATCAAGTCATGAAAAGACATGGGGAAATTTTAAATGCCTATCACTTACTTAAGAAGACAATCTGAAAAGCCTATATATTGTATGGCTCCAAATACATGACACCTGGAAAAGGCCAAACTATGAAAAAGGATCAGCAGTTTTTAAGAGTAAGTGAGGGAGGGAGGGATGAATAGATGTAGCATGGAACATTTTTATGGAAACTATTCTGTAGGATATTGTGATGGCAAATACATGGCACTATTCATTTGTGTAAACTTACACACTGTATAACACTAAGAGTGAACCCTAATGTAAACTATGGACTTTAGTGAGGATGACTTGTCAATAAAGATTCATCAATTTATAACAAATGTACCACTGTGGTACAGGATGTTGACAGTGGAGGAGGCTGTGTGTATACTGAAAGGCAAGGGGTATATGGGAATATCTGTGCCTTCTACTCAATTTTGCTATGAACCTACAGGTGCTCTGAAAGAGTGAGAGTGTGTGTGTGTGTGTGTATAGACACACACACACATATATATAAAGTTTTACATAAAATGTGTGGAATAGCAGTAAAGCAGAGCTCAAGAAAGAATTTACAGTAGAGCTGGTTCTTTGAAAAGATGAAACTGATAAAACTCTAGCCCAACTGATCAAAGAGAAAAAAAAGGAATAATGATCTCAGGAATGAAAGAAATCATTCAGATTCCATTAAACATTAAAAGCTTAATAAGGGAATATTACAAACACTTTTACCATCAATTTGACAGTTTAAACAACAAGTACAAATTCCTTGAAAAACACAAACTATTGGGACGCCTGGGTGGCTCAGTCGGTTAAGCGTCTGCCTTTGGCTCAGGTCGTGATCCCAGGGTCCTGGGATCGAGCCCGCATCGGGCTCCCTGCTCAGCGGGAAGCCTGCTTCTCCCTCTGCCTCTGTCTCTCTCTGTCTCTCATGAATAAATAAAAAAAATAAAATCTTAAAAAAAAAAAAAAAAAGAAAAGAAAAAAGAAAAACACAAACTACCGAAGTGCACTCAATAAGAAATAAATAACCTAAATTTCTTTTATCTAATAAAGAAACTGAATTCATAGTTGGGAATTTTCCAACAACAAAAAAAATTATGGGCCCAGATAACCTTCCTGGTAAATACTATCAAAACTTAAGAAATAAAAGCAACTCCACAAAAACTTGTCTAGAAAATATAAGTGGAAATACGTCCCAGCATCTCATGAGAGCAGCATTACCCTGACACTAAAACCAAAGATATCAAAAAGTAAAAGACTGGGGTGCCTGGGTGGCTCAGTCGTTAAGCGTCTGCCTTCGGATCAGGTCATGATCCCAGAGTAGTGGGATCAAGCTCATCAGGAAGCCTGCTTCTCCCTTTCCCACTCCCCTTGCTTGTGTTCCCTCTCTCGCTCTCTGTCAAAATAAATAAATAAGATCTTAAAAAAAGAAAAAAAAAGTAAAAGACCAACATTCCTCATGTATACATACACAAAAAATCCTCAAAGTTTCAGGTAAAATAAGAAAAAAAAACCTCCAAGCACTTTAAATAGTGAAACAAAATACATTCATTCAATTTTTTTTAAAGATAAATGCTAACAAGAGTATTTAAGAAAATATAATTACTGTTTTAAAATTTATGCCTTTAGTGTGCTTAAAATTATACATATCCATTCAAGACTCAAGACCCACAAATGCACCTTTATTGAAGAGTTTTATGTTTTAGTACTTGACAAACCAGAAACTTTCCAAAAAAAATTTTCTTTTTACAGATATAAAATTTTCAAGTAGTAGAATCAAATTGACCAGTTATACATCCTGGATTACAGAGATACTTGGTATTCTGATCCTTTTGGTTTTGAGAGAAAAGTAAGATCTGTTTCACGGCTATTTATCACACTTCTCATTGTTTTTGTTTCATGAGGGCAAATACTCCTAGTGCCTGGCACCTAAGAGGACTGAGTATCTGTTGAATATTGATGGTTGCATGTGTAAACAAAATATTCCTGAATACCTTTTTTTTTTTTGAGATTTTATTTATTTTAGAGAGAGAGCACACAGTGTGGGGAGGAGCAGAAGGGGATAGAGAGGGAGGGGGGAAAATCTCAAGCAGAATCTGGACATGGGGTTCAATCTCACAACCCTGAGATCATGACCTGAGCCGAAACCAAGAGTTGGACACCTAATCGACTGAGCCACCCAGCTGCCCCTCCCTGAATACTTTTTTTTAAAAGACTGATTAACGTTCCATGCTCATGGACTGGAAGAACAAATATTGTAAAGATGTCAATGCTACCTAGAGCAATCTACACATTCAATGCAATCCCTATCAAAATACCATCCACTTTTTTCAAAGAAATGGAACAAATAATCCTAAAACTTGTATGGAACCAGAAGAGACCCCGAATAGCCAAAGGAATGTTGAAAAAGAAAAGCAAAGCTGGCAGCATCACAATTCCAGACTTCCAGCTCTGTTACAAAGCTGTCATCATCAAGACAGTATGGTACTGGCACAAAAACAGACACATAGATCAATGGAACAGAATAGAGAGCCCAGAAATGGACCCTCAACTCTATGGTCAACTCATCTTTGACAAAGCAGGAAAGAATGTCCAATGGAAAAAAGACAGTCTCTTCAACAAATGGTGTTGGGAAAATTGGACAGCCACGTGCAGAAGAATGAAACTGGACCATTTCTTTACACCACACACAAAAATAGACTCAAAATAGATAAAAGACCTAAATGTGAGACAGGAGTCCATCAAAATCCTAAAGGAGAACACAGGCAGCAACCTCTTCGACCTCAGCCGCAGTAACTTGTTCCTAGAAACATCGCCAAAGGCAAGCGAAGCAAGGGCAAAAATGAACTACTGGGACTTCAAGATAAGCTTTTGCACAGCAAAAGAAACAGTCAACAAAACCAAAAGAAAACCGACAGAATGGGAGAAGATATTCGCAAATGACGTATCAGATAAAGGGCTAGTATCCAAAATCTATAAAGAACTTCTTAAACTCAACACCCAAAGAACAAAGATCTAATCAAGAAATGGGCAGAAGACATGAACAGACATTTTTCCAAAGAAGACATCCAAATGGCCAACAGACACATGAAAAAGTGCTCAACATCGCTCGGCATCAGGGAAATCCAAATCAAAACCTCAATGAGATATTACCTCACGCCAGTCAGAATGGCTAAAATTAACAAGTCAGGAAATGACAGATGTTGGCCAGGATGTAGAGAAAGGGGAACCCTCCCACACTGTTGGGAATGCAAGCGGGTGCAGCCACTCTGGAAGACAGTATGGAGGTTCCTCAAAACGTTGAAAATAGAGCTACCCTACAACCCAGCAATTGCACTACTGGGTATTTACCCCAAAGATACAAATGTAGTGATCCAGAGGGGCACATGCACCCTGATGTTTATAGCAGCAATGTCCACAACAGCCAAACTGTGGAAAGAGCCAAGATGTCCATCAACAGATGAATGGATAAAGAAGATGTGGTATATATATACAATGGAATATTATGCAGCCATCAAAAGGAATGAAATCTTGCCATTTCCAACAACGTGGATGGAACTAGAGGGTATTATGCTGAGCAAAATAAGTCAATCAGAGAAAGACATCATATGACCTCACTGATATGAGGAATTCTTAATCTCAGGAAACAAACTGAGGGCTGCTGGAGTGGTGGGGGGTGGGAGGGATGGGGTGGCTGGGTGATAAGACATTGGGAGGGTATGTGCTATGGTGAGCACTGTGAATTGTGTAAGACTGTTGAATCACAGACCTGTACCTCTGAAACAAATAATACATTATATGTTAAAAAAAAAAAAAAAAAAGGAAGAAGATAGCAGGAAGGGAAAAATGAAGGGGGGGAAATCGGAGGGGGAGACAAACCATGATGGACTATGGACTCCAAGAAACAAACTGAGGGTTCCAGAGGGGAGGGGGGTGGGGGGATGGGTTAGCCTGGTGATGGGTATTAAAGAGGGTATGTACTGCATGGAGCACTGGGTGTTATACACAAACAATGAATCATGGAACACTACATCAAAAACTAATGATGTAATGTATGATTAACATAATAAAAAAAAGAGATTGATTTGAGAACATGTGAGCAGGGGGAGGGGCAGAGGGAAAGGAGGAGAGAGAAAGAATCTCAAGCCGACTCCCTGCTGAGCACAGAGAATGACATGGGGCTCAATCCTATAACCCGGGGATCATCATGACCTGAGCCGAAATCAAGAGTCAGACACTCAACTGACTGAGCCACCCAGGTGCTCCCCTGAATACATTTTAAACTATGAACTGTGACCTATTAGCAGATATAATATCAATTTAGAGCTGTGGCTAGTATTTTTTTAAAAATGGAAATAGAATACTATAGAAATACTGGCATGAATCACATTAAGGATAAGCAATGTCTCACGAAAATTGTTTCAAATATATATTTATATACACTGTATACAGACAGAAATGACATACTGGTGTATTCTGAAACCATAATGTCCTTGTGAGTTTACATTTTCATAAATTTATTTCTATATACAGTCCAAAAAAATCTGTAAAGTGCAATAAAGATAATTTATATGTATTTAGCCTACTTCAATTAAGGAATATTCACCCAGTATTTTATAAAAATTTATAAATATGCTATCTACAGCAATTGAAAGAAGTATATTATACATATTAGAAGCTTTCATGCAATAAGCCAATTATGATTTCCTTCAGAATGAACTAAAGTAGCTGGTTAAAAGCAGCAGCAACCAAAGAAGAAAAAATAAATAAAACTATGCCATCCTCCCAGGAACAATTTTTACCTCATGAGGAAATCCTAAAGTTAAATGATACACGATAATTTATTCAAATAATGGAAACATGAATACAGCACAAAGGTTTACCCTCAGGATATTCTGGAAGTAATACTTTCTACTTGGTAAGAAAAATTTACAGATTTAAAAAAAAAAAAATCAACCTTGATCACTTTCTTTAATTAGTTTAAAAGTTAAGGAAAATAACATACCACATCTCTTACAGAAGTGCTTGATTTCTTGAGTAAATATAGTTCTTTTTTCTTCTGTTCAATGTAGTATCTAATGTCTTCATTAAAAAAAAAAAAAGGCTTAAGATTAGCATTTTTACCTCTGGAGTTAAACACTGCTATTTTCTTCATACTAGATTTAGGTGAAAGAATTACCATTATAGGTATCTCTTGCTATCAGAATTCTCCCTATGTAAAATCAGGAACGAGCACAAATTAATACTTTTAACAAATACTGTCAAAAAAACTGGTAACATCCTTACCATCAATATGAAGAATTTTTACTCCCCATGATAAGGCATTTGATAATATACTATTTGAAGAAATAAAATCCTGTAAAATAAAAAGAGGCTTAAGAGTTTTTCTAGAAAATTATGAATTTAAATGAGCTAAATTTTAAAAATTATTTGAAGGTTAATGTCACTGAGATAGGTATTCAAAACAGACTCTATATAGTTAAAATAGCAATCACTACATCAGTTTTTCTTTTTGGAATTTATAAATTAACCCTGTTTAATATATTCCCATATGCTTGACAATTAATGCAACTGTAGTCTTACAGTTAACAGTTTCAAGAAATTTCATTTAAAAAACAAAAATGCCAAAAACTTCATACATCTCCAGCAATATTTTAAAAGGCCACAAGATGGAGACATTTCTTCATGAAAAGTAGATTCTGTTCTTTGTAAAATGAGATACATGCTGATATTTAGGCTTTTCCTATTAAAAATGAGAAAAGGAAGATTTCAGGAACATCTCCATTTCCACTTGAGTTCTTAATAGAATATATATAGTAAATTTTTAAATTTCATACTTACATGGTCCTTGATAGCTTTTTCAACTAATAATTTCCCTCTGCTCAAACACACCTACAAAAAAAATGTGCTCAAACATTAAAAAGTTGTAACACAGTGCCTCATTGGAAAAAAACTTAAAAATATAAAATAGCTAAAATAAATTGATAAAATCTATAAATTTTAATATAAAATTTAAAATAGACAAAATTTATTTGTACAAGTCTTAATGACTATCAACACAATAAGGTATAGTAAAAGGTGATTTCCTTTGGGTCTTTGTAATAACATCTATTAAAAAGTTTGCTTCTGGGCGCCTGGGGTGGCTCAGTCGTTAAGCGTCTGCCTTCGGCTCAGGTCATGATCCCAAGGGGATCCCAAGGATCGAGCCCCACGTCGGGCTCCCTGCTCCACGGGAAGCCTGCTTCTCCCTCTGACCCTCCCCCTTCTCATGTGTTCTCTCTCTCTCTCTCATTCTGTCTCAAATAAATAAATAAAATCTTAAAAAAAAAAAAAAAAGTTTGCTTCTTTTTTTGGTAGAGCAACTAAATAATTAAATGATAACAAAGTTCAGTTCTATAGTAAATTGTCTATAATTAACAAGTTTAGATTCTAATTTTGCATTCAAATGAAAATTTGAGAATATGAGTAAATTGTATATACACATACATATGTATATTTTGGTATTTCCCATTTTAAATACAACACTGGAAAAGCAATTGAAATGCTGCGAAGAACAACTAATTTGGAACTAGTCACTAGTGTATAATCTCATTCCTCCAAAAAAGCGTTAAAGTGAAAAAATACATGAGCCTTCCTTGACTTTTCTTCTTGTATGTATTTCTATTTTTCTCCCTCCCCAATTTATCCTTCACTGTATCTTCTAACTTGTCAATGGAGTAACAGAGATGTGATACCAGTACCTAAAACAGGGGCTGGCAAACTTTTTCCGTAAAGGGCCAGATAGCACATGTTTTAGGTTCTACAGGCCATATAGTACCTGTCCTAACTATCCAGTACTTCCTTTACAGCAGGAAAGCAACCAGTTAATATGTAAATGAACAGGTCTGGCTGTGTTCCAATAAAACTTCATTTACGGACACTGATATCTGAATTTTAATTTGTCATAAAATAGTCTCAATTTTTGCCCAAGCATTTGAAGATGTAAAAACCATGCTTAACCCAAAGGCTGTAAAAAAAACAGGCAGGCTGGACTTGGCCCATGCCATAGTTTGCTTACTCCTGCTGTGAAACAAAGAAAAGGTTTCCATTTCTACTCTAAATAATGATTTGCTGTTACTTTTTAGTTGTAAATAACTCTTAAAAATAAAAGCCATCCCCAAAGGCAAAAAATATTATTTTAGCAGAGTATGACCCCAAAGTATTAGGAGACAAATCACCTTTCTATAGGACAGTAACGTTATCGATTGGAAAGCCACCTATAATGTAAATATTGTTCTACCTAAGTGAACTCTGCTGCCAGTCTGCTCTTGAAAATCATGAGATCCTCAGGCTACAGCCTTTCTGAAGGTCTCAAAGCACATTTAAGAGACTTACTGAATCTGGAGATTTAAATGAACTTCCATCATGGCTGGGATGAGGTGAAGTGGTTTCTGCAGTATATGCAGATTCTGGACTTGGTACAGGAGAAATTCTTCCCAACGTTTGTGCAAATTTAGCTTCCTTTTTATTTGAAATAAGGTAACTGATATCTTTGCTGAGAAATTCTTCAACTCGCTAAAGGAAAACAAAGTATTTTCAAATAAGCCATATAAACCATAAACTGTTTCATATTTCAGGTACAATGTAAAATACCAATTTTATGCATTTCAATATTTTGAAAATTGGTGGTTTTTATCCTGTGTTCTTCTGAATCTGAGTTCTGAGGAAGTACAATGGGCATTCCAATAACAACCAGCATATGTTAAATACTATTTTTAAGTACTTCATATATCCCGATTAATTTAACCCATATAACAACACCATGGTACTAATATTACTAATATCCACATTTTGTGGAAAAGAAAATTAAAGTGACTTGGTTGAGGTTACATGAGTAGTAAATAACAGAATATGAATACAGATATTCTGATTCAAGTCCATGCTCTAAATGCACTACTGTCCAGTAGAACTTAATGTAATGGTTAATATTCTTTATCAGCATTGTCCAATATGGTAGCAACTCGCCACATGTGGCTGCTCAGCTCTTAAAATGTAACAAAGGTAACTAATATGACTGAGCAAGTGAATTTTAAGTTTTCTTCGATATAGTTAGTATTAATTAAATTTAAATAGCCACACGTACCTGATGGCTATTATACAGGGCAGGACAGTTCAAAATCAGTTAAGATCTTACCATAAGACTATAACAAGAAGAAGGGGACCCTTACCCTTAGAGTGTAAGACTAAAGATGATTTCCCTACTAAAATGTTTGAAAACCACTGCTTAAATCCTGAATTTATAAACCCAAGTACTGGATGTCAATGTTATCAAAGATCATTCCCATCCAAGGGCAGGAAAATTAAAGTAGAAATAAATACTAGTAATCGTAACTATTTTCATAAATGAAATATTTCTATAATATTTTAAACAGCTATATTTAGTTTCTGTAGTATCTCACAACATAAAGGGGAATAATAAAAAGAAATGAAGTAAAGTATATAACAAATGAATTAATTCCATCTAAGCATTAAGCAGAATTTGCTTATACCAGTGGGCCCCTTGGTTAAGTGTAAATCTTTACTTCCCTTTTTTATGAGCAGCATTTTCATCAACCAGTAAATAAGATATCCACATTTATTTATTTCAGGGATTACCAACTTAAATGCTTACAAGGGCCAGCAGGGATATAAATGCACAATTTACACATCAAATGCTTTCTTCATTTTCATAAATATGTGGCCTTAGCATTGCCAGAGTTTCTAATTTTTCAAAAGGAACATACTCTCCTAAACATTTTTTTTTAAATTGTGATGAAATACATATTAAATCGATCATTTTAACCAGTTTTCAGTATGCAATTCAGTGACAGGAAATACATTTACAATATTGTGCAACCATCACCACTGTATATTTCTAGAACTTTTTCATCATCCTAAACTGAAACTATCCATTAAATGTAAATCCCCATCTCCTCTTTCCAGCCCCTTTTAATCTGTGTTCTACTTTGTTTCTATGAATTTAACTATTCTAGATAATTCATATAGGTGAATTATATATATTAAATACTGTACTTGTCCTTTTGTGTCTGAGTTATTTTGCTTAGCACAGTGTTTTCAAGGTTCATCCATGTTTTATCAAGGGTAAGAATTTCATTCCTTTTCAAGGTTGAATAATATTCCATTGTATGTATACCCATTTTGTTCATCCATTGATCTGTTGATGAAAATTTGGGTTGTTTCCACTTTTTGTCTATTGTAAATAATGCTGCTATGCACATGAGTATATGAATATCTCTTCAAGGCCCTGCTCTCAATTCTTTTGGGTATAACTTCTGTTTTCCATAGCAGCTGTACCATTTTACAATTCCACCAACCCAAAAGGGTTCCAAATTCCAAACATTCTTGCCAACACATATTTTCTTGATACTGACCATCCTAATAGATGTGACATGGTATCTCCTTCTGGACATTAATACCCTATCAGATATATGATCTGCAAATTTTTTTTTTTTAAAGGTTTATTTGAGAGAGCGAGAATGAGAGAGAGAGTGAGTACATGAGAGAGGGGAGGGTTAGAGGGAGAAGCAGGCTCCTCGCCAAGCAGGGAGCCTGATGCGGGACTCGATCCCGGGACTCCAGGATCATGACCTGAGCCGAATGCAGTCGCTTAACCAACTGAGCCACCCAGGTGCCCCTGCAAATATTTTTTTCTTCCCATTTTGTGGGTCGTCTTTTTACCCTCTTGATATTACCCATTTATGCACAGAACCTTTTCATTTTTATTAAGTCTAATTTATCTATTTTTTCATTTGTTCTCTATGCCTTTGGTTTCATATCCAAGGAATCAACACCAAATCCAATGTCATGAAGCTTTTCCGTATACTTTCCTCTAAGAGTTTTAGCTCTTACGTTGAGAACTTGACCCATTTTTAATTAATTTTAGCATATGATGTGCAATAATGGTCTAACTTCATTCTTCAGCAGTTTTCCTCACATCAGCTATTGTAAGGATTGTCCTTTCCCCACTGAATGGTCTTGGCACCCTTGCTGAAAATCAATCGACCATATATGCGATGGTTTACTTCTAGGGTCTCTTATTTTGTTGCATTAGTATCTATGTCCTTATGCTAGTACCACACATTTCCTTTGGTTTTCCAGTTCCTACAGAAAGAGTTATATTTCTTCAGTAGTAAATAAAACGTCTTTCACAGTTTAGCCCTGATATAACATTGTTTCTTGCTATTTCTCCCCATCTAAATCCCAAGCTCAAGTCACATTACAGTATCAGTAGTTGCTCAAATTATACTTAACTTTAAATATATTCTTCCCTCTATTTAGTTTGTCCATTCTATCTGGTATATTTCTACTAGACTTTCAAGACTTAGGTTAAGTTCCATCTCTGCTATGATTCCTAAAGGCAAAGTTAATCATTTTCTTCTCTATATTCTTTTTTAAGTAGGCTCCATGCCCAGTGTGGAGCCCAACGTGGGGCTTGAACTCACAAACGTGAGATCAAGACCTGAGCTGGGATCAAGAGTCAGATGCTTAACCGACTGAGCCACCCAGGCGCCCCGCTTCAATGTATTTTAATGGCAGTATCTTCTGTTAAAGCACTGACCTATACAGTAAATGATTTAAGTGTCTGATGTTCCCATAGACTGAGAGCAGTAGACTACATCTTATGGATTTTTGCATCCCCCGTAGCTAAAACAGTGCTAGCATATTAAAGACGCCAGTGGAGTAATTTTTGAATGAATTTACACATGCGCAAATCATAATCATCCTTCAAAGCGGACTTCAAATTCTGTCTGCACAACAGCTTCCAAGATTTCTTAATTGGAAGTAATTTCTCCCTCTTATTGATATTACATGTTGTGTTACAATTAATTGTATCCATGCAATCTCTACCTAGATCAAAGGCAGGATGGACATAAGATTCATTTTTGAAATCTACCAAAACAATACCACACCCTGGAAGTGCTAACTTAGTTTCACCATGGTCTTCAATTTATTAGCTATTGTTGAATTTAGGTCTTTTAAAGAGTAAACTTGAAACATTTTTGAGTCACTCAAGGTTACAATGAACAAGTAACTCTGTCTTCAAGTTCATTTATGGCAAGGCATTTACCCTTACATCTCTATTCTTCTCCAACTGCCTTATTTTAGCCCAGAATTTTAAATATGGACCTAAATATGGTTCGTTCCATGTCCTTTTTAGATGGTTTTGTAACAGCTACATTCCTTGCCACTATTAAAAGATATTTCCCTATGTCAGACTTCACTGCTGTGTTTTCAGTGGTTGAATTTGTCAGAAGCGTACTCTCCAGGAAAATGGGGGTATGTTTTCATTAAGAGTAGAGAAAACAAATGCACAAAGTAGACAATTACAGAAAAAGACAACACTGGTTATAATCTGAAGATAAGTTACAAAATGGTAAAGGGCCTAAGTAATCCTAAAAATTAAGTAACAAGAATCATCCTTTCAAGGAATATCTATTCAACTAAGTATTTCTTAAAGTTGAACCCTAAAACTCTTAAGTGTCTAGAGATCAAGATTCCTTTATAATTTATGTAACAGATCATCAGAAAGAAGTCTTTTTATTTTAGGGATAGAGATGGTAATGTCATAAGAACAGAAATCAGGACATCACTAAATTATTGGAAAAATAGTGTGGGGAGGGATCATAATTTTATTAAAAAAATTTTAAAAAGAGAAATTAAGAAGTACAGTTAACAAGTCAAATTCAGTTGAAAATCCACAGCTCAAAGAAAAAATGTGAAAACTTATGTCTTAATATGCTCTTCACTTCATTGGTCTACTTCAAACCATTTTATGATAAAAATTTGAAGTGTATAAAACCAAAAGGTCTCCCAACTATTATGAAATGCACAAGTTAATTCAAAACTTGTTTCTTGTAGTGCCTCAGGAACTGCTGTGGGAATGAGAGAAAAGGGAGGCAGGGCACGCATCCCTGTACTAACTAGAACTGCTATTTTACCTTAACAGTTTCCTTTTTACTGGCTTTATACATTAGACTTCTAAATGATTTTGCTTGAAGAGTTCTACTGCTAAAAATACAAATCTAAAAAAGAATCCAATCAAGAAATGGGCAGAAGACATGAACAGACATTTTTCCAAAGAAGACATCCAAATGGCCAACAGACACATGAAAAAGTGCTCAATATCGCTCAGCATCAGGGAAATCCAAATCAAAACCTCAATGAGATACCACCTCACAGCAGTCAGAATGGCTAAAATTAACAAGTCAGGAAACGACAGATGTTGGCGGGGATGCGGAGAAAGGGGAACCCTCCTACACTGTTGGTGGGAATGCAAGCGGGTGCAGTCACTCTGGAAAACAGTATGGAGGTTCCTCAAAAAGTTGAAAATAGAGGTACCATATGACCCAGCAATTGCACTACTGGGTATTTACCCCAAAGATACAAAAGTAGGGATCCGAAGGGGTACGTGCACCCCGATGTTTATAGCAGCAATGTCCACAATAGCCAAACTGTGGAAAGAGCCAAGATGTCCATCGACAGATGAATGGATAAAAAAGAGGTGGTATATATATACAATGGAATATTATGCAGCCATCAAAAGGAATGAGATCTTGCCATTTGCAACGACGTGGATGGAACTGGAGGGTATTATGTTGAGTGAAATAAGTCAAACAGAGAAAGACATGTATCATATGATCTCACTGATATGAGGAATTCTTAATCGCAGGAAACAAACTGAGTGTTGTTGGAGTGGGGGGTGGGGTGGGAGGGATGGGGTGACTGGGTGATAGACACTGGGGAGGGTATGTGCTCTGGTAAGTGCTGTGAATTGTGCAAGACTGTTGAATCTCAGATCTGTACCTCTGAAACAAATAATGCAATATATGTTAAGAAAAAAAAAAGAAGAAGAAGGTAGCGGGAGGGGAAGAATGAAGCAGGGGAAATCGGAGGGGTGGACGAACCATGAGAGACGATGGACTCTGAAAAACAAACTGAGGGTTCTAGAGGGGAGGGGGGTGGGAGGATGGGTTAGCCTGGTGGTGGGTATTGAGGAGCGCACATTCTGCATGGAGCACTGGGTGTTATGCACAAACAATGAATCATGGAACACTTCATCTAGAACTAATGATGTAATGTATGGGGATTAACATAAGAATAAAAAAATAAATAAATAAGAAAAAAATATTGAAAAAAAATACAAATCTAAAATCACTGATTTACTTTTTTTAAAGATTTTTATTTATTTTACAGAGAGAGCGAGAGCGCGCAAGCACAAGCAGGGGGAGCAGCAGTTAGAGGGAGAACCAGGCCCCCAGCTGAGCAGGGAGCCCGATTTGATTCGGGGTTTGATCCCAGGACCCTGGGATCATGACCTGAGCCGAAGACATATGCTTAACCGACTGAGCCAACCAGGCACCCCTGAAATCACTGATTTAGATCATAAAAGGTTGATGGGTTATTCATCATATTTGAGAAAGCTGTGAAACTGTTTTGTAGCCATTAATCGCTAGAGAAACAAAACAGTGTAATAGTGTATTAGTCTGGGAATTAAGAGGCTAATCCTACACTGGGCCAGTCATTTTACTTCTCTGGACCCGTAAGCACTTACTTTCTAAATGAATAAAAAAAAGGAGTCTTTATTCAAAGGTGGCTGGCCTATAAAACATGATTTTTAGGAATGGTCATCATGGTATGATAGGATATACTGCTATGACAACGTGACAATGTTTTAAGAAAATGAGTAACAAGGGGCGCCTGGGTGGCTCAACCGGTTAAGCGTCTGCCTTTGGCTCAGGTCATGATCCCAGGGTCCTGAGTTCCAGCCCTGCATCTGCTTTTCCCTCCCCTCTGCCCCCCCCAACCCCCGTGCCCATGCTCTCTGTGTTGCGCTCTCTTTCAAATAAATAAATGAAGATCACACCAATAAACAACTCTAAGAAATTTGTTACATGTTCTTCTGCAAAATTCTATTCCAGGAATGGCAGATTATTCAAAGATTATTCAACAAATTCAAAGTGTAGCAAAAACCTTTTTAAATAGGAAGAATTAGTAAAGAAATTAATAAATTCTTAACCTCATTTGCTTAAACCTACCCAATGTTAATCTTACTTGTAAGAAAATCTTAGAATTTTACTCAAATTTTCTAATTTCTTAATCATTTACTCAATGTATAAGTTAGGAAAGAGAGCTTTCAATATTCTTAACCCAAATTCTGTTCCCCAACGACATTCATTCTGTTGAGACTGTTACCACTCAGAGTAATTTAACTCTTTGTGGTTCAAAAAGGTTCTCCTTGTTCTGCAAATAACATTCTTAATGTTATGCTAGTCTAGACAAATTTATGTTCCCCAATAACCGCTATCAAGGAGTTCCTGCTATCTGGAGGACATACAAACATTACAATGAGAAGGCAATCAGAGGTTCCACCAGGACAAAGGAGGGAGTCACATTTCTCACACTTTGTGAACTTTACACTTGACTAAAAATCACAGAAACCTGAAAGTCCTATTAGGCTACAAAAGGTTAAAACAAATAGTTTTTCATTAATGTTAAACAGCTGATAAAAGTTTTAAACTTGGTGCTTATACGGTTATGTTTCCCAATATGATAATCTAAAATGATTACATGTTAGAAGGTACTAGTTACAAATTTTTCCTTTTTTGTCAAAGTGTATATAGTTTTGACTTACCCCTCCCAGATCCTGAATGTCTTTTTGCAGTTTTTCAGATATGGTGACAGAAGGTAAGTCAATGTAAAATATTTTTCCCCAGAGCGGCTTATATTTGGATTTTTCTGGTTTGTTATCAGTTTTCATAGATTTTAAAGATCTGTTTTTTTCATTTTTGACTTGGATTCCACCTGTTGTTTAAAAAAAATGTAGAATTAGATAGTTTTATGCAGACAAAAAATTTCTGTTTTAAAAATATTTTTTATACAGGCATCATATCACAGAGGGGAAAAAAATCTTTATAATCCCACCAATTAAAAACTCAATAGCATTTTAATGTATTTCTTTGTAGTACCACTTCGGATAAAACCAAAATACCACACTTGTTTTAACAGATACTATATTGTAAAATAATTATTGTTCACAGCCAATAGTTGAATTTGCAGTAAATATTTATGTATTTGTTCATGTTTTTATGTATTACAGTGGAAACTAAAACCTTTTTGAAAGATTTTCCTCCTTACGATGTAAACTCCATGGGGTATTTACTCAAATATTTATGGAGCATCTGCCCTTCTGCTGAACACTCAAAACGGGCTTAAAATGTTAAAGACTTACCTATACAAGAAACCTGTTACACATGATGACCTAGTCCTCAAAAGTTTCCAAGGTTTAGTTTCCTACAGTCTGTCTATGTATTAAGAAATAAATGGTCCATTTAAGAGCCAAATCACCATTCACTTCATTATTTCCTTTGAAAACAGATCTGAGATTGAAACAACTGCTTTAAAAATTAACTTTCATAACACAATCTGTTCATACGTTGAAAATTCCTATATATATACGACATACATATTCTAGACATATTAAAAAAGAAAAAACACTTGGAAGCTGTAATGTCTTACCATACAAAGTAGTCGAAAATGGAAATGTGCTTTCGTTTCCGTCTATAATGTTGAAAGCAGCAATGATGTGTTTGAAATACAAATACTATCCCTTAACTTTATGAGTGAAGAAAAATAAATTTAAAAATAAGGCCAAAAACCCACCCACAATCACCCAATTTAATTATGAACCTAAAAGCCACGAGCACCTCTGCTTTCAAACTGAGGACAGAGCTGCAGCCTCAAAGGGCCTGAGCCGAGTCTCAGCATCTGTCCGAGGCCCGGCCGGGTCCCGGGTCCGCACATTGTTTTCTAGCTTTACAACCTCCGGCAATGTTGGGCCGCGGCCGGAGCGTGAACCGCGCGAGGGGCCCCGCTGGGATCCTCTCCCTTTCTGAGGCAAAGCCCTGGACGGAGCCTTCCTTCAGGCCACAGAGAGGGACGCACAAGCCAGAAAAGAAAAGGAGCAGGGACCTGGGGGGAAGAACTAAAGAATCAATGGTGGAACCACGAGGGGAGGAAAGGATTAAAGGGACTGCAGCGGAGGAGGGGCTTCATACCCTGTAAATGTCCTTTGCTGTGGATCCTCATGGCTCCGGAGTTCATGGCAGCCGCCCGGCACCTACATGCTGGGTTCGGGAGAGTGTCGCGCCGGGCGGCCACGAAAACAGCTCGTCGAGGCCGATTTATCAGCCGGTCGCCTCTTCCCCTTCCGCAGACTACCACACCCACGCAACAGAGATGCCGCGTCTACCGTCCGGGTTTCCGGGGCCGGATTCGACTCCAAGGCGCGGAGGAGGAAGAGGTAATGCACAAACGAGTGGGCTGCGGCGGTTGAAGATTTGAAAACGCGTCACGCGGCCGCGGCGCCCATACGCGCGCCCCGCCCCCTCTCACGCCGCGCGCCGCGCGCCGCGCCCCGCCTCGCGCTCGCCCCCACGGGCCCCGCCCCCACGGGCCGCGTCTCCGCCCCCTGCCCCTGCCGCACGTTGGTACCTTCCAGGCTTCAGGTCGCCGCTCTACGCCGGTGCCCTCCGGTCCCTCCGCTCCCCTGAAGAGTCCTTGTGACTCCTGTTGACCGAACGTAGTGAATGCAGTTAGCCCCGGAGGCTAGCCCGCCAACAGGGTCATTCCCGCCTCCTAGGGTCGCCGGGACCGCGTGCCCTCCAGCTGCCTCCTTCGCCAGGTACGCTTCTTGCCCACGGGTCGGCTGTCCCGGAGGCTGAAGGCGCGGCGGCTGCGGCCCAACTAGGACTCAGCCTCCGGCCGGGCCGGCCTGCTTGGCCGCGAGAGCCCCCGCCCAGCACGCCCCGAGGCGAGGGTTTTCCTGCCGTCACCGCCGACCTGGCCGGCCTGGGACAGGCCGCAGAGGGACTTCCAGGGCGGGAGCGGCCTGGGAGGGGGGCGTCGGGGCGAGGGCCCGGCCAGGCGGCCCCTCCCAGCCTAGAGCGAGTTCAGGTCGCCTTGGGCCATTTCATACTTGGCTGTGTGCCGCTCCTTTGACCAACTCCGTTGTGCACAAACCTGTTTTCGTTTTATTGTGAAGTTTGTTTCAACAATCATAGAAAGAATGGAATTTGAAATCTCACGTCCTAGGGTTTGGGGTCTAGACCTCCCACTTTGCAGCACGACTCTGATTAAATTACCCCTAATCCCTTTGAGTCCCAGTTTTTTCACTTGTAAAGTGGGGGTAATAATGAGATTATAGTAAGGATTACATTAAAATATTTTGTAAAGTTAATTTTGTTTTGTAAGTGGGGAAAAAAACGCTTCACAAAATTGTTTTGGGTTTGTTTCTGCTTATAGACTTGTGAAAGAGGAAGAGGATTAAATCTTGTGGGATTTTGCATTCATCAGCTTTTGGCCATAATAGTCAATCATTGTTTAATGGTTTATATATTTATTTATTTTTTTGGAGAGGGAGGGAGACAGAATGTTAAGCAGGCTCCAGGCCCAGCGTAGAGTCCCACCCCTGGCTGAGCTCATGACCTGAGTCTAAATCAAGAGTCAGAAGCTTTACTGACTGAGCCACCCAGGTACCCCTAATGGCTGATTTTTGAACTAGTAGAGATCAGAGAAGTTAGTGCCAATATCACTGTTTCACGAATAAGTACATTAAAGCATAGACAAGGATGGATTGTAATAAGCCTTAACCAAAATGGAGAATCCAAAGAGGTAGGTAGTTCAGGTTTGCGGAAAGGAGAGTTTAGTTGTGGATGACTTTAAGTTGAAGGACCAAGGGAGAGAAACATGGAACTATCCAGTTGGTAATATTTGTCTGTAACTCAGGAGCGATATGGGGGTGGGGTGAAGAGAGGAAAAAGATTGATTTGAGAGACATACAGACCCTCAGCCACGGGGTGATACATAGGAGGGTATCAGGTCTTGAGAGGAGGAGGTGTTGTTTGAACAAAACATATTCAACGTTAGATGTTCCATCTGGGGAAGACAAGCTATTTTCAAAATGTAAGACTGATGAATCCCATATCTGTACCCCTGAAACAAATAATACGTTATATGTTAATTAAAAAATAAAAATTAAAAAAAATGTAAACTACAGAAAGAGCGTAGAACTTTTTGTTTATAAAAAGTTTTAAGATTGAGAAACATGAATATAGAATGTAGTTAAAGTCATGGAAGGAAATGAAATTGCCCAGGAGAGCATCTGAAATAAGAGAAGCAGTGATGAGTAGACAATGATGAAATAGTGAGAAAGATGGAGAAAAGGCCAGAGAGTTAGGAAGAGAACTGGGAACAAAACTTAGTATCCAAAGTCACAGAATTACAAACATTGGGATCATGCAGGCTTCACTGTCTGGCTTTGGGTAGTTTTGAGTCTCAATTTTAATCAATGAAAGGGGGTAATTAATACTTCTCAGATGTGAGGATGAAATGAAACATTTTTGAAAGCTTAATGAGTACAGAGTGAGAGCTCAGTGAGTATCCTTCTGGTGGCCTCTACACCAGCTCCTCCATCTTCAAGAGTTCAAAAAGGCCAAGATTTGAAAAATAGGCCTTTGATTCTGGTGTTTAAGATGTCATTGTTTTCCAGGGCACCTGGGTGGCTCAGTGGGGAGGCGTCTTCCTTTGGCTGGGTCATGATCTCAGGGTCCTTGGACCGGGCCCCACGTTGGGCTCACTGCTCAGTTGGGACTATGCTTCCCCTCTCCCTCTGCCCACCCACCCCCCTTCATGTGTGCTGTCTCTCTCTTTCCCTCTCCCTCTAGCTCTCTCTTTCTTTCAAATTAATAAATCTTGAAAAAAAAAAAAGATGTCATTGGTTTCCTTAGTGAGAATTTCAGTAGATGACTAAGGTATAAGTACTAGATAAGAACAAGGGACTCGAAGTGGAGACAAGTTGAGTGTACTCTTGAAAAAATTTGTCAGTGTAGCAAATTAATAGTGATAGGAAGGGAAGGTAGGGTCTTTGGAATGTTTAGGGGATATGGGAAAGATTTAAACATATCTCTATTGAACATAAAAAATGAAAGCTCCTTTTATGTTCCAGTGAAAGCTGAGTTACCTCTCATACTTACCATAATGAGGAAGCAGTAACACAGATATACCCTATGCTTTTAGACACACCCTTGACTGCATTATAGGTGATAATGCCAATCTGTGAGTAAGCAGAAAGTCTGTTTTACTGGTCACTGTTAATAATTTTCTAATCTGGGGCGCCTGGGTGGCTCAGTTGGTTAAGCAACTGCCTTCGGCTCAGGTCATGATCGTGGAGTCCCGGGATCGAGTCCCGCATCGGGCTCCCTGCTCGGCGGGGAGTCTGCTTCTCCCTCTGACCCTCCCCCCTCTCATGTGCTCTCTCTCTCAAATGAATAAATAAAATCTTTAAAAAATAATAATAATAATAATAATTTTCTAATCTGTAACTCAAGGTTAATTTTAAAAAATATTATTGGACTTCAGATCTTTTAGTAGCTATAGGGAAGACTTGGTCATGTATCTATGACCTGTACTCATAGAAACCCCCTTACCTATCATGTCAATAATCAGGACTATTGGTAAGATAATAAAATTTATGTTAAAGTATATCTTAAAGTATGCTTTAGGTGAAGGATATACATTCAAGAAGAACTGAATGGGGGAAGGGACAAGGTTATTTTTGGTAAGAAGTTTGTTTCTGGGCACTTGGGCGGCTCAGTCGGTTAAGCATCTGCCTTCGGCTCAGGTCATGATCCCGGGGTCCTGGGATCGAGTCCCACATTAGGCTCCCTGCTCCTTGGGGAGCCTGCTTCTACCTCTGCCTCTCTCTCTCTGTCTCTCATGAATAAATAAATAAAATCTTAAAAAAAAAAAAAATCAAGAGTTGTATTAAGCAAAGTTAGAGAACATTGAGCAGAATCATGGTCTAAGTAAATGAACATTTGGCTGTAAATCAGGAGAAATGAATTTCATTCAGTACGGGCTCTTTTCCTAAGAAGTTTTATTACCTTGGACAATTTCACCTCTTATAGTTAAATGAAGACAGTATCTGCTTATTCTACCCCACATCTTTTTGTGATTATCAAATGAGGCCTTAATCTGCTTTTTCAGACTTCCTCACACATATATCCAAATTTAAATTTTCTGCTCTAGAGCCTAGAAAAATGAATGGATTTGTTCATTTTTCTGTAACATTCATCACTTTCCTATTGTCTTTTCTTTTGCTTAAGCCTCTCCACCTGTTCCTCTCCCTGTTCAGAGCAAGCCTAGCTTAGATAGAGCTTTATCTCCTGTTCATTTAGGGCTTTTCATAATATCCGTTTGATTCATATGCTAACTACTGATATATTATCTTCTGAAATATGTTCTCTTGCTATTTTTTAAATTTAATTTTCACTTCTTACAGTCTCAATACCCTGGTGAGTTGGAGGACCTAAGGGTTTTCGAAGGTTAAGTTGTTAGTTTTGCAGACTAAACATGAAAAGATAGCTGTGGCACTGAAGTCTGTCTCAGGTGCTGGTGGGCTCAGAAACCAGGGAAAATTCCGTGTATCAAGACCTTGAACACAACGTCAGTGAAGAGTAAAAAGTGGAGAATAAGCAAGACAGGAGGATTCGGAATTTGAAAGTGGTTTCCCATAAGACAGTATGATTCAGAGGCTGCTATGGCATCTGTGGGAACTGTTAAAGATAATGAGCTGGTTCAGAGGTGATATGTCATTCTGAACTAGATCATAAATTCCTTAAGGGTGGTAAAGAATACATACATACTATTGGGCCATGACTATAAAATAATCTACCTAGTTACCCCACTTCCTTCTTTCCTTCTGCATTGATTGAGCACCTACCATGTGCTATGCTCAGTGAGATTGGTTTTACATAGAAATCTCATTATGTAAATTTTAAAAATTTCTAATAGAATAGTCCCTTCTTATCCCAGATGTCAGTTACCCTCCATCAGCCATGGTCCAGAAGCAGATTCTGACCTATTGTCAGAAGGTCAGTAGTAGCCTAATGCTACTTCATTCACCTCACTTTACCTGATCACGCAGGCATTTTATCATCTCACATTATCACAAGAAGGAAGGTGAGTACAGTACAGTAAGATATTTTGAGACAGCAAGAGACCACATTCACATAACTCTTATGATAGTATATTATTTTAATTGTCTTTGGTTACTATTAATTTCTTAATGTGACTAATTTATAAATTAAACCATCATAGGTGTGTGTGTATAGGAAAAAGCATACATTGAGTCTGTTACTATCTCAGGTTTCAGGAATCCACTGGGGGTGGTGGAATATATCCCTTGGCAGTTACAGTCCCATAAAATGGACCCATTTTAAGTGTACAGATTGAGTTCTAATAAATATGTATATCCATGTAATTACTACCACAATCAAAATATGGAACATTTCTGCTTCTCAGAAGGTTATTTCATTCTTCATTCCAGTCTCCCATCCCATCAGAGGTGACCACTTTTCTGATTGCTATAGTTTGATTTATATCTGACTGCTACAGTTTTTCCTATATTTCAACTTAATATAAGAGAAATCATGAAATTTATGTTGTAGCTCTGCATTATTTTGCATAACATAAATAAACCTTTTATGATTCATCCATGTTGCTATAGATATCAGTAATTCATTCTTTTTTATTGCTGGGTAGTATCCCATGGTGTGAATATACCGTACATGTAGATTTATATTTGGGTGGTTTCCTGGGTTTGGCTGTTATGAATAATGTTTCTATGAACGTTTGTATACAGTTCCTTTTGTGGACCTGTGTTTTTATTTTTCTTAGAATTGCTGAATCATATATTTATTGAATGTTTAACGCCATGGAAGTTACTTAAATTTTTAACCCTGACCCCAGCAATGTATATAAGTCCTAGTTGCATCCTGGTCATTCACTGAGAGTGAACTGGTATCTCACCTAGGTGAAATTCACATAATATAAAATTCACCATTTTAAGCATTTTGAAGTATATAATTTAGTGACTTTGGTTGCATTCACGATGTTGTGCAGTCATAACCACTATCTAATTGCAGGACATTTTTAACACCTTAAAAAGAAATCTAGTACCCATTAAGCAGTCATTCCCCCAACCCCCTTCTCCTCAACCCCTGGCAACCTCAAATCTGCTTTCTGTCTACAGATTTGCCAATTATGGACATTTCATATAAGTAGAATCATAAAATAGGTGCTTTTTGTGTCTGGCTTCTTTCATTTAATATAATGTTATCTCAAGATTCATCCATGTTGTAGCATGTATCAGTACTTCATTCTTTTTTTTTTTTTTTAAAGATTTTATTTATTTATTTGAGAGAGAATGAGAGAGAGCACATGAGAGGGGGGAGGGTCAGAGGGAGAAGCAGACTCCCTGCCGAGCAGGGAGCCCGATGCGGGACTCGATCCAGGGACTCCAGGATCATGACCTGAGCCGAAGGCAGTCGCTTAACCAACTGAGCCACTTAGGCGCCCCAGTGCTTTATTCTTTTTTGGGTTTTTTTTGGTTGAATAAAATTTCCTTGTAGGGATACACCACATTTTGTTTATCCATGCCGCAGTTTAACATTTGGTCGCAATGTTTCCACTTCTGGCTGTTACGGATAATAATGCTCTGAACATTTCTGTACAAGGTTTTGTTACACTGTATGTTTTTAGTTCTCTTAGGTATATATCTAATACTGGAATTTCTGGGTCATATGAAAATTTTGTGTTTAACATTTTGAGAAACTGTCCAACTTTTCCACAGTGGCTGCATGATTTTACCTTCCTGTTTGGTGTATGTAAAAGGTTTCCCATTTCTCCACATACTCATCAACACTTGTTATTTTTTTTTTCTTTTTTTAAAATTATGACCTTCTGTGAAGTGGTATCATGGTATTTATATAATATGCTATGCTTACCACAAGTATAGCTACCATAAGATATCATAGAACCCTTTTATAATACCATTAGCTGTATTCCCAATCCTCTATACCTTTTATCCCAGTAACTTTTTCAATCCGTAACTGAAAGACTATCTCTCACTCCCCTTCACCCATTTTGCCTATTCCCCCACCTCCTTCCCTCTGGTAGCCATCAGTTCACTGTACTTATGGGTCTTTTTATGCTTTTTGTTTGTTTTGTTTTTTATGTTCCACATGTAAGTGAAATCATATGGTTGTTTGACTCTACATCTGATGTATTTCACTTAGCATAATACCCTCCAGGTCCATCTGTGTTGTTGCAAATGGCAAGATATCCTTTTTTTATGGCTCAGTAATACTACATTATGTATATTTAAATATATACCACATTTTCCTTATCCATTCATCTATTAATGGATACTTGGGTTGCTTCCATATCTTGGCTATTATAAGTAAGGCTGCAATAAACATAAGGGTGCATATATCTTTTTGAATTAGTGTTTTGGGGGTTTTTTTTGGAAAATACACCACAGTAGAATTACTGGATCATATGGTATTTCTATTTTTTCAGATTTTGAGGAACCTCCATACTGTTTTCCACAGTGGCTACACCAATTTTACATTCCCACCAACAGTGCGCAAGGGTTCCTTTTCCTCCACATCCCCTCCAGTGCTTGTTATTTCTTGTCTTTTTCATTCTAGCCATTCTAACCAGGTGTAAGGTGATATCTCACTGTGGTTTGATTTGCCTTTCCCTGGTGATATCTGACTTTGAGCATCTTTTTGTAAGTCTGTAGCCATCTGTATGTCTTATTTAGAAAAATGTCTATCTGGGTCCTCTGCCCATTTTTTAAATCATATTATTTGTGTTTTTGGTGTTGAATTGTGTGAGTTCTTTATATATTTTGCTTCCACTATTATTGGATAATCATTTGCATATATCTTCTCCCATTCAGGACATTGCATTTTTCTTTTGTAGAATTTCCTTTGTCACAGGTAAAAGCTTTTTATTTTGGTGTAGTCCCAATAGCTTATTTTTGCTTTTGTTTCCCTTTCCTGAAAAGTTAGGTGTAGTCCCAGTAGTTTATTTTTGCTTTTGTTTCCCTTTCCTTGTTCCCTCCACAAAAATGTTGCTATGGTTGATGTCAAGGAAATTACTGCCTACATTTCCTTCTAGGAGTTTTATGGTTTTGGGGCTCACATTTAGATTCTTAATCTATTTTGAGTTTATTTTTGTGTATGGTGTAAGAAAGTGCTTCACTTTCATTTTTTTTGCGTGTAGCTGTCCAGTTTTCTCAGCACCGTGTATTGAAGAGACTGTCTTTTCCCCCTTGTTTATCCTTGCCACCTTTGTCATACATTAATTGACCACATAAGTCTGGGTTTATTCCTGGGCTGTCTGTTCTGTTCTACTGATATATGTGTCTGTTTTTGTGCCAGTACCATACCGTTTTGATTACTACAGCTTTATAGTATATCTTGAAATCTGGGATTGTGATACCCCCAGCTTCATTCTTCCTTCACAGGATTGCTTTGGGTATTTGAGATCTTTTGTGGTTCCATACAGATTTTGGTATTATCTATCTAGTTCTGTAAAAAAGTGCTGTTGCCATTTTAATAGGGATTGCATTCAATCTGGAGATTGCTTTGGGTTGTATGGACATTTTAACAATATCCTTCCAGTCCTTGAGCACAGGATATCTTTCTATTTGTTTGTGTTGCCTTCAATTTCTTTCATCAATGTTGTATAGTTTTCAGAGTACAAGTCTTTCATCACTTCGGTTAAGTTTATTCCTAGATATTTTATCCTTTCTGGCATAATTATAAATGGAATTGTTTCCTTAATTTCTATTTTTTCTACTTTGTTATTGGTGTATAGAAATGCTCCTGATTTCTGCATGTGAATTTATATCCTACAGCTTTACAGAATTCATTTATTCTTTTTTTTTTTTTTTTTAAGATTTTATTTATTTGACAGAGAGAGACAGCCAGAGAGGGAACACAAGCAGGGGGAGTGGGAGAGGGAGAAGCAGGCTTCCCGCCGAGCAGGGAGCCTGACACAGGGCTTGATCCCAGGACCCTGGGATCAAGACCAGAGCCAAAGGCAGACACTTAATGACTGAGCCACCCAGGCGCCCTGAATTCATTTATTCTAATAGTTTTTTGGTGGACTCCTTATAGTTTTCTGTGTATAGTATCATGTCATCTACAAATAGTGACTGTTTAACTTCTTCACAAATTTGGATGCCTTTTACTTCTTGTTTGGTTCCTGCGGGCTAGGACTCCAGTACTATGTTAAATAAATGTGGCAAGAGTGAACATCCTTTTCTTGTTCCTGAACATGAGGAAAAGATCTCCATTTTTCACCTTTGAGTATAATGTTTGCTGGGGTTTTTAAGTCTTCCTGTATGGCCTTTATTATGTTGAGGTATGTTACCTATAAGCCCACATTTTTGGGGCACCTGGGGGTGGCATGGTCGGTTAAGTGTCCAACTCTTGATTTTAGCTCACGTCATGATCTCAGGGTTATGAGACCGAGCCCTGCATCAGGCTCTGTGCTGGGTGTGGAGCCTCCTTAAGATTGTCTCCCTCTCCCCCTCTCCCCGCTTAAAAAAAAAAAAAAAACACTACTTTTTTGAGAGTTTTTATTATGAATGAATGTTGGATTTTGTCAAATGCTTGTTCTGTGTTTGTTGAAATGATCATGTGATTTTTATCATTTGTTTTGTTGATATGGTGTATCACAGTGATTGATTTGTAAATATTGAGCCATCCTTGCATCCCTGGAATAAATCCCACTTGATCATTGTGAATGATCTTTTTAACATATTTTTGAGTGTGGTTTGCTAATATTACGTTGAGAATCTTTGCATTTGTGTTCATGAGAGATATAGGCCTATAGTTTTCATTTTTTTGTAGTATCTGTGTCTGGTTTTGGTATCAGGGTAATGAGGGTCTCATAGAATGTATTTGGAAGCTTTCTTTCCTCTTCTGTTTTTTGGAATAGTTTGAGGACAACAAGTATTAACTATTCTTTAAATATTTGGTAAAATTCACCTGTGAATACATCTGGTTCTGAACTTTTGTTTATTGGAAGTTGTTTGATTACTGTTTCCATTTCATTACTAGTAATTGGTCTGTTCAGATTTTCTATTTCTTCTTCATTCAGTTTTGGAAAATTGTGTATTTTTAGGAGTTTATCCATTTTTTGTAGGTTATCTAAATTCCAAGCGTATAATTTTTCATAGTATTCTCTTAGATTTTTTTTGTATTTCTATGGTGTCAGTTGTTACTGTTTTTTCTCATTTTCTGTCCTCTTTTTTTAGTAAGTTAGACTAAAGGCTTATCAATTTTGTTTAAGAACCTGCTCTTCGTCTCATCAATTTTTTTTCTTTTTCTAGTCTCTATTTCATTTATTTGTTCTCAGATCTTACATATTTCCTTTTTGTACTCATCTTGGGCTTTGTTTTTATTCTCCTAGTTTCTTTAGGTGTAAGGTTAGATTGCTTTTTGATATTTTTCTTCTTGAGGTAGGCCTCTGTCATTTAAATTTATTTCTTAAAACTGCCTTTCCTATGTCCCAGAGAATTTGGGCCATTATATTTTTATTTGTCTAGATGTATTTTTTTTAATTTCCTCTGATTTCTTTGTGTCCATTGGCCATTTAGTAGCATGTTGTATAACCTTGATGTGTTTGTGTTTTCTTGTGTTTGTTTTTTTGTGTGTGTGATTGATTGATTTCTAGTTTCTTACTGTTGTAGTTGGAAAAGATGCATGATATTTCAGTCTTCTTAATTTATTAAAGCTTGTGTTGTGGCCTTCATGTGATCTATCCTGGAGAATATTCCATGTGCACTTCAAAAACGGAATGTACGTTCTTTTTGATGGAATGTTCTGTATATATTTTTTAGGTCCATCTGGTCTAATGTTTTGTTCAAAACACTGTTTCCTTATTGATTTTCTGTTTGGATGATCTATCCATTGATATAAGGCATATTAAAGCCTTTAATGTTTGCTTTATGCATTTAGGTGCTCCAGTGTTAGGTTTGTGGATATTTACAATTGTTAAATTGTAACAGTTGTTAAATTCTTGTTTGAATTTGCCCCTTTATCATTATATAAATCCCTTATTTCTATCTTATTACAGTTTTTGTTTTAAAATCTATTTTTTCTAAGTTTTTACACCAAAGGGGTTTTGTTTTGTTTTGTTTTGTTTTTGCTTCTCTGTATGGTATCTTTTTCCATCCTTCCAATTTCATTCTTTCTGTGTCTTTAGGTCTGAAATTAGTTTCTTGTAGTCAGCATATAGATGGGTCTTGGGTTTTTATCCATTCTGTCACCCTATCTTTTGATTGGAACATTTAGACTATTTGCGTTTAAAGTATTGATAGGTGGGATTGATGACTTTCTGGAGTGTTTTGCTTGGCTTTCTCTTTATTTTTTGTATAAGTATTATAGGTTTTTGGTTTGTGGTTACCGTGAGATTTATGTATAAAATCTTAGATATATAGCAATCTATATTAAATTGATGGTCATTTAAGTTCAAACACATTCTAAAAGAACTTTTTTGCTCCCTTTTCCATGTTTAATGTATATTTTGTCATATTTTACATCTTATTATTCATAATTTTTTTGCTTTTAAGGATCACCTTTTCCACTTAAAGAAGTTCCTTTAACAGTTCTAGTAAGGCTGGTTTAGTGGTAATGAACACCTTAACTTTCATTCATCTGGGCAACTATCTCTCCCTCAATTCTGAATGGTAACCTTGCTGAGTTGAGTATTCTTGGTGGCAGGTTTTCTCTTTTCAGCTCTGAATATATCATGCCACTCTCTTCTGGCCTGCAAAATATCTGCTGAAAAATCAGCAAATAGCCTTATGGGGTTTCCCTTATCTGTAACTTTTTTTGTTTCTCCTTTGCTGGCTTTAAAATTTTCTGTGTTTAACCTATGTCATTTTAATACTTAGGTGTCTTATTGTGGACCTCCTTTGGTTCATCTTGTTTGGAACTCTCTATGCTTCCTGATCCTGGATGTCTGTTTCCTTTCCCCATTTAGGGAATTTTTCAGCTATTATTTCTTCAAATAAAGTTTCTGCTCCTTTCTCTCTCTCTCTTCTTTCTGGGAGCCCTGTAATGTGAACATTTGTTCACTCGATGTTGTCTAAGAGATCCCTTAACCTATCCTCATTTTTAAAATTTTTTTTTTCTGTTTTTTCTGATGCTGAGTTTGGGTGCTTTCCGTTATCCTGTGTTGCAGGTTGCATAACTGTTCTTCTGCATCTGCAAATCTGTTGATTCCCTGTGGTATATTTTTCATTTCAGTTACTGTATTTTTTAACTTTGAGTAGATTTTTTCTTCTTTTTTTATGTTTTTTATCTCTTTGTTGAAGTTCTCACTCAGTTCTTACTTTTCTCTTTAGTCTGGTTAGTATCTTTGTGATCACTGCTTTCCACTCTATATCTGGCATATTACTTATTACTGTTCCTTTTTTTTTTTTTTCTTATTCCTTCATTTGGAGCATCTTCTGTCTCCTCATTTGCTTGACTTTGCTGTGTCTATTTCTATGAATTGGTGAAATTAGTACTTTTACACTTGAAGAAATGGTCTTGTGTATGGTCAAATCCTGTGTGGACTGTGTGTGCCTGGTGACTTTGACTGGCTGGAGCTGTGTCTGGCATGTGCTGGGGGCCTGGAGTACTCCATGTTGGGCTGCCCTGGTGGGATGACCAGAGCCGAAGCAGGCACGGTAAAGGGCAGTTCCAGGGCTCTCCATGAAGAAGGCACTCTGGCAGGATAGCCGAAGCTGAAGTGGGCTTGAGCTGGGATGGTCCCTGGGCTTTCCACTCAGAAAGTGCCCTGGGAGGACAGCTGAAGCTGAAGCCTGGGTGTCCAAGGGTGCTCATTGCAGAGTGTGTCCTGGCAAGGTGATTGGAGCCAAGGCCAGCATGGGCTGGGGTGTCCTGGGGCACTCCACGAAGGGGATAGCTTTCCAGGGTGATTGGAGCTGAAACACACATGAGCCAGGAGGTCCCAAAGTGCTCTGTGCTGGGGGTGAAATGTTGTAGGAGCTGAAATGGTGTAGGCCTGAGGTGTTCTGGGGTGCTTATATCTGTGTCACCTTGGCATGACAGCCAGAGCTGTAGTGAGCACCCACCAGGTGGGTATATATTGCACTGGGGCCACCTTGGTGGGACTGATAGGTCCAGTGTGGGCTGGGACCTGGGGCTCACTGAAACTGTAGGGCAGCTGTGGCACCCGGACCTTGCTCCTGTGCATGCTGTCAGTGTGGAGGGGAATATAAACCAGGGTGCTCACCAGCACCACTGACCCAGAGAGAATTCCAGTAGCTCCCTCGCTGTTTAGTAGAGGTCTGGGACTGGATCTTTTATATTTTAGTTGCTCTTTTAAACCTGCATGTTTTTCCTGTGTCCCGGGGCATCCAGAGCTATGGCAGGGCTCACTAAGGTGGCAGGCCAGCAATGGTGCCCAGTACTCTGCTCCAGTCTGCATTATCAGGGTGGAGGGTGAACATAAACTGTAGCACTCACCAGCCCCTCCAACCTGAAGAGAGGTCCAGCAGCTCCCCCACTGGTGGAATTCTAAGGCTGGATCTTTTAAACCAAGACTTTTTTTTTCTATGCCCCAAGGCAGACAAATCTGCTCTAGGTTCTCAGTACTATCCCTTCCCTTTTAGAAGGTGGAGACGGACAGTAAAGTCTCCCCCAAACTGAAAAGGTACTTTGAGACCGAAAAACAAAGCAGGCGATTTTGTACAGTTTACACGGAGTTTTATTCAGGGTATTTTTCAGTTTTATTCAGAGACCAGAGCTGAAGCAGGCATGGTAAAGGGCGGTTCCCTCCCCAGGGGAGGTTTAGCTAGAGGATGATCCACGGCAACTGCATAGTTTTTCTCTGTAAAGTCTGGACCTTAATCAGCAGATTTTATAGAATAAGTGGACATGCAGAAGGGCATTGTAGTGAGGTTAAAGGGTTCACATGTACCTCAGAGGGTTTGTGTGCACCTAATTGACAGTAGCCTTTAATTAGATCTTGTGGCACCACCTGTGTATAAGGAATGGGAAAGACTTATCCTTAACAGATTCATGGGAGGCCAAAACAAGCCTTCCCCTATCGTGACCTTGGCAGGCATTTCTAAGGTATGTAGATTAGTCTCCCAGGGGCCTGAACACATAGCCCAAGAAGGATCATTGAGTGAAAAGAACGAGATGGAGGTCCAAAGATATTCCATCAGTATTGTCAGCACTCCCACACTTCCACTACAGTTCCCTGCATTTGGGAGTTCCCTTCATTATCTTCTCTCCATCTCTCTTGCTGTCCTCTATGTGGTCTCTTTAGCCTTTCTTTATATATTCTGTCTTTTTTTGTGTGCAGAAGCTTTAAGTTCTTTAAGAGGAACTGCTCTATAAATAGGTGTAGGTTTAGTGTGTCCAAGGGAGTTCAGGGTCTTTGTCACCATCTTGGACCAGAACTCCACCTCTTCTAGTACATTTTACGGATGTATGGTTTTTTTATTTTGGGGGGGGGGGGTTGTTTTTTTGTTTTGGGGGGTTTTTTTTTGGTGGTTTCTGAGGTGATTACAATTAGTATTTTAATTTATAACAATCTGGTTTGGATTAATACCAGTTTAATCTTAGTAGTATACAAATATTTGCTTTCATATAGCTCCATTCCTTACCATCCTTCTTTGTGCCTTTGTAGTCATACAGATTACATCTTTATATAGTGTATGCTTATCAGCAGAAATTCACTTTATTGTTTTATCCATTTTCTTTTATATTTATCCTTGTTACCTTTGCCAGTGCTCTCGTTTCTTTGTGAACTCCAGTTACTCCATGCTCGTGGTTTGAAGGAATTAATACTTTTATGTTAATATTCTATGTTAATATGTTAAAATGTTTGTACTATCCAAAGCAGTCTACAGATTCAGTGCAATCTCTACCTAAATACCAATAGCATTTTTCACAGAACTGAAACAAATAGTAAAATTTTCGTAGAACCACAAAAGACCCTGAATAGCCAAAGCAATCTTGAGAAAGAACAAAGCTGAAGGTGTCATAATCCTAGATTTTAAAGTATACTATAAGTTTTAGTAACCGAAACAGTATGGTGAAACAGGAGTGAAACAGGAAAGATCACATGGATCAGTGGAACAGCCCAGAAATAAACTCACACTTAACATGGTCAATTAATCTGTAACAAAAGAGGTAAGAATATACCATGGGAGGTGACAATCTCTTCAAAAAATGGTGTTGGGAAAGCTAGATGGGTACATGCGAAAGAATAAAGCTGGACCACTTCTTATACCACTTACAAAGATAAACTCAAAATGGATTAAAGACCTAAATGTAAGACCTGGAACCATAAAACTTAACAACAGCAACAACAACATAGTAAACTTTTGGATGTCGGTCTTAGCAATATTTCTTTCTGGATCATTCTCAAGGGAAAAAGCAAAAATAAACAGGACTATATGAAACTAAAATCTTCCTGCAGAGCAAAGGAAACCAGCAACAAAACAAAAAGGCAAGCTAGTGAATGGGGAAGATATTTGCAAATGATTTTTCCAATAAGAGGTTAATATCCAAAACTTATAAAGAACTCATACAGTATCAAAAACTTAGACAATCCAATGTAAAGATGAACAAAAGATCCCAAAAGACATTTTTCCAAAGATTTACAGATGGCAGACACATGAAAACATGTTTATTGTCACTAATTATCAGGGAAATGCAATTCAAAACTACAATGAGTTAACACTTTACCCCAGTCAGAATGGCCAGTATCAGAAAGACAAAAAATAAATGTTGGTTAGATTGTGGAGAAAAGGAAACCCTCATGTACCATTGGTAGGAATGTAAATTGGTGCAGCCACTATGGAAAACATTATGGAGGTTCTTCAAAATTTAAAAATAGAAATATCATGATCCAGTAATTCCACTGTGGTGTATTTACCCAAAGAAAACAAAAACACTAATTTGAAAAGATATATGCACCCCTATGTTTATTGTAGTGTTATTTTCAATAGCCAAGATACGGAACCAACCTAAATGTCTATCAATAGATGAATAGATAAGGGAGATGTAGTATATATTTACATTGGAATATTACTCAGCCATTAAAAAAAATCTTGTCATTTTTGACAACATGATTTGATCTATAGGGTATTGTACTAAATGAAATAAATCAAATAGAGTCAAATATTATATGATTTCACATATTTGTGGGATCAAAAAAGCAAAACAAATGAAGACATTGTAAAGAAAACCCAAAAACTCATATGTATAGACAACAAATTGGTGGTTGCCAGACGTGAGGGCAGTGGGGGACTGGGCGAAATAGGTGAACAGGGTTAAGAGGTACAAACTTTTAGTTCTAAAATAAGGCAGGATGAAAAGTGCAGCATAGAGAATATAGTCAATAACATTTTAATAACTTCGTAGTGACAGATTATAACTATATCATGACATTTTGTAACATATATAATTGTCCAGTTACCATGTTGGACACTTGATATATTCTGTCAACTATACTTCAATTTAAAATGTTTAAAAGATAAGTAAAATTTAAAATGTGATATATGTGTATATACATTGCAGTATTATTCAGCCATGAGAAAGAAGGAAATCCTGCTATTTGGGAAAAGGTGGTTGGACCTTAAGGTTATACTATGTGAAATAAGCAAGACAGAGAAAGACAAATACTGCATGGTATCACTTACATGGGGAATCAAAAAAAAAAAAAAAAAAAGATGAATTGTGTGTAAAAAAAAATAAGTATCAGAGCAAACATTATCCTAATGTGGAATCCTAGAATTTTTTTTAAAATTCAGGAATGGAATAAGAATACTCATTTTTACCACTTTTTAATATTATGTTGAAGATCCTAGCCTTTACAATAAGAAAACTAAATTGTAATATGCTGAGTGTGAAGGGCAGAAATTAAACTTACTATTTGCAGACAATGTAAACTTTTACGGGAAAAAACTAGAGTCTATAAATCAATTACAATCAGTGGTTTTTCTTTAGTAAGGTTGGCTGGATATAAGGTTAATGTACAAAATTATTTCCATATCTTAACAGCAGAGAGAATATATAATTAGAAGGGAAATACTGTTTATATTAGTATTAGCGACTACTGGATAGCTAGAGTTGATCTGTCACAGCAGTGGCACAAAGATATCTGTACGACAAATTTTAAAACTTCTCACAACGTTAAGGAAGACTCGAATAAATAAATGTAAGAAGAGACTATTCATAGATATTATCTTTATCTATAGATTCAGTGCAATTCCAACTAAAATCCTAAAGAGATTTTTCAAGGAACTTAGAAGATTTTTAAACTTACGTGAAGGACCTGAGGGCCAAGAGCAACCATGGCACTTCTGAAGAACAGGTAGGGTGGACCTACCCTACCAAATATAAGGGCTTGTTATGACTCCATAGTAGTACAGTCTGATACACTTTAAGGATAGAGAAGTCAAATCAGTGGAATAGAATAGAGAGCCTAGAAACAGTTCCACGAAGGAATAGAATTTAGGTATAACAAAGTAGTTATCAGTTTAGAGGATAAAAGAGGGATTATTTAATAATTGAAGCTTGGGGGTGCCTGGGTGGATCAGTCATTAAGTGTCTGCCTTTGCCTTGGGGTCATGGTCCCAGGGTCCTAGGATCAGGTTCCACATTGGGCTCCCTGCTCAGCAGGGGAGTCAGCTTCTCCCTCTGCTCCTCCCCCAGCAGACAACCCCCCCCCAATAAATAAATAAAATCTTTCTAAAAAATTGGAGCTTGGAGAAAGTATTTGTTTTCACATGGGAAAAAATGAACTTGGTTCCCTATTTCACATGTTATTTTAAAAATTCTGCATAAATTAAGGATTTAAGATTTGTCAGGAGCACAACTTTAAAATACATAGGGAGAGAATGTAGGCAGGTATCTTCTGGACTCTTGGGTAAAGAAAGATTGCTTAAAGAAGAATCCGAAAGGTGTTGTCTATAAAGGGAAAGACAGATAAACTTCACTACGTTAACAAGAATTTTGACCCTTCTCTCACACCACACACAAAAATCAATTCCGAGTGGATTAATGGCTTCACTGTAAGACCTAAAATTATAGAACTCCTAGATGAAAAAATAAGGAAGAACTTCATAACATTGATGTTGGCAATGATTTCATGTATATAACACCAAAAGCACTGACATTACTGTCAAACTTTTGCAAAACTGCAAAAGGCAGTTTTGACTACATCAAACTAAAAAGCTTCTTCTATACAGCTACAGACAAAATCAAGAGTGAAAAGATAGTCTATGGAATGGGAGAAGATATTTACAAACCATACATCTGATATGAGATTAGGATCCAAAATACATAACGAACTCCTACAACTCAGTAAGAAACAAATAACTAGAATAAAAAATGGATAAAGGACATTAATAGACATTTTTCCAAAGAAAACATACAAATGACCAACAGGAATATGAAGACACTGAGCATCACTAATTACCAGGCAAATGAAATCAAAGTCACAGGATGTCACTTCATACTTTTTATGATGGCGATTATTAAAGACAAAAGCAGAAAATAAGTGCTGATGGAGACGTGGAAAGTCAGAACCCTGTGCATTGTTGGTAAAATGGTATAGCTGCTATGGAAAATGGTTTTGGTTCTTCAAAAAAATTTAAAATAGAGCAACCATATGATTTAACAATCCCACTTCTGGATATTTATCTAAAATTATTGAAATCAGAATCTCAAGATATTTGAAATCCCATGTTCATTGAATTATACACAGTTCAAGAGGTGGAAACAGTCTAAATTTTTTGCCCATCAATAGGTGAAATGATAATGAAAATGTTGTATATACATATAATAGAGTATTATTTAGCCTTTAAAAAATTTTTTAAAAAATATTTTATTCATATGAGGGCGCTGGGTGGCTCGGTCGTTAAGTGTCTGCCTTCAAGGTCATGATCCCAGCGTCGTGGGATCAAGCCCCCACATCGGGTTCCCTGCTCAGCGGGGAGCCTGCTTCTCCCTCTCCAGCTCCCCCTGCTTGTGTTCCCTCTCTCGCTGTCTCTCTCTGTCAAATAAATAAATAAAATCTTAAAGAAAAAATATTTTATTCATTTGAGAGAGAGCACATGCACACAAGCCAGGGGGAGGAGCAAAGAGGAAGGGAGAAGCAGACTCCCTGTGGAGCAGGAAGCCAGATGCAGGGCTCTATCATAGGACCCTGAGATAATGACCGGAGCCAAAGGCAGATGCTTAACCGACTAAACCACCTGAGCACCCCTAGCCTTTTTTTAAAAGTTTTTATTTATTTTAGAGAGAGAGAGAGGGATGCATGAGCAGGGGGAGGGGCAGAGGGAGAGAGAATCTCAAGTAGACTCCACACTGAGCATGGAGCCCAATGCGGGGCTTGATTCCATGACCCTGGGATCATGACCTGAACTGAAACCAAGGGTCAGATGTGTAACCCACTGAGCCACCCAGGTGCCCCTATTTAGCCTTTTAAATGAAGGAAATCCTGTCATATAATACATATTTAAACTTTTAGAGTATTATGCTGGGTAAAGTAAGTCAGTCACAGAAACAGAAATACTGCACATTTCCACTTATATAAGTATCTAAAGTAGTAAAATTCTTGAGAAGGTAGAATGGTGGTTGCCAGGTGAAGAGATGTTCAGCATCATTTACTGAGCAGGGGAAGGTAAATCAAGACTATGAGATTGCATTTAACATAAATTTGAAAAAACTAAAAATTCTGATACGAAGTGTGTGTGATTTACTATCTTCTGACTTGGATGTTCCCCTAATCCTTTGTTTTTCAATTTTTATTTAAATTCTAGTTAGTTAACATAGTGTGATAACTGGTTTCAGGAGTAGAAAAATATGTAACACCCAGTTCTCAACACAAGTGCCCTCCTTAATACCCATCATCCATTTAGCCCATTGCCAGCCCATTTCCCCTCCATCAACCCTCAGTTTGTTCTCTATGGTTAAGAGTCTCTTATGGTTTACTTCCCTCTCTTTTTTTTTCCCTTTTCTTATGTTCATCTGTTTTGTTTCTTAAATTCCACATGAGTGACATCATATGGTATTTGTCTTTCTCTGATTTATTTTGCTTAGCATAATACACTCTAGTTTCACCCACATCATTGCAAATGGCAAGATTTCATTTTTTTGATGACTAATATTCTATTGTGTGTGGGTGTGTGTATATATATATATGTGTGTGCATATATATGTGTGTGTGTGTATATATATATATATATATATATCCCCCACATCTCCTTTATCCATTCATCAGTCAATGGACATTTGGGCTTTCCATTATTTGGCTATTGTTGATAATGCTGCTATAAATATGAAGGTGCATGTGCCCCTTCAAATCAGTATTTTTGTATCCTTCGGGTAAATACCTATTAGTGCAATTGCTAGATCATAGGGTAGTTCTATTTTTAACTTTTTGAGGAACCTCCATACTGTTTTCCAGAGCGGCTGCACCAGCTTGCATTCCCACCAACAGTGTAGGAGGGTTCCCCTTTCTCCACATACGTGCTAATACCTGTTGTTCCCTGTGTTACTAGTTTTAGCCATTCTGACAGGTGTGAGGTGGTATCTTATTGTGGTTTTGATTTGTATTTCCCTGATGATGAGTGAAGTTACAGATCTTTTCATGTGTCTGTTGGCCATCTGGATGTCTACTCTGGGAAAGTATCTATTCATGTCTTCTGCCCATATCTTAACTGGATTATTTGGGTTTTGGGGGGTGTTGAGTTTGATAAGTTCTTTATAGATTTTGGATACTAACCCTTTTTCACCTATGTCATTTGCAAATATCTTCTTCCATTCCACAGGCTGCCTTTTAGTTTTGTTGACTGTTTCCTTCACTGTTCAGGTTTTTATCTTGAAGTCCCAAGAGTTCATTTTTGCTTTTGTATCAGTTTTTCTGGCTTTAGTTCAGGTTTGAGCATATCCAGGTGACAACTTTGCTCGAATGGATGTCAAAATAAAGCATTGTAGGCCTTTTTACTTTTTACTTCTGGAGAAGGAGTGTACGTAGATTCTAGCATATGTATATTATTTTCCCACTTAACCATGTTCATATAAATGAATGTTAGAAGTATTTTCTTAGACCTAAAGATTCTACTAAGTTTCACAAACTAAAAATCCTGTTGTTCAGATTTTTCCATATACAGAAAAATAATAGAACAGTAAAAATATTTATGGTATACTTACCACCTAGATTTAGCAGACTGTTAACATTAGAATATTTATTTTTTCTGAAGTATTGTGAACTACAACTATTATAAAATTTAGCCCTTAATATTTACAGTATGAATCTCTTAAAAAAGACACTTCCATTATAACTGGTATTAAACTGATTTTGTTATAATACCATTATCTCAGCAAAAAATAATAATTTTTAATATTATCTAATATCCAGCCCATGTTCAGATTTATGTACTCTCAAACTGACTTTTAAAATTTTATTTATTTGAACCAGGATATATTTGGTTGGTAACTCTCAGAAGATTCCCTTCTTCTAGAACATTTCTCCCTTCCTGCTACCTTTTTCCCACCTTAATGGTAGTTGTTGAAGAACCAAGACAGTAGTCTTATATCGTATGACAGCTTATCCTGTTTTGTGGTATCCTTTACCCTGTTACTTTAGTCTCTTAATTTTCTATAAATTGGAACTTAGATCTAATGGATTGTTTAGATTAAAATTAAAGTTTTTTTTTTTCCCAAAAAAAATACTTCATAGATAATGCTGGTTACTTTTGTGTCTCAAAATCTAATTGACTCATGATACTAAGATTGATCAGAGTGTTCAGCTTCTAGAATTTTTTGTTTTGTTTTGTTTTTTTAAGTAGGCTCCATGCCCAGTGTGGAGCCCAACACCAGGCTTAAACTCATGACCCTGAGATCAAGACCTGAGCTGAGATAAAAGAGTCAGACACTTAACTGAGCCACCCAGGCACCTTGAGAATTGTTTGTTTTTTAAGCAAAATAAATTTACTGGGACAGAGTGGAGTTTTATAAATGAAGTTTAATAAATGAAGTTTATTATACTTTTTTTTTTTTTTAAGATTCTATTTATTTGAGAGAGAGAGAGCAAGCACGAGCAGGGGGAGGGGCAGAAGGAGAGGGAGAAGCAGACTCTCCTCTGGGGAAGGACCCCGACGGGTTTGATCCCAAGACCCTGGGATCACGAGCCAAAGGCAGACGCTTAACTGAGCCACCCAGCTGCCCTGAAGTTTATTATACTAAATGAAGTTTTATAAATGAAGTTTAATAAGTGTAATGTGAGCATTTGTGGAATGCTCTTCATATTCCTAAAGCACTTAATAGGAGGTATTTCAGTAAATATTTGTTGATTTGTCTTTTAAGGTTTTTAAATTTTTTATTTTATTTTAAAGATTTTATTTATTTATTTGACAGAGAGAAAGCAGGAGAGGAAATCCAAGCAAGGGGAGTGGGAGAGGGAGAAAGCAGGCTTCCCGCTGAGCAGGGAGCCCAATGCGGGGCTCAATCCCAGGACCCTGGGATCATGACCTGAGCCGAAGTCAGACGCCCAATGACTGAGCCACCCAGGCGCCCAAGGTTTTTTTACATGCTCCTTTCCTTTAGGTTCTCCATTTCTTGTGTGAAAAGATAAGACAATTACTTTCATTTTTCACTACGGATTTTCAGCTACTGATGTTACAATCAATCAAATACTGGAGCATAGAGTTGAGGAAAAGACTTAAACCAGGTGAGTAATAATAAAAGTCTAAAGAAACAATAAAACTACCATTCATTTTTATAAAGTTCATTATTGGGATAATTGGTAAAATTGGAATATAAACTATAGAGTACTGAGTTTCCTCAATTTGATAATGTTACTGTGAAATACAAGAATATTCTGAGGTAATTATAATAACAGCGTGTTATATGCAAACTACTTTCAAACTGTTCGTAAAAAAATAAGTGGTATGTAATGAGAGAGAGTTTGGTGAAATTCTGGATTAATAGGAATTCATTTATTTCCAATGGAAGTGTAAATTGGTCCATCCTTTCTGGAAAGCATTTTGGCAATTTGTCTCAAGTTTTTAGTTGAGCCTCACAATCTTACTTTTTCTTCTATAGTAATTCTAGGAAGACTACAAAAAGTTGTGTATATGGAGATACTTATATAAGAGTATATGAATAAATGAATAAGGAAGATTTGACAGTAACATAAATATCTAACAATATGAGACTGATTAAATATAATCAAAAACTGTATTAAAAATGATAATGTAAATCTATATTTATTGATACAGTGTCTGTAATATATTTTTAAGTGTCCACTCTGGCTACTAAACAATAGGAATATTTATTTTTTTAAAGATTTTGTTTATTTGAGAGCGAGAGCCCTTGCTTGCAAAAGTAGGGGGAGGGGCAGAGGGAGAGGGAAAAGCAGAAAATCTCAAGCAGACTCTGCACTGAGCATGGAGCCGTACATGGTGCTTGGTCTCATGACCCCTGGGCTCATGACTTGAGCTGAAACCAAGAGTCAGATGCTTAACTGACTGAGCCACCAAGGCATCAGAACCTATTTATGATTTTTAAACAAGATTTTTTTTTTTTTTTAAAGATTTTATTTATTTGACAGAGACACAGTGAGAGAGGGAACACAAGCAGGGAGAGTGGGAGAGGGAGAAGCAGGCTTCCCGCTGAGCAGGGAGCCCGATGCGGGGCTCGATCCCAGGACCCTGGGAGCATGACCTCAGCCAAAGGCAGACGCTTAACGACTGAGCCACCCAGACACCCCTTTAAACAAGATTTTTAAAAAGATGCATGTACACAGATCTATGAATGTTTGTACATACTTGATCAGTTATGTAATCTGCATGTACATGTGTGTCTGTATATATTATATACATATGGACACACATATATATGTATTTGTGTGTACATAGACATTTGAAAAGATGACACCCTTATATTGCTAGTGGTTATAGTAACTGGCTTTTTACAAAGGAGTATATATTTTCTCGTCAAATTTTTCTAAGATAATGCTTCTTTTGAAGATTATATGTTTTTATTTTATACCTTTGTATCAGCTTTTGGTATGCAGTACAAATAGTGATATATTTGCTAACTGTCCATTAGAGTATCTGAGTAGTTCTCCTGAGGCTAAATGCACAAATTCTGAGACTTACTGGTCAGGTGCCTTCATTCTCTTACATGGCCAGAGTCTGTTTTCTTTTTGCTCTCTTACCTGTCTTACAAATACGTTGCTGCTCACACAGCTGAAGTGCATTGTTGTTTTTGGAAAATCAGAGTACATATTTTATTAATGATAGTTGTGTATTGCCTTTGTATAGAACTTAAGTATTTATTTTTGATACTGGTCAACAACGTGCTTCGATACTAATATGGTTGTTATTTTTATAGTTTATTTAATTTATAGCAATCAAACTTAAGGGCAGTTTCATTAAACTTTTATTTTACATCTTTTCCTTCACAGATTTTTCTTCAGTCAGTTAAAAATATGGATCCTGAATCAGAGGGGCCACAGATTATCAAAGTGACACCTCTTCAGCAAATGCTCGCTTCTTGCACTGGAGCTATACTGACTTCACTAATGGGTAAAATAATGTTACTATTGTAGCTATGTAACTGAATGATTGCCATTTGAGGTTACCATCTGTGAAATAAATCTAAAATTATCATTCATGCTGCGTCATGTTCTCTCTCCATGAGCATGATAACATGAAAAGAACCTTGGACAGAGATTCAAGAGACTTGAATTTTATCCCTTGCTTTGCCATTCTCAGGCTGAGTGCACTTTGGGATAGTCCCTACTTCTCTCTGAATTTCATTTTTCATCTATAGAAGTAGGGACTGATACCAGGAGTTCTTTGAGGTTCCTATCAATATTGACCTTTTATGACTCTATTAGCCTTTTTAAAAATAGAAAACAAGAAGATAGAATAAAATATTAGTATAATGAATAATACAGAATTTGGGCAGCTTATAATAGAAACAAATACAAATTATGTTTTCTTTTGCTTGCATTAACAGTGAATTTCTTAAATTCCTCTGGGCCGCATTTTTGTTTTTTATAGCCCATTTCTTTTAGAGAAAGACAAATGACTTAGGTGATAGTTGTTTTTTTTTTTTTTAAAGATTTTATTTATTTATTTGACAGAGAGAGACACAGCGAGAGAGGGAACACAAGCAGGGGGAGTGGGAGAGGGAGAAGCAGGCTCCCCGCAGAGCAGGGAGCCCGATGCAGGACTCGATCCCAGGACCCTGGGATCATGACCTGAGCTGAAGGCAGTCACTTAACCAACTGAGCCACCCAGGCACCCTAGGTGATAGTTTTTAAGTTGGCTAGTTTATTTAAATAAGATAGATGATTAGAACAAACAAACGTATTGCTTTCAAGTGTAGTATCTTACTTCAGGTCAGAATGTTAGTGTTGTAAAGATTTTAGAGATCATCTAATATGACCTCCTCATTCTCAGATGAGGAAAAGTTTTCTTAGAACTACCTTTTGGCACTTTTTTCCTACTTGGATAAAATAGCATACAAATTAAAACCATTCTCCTTTACTGTGCTATTCCTGAATGGAGTAACACTGTGTGGTAGTAAAGATGATTTATGGCTAGCTTACTCAAATCTTCATTATGTATAGTTTTTATTTGATACAGCTGAATTTAACAGATGAGGAAGACTAATATTGTTTGATTACTGATTACTTGTAATGCAGTTATTCTCAAATTTTTAAATAGACTTCCAAAACATTTATTCTTTACCTTAGATGATGTATTTTCTTTAAAATACTAGTATTTTAGTTTTAATGCTAATGGAATTATTATAGAAATATAATAAATGACAGTTTAGTAGTCATGAGAGAAGTAATTACAATGTCTTCTCATTGATCCTCTAAACAGAATTCAAGGGCAAAAAATGAGAATGTTACATTTAAAACCATTTTAAGATAAATAACCTTACTTATTATATAGTCATGAAGAGGGATTGATTTGACATATTTTGTGATTTTTGGACAAATGTCTGTACAATTTACAGGTATCACTTCCTAATTGAAATTTATGTTTCTTCATAGTGACACCCCTCGATGTTGTTAAAATTCGACTCCAAGCCCAAAACAACCCATTCTCCAAAGGTATGTGTACTAGTTATCCTGGAAATGTTATAATAGGCTTTTAAATTTTACTTTATTCATTTTTATTTGAATAATTTTTTTTGGTTAATTTTTAAAAGTTCATACCTCCTTATACTCATGCAGAAATGTTTTTTCAGTACTTAGTTGTACATGATGGGTTCTAGCCAGAAAACAAATATATATAAAACAGTTATAACACTTTTTTTTTTTTTTAAGATTTTATTTATTTATTTGACAGAGAGAGACACAGCGAGAGAGGGAACACAAGCAGGGGGGGTGGGAGAGGGAGAAGCAGGCTTCCCCCTGAGCGGGGAGCCCAATGTGGGGCTCGACACCAGGACCCTGGGATCATGACCTGAGCCGAAGGCAGATGCTTAACGACTGAGCCACCCAGGTGCCCCAAAACAGTTATAACACTTTTATGTACCTAATTAAAGCATAGGATGATTTAATATTTGAGTATGTGCCTCACAAGTAAGAACAGAATTCTAAGCATAGGGGTCTTAGAATCTAGCTTCCTCCATAGTCCAAGAGCTGTGCCCATTCTAAAACATTCATCCAACAGTCATCTAACTGTTGCTTGAATATAGTGGTAGGAAATGATTATCAGGCAACTTCGTTAATTGTTGGACAGTATAGTTTATATGAATTTGAAAACAGTAGTTATACATCTTTATTAGATGGGCAAAAATAGCAATTCCTCGATAAATCTTTTACAGTGTTATAAAGATAATGACATTACAAACATGTTTAAAAAGCAGAAAACAGACTGCTTGGACTGTGAGAATGTTGGCTCAGACATAGAAGCCACTCTGATGAACACAGTACTGAGATGGAATGAACAACAGTCATAATTCAGATGGAGGACGGGATAGATGGATTGTAAGAGAAGACTAAAAGGAAAGCAGTTTCCTACACATTTAAGAAATCCTTAAAAGCAGAAGGAGACACTGGACTTACGTATTACGAGACTCACAAATATGGTTGACCAGAAAAGATAATTTTGGCAGCCAGGGTGAGTCCAATAATGGGAAAGAGTTGCTATTAGGGAAAGTTGAAGTAAATTAGCTGGGAGCTGACGAATGTCTAGAATGAGCAGTATAAATACAGAGAAAGAGACAGCATAGCACTGTTTACATTGATAGAGAAGTACTTTTTTTAATCATCTATTTTTCTAATTGAGTTATAATCTACATGTAACATTGTAATAGTTTGAGGTGTGCCATATGATGATTTGATGTATGTGTATATATTGCAAAAAGATCACCACAGTAAGTTTAGTCGATATCAATCACATCACACGATTATTTTTTTTCTTGTGAAGAGAATTTTTAAGATCTACTCTCAAGTTTCAGATATCCATTAGATTTCTGCATATATGTTTACATATGTGTGTATATATGTATATGTATGTTTCATGTATGTATAGTTCAAAAAAAATTTTGTCTGAATTTCCCTTGGGTACCAGAGTTTTCTTCTTGTCAAATGGAGAAGCTGTACACCCATGTTCTCTTTTTAAAACAGGTTTTCCTCCTTTATATTCCTTGTGCATTCCCTCAAATACCCTAAAAGAATTTATTTCTGTGCGCATTTGCTTACTATATTTCTGAAAACATAAAATTCATCAATTTACTCACTTTCACCACTTTGAGTTTAGAGGCCAGTGCTTTGTCATTAAGTAAATCAATTTATGTTTTTTTAATCCTAAAAGATGAAAACAAAGTTGTTATCTCTTTCCATAATCTTCTAGTCCACTCATTGTACTTTGAACTTGTTCCTCTGTAAAAATAGTACAGTTATGTGAAATAATTTTTGACTGTTGGGACCTTCTTTGTTAGGAAAATATTTTGTGTATAGTAATGGACTTATGGATCATCTATGTGTCTGTGAAGAGGAAGGCAACAAAGCATGGTATAAGAAACCAGGACGTTTCCAGGGTACATTGGTAAGATTATGTTATTTATAATCACATTATGTTTTCTGTTTTTATATTTAATCTATGTATGAAAGATTTTCCAATTGCAGGAGAGTATTAAATCCGTGATATAGTTAGCACACTTATTCACAGTTAGAACGTAGATGTTGAGGCAGGAAAAGGGAGGTACTTCTTTGCTTTTAATTAACTTGTTATTAACTTTCATCTTCTCATGTTTTTTGTTTTTTTTGTTTTTTTTTTTAAGATTTTATTTATTTATTTGAGAGAGAGAGAATGAGAGACAGAGAGCATGAGAGGGAGGAGGGTCAGAGGGAGAAGCAGACTCCCTGCCGAGCAGGGAGCCCGATGCGGGACTCGATCCCGGGACTCCAGGATCATGACCCAAGCCGAAGGCAGTCGCTTAACCAACTGAGCCACCCAGGCGCCCTTCTCATGTTTTTTTATGTGGAAAGAAAAAACAGTCAATTTTTTTAAACATTTTTATTTTTTAAAAAATATTTATTTATTTATTAGAGAGAGATTACACGGATGCAAGGGGGTTGGAGGGGCAGAGGGAGAGAGAGAAAAAAAATCCACAAGCAGACTCCCTGCTGAGTGCGGGGCCTGACGCCGGGCTTACTCCCACAACCCTGAGATCATGACCTGAGCCAAAATCAAGAGTTGGCTGTTTAACCAACTGAGCCACTCAGGTGCCCCTAAACTATTTTATTTTGACATAATTGTAGATAATATGCAATTTTAAGAAAAATATACAGACAGATCCCATGTACCTTTTTCCTCCTTCCCCCCAGAGGTAACATCATAAGAAAGTAGTACAATATCATAACCAGATATTGACTTTGATACATTAAAGGTATAGAACAGTTCCATCACCACAAGCATCCGTCCTGCTTCCCTGTTACAGCTACCACCATTTCCTTTGTGCTCTCAGCTGCTCCTCGACTCCTGGCAGCCACTAATGTGTGCTTCATTTATATCATTTTCTCAGTTCAAGAATGGAATCAAAATATATAACATTTTTGAATTAGTACTTTTCACTTAGCATAATTATCTGGAGATTCATCCAAGTTGTTGCATTTATCAATAGTTTGTTCCTTTTATTGCTCACTAGTTCCATGGTATTGATGTACCGGTTTGTTTTCTGGGTTGTGGCCAGTTTTGAGCTGTTTCAAGTAAAGCTGCTACAGGGGCACCTGGGTGGCTCAGTCCTTAAGCGTCTGCCTTCAGCTCAGGTCATGGTCCTGGGGTCCTGGGATCGAGCCCCGCATCGGGCTCCCTGCTCCGCGGGGAGACTGCTTCTCCCTCTCCCACTCCCCCTGCTTGTGTTCCCTCCCTCTCTCTGTGTCAAATAAATAAATAAATAAAACCTTGAAAAAGACAAATAAAGCTGCTACATAGATTCATTCTCGGGTTTTTGTGTGAAAGTAAATATTAAAACAACAACAAACTACTCACTGTTTTTCTCTGGGAACACTCTATTTACAACACTTCTAGACCAGATATATGGGTTTTTTCCTCCGTGCCAAGCAATTCCTCAGTTATCAGTGAACACCAACCAGGTATCCTGGAGTTTAAGTCAATACTGACGCCATTAAGACTGCTCCCATTTCAGGGCGCCTGGGTGGCTCAGTTGGTTAGGCGACTGCCTTCGGCTCAGGTCATGATCCTGGAGTCCCGGGATCGAGTCCCGCATCGGGCTCCCTGCTCGGCAGGGAGTCTGCTTCTCCCTCTGACCTTCCTCCTTCTCATGCTCTCTGTCTCTCATTCTCTCTCTCTCAAATAAATAAATAAAATCTTTAAAAAAAAAAAAAAAGATTTAAGACTGCTCCCATTTCAGATGCCATTCACAAGCCAGGTTGTCACCCGTGTTTCTGATACCTGGTTATAAATCAGAGGTTCCCACAACCCCCTTCCTGGATTCAGTGGGTTGCTAGAATAGCTCACAGAACTCCAGAAAAGTTTACTAACTAGATGACCAGTTTTTTATGAAAGGATACAACTCAAGAGTAACCAGTTAGAGATGCATAGGGCAAGGCTTGGGGGGTGGGTGTGGAGCTTCCCTCTCTTGGTGTGTCACCCTCCTTGTACCTCCATGTGTTCACCAACCTGGAAGCTTCCAGACCCTGTAGTTGAGGGATTTTTATGGAGGCTTTCTTATATAGACATGATTGATCAAATTTATTATGAATAACAAAAGGTACTCTTTTCACCTGTATTCTCTGGAGCTATTTTAGGACTGAGAACAAAAGGCTGAATATTATAACAAAAGATGCTTCCGTTGCTCTTTATTAATTAGGAAATTACAGTGATTTTAGGAACTGTTTGCCAGGAACCATGGACAAAGACCAAAATGTATTATTTCTAATTATAAATCATACTATCAGCATAAGTCTTCATTTCTCTGGGATAAATACCCAGGAGTGCAGTTGCTAGGTCATATGGTAGTTGTATGTTTAGAGTTTAAGAAACTGTTTTCTAGACTGGTGGTACCATTTTACATTCCCAGCAGCAGTGTGTCACTATTCTAATTTCTCCACATCCTCACTAGCCTTTGATGTTGTCACTATTTTTATTTAGCGGTTTTGAGAGATGTGTAATGATAACTCACTGTGGTTTTAATATGCATTTCCTTAGTGGCTACTGATATCGAACATCTTTACATATGCTTATTTATTAGTATATCCTCTTCAGTGAAATGGCTCTTCTCGTCTTTTGTCCATTTTCCAATTGAACTGTTTGTATTTTTACTATTAAGTTTTGAGAACTCTTTATAAAATCTAGATAATAATCCTCGAGAGTGGATTTGCAAATATTTTTTCTACTCTCTTTTTTTTTCATCCTCTTAAACAGGGTCTTCCATGGAGTTGAAGTTTAATTTTGATGTTCAATTTATTATTTTTCTTCTTGCTTTAGGTGTCAAAGCTAAGAATGCTTTATTTATGTTTAGACTGGAAGATTTTCTCCTGGTTTTTTTCCTATAAGTTTTATAGCTTTATGTTTTATATTTAAGTCCTTGATCCATTTTGAGTTATTGTTATAGGAGGTATGAATCTGAGGTTGACCTTTTCATTGTTTTTGTTCATTTTGCCTGTGAGTGTCCAGTTGCATTTGTTGAAAGCTGTCTTTCCTCCAGTAAGGTGCTTCTGCACATTTGTCCACAATCCGTTGGGCATACTGGGAGGATCTGTTTTTGGGTTCTTTATTCTTTCTCATTTATTTGTCTATTACCTGCATCAGTAGCACAGTCTTAATTACGGTAGAAACATAATAAGTCCTGAAATCAGGTAGACTGATTTCTCCCACTTTATTCTTATTTTTCTTGTTCAAAGTTATTTTAACCATTCCTAAAATTCCTTTGTCTCTTCATATAAATTTTAGAATAATGTTTTTATATCTATAAAAAAGTCTCGCTAAGATTTTTATAGAAACTGTGTTAAACCTAAATAACATCTTTACTGTGTTGACAATGAACTGGGTTAACAGGAGAAAATCAAAGTTAACTATGTATGTATTTCTCTATAAGAAAATGTAGCCCATAGGCAGGCAGTTAAGGTTTATTTGTCATCCACAGTTAAAAAGGGGAAAGGGTCTGGGGTTTCAAGGAAGGAAGACAATTCACTGCAAGATGAAAAAGTAAATGTTTGGCAAACAGATGTGTGCTGGGCCACACAGAAACAGTGGGACACAGAGAGGAATTTTAACAGACAGGTTCCTCCCTACCACACCTAGGTTATATTACCTATAGTTATCTATGGGGATAGCTCCCTTCCTAGAGCAGTTCCTCTTTGTAAAGTCTTTTAGACAGAGGGAAGGTCAAAGGTTCTTCCTGAAGCTTCTGTTTCTTGAAAATATTCAGCCTAAAATAATCTACATGCCAAAGAGTTGCATTTTGTGGTGCCAAATTTTGCTCCCCTATGAAAGTGTAAAATTGAGTCATTTTTTTTAACTACTCTGTCAGTTTTTATCTTTAGTTGATGTATTTAGACGATATTTAATAGAGTTACAGGTACTGTAGAACTTAACCCTCGTTAAAAAACAAAATTCAGCTGAGTAAATTTGAAGATCTAATTGGCTTTATTCAACAATTCATGATTTGGGCGGCATTGCATCTAGCAAGTAGAAGGGAGCTCTGACGAGATTTATAGGCAGAGGACTTTTATAGGCAGAAGAAGATGGGGCAAAAAAGTTATTATTCTAGCAAAGAGTGGATTGTTACAGGCAATGTAACAATCTTTTGAGGGAATTTGGGGGTCTCTCAGGCAGATTACTAACTTGGTAATTATACATTGGTTAAGGTCATGTTCTTGGGAGAGGCTGAAACTGCAGTTAGGTTACGTACTACGTCAGTTTGCTGACGTGGGGGTTAGCATAAGTGACTCCATTTTGGGCCTGTTGTCTCATTGTTAACAGCCTGCCATTTCCTTTTTTGGTTTTGTTTAAGATTTTATTTGAGAAAGAGAGAGGGAGGGAGGGAGTGAGAGAGTATGAGTGGAAGGAGGGTCAGAGGAAGAGGGATAAGCAGGCTCCACGCTGAGCAGGGAGCCCAATGTGGGGCTCAATCCCAGGACCCTGGGATCATGACCTGAGCCAAAGGCAGACGCTTAACGACTGAGCCACCCAGGCACCCCTTCTCTTTGTTTTCTTTTGCTGTTTTATTTTTCCTCCCTTCTATGCGTTACTTTAGAATTTCATCTTTATAGAGTTTTTGTGTGTATATTTCTTTGCTGAGGCTTCCTAATTTTTCATTTGTTTTGGATGCGTTCATAAATGATCATTCAGTGATTTTTATGTTGACCCCTTTAAAATCTACGTCAGATAATTTTAATACTCTATCTCGTTGGCGTCTGTTGTCTTTTTTCATTTAGTTAGACATCATCTTGGTTCTTTGAATGACAATTGATTTTTTTATTGAAACCAGGAAATTTTGCGTATTACATTGTGAATCTCATTTAAACATTCTATTTTAACTGGCTTTTTTGACACTTACCTCAGAGGAAGAGGGGTGCCACCTTGTTAGTGCTGGGTATAGCTGGAAGTTCAGGTTTCTCACTTAGCATCCACAGACACAGTGTGTTGTGGAGAACCTCTTTACTGTTAGACAGGTGCTATGATCTGAATGTTTGTGTCTTGTCTACCCAAAATTCGTATGTTGAAATCCTACAGCCTGAAGTGATAGTATTAGGAGGTGGAGCTGAAGGTGATTAGGTCATGAGGGCAGAGACCTAAGGAATTAATGACCTTGTAGAAGAGGCCCAGAGCGTCCTTGCCCTTCGACCATGTTCTGATACAGTAAGAAATCAGAGACCCTGATCTGGGACTTCCAGCCTCCAGAAATGTGGGATATAAATTTCTGTTGTCTATAAGGTACTTGGTTATAGCAGCCCAAACAGACTGAGAGCAGAGAGGGAGTTCTGGCTTACCTTATCGTTTGCACCGACACTGGTGGGGTGATCCCACTCCTCCCTGTTCTTCCCCCGCCCCTCTGACACTACCAGTAGAATGCTTACCGTATTCATCTTAGTTATTTAGATTCCCAGTCTGATACTTCTAAAATCTCTGCCATATATGAATCTGGTTCTGACACTTGCTCTGTCTCTTCAGACTGTGTTTTTTTGCCTTTCAGCATACTTGTAATTTCTTTTGTTGAAAGCCACACATGTTGTATTGGGTTAAAAAAAACGGAGGTCAATGCAGCTTTCTTGTCAGGTGATAATGTTTATCTGATTACAGGTAAGGCTGTGTGAACTGCTTGTCGTAGCTTTGTTGTCAGAGAATAAAATTCCCTCTGTTGTCCTCTTTTTTGTCTTGCCTGTTATCTTTGAGTTTCCCTAGAGACTGCTCACACAGAATCTGAGGCTTATGGTTCGTCAAATCTATGATCCTCTGTTGTTTTACAAAAGCCCTAGAGATGTGGTGTTAGGTAAGGAGGAAGAGAAATATTCTATAGTTCTGTGATTAGGTCTTATTCTTTAGGAACATGAGTTGGGTGTTTCCCTTGCCCCAGGTTGGTTAGATTTTGGTAAAACTGCAGTGGTTTAGGCTCTGGTAAAATATTTTCCCTTGAGTATAGGCTTTATTAAGGAGAATACAGGTTTGGGGTATATTTCAAAACTGGTTACATTTCCCCTTCCCCTGGTGGAAGCAGGAGGAGATTTTTCTCTGATCATCACAGTGAGAATCTGGTAGGACTCATAGAGCTAAAATTCATGAAAGTGGAGAGGCCCCCCTCAGTTTTTGATCCTCACGTTAATATATAAATATTGGGTTTAAATAATTTTTTCTCAGATTCTGTAGTTGGTCAAGAGAGTTAATCTGACCTATTCTCTGCCATTACTCAATTTCCTTTTTATAATAATCCTTTAAAAACTAGGCATCTAAGCCCTAAGTAGAACACTCTATAGCTGAGTAACATAAATTTTATCCTGTGAACAGCAAGTATCATTCAGAAATGTTTTACTTGTATTTGAAAGTTGAGGAAAAATTTTTTTTTTTAGAATGGATATAACATAAATCTGAGAAGCTCACATTTTGGAAATAAATGCTTGAAAGAATAAACGTACCAATCATTTATCAAAAAGTTTATGTATCTGGTTCAAGGATATATTTTGACTACTATTTTCTATTACAATTTTAGGATGCCTTTTTGAAAATTGTTCGAAATGAGGGCATTAAATCCCTGTGGAGTGGCCTTCCCCCAACCTTGTAAGTTGCAATTTAATATTTTCTCACTAAATGATGGTTGCTGTTTTGTTTTGCCTTATAAGTGGCATGGTTGGATAAAATTGTTTATAATATTGGGACTTTTTCATTTTCTGAAGCATTGTTTTGTGAGTCCCACAACCACCCACACATTTGATGATTTGTTAGAAGGACTCACAGGACCTAAAGAAGGTTATACTCATGTCTGTGACTTACTACAACAAAAGGCTACAAAGCAGAATCAGGAAAGGAAAAGGCACAACAGTAGCTGACCAGGCAGGCATAAGGCTTCCAGAGCCCTCTGGCGACATCCCATAGGACAGGCTTATTCTTCCAGCATTGAACTGCAGTGGCATGTGCGAAGTGTTTGATGGCAGAGTCTGGTGCTTATATTGGGGATTGATGACATAGGCAAATTCTTTCTTTGTGACCACCTGTGATTACCAAGACCCAGACCCCCCAAAAGAAAGCAAATGTTTAGAGGCGCCTGGGTGGCTCAGTTGGTTAAGCGGCTGCCTTCGGCTCAGATCATGATCCTGGGGTCCTGGGATCGAGCCCCACCAGCAGAGAGCCTGCTTCTCCTTCTCCCTCTGCCTGCCACTCTGCCTACGTGTGCTCTCTCTCTCTCTGTCAAATAAATAAAATCTTTAAAAAAAAAAAAAAAGCAACTGTTTACCAAAGTCACATCATTTGCACAAAACAACCCAGACAAGTTGATTTTGTGCTCCAGACATACCAAAAAAAAACCTTACTATATGGAATATTCCAAGGGCTACATTCCTTGGAATTGGCCAAAGGTCAATCATGCAAAAGGTCCCCCTGAAGATAAAGAAGACTTGAGCAACCAGGCCTGCTGTGGTAAGTCTTTGGTGCACAAGCATAATTTTTTTTTCATTTTCAGAAATTAAGAACTTGTGTTACTTGTTTGTTTTACAAAAATAATAAGAGATACTGTGACATATATACTTTCCCTTTTTTGGATAATTTAAGGTCTCTACTAACTAGCTATTATATGAGTTAATATGATAAACTAGTAAGGCTGAATGTAAAAATCCCAAGTAATACCTTTTTTTGCTTCATTTCTTTTTAATGTATCTTTTTTGTGGAGCAATTAGTCACTTTGAGGCATACTTTTTTTTTTTTTTTTTTTTTAAGATTTTATTTATTTGACAGAGAGAGACAGCGAGAGAAGGAACACAAGCAGGGGGAGTGGGAGAGGGAGAAGCCGGCTTCCCGCAGAGCAGGGAGCCCGATGCAGGGCTCGATCCCAGGACCCCGGGATCATGACCTGAGCCGAAGGCAGATGCTTAACGACTGAGCCACCCAGGCGCCCCTGAGGCATACATTTTAAACAGTGCCTAAGGTTATCAAGTTAGTGGCTGATCCAAGACCGGCAGTCAATTCTATTTCTAAATTCTCATCATCAGACTTCACTATGGAACATTAGGCATTTCAAAGTATGGTCTGTGAATGTCCCTTAGTCAGACCATAAACATAAACTGGTTTCTTGTTGTATTAATATGTATAACATGACAGTGCCTGCAACTTTGTGTTTAATTTTATTAATAATTCCCTTTTGATGATTTCATTTGAAAGAATATGTCACTGGAATTTCCTCAAAACTAAATATATTCTGGCAACATTAATTGTAATTTATTTCTAGATACAGGCAGGTATGATGCTCTGTCCAAAGTTCAAAAATATTTTACAAATGCTCTTGTATTTTTTACTTCAGGGATTTTCATATTACAGTGAATGTAATTAGGAAGGAAGATTTTTGGGAGACCAGTAACAATAGAACAAATCAAGGAGGTAGTCTTTAGTCTTTTCCTATTTATGACCTGAGCAAGTGCTCTGTAACTTATCTTTACAACTAGACTCTAAACTATAGGGCAGATACTATTGTACACCTTTTTGTTGCCTAAATTAAACACTAATAATTTTAAAAGAAAAATCGATCTCATTGGCTGATTTGTTACGGTTTTCAGCTTATATACAATATAAGGATTTTAGCTTATATTTAATAATAATACATTTAAGCCTTTTGACAGTTTTGTATACGTCTTTTTGTTGGTGTTTTTCAAACAGAGTGATGGCAGTTCCTGCCACAGTTATTTATTTTACCTGCTATGATCAATTATCTGCTCTCCTGAGATCAAAATTAGGAGAAAATGAAAGTCATATACCAATTATTGCCGGAATTGTTGCCAGATGTAAGTAATAAACTTACTGTATTTTCATCTTGATTTCTGTTTAAAACTTCTTTTACAATTTTGACAGTCACAGATAATTTTGTAGAAAATGCAGAGTGTTGGTACATTTTGCATTGTAGCTTGTACTAATTTGTTAATACCTATACTCTAGAATTCTAGTCATATAGTATGTAGTGATTGCCATCAGAATAAGATGGAATCAAGCCATCCCTACTGAATCTTGGACAGAGAGTTTAGACTTTAGATTCTAGATTTTAGAATGACATCAGATGTCAGATATCAGATGTCAAGTTGATGTCAAATTGATGCCCAAGTCCTGAATCCTTTTCCTTATAGATAACTCTGGGATTCAGAGTTTAATGAGAAGGAAATTTGCATCTGTACAGAAAGATATTTTTCTCTGTGCTGTGGGAGTGAGGTTTTATAGTACTTTAATTGATGTGTAATATTTCTGGAACTGCTCGTGAAAGAGGTGAAACCAGGAGTGCCTGGCTGGCTCAGTTGGTGGAGCACGCAACTCTTGACCTTGGGGTTGTGAGTTCGAGCCCCATGCTGGGTGTAGAGATTACTTAAAAAAAAATAAAATCTTAAAAACAAAGAGTTGAAACCAGAAAGAATAAGTTATATGAAAGCAGGTTTTTAAGAAATACCTTTATCAAGGAAAAAAAAATGTGCATCAATATGTTGGCATCATTAGATATTTGATTTTAAGGTTTGCAGACATTTCAGAATGAAAGATATATATATAAAATGCATGAAATATTTTTGCATGTGTGTTTGCATAGTACATGGCTTTGTTTTTGTTTTGTTATATTTGCTTGTTTATATTAGTTGGTGCAGTAACTGTGATAAGTCCATTAGAATTGATTAGAACCAAGATGCAATCTAAGAAGTTTTCTTACAAAGAATTGCATCGATTTGTCAGCAAGAAAGTATCTGAAGATGGTTGGATTTCCCTTTGGAGGGGCTGGATTCCTACTGTTCTTAGAGATGTACCATTCTCAGGTAGGATTTATCTTAGTATCTGCTAAATTTTAGGTAGTGTTGTCTTATGTATATATCACTTTTATTTTATTTATTTATTTTTATATTACATCATTAGTTTTTGATGTAGTGTTCAATGATTCATTATATATATCACTTTTAAATTAAGTAAATTTGAAGCCCTTTAAGGCTAAAGGTAAGTTATCTTCTTTGGTGACCACAAATTCCTAGTTCAGTGTTGGGCCCTCATGTCTTTAGGAGTCTTTATTGGACGAGTAGTTTCTAATTCAAGCCTGACTTTCTGTTTTCCTTCTGTTTCATTTTTTTAAAGCTATTAATCGGTATATATTCACATTTAGATAAAACAGACTACCTTTAACATTACCCTAAATGCGATAATTACTAAGGTAAGTGAACTACAAATCAAAATATAAAATGTTTAAGAGCTCCTGTGAATTATATTGATTTCTACTTTTTCAGTTATTAGAGATAAAAATCTTCCCCTTTAAATAAGTATCCTGTAAAATACTATTATAAATCAGAGAGGAGATTGTGCTAATTATTGAATTGTGAAGGAGGGAGAAAATCATGAAAAAGTGCAAAACTAACAACTTATAAAATGTGCATGCTTCAAAATTCCTTTTTTTTCCCCTTCGAATTAATCCTTTTCTTGTGCTCTCTTCACATCTCTCTGCATCTTGCCCTTTCCATTAGTATTCCTCTTCAGCCTTTTGTGTTTAGTTATGTGATTTAAAAATACAGATTCCTAGGCCAATTATTTTTCTTCATTTTTTTATATGATATTTGACACATAAGAAGTAACGTAGTATAAATTATGAAGTATATTAATAAAACGAACACTTGTGAGGTCACCATTCAATCTCTGAACGAGAACACTGCAATTTTTTAAATCATGAAACCACATATATTCATTCACCTCCGCTGTCAACATCTCCAGTGGTAACCACTGTACTGAACTTCATCATTCATTTGATTTTTAAAAAATAGTTTTACATGTGTATTATTGCCAAACAGTATGTTACTTAGTATTGCACTATTTCTGAGCTTTACTTTTTTAAGATTTTATTTATTTGACACAGAGCGAGAGAGAAAGAGCACAGGCGGGGGGAGGAGCAGAGGGAGAGGGAGAAGCAGGCTCCCCACTGAGCAGGGAGCACAATGCAGGGCTCAATCCCAGGATCTGGAGATCATGACCTGAGCCAAAGGCAGACGCCCAACCCACTGAGCCACCCAGGCGCCCCTATTTTTGAGCTTTAAAAAATGCTTATTTTACTCAAAAATCTTAAGTTTCATTTTTGTTTTTATGTGAAACTTTTTCATTTTTACTCATTTATGAGTAAACAAAGTGCTATTGTGAATATTTTTAGTAGACTCTTGGTGTGCACATACAAGGACTTCTCCAGTATTCAATTTGCTAGTTCACATAGATATATACATTTTAATTATTACATAATGTCAGATTCTTTTCTAAAGTGACTATATAGATCAGTACACCTAGCAGCTTCCTGTTCATTTCATACCCTCACCAGTAATTTTACTGTCAAAGCTCTTAAGTTTTGTTTCTCTAGTAATTTAAAGTGGTATCTCGCTTTAACTTATATATTTGCCTGCCTATTGATGAGGTTGCGCACCATTTCATTGGCCATTTATCCATCATTGATTTGCAGTTAAGAACTGAGATAAATGATCAACTTTATCCCCCCCCCATATGGATGGATGGTTGTCCCAGCATCATTTATGAATCACCACACTTGCTCCAGGGATTTGCAGGGTTACCCATCAGAGCCTCACGCATGCATACACCTGTTCTGCTGGCCAGTTTGTCTGAGCCTGTGCTGATACTGGTGTTGTCTAAACTACTGGTGCATTATTAAAAATCTTGATGTTACCTTATTTTTTTCCCCAAGCATGTCATCACATCTCTATTATATAATTTTTCTTTAAAGTGTGTTAGTAGAGTTTTAAATTTTTCTTCATAAATATTATATACAACCTTTTTTTTTTAAGATTTATTTATAGTTACACCCACCTCCAATTTTGGTAGCTATTTTAAAAGCTCTATTAAAATAAAAATTCCAAATCTCAGGCCAGTGCAGTGTTAAAATTAATTTTCCTGTGTTAGATTATATTTAATATTCAGCTACTTTTAAAACTATTATTAATTTTACTTTGCCTATCTTTTGGATGTCCTATATAGACATAAATATGTAAATTGTAACTATTTTGTTTCTCCATTTTTAATTAACAGAGCTTTTATATTTTTCGTATCTTACTATGCTTCCTAGGACAGTTTTGAATAATAGCAATGATGTTGCGTCCCTATCATTTTTCTCATTCTTAAGGAAATAATTGTTTCACCATTAATTACTTTTGCTAAGGGTTCTTGATGTATATCCTTTTTCTAGTTAAGGAAATTTCCTTTTATCTCAAGGTTTCGAAGAAATTGCTTTGCTTTAAAAATGAAAATGGGTTGAATTTTATGAAATGCTTTTCCATCAATTTTAGATGATCCCATGATTCTTTTAATGTGGTGTTTCGCATTTAAAGGGTTTGTTAACATTTACTACCTATGCATTCCTCTTATGATAACCCAATTTAGTCATAGTATATGATGTTTTATGAAATACTTCTGGGTTTGGTTACCTTTTTTTTTTTTAAGAATTTTTATACCTGTGTTAATGAGATTGAATTATAGTTGTCCTTTCTTCTATTGTCCTTGTCAGGTTTTATAATTAAAGTCCTATTTTACTGTGGTATATTTGTTTATAAGGCTGCTAGAATATTTCTGAGGACTTGGTTCCATTTTTTTTCTTTGAATTTTTCAGTCTCACCTAGTATGTGTGTCCAAGCAGAAAGTAGGATGTATCAGGGTTAGACTTTCCCTTTTCCTTTAATATATAACCTTATATATTTAAAGTCCCCATTTCACTTCTAAATTATGTGTTCATTTCATTTTCTGTTTTTATAGCAATGTACTGGTATAACTATGAAGTTTTAAAGAAGTGGTTGTGTGCGAAATCTGGTTTATATGAACCAACATTTATGATCAACTTTACTTCAGGGGCATTGTCTGGTTCTGTAAGTTGATATTCTTTTCTTGTTAATATTCCAGAATAATGGTAATTGTCTTATTAAAATAGAATGAAAGATTATATAGCATTTCATATCTATTGAGGTATCACTTTTGGGCTGCACTGCTTTAAAAATTTTCTAAGTATTGACTATCCTATTTTGAGGAAATTATTTAGCCACTAAATATTTTATTTTTTGAAGATTTTATTTATTTATTTATTTTAGAGAGGGAAAGAGAGAGAGAGCAAGCATGAGTGGGAGGAGGGGGAAAGGGAGAAGCAGACTCCCCGCTGAGCAGGGAGCCCGATGCGGGGCTCGATCCCAGGACTCCGGGATCATGACCTGAGCCGAAGGCAGACACTTAACAGACTAAGCCACCCAGGCACCCCTAGCCACTAAATATTTTTAAATGTACTTTGTGTCTATGTTTTTATTATATTACAAATACATTATTATGTTTTTCTGAAAATTTTTTGATTTGTTAGATCATTACAGCTATGATAATATTTTAATTAGTGCTTTATCATTTACCAAATATTTGTCAATTTGTTCATTAAATTAATGCCAGTAGATCTGGTTAGGTAATATTTCATGGAGTGTTTGTTATTTCATATATATAATCAGATTGAGTAGAAGTCATTTCATCCTCTGCTGCTAATTCCTGTTTCTTTGGGAACATTTTGGCTAAGTATTTCTTAGAAGAATTTTAACAGAAATTAGTCAGAAGGGAGGAATCTCAAATGACCATTTTTAGGTAGTAGAGAGTTCACTGTTTCCACTCCTCCACATAATGTAAAGCTGTGTAGTGGTCTTTTATGCAGGTTCATATCATCATGATCTTGGCCACAGAGTTTTCTTATTTCCACATACTTACAAAATGAATTTGTGATGACCTAGAGTGAGGTACTGACCTACTGGAACCAAATGAAAACTTCTCTTTGAATATGTCTGGTTTCATCTTAAGTTTCAGTTTAGTTATGATTCCATTCTTTATCCTTCAATAATGTGCTACTTAGAAGATATAAAAATATTAAGAAAAAATTGAAAGGTAGATTTAAATTAATTGTACTTTTTGATAGTTTGCAGCTGTTGCAACTTTGCCATTTGATGTGGTAAAAACACAAAAGCAGACTCAACTTTGGACATATGAAAGTCATAAAAGTAAGTTTAAGTAATTTAAAACATTTTCAAGATGCCATGATTGTTTTTGTTTTTCTTTCCAGATGGGACTATCTAAATAAGAAAAATAAGATTTTTTTTCCTCTGCTGCTTTAACTGAAACTAATATACTGTTAGAATGGAATGCCCAGAGAAAAAAATACTCTCAACCCCCTTCAAAACTTAAGAAATTTAAAAATCTATATATTTTGCCTGCCATCAGTTAAGTCTTGTACCTGCTAAAGAGAAAACTACGTATTATATTAGATAACTATTCTTTCAAATAAATCTAGACAAATTAGGGTGAAGGATAGGAAATCAGTGGGAACCCTTTTTCTCTTGGTGTGTTTTGTTTCATTAGTTGTATACATTTCATTAGTTGTATACATTTCATTCATAACGTTTTTTAGCTTCCCTTCCTTTTGATACATTTTTTTCCTACCTGTTATCCTATGTTTACCTCTTTATAACCTGTAATTTCTTCTAGAACAAAAGTGCACTCTAAGGTGCTTCTGCTAGATTCCTTCTGTCATTATTTATTATCTATAGAAAGTGTGGCAAATCCTTTGGAAATTATCTATTACAAAAATGTATCATGTAAACCTCGTGATTGATAAATCTATTAGAATAATGTTAATAAATTGTTCTGGTGTTCAAACCCACCAGCATATTCTGCATACAAGTAAAATAGGTATTATAATTGTTGAAAGAAACACTGTTTACAAACAACTGAATCTGATGAATATTAGTGACTACTTTGTCCTTGACTTTCCAGACTCCTAGTCCATTCTTGTAATAGGAGCTAACTAAAACCTGGAAAGTAACAAAGTTTATTATCAGGGTTCTTACCACTTCCGTTTTGGGTGGGACCCTTCTAGCTGCCTCAGCTTATCTATTCTCCCCTGATAGTTCAAAATTATTTTGTTTTATTCTCCTTCCAACTCATCAGAATGCCTGTTTCCTCAATATTATGTGAAGTGTTTAATATAGTAGGAATATGCTCTGTGGTGTGATTCATGACTCATGGCGATAGTGAGGGAAAAGATGGGAATCTCCACAGTTAGGTTCTGATGCTCACTAAGGTTTGAGAGCCACTTAACTGGAGGCACCTGGGGTGCTTTTTCATTACATCTAAAGTTGGGCACCACCACCAATGGACTGTCATTTAATAGACCTAATCTGGGGCTCTAACTTGTGTATTCTGAAAATGTTCCCTAGGTGATAGTGATTGTACATCCCCCTTGAGACTGGCGTCAAGGAGGCATCTTCTTTCACTAGATTCAACTCTTACCTATCAACTGGTTTTCTTCTAGTGTTTCTCCAATAAACCCCAAAGGAGAAACCTTAAATAAGCCTTAGGTCTTAATTTTGTATGATTATCATTGGTCACTTTTACCTGTTACTCTGCTTCAGCTACGAACCAGGTATATTTAGCAAGATACGCTTTTCCTGCAAACTACACTTCTGATTTGAGTGATAAACAGCCCATATTTTTTCTCATTTTATCATATATTATTTACCCCACCAAAGAGTGGAGGCTTTCTCCACTCTGTAGCTCAGCTACACCAAATCCATTATCTCTAAGCAAAAAGAAAAATAAGAAGTGTTCTATAGAGAATGATGCTGAGTTCCTTGTAAGAATATGATCTCTGTAGCAGCGCACTTTGACCATGTCTTCCCTCCATCAGTCGACTCCTGATTCGAGTGCACCATGCTGGTCTATACAGACTAGTGAGGCCATCTCTAAGTCCTCAAAGAGCTCATAATGTAATGGAAAAGAAACATATTAGGATGTAGTGAGTGCCAGATTTCATAATAGAGATAACTATTTCCTCACTTATGAGTCCATCATTTATAATTTAAAAAAATTTAATGTCACCTTTCAGCTTTTTAAACCTAGCTCAGATCCACCTGTTTTCAACAGTTCAAGTTTTTTTCTATGAACATATTCAGTATTTTAAAATACTTCAACAGAAATTTTAAAACCATTAAAAAATGGTTATATGTGACAAATTTGTGAAGAAAAGCTCCATCTTAGTAGTCATGAGGACGATGCCAACCACAAGGGCAGTGAGAGGACATTTGATATGCACTGGGTTGTTGGTGGGAATGCTCATGCCGGGCAGGTGAGAGTCTTAAATTTGGAAAATAATCTGGCAGTCTCAAGAAAGACTCTTTGAACAAGCAGTTCCACCTTTGATATGTGCCCTAGAGAAACGTCTGCGCATGTACAGGGATTCTTAATCCCAAAAAGGTAGAAATTACCAGAATAGTCCCTGGCAAGGAAATGGGCAAACTGTGATAATCCATATAAAAAATAAATCAAATATAGCTGTACTTGCCAATATAGATAATCCTAACGTATAAATGTGCAGTGTGATAGCATTTATACAAAGTTTAAGAGCATGAAAAGCAAGAGTATATATTATTTATGGATATGTTCAGATGTAATAAAGTTTAAACAGAAGCATGAGAAAGATAAAGGAAAAAAGAAAGACAAGAGAGTGGTTACCTCTCAGGAGATAGGAAGAAGAATACTGAGAGGGAATATATTTGCTGTATAATTGCTAGGATTTGATAAATGAGGATGGTCAGTAAATGAGTGTTTCTTTTATTGTTGTCTATGCTTGAAATACGAAATAACCAAACAGTGTTTCCTTACAATGTAAGAAGTTACTTATTACCTATAGGAATAGCTCTAGAGTGTTGGAACTTTAGGTAGGAGATACTTTGGAGATTCGATTAGAGTGTGACCCAGACTTACCTTCAGTTGGTAATGCTTTCTGTCCATTCTCTTCTGCACTGATTGTACCCTGCTATTTAAATAGGGACCACTTTGGGTCTTGAATTCTACAATATCAGAAATACCTGGCTACTTGGCTTCCTTTCTTTCTTTGTTTCCAAAATGTAAATGGAATAATTTAAACATGAAGAAGTTGCCGACTTGTAATATAAAATTTTTGTCATTAACTTTCTTTAGAAAGTTAAATTTCATTCATAAATACTTTGTTCTTGGTTTCAAAAATGTCTCCTTCCTGTTGGATTGCTATAGTATAGTTATTATCTTTATACTTACAGATTTATATTGATCATATAGCATCCTAAATAAATCACAAAGCCTCATTTATCTTCATGGGTCAGAGAATCTGGTATTTCTACAAATGAGATTTGAAATAATGAGCCCATGCCATTAAGTGGTAAAATTCTAAAAAGCTATTTTTGAAAGCTCTCTTTCTCCACCCTTTTCTTTTTTTCCCTGGGCATGCCAAATAATACAGAGCTTAATCTTTCTGAAGGACTCAGAGTTGTCATCCACGTTCACACTGACTATCATAGTCTTATAAATGCAGCTCTGAGCAGCTAATGAGGCTACTGTAGCAGGGTTTGCCTCTCATCCAGCTGATCTCAAACCAAGACTTTGACAACCTCAGTGTGTCAGCTGTCACAGTGTTCACGTGGTAGTGTGCCTGCTTCCTAGCAGACTCCTTTTTTACTTACTGCATCTAGTAATCTGTGGCCTAAGGCAGCTGCTTAGAATCACTGTGTAAAATGAAGGTAAGTAGACTTTGTGCGTGAATAGCTCATGCATAGCTGTATGTTTGAACATCAGTGACATCTATTTTTGTTGTTTTTAAAAAATAGTTTTTTACTTTCAGATATTTGAGTGGCTGCAAATAAGAGAGACGTTACTGTTAATTAAAGGCTGGAGATGCCAAATGTACTTCTAGTGACTGTACAGTTTGAAATATTTTTTTACCAAATTTTATAAAAATGCAGAATTTTGTTTTAAAAAAAGGCTAAGTCTGCCCTTTGGAGGAGATAAGATTGATATAATTTATATCAAGACTGGCACATCTAGGGGCGCCTGAGTGGCTCAGTCGTTAAGCGTCTGCCTTCGGCTCAGGTCATGATCCCAGGGTCCTGGAATCGAGCCCCATGTCGGGCTCCCTGCTCGGCGGGCAGCCTGCTTCTCCCTCTCCCACTCCGCCTGCTTGTGTTCCCTCTCTCGCTGCGTCTCTCCTCTGTCAAATAATCTTTAGAAAAGAGAGACTGGCACATCTATTCAGAAAGGTTTTAATAAAGGCAGACAGACCTCCCTAGGGAGAATGAGCTATTCTTTTCAGAACTTCTTAGGAAAAAAACATTTTTTTAAAGATGTGCAATAAAAATTTAATGAAAAATGGTTATCAGGGCTTCTGTTTGGCTTTGAGAACCCCATGAAAATTTCTACACATCTTTTAAATTTTTCATTTTAAGGCATGGAAATACGTATAAAGGATACTGCCCACCACCAAGCTTAAGAAACTTAATTCAGAGAATCCATCTGCATATTCGTCCTTGATTATATCCAGTTGTATACACCTTAAAGTTAAGACCTTTTTCTAATTCTTCTTTTTAATGAATCCAATTGTTAGAAATAAGATTTTGGGTAAATTTTAGGTGAATAGATCTGTTCTTATTATAATGATTATACACGCCCAAAGGTCATAAACATTTTTATGTGTATTAGAAGTTATTAAGTGATAATTTATAATGTATCATTTCTTTAACATTTAGTTTCTATGCCTTTACCTATGTCAACCTGGACTATCATGAAGAACATTGTTGCTAAGAATGGATTTGCAGGATTATTTACAGGTAAAAATACATGCTTTACCAAATTGTTGAATAAAATGGTTACTTTTACATCTGTCATCTTCCTAAATTAACTTTAAGCAGGAAATTATTGAAAACATTCCCCATTTATGAAAACATACCACATTTATGATATGAAAGCAAACATCTTAGGGACACCTGGGTGGCTCAGTCAGTTAAGCCTTCAGCTCAGGTCATGATCCTGGAGTTCCAGGATGGAGCCTGGCGTCGGGCTCCCTGCTCAGCCAGGAGTCTGCTTCTCCCTCTCCCTCTGCTTCTCCCTCTGCTGATGCGTGCGCGTGCTGTCTCGCTGTCTAATAAAATCTTTTTTAAAAATTACATTTTTTAAACATAAGGTAAAATTTGTTCTGATTTTTTTTCTATTCTCTTTTCAGGCCTCATTCCCCGTTTAATTAAAATTGCTCCTGCTTGTGCTATTATGATCAGTACCTATGAATTTGGGAAGGCTTTTTTCCAAAAGCAAAATGCTCGAAGACAACAATACTAGTGATGCTGTTTCAACTTGAATTAACAACCAAAGCCAAATAATAAGATGGAGACTCTTAGGCAAGAACTCTTTCACCATTATCTTAAAATTATTTTATATATTTCTTTCTTATAATTTAAATGAGCAGTAATTTCTCCTTTGCCTCTGAATCATAACCCTAATTTTAAAATAAATTGTTAGTCTGATTTTTGAGATATTGAAAAAGATACTCCAGAAGTCACACCATTAAATGTTCCTGTAAAGAAAAGAAAAATTATTCCTTAGCACTGAAAGTGATAATCTCTGAGAGTTTGATATTATAGATTTCGGTATAACATCATTGGGAATGTGTCAGATATATCAGAACATTTTGAATTGTGTGTTGAATGATGTTCAGAGTCTAGAAGAAAAATGCCTGTCTCTAACACACACTTAAATCATGCACATAGATATTTAAGTATTCCAACAAAGTAGATAATAGATGGCAGTCTTTAGATAACATTATTCGCATTTATCTAATTACCTATTAGATTTTCTTTAATTCAAATGCATTAGTTTTTTGTTTTATTTTACACCTCCTCTTGCTGTGATAAGGCTTCACCAGTATTAGGATTTCTCTGCCTAAAGGTATGGCTGTTTTATCTTTATGAACCAGAATATAACTGTTTATGTGATAAAGATATTTTTGGTGACTAAAGACTCTGTATTATCTACTGTTTCTACAAGAGAGAAGGAGTCTTTACTGATTGCATTAAATGTTTGGCACAGTGAATCTTGGGTGTGCATATATTTAGAGTGGTAAAAAGAACATTTCAGCCTGGGAAGGGCCCTGGTTTCAGCCGTCTTAGAATCCAGGTATCACTGTTTGTGGAGCTCTCGAGGTCACACGTATTGTCTTCTTCTAACAACACTGAGATTAACACAATATAAGCCACAAGTACTTACTTCCACAATGTCCCTTGATTGTACACATCTCATGTTAGTATGCTACATCAAGAGACTAAAGAGACCGCTGTTTCCTTGAAGAAACAGCTTTATTCACTACAGGCAAATGGCTCAGTAATGTAGCTCGTGGCTGTAGGAATGAAACAGGACTATGCTGGACGGATGGAAATGTTCTGTTATTTTTGTTTTTGATTTATTTTCTCAGGATCTATATCCTATAAGAAAAAGCACTTTATTGCAGTCTGTGTGTATGCTATGACAATGTGAAGTTGTTGTTTTTTTTTCCCTAAAATAGAGTAATATAGTTAGGTGACAGATCTCTAGTGTTGGTAGAGGAATTATTTATTTTGTATTTTAGTAGAAAAGAGTTCATATGTTTTGTCAGAAATAAACTATATAGGGTTTGTATGTAATCTTTTGTGTCTACTTTATCCTGTGTTGATTTACCTTAAATTTTTAACACACATATCTATAAAATCATAAATGTTTATGCTTTCTTAAAATTATCACTGTGCGTCAAGCTAAATATTTTCATATAAAATCATTATGTTAATGCTGTATTTTATATAAGAAAGTTTATCTTGAACACTGCTGTCTAACAGTATTAAATTTAAATTTACCTTTGTTCTGTTATGCTTCTTTTTGGTAACTGGTAGAAAAGAGAAAAATTTAAATTTATAATTATTAAGAAGCAGTCACATATTTCAACTTAATAGAAATAACCAGTAGGGAAATCCCCATCACCCTCCCACCCCCAAAACGGACTGCACTTATGGAAAATTCTTACCATTTATGCCTAAAATAAACAAATCTAATTCCCTAGTAGCTTTTCTAGTACATATTACAGCCATGTATCTGGATGAAAAGGGTGAATTGAAGCTTTCTTTATACTTAAGTGGTAAAGAAGCATTAATGCCTTATTTAAACAAAAAAAATAGTAGCAACAAAAGCACTTGGCTAGAAATTATATTCTTGGTCATGTTTCTGAAAGCAGATAGTTTCGATCTGCGTGAAATTTTCTAACAAATACATTTACTTCCTTATGTGTATATTTTTAAAAAAGAAATGCAAGTTTTACATGTTTGCCACCTTCCATATAATACACATTTGACTTTTTGAACAAGTAGATATGAAGTTAAAATAAATTTTTTATTTCTAGGAAACTATTCACTGTGCTTATTTAATCACATGACTCCTTTAAATTCTTCTCTCTTTCTGGAGCATGAATTCCAGGGATATGGGAAAGTTTAGTATATCAGGTTTTAATTTTTTTTCCAAAATAAACTTTTAAAATAAATTTTAACCTATCATTTGACATCTCCGATCTTTTCTGTGGCCAGCTCAAGTTTAAGAAGCACTGGAGATAGGAAGTGCTTCAGATACTCACTGGCTATAAAGTTGGCAGAGCTGTGATTGACAGAGGGCTGCAGAGGGAGTGCTGGGAGCGCTGAGGGATTCTCCACTGAGCTTGCGGGGAATGTCAGGAAATGCTCCTAAGATAAAGACAATTAAACGTACCTGGACAGGGGAGTCTCAGTCAGGCAACGGAAGTTAGTCCCACGGAAGGAAAAACAGGAAGGCAACTGGAAACCAAGCATTTTTGGCACAGGTCTAAGAATTATAGAGTTGGGTTTGGTGGTTTTGTTTTTTGTTTTTTTTCCCCAAGACCAGCAATTATTTTAACTGAAAAGAAAAGAGGGTAGCATAGTTTAGCACAGCACAGCACACCCCAGAATGTGTCACATGTAGTAAGGCTGAGTCTTATGTAGTGAAACTTTGGCTTCAGTTGGGTTTTAGAGAAATCATCAGCACTATAGAAAATGGGGACTTATATAGTAAGGATTGGTTTGTACCAGAATAGACTTTGAAAAAGGACCATAATAACATTGATGTAATTTTTATCTGCCCCTTCCTATCATCAGTTAAAAAGAACTAATGCTAAAAAATAAAAATTGCTTTGCTTCCAGAAGAACAAAGGAAACCAGTTAAAAAATACTTAAGAGCCCTGATGTTCAAAGCACTTGTGTGACATTTCAGAGGGAATCCAACATTACGGTAGGAACTTTGACCAAGAATTTCCCTAAGTTGTCAATTTGAGACACACTTTTAACCACGTGAAAACTTGTGTGTAAATCTAATAAATACGACTTAAATAAAAACTTAGTTTATTTCATTTAATGCTGACATCATCTTGATGCCATCATAGGTTCTGAGAAGATGATGATGTTTCCATTTTATAGGTGAGAAAACAAACATGGCTCTTATATAATTATGTTAGCAACTACCAAAATCACTACTGTATTGTACAACTTCAACAGATAACTGTGTATTATAAAGCAGATCATGTAATTTTTTTTTAAATAAAAGGGTATTTGAGTTGAAATAAAGACCTTTTGTCGTATTAGTATTTTAGGTGTTGAGTAATATACATTTACCATATTTGCTAAAACAAAAAGTTCAGTGTACAGCTTGAATCCAGTAACTTGTCTTGAAGGTAAAAATATAAGCACTAATGCATGGTACAAAACGTTTAATATACATGCAACAAATATAGTACATCAAGGCAACAAAATACACATGGAAGTATTAGCATATAATTCAGCATTCTGTTTTGGGTAGGGTGTGTAAAACAGTAAACACTACCATCTAAAATTAAAGATTGAGACATACATTGTTTCCTCATGCAAACATTAACTACATGTATAACTAGTGTGAAATGAAATGTATTAGAAACCTGAATTCACATTAGCAGATGAATTTTATACCAAGAGCTCCAAGAAAGGAGGAAAAGTCATGATCCTCAGATGTCATGTTTAAATCTGCATTTAGCAGCATGTTAAGATGCACAAGTTACTGTATGCATTAGACAAATCTGGAAAATGTTATCAATTATGGAATCTTGAATTTCCTTCCTATATTATAAAAATGTATGGAAAAAATTTAACAATGATTTTTTTTAATTACTGAGGAAAATAAATGTCAGTTGAGAGTGGACCATGAATGATAAAGCATTTTAAACATTCTGATCGTTTTTTAGGAAAGCAGCAATTGCTTAAGGCCAACCTAAAAATTTTCAAGTTCCCCTCCTTAGCCACTTCCTACTCCCTCCTCCCAAGGTTTCCACTGTCCTCACTTTGTATCTTCCTTCCATCCCCATGCTCATTAAAAATTGCTTTGGATACCTCACTCATAAGAAAGTATACAGAATTAAGAGTAGGTATCAGTAAATTGTTAAAGGTACCATTTTTCAAGAATATTTGCATTTTTACAAGTACTAAAGCCTTAAGCTAAAGGAATAAAGCTCTGAGTATGTTCTGGTACATCTAGAATAACTTATTTTAATGGCTTCCAGGCCTCCTTTGTCCCTTAAATGACTTTGTTTGAACTGTCTTGCATATAAGACTGGCCTAATTATTATCTATTATCTTAAATCCCAAATTATGAGAATAAAGCTCTAAATATTGCAGAGAACCACCACACTCCTACATTTCTAATACAAAGAATGATGTAATAAGTTCAGCGCTCTTGCCTCCTCTGAATAAAATAAATTGTTGTAGGGGGAACACTGTTCCTACATGTCCAAGCTACTGAGTTTGAATGTTTTATTAATAAACAAAAATAGCATATGAAGTCCCATTAAATATTGTGTCCTCTTCATGTAAACAATGTATAAAACTTCTTTGGCACAACTGATCATATTTTCCTCATAGCACTATTAGAAAATACACTTCATACATTTTCTCTTTCAATATGGTTGGATTTTGATGGATGAAATACATAGTTCCAAAAACTGCAAAAAGGTTTTATAGCGCATAACTTTTTTAAAAAGAAAACTAATTTTTTTTTACCTGTAGATGTGTAGGGATTTCGAACATTACATCAGTTTTTAACATTAACATGGCATGATTCATTGCTGCGCACAAGGGAGAACAAAACAGCACTGTATGTCAGACATATTGTTGAGTATGGTGAGACTCCACTGATCCTTACTTGAAGGTTCTCAAATCCTTAAATGAACTTGGAATCTTTCCTAATAAAATACTTTCCAACATCTGTTCTACGTTTTTAAATGTTTCCAACTACTGAGGAATATTTGATATTTTTAAAATAACACTTTAAGAAAATCTTGGGAAAACAATTTATTCATTTTACCAAAATGGTGTAAAATACTTTCCCTATGACCCTGACAAATTTAGTAATGGCCTAAAGACACATTCCTACAAAATTTATAAAATGTTAATGGAATGTTGTACCAAATGATAACTATTAAAGAAAAACTGAGTAAGCCACTATGAAACCAGCTGAGAACCTCCTCCTCATATGAAAAACAAGTTATTTAAACATCAGAACCTAGGAAGAAATGAATGAAAAATGAAATTAACAAGTCATTTTTAGAAAATGTAATCTTTGAATAAAAGAGTAAAAGAAAATACTTAGCTTATGTCTCTGGAATAAAACCTTGAACTCCGTCTCTATATGGTACATTTAAATATATGAAAATCAGCTGAAAAATATACATCACAATTTGCAATGGATTATTAATTTAGAGGATATTTGAAAGTTTTTTAAGCCTATCCATTTTTAAACTTCCTCAGTGACAAATATAAGAATCTTAAAATGGCAGGATCATTTTCACTCAGAAGGGCACGTGGAGTGGACTGAATTCTCTAATAGAAGCAATAGAATTCCAGACATATGCCAGAACAATATAAAATTCCAAAGGTTTTCCCAGCAGTCAAACTTATGTAAACAGAACATTTGCAACATAAAAACTTCTGGCTCTGACATAAAATTCTTCAGGATGGAGTTAAGCCTGGACTCGTCATCTCTGTTGTGGGACTTGCAAGGTAGTCATTAGATTTGAGACTTGTTAGAGATTTGTAACTTGCCACTGACGTTAGAGATCCACAGAGACCGAGTAATGAGGGAGTGTCTTCTTTACCTGAAAGTTAAGATAAAATAACAAATATTTAAGTGCCCTTGAAGAATGATACCAAAAGATCCTATCAAACTAAAAACTTACATAACGTCACAAAATAGTGCGAACATACCTAATTATGTATTTCTGTAGCTTCAGTGTCACCCTTCAAAAAACATTACCAGAGGAGTATGTGTGCTCCTCGTAACAGTTCTAGATACGGGAGTTTGAGATACCATGTTTTAGGACAAAAATAAAACTTTTTTTTCCAGAATGTTCATGTTCAGTTACTAAAGGATAATAAACTAACAGTACCAATGCCCAGGCCACAGAAATACCAGGAAATCCTATGTAGGTTAAGTAATGCAGCAGAAGCAAAACTGGTTCAGTTCAGGAGGAGCTGCATTGGGAGAGCTTCAGCTCACTCACTGAACATTTACTCGGCAGCTACCTTGCATCAGGAACTCTGTCATGTCCTGGACTTCGGTTCGCCCATGAAGGAAGACTGGCAGATCTGTTTTCACAGCTGGGAAACAGGAGTTCTTTCCAGAGCTGGTTAAGTTTGCAAATACCAGCTAGAAGTGGCTGGTTTGAGGCTGTGAATGGCTGAGGTCTTTGAAAATTAGCAGGTTCCCAAAGTAGATAAAAAGCTGAAGTTTTACTTACACAGTTACTGTGTAAGAGAGCAGGTGTTTCTGAATGCTATCTGTTGTTTCAAATGGCCCCTCTGAAGTGTTCCCATAGTCCTGTGAACTCTAACCCACCTAGTTACACTGTATGATAATTGCCAGGCTCTCTTTTCTTCTAAACTATACACTGAGAAAGGACGTGGAATCTGTTGTGTTGTTATATTCCCAGTGCCTAGTACACAAGAGATGCTCATTAAATAATTATGTAATTAACGAGTCATGATTCAGTAAGAACTGTACTGGGACCCAGGAGAGCTCCTATGTCCCTTTTAGCTGTATGACCTTAGTTAGGAAAGGCATCTTCTCTAAGCCTATCCTTCCCTTTGTAAAATCCTAAGATGACTAGCTATGGTAACTTCATAGTTTTGGTGACAAACACAATACAGGGAAATATAACAAGGTTAGAAAAAATATGGAAGAGGAATTGTTAATTTCCAATTTAAAATGTTTACTGTGTTATTTCGGGGTCAAAACATTTAGATGTTTCAAGGACCCTTTTAATCTTTAAGCTTAGAGACATTTCAGGCCAGAATTAACTTTCTGGAGTTCTTGTTAAATGCTCCTGGAACTCAACTGCTTTAGATAGTCTTTCCAAATTTCTACTTTAAGTGTACAATTCAGTGGCATTAATTACATCCACAGTATTGTGCAACCATCACCACTATTTCCAAAAACTGTCATCACCCCAAATTTTCTACTCTCTGTTGTCCCCTTACCCCCAGGTCTCTGGAAACTAATCTACTTTCTGTCAGTGAATCTGCCTACCATACATCGTTCTTACAAGTGGAATCGTATAATATTTGTGCCCTTTTGTGTCTGGCTTCATTTCCCTTAGCATGTTTTCTAAGGCTCATCCATGTAGTATGTATCAGAACTTCATTCCTTTTTTATGGCTGAAGAGTATCCCACTGTGTGTATACACTACCTTCTGTTTATCCATTCTTCTGCGTGGACACTCGGGTTGTGTCTACCTTAGTACCGTAAATAATGCTGCTGCAAACACACACACAAGTATCCGTTTGAGTCTTGTTTGCCATTCTTTGGGAAGATATACTTAGAGAACATTTTTTAATATAAAGATTATCATACAGTAATGCACAAGACGAAACAATCTAAATGTCTAACACAGTTACACAATGAGGTACTATATAGGGCTGTAAAAGGGATCAGAAGGATCTCTATGTACCTCTAGGTATTTCTAGGATATCTGGAGATTTCACTGTCGAGTGAAAACAAAGTGCAGAATAGGGTATAGCATGTTGCCTTTTATCTAGAAGAGGGGGACATAAATTATTTGAATTTACTTGTATTTATTTTTCTTAAAGATTTTATTTATTTATTTGAGACAGAGAGAATGAGAGACAGAGAGCATGAGAGGGGGGAGGGGCAGAGGGAGAAGCAGACTCCCCGCTGAGCAGGGAGCCCGATGCGGGACTCGATCCCGGGACTCCAGGATCATGACCCGAGCCGAAGGCAGTCGCTTAACCAACTGAGCCACCCAGGCGCCCTTCTCATGTTTTTTTATGTGGAAAGAAAAAACAGTCAATTTTTTTAAACACTTTTATTTTTAAAAATTTATTATATTAAAAATATTTTTAAAAAATATTTATTTATTTATTAGAGAGAGATTACACGGACCTGAGCCAAAATCAAGAGTTGGCTGTTTAACCAACTGAGCCACCCAGGTGCCCCTAAACTATTTTATTTTGACATAATTGTAGATAATATGCAATTTTAAGAAAAATATACAGACAGATCCCATGTCCTAAAACATGGTATCTCAAACTCCCGTATCTAGAACTGTTACGAGGAGCACACATACTCCTCTGGTAATGTTTTTTGAAGGGTGACACTGAAGCTACAGAAATACATAATTAGGTATGTTCGCACTATTTTGTGACGTTATGTAAGTTTTTAGTTTGATAGGATCTTTTGGTATCATTCTTCAAGGGCACTTAAATATTTGTTATTTTATCTTAACTTTCAGGTAAAGAAGACACTCCCTCATTACTCGGTCTCTGTGGATCTCTAACTAATAAAACTGGTTAACTCTGGGGCGCCTGGGTGGCTCAGTCATTAAGCATCTGCCTTCGGCTCAGGTCATGATCCCGGGGTCCTGGGCTCAAGCCCTGCATCAGTCTCCCTGCTCAGCAGGAAGCCTGCTTCTCCCTCTCCCACTCCCCCTGCTTGTGTTCCCTCTCTTGATGTCTCTCTCTCTGTCAAATAAATAAAATCTTAAAACACACACATACACACACACACACAAACTGGTTAACTATGATAGTGGAAGTAAACAGAATTGAGATGAACTTTAAGCCCAGTAATTTGACTCTGGCATATATTCTCAAGATAAAATAATGAGAAATCCTAAGCTATTTTGAGTTACTGTATTTTAGTAATATACTGTTATTTTGAAATTAATATAGTAGGAAAAAGTAAATAAGTGATTATGTTCATATAAATGAGGAATCAGTAGTGTCATCATAAGATATCAAAATATAAAATCAAGTACATAGAAACCCTGAGTCTTAAATTTGAATTGTAAAATAAATTTAAAGTATATTTTCCTTTAAAAAAAATTCCTAACTCTTCCACGGGCTAGAAACAATGACCATTCCAGTAACAAGAGGCACCCCTCTAAGCCTAAACTACGGTCTCTACCATTTCCCAGTATAAGGAAGTAGGACTTGAAGAAATAGCTGATCCTGGGTGTGGGCATGAAATATACCAAAGTAACCCAAAACATCTTTTGTACCACAAAGCAAAGAAGCTATCACAAACTAATAGAGTGTCAAAAGGACACAGGAGTCATCTTTAAGGGTCTCTCAATGCAAAAAGGACAGTGACCTCCTGATAAGATGTGCTGACAAAGACGCATTATTTACATACTGCAAATATGTTTAACCTGAATATGATAATAAGACAAATCTAATTTTTTTTTTAAAGATTTTATTTATTTATTCATGAGAGAGAGAGAGAGAGAAGCAGAGGGAGAAGCAGGCTCCCAGGGAGCAGAGAGCCCGATGCGGGACTCGATCCCAGGACCCTGGGATCATGACCTGAGCCGAAGGCAGACGCTTAACCATCTGAGCCACCCAGGCGCCCGACAAATCTAAATTTTTGAACGTTTAACAAAACAACTGGCTTGGGCTCTTCAAATATATAAATGTATGTGAGAGAAAAAGGAAAAGTACTCTGCTAGATGAAAGGACCCCAGAGAGACTGAAAAGTAAATGTAATATGTGATCCTTGACTGGATCCTGAATGAACAAAAAAGGCTTTTAAAGGCTATTACTGGACAAGCTGAGATATGAATATTAACAAATTATCAGGTAGTATTGTACTGATGTTAAATTTCCTAAGGGTCATATGGTTTAGCTTTTTAAGAAGACATTCCTCATCCCTAGGAGATACATGCTGCTGTATTTACAGATGAAGTTTATGAAACCTGCAATTTACGTTCAAATGGCTGAGCGTGACAGGAAAGGCAGACACATGAGTAAATGAAGGGAGCATGTGCCCACAAGACACATGCAAGTGTGGCAAAATAGTAACAGTTGGTATGCAGTGGTAAAGCACACAGGGTGTTCATTCTTCTGTTCTTTCAACTTTTCTGTAGATTTGAACTTATCAAAAAAAGGTGGAGTGGGGGAAAAAGACAAAAGTACATGAAGTCTTCAGTTGTGCCTCAGGGAAACACACCATAGAGCAGAGCTGAGGGGGGCATATCCAGGAAAGCACTGGGGCATAGGGATGGATCTACCTACAAAAGCCAGCCATGGGGCGCCTGGGTGGCTCAGTCGTTAAGCATCTGCCTTCGGCTCAGGTCATGATCCTGGGGTCCTGGGATCGAGCCCTGCATCAGGCTCCCTGCTCAGCGGGGAGCTTGCTTCTCCCTCTCCCACTCCCGCTGCTTGTGTTCCTGCTCTGGCTGTGTCCCTGTCAAATAAATAAATAAAATCTTAAAAAAAAAAAAAAAGCCGGCCTTCAAAGACTCAAGGCTGGCCTCTGAAAATACTGTCACTGTGGAACGTGCTGGGCAGTGTGGTACCCTCAAGGAGGCCAAGAGAGACTTCACTGTAAGCCTTCATTTAAATATAAAAGGGAAAAATGCGCAGAGGACTCCAAGATGGTTATGTTAATTGTGATTGCAGCCATGCAACTATAAAAGGAAATAAATATAAAAAGGAAATAAGCAAAAGGAGATAGGTGTTAAAGCAGAGAATGAGAGGTTACTCCAAAATATTCTTGAATATTGTTGTGATGTCAGCAGTAACTCACACATGTATGCGTATACATAAACACAAAATTATCAATGGATTAAAAATAAGTATGTTAAAATCAGTATTGATATTTTAAAAGCAATTTTTTGGTACAGGAGCAAAGAACTAGTCAAGGTTAACTAAAATTTTCTAGCTTAGATAAATGGAAAAGTGGTAGTTCCTAGCAGAGGGAAATTAGTCATAAGAAGCAACAAACAGATTTTTTTTTTTAAGATTTATTTATTTGAAAGAGACAGCATGAGCTGGGTGAGAAGGAGAGGGAGAAGCAGGCTCCCCACTGAGTAGGAAGCCCAACGTGGGGCTTGATCCCAGGACCCTGGGATCATGACCTGAGCTGAAGGCAGATGTTTAACCAACTGAGCCACCCAGGTGCCCCTAGATTTTCGTTTTATAGCAAGAAAGATGCGTTTTGTTTTAAATTTATTGACATAGAGTCTGGACTCTACAAGTCTTCAAATGGCACTGCTACAAATGTTACTAAGTTAGAAGTCATTCATTCGGCACAATGCCAGACATTATGATAAAAAATAAAAAGTTAAGAACTACTTCTTGCCTACAGGGAACTTAATGTAAGGTAGAAACAGATGTCTACAAACAGAAAATTATAATAAAGTGCAGTAAGAACAATTAAGTAAAGGTGAGATCACCAACCCAATAAGGAAGTCTGAATGAGGAGGAAGGGGTCAATGAGGAAGCGAAGAGGCAGTAAACTATATCCAAATTTTAAGGAATTACTAGAGATTCCTTGGCCACTAGCGTAAACCCATAAACATGGGGAAAATGTCCTATTAACCTGTTACATAAGCAACAGGTTACCTTTTTGTGATCAAAGGTCAAGAAAAGGGGTGGTCATCATTCTGTGCAATAAAATTTCAAACCACTGGAGCCACTGCGTGTGGTATTCGTGGCTGGCAAGGAGGCAGTACCCTGCCCGTTGTCGTGGCGTGTCCATGTATGAACTGGGCCCAGGTGTCCATATGGGTACCTCTTCAACTGAGTAACTCATATTTATATACTGCTTAAAATGCCTTCAAAAATTATAATTTTCCTTTAAAATTAATAGTTGTTCATAGAAAAGCCTGAAAACAGATAGTAGAATGTAAATTTCACTGAAGCAAATACCCATAACAAGAATTACTGCTGGGCGCCTGGGTGGCTCAGATGGTTAAGCGTCTGCCTTCGGCTCAGGTCGTGATCCCAGGGTCCTGGGATCGAGTCCCACATCGGGTTCCCTGCTCCTTGGGAGCCTGCTTCTCCCTCTGCTTCTCTCTCTCTCTCTCTGTCTCTAATGAATAAATAAATTTAAAAAAAAAGAAAAAAGAAAAAAATTTCTTAAAAAAAAAAAAAAAGAATTACTGCAGTTCACGTACTTCCTGGTAAAACAAAGCACTTAGGAAAAACCCTACAAGTAGATGAAGCTTGGCAACATTCGCAAAAGGACTGCGTATCACGCGCCCAGTGCACAAATGGAAGCAGAACACATTCCTTAGACTAGATAAAAAATTTTAAAGCAACAAGCAGTTGGTATGACTGATTCATGCACCATGCAGGATTTCTGTTAAGATGTGAAACCTCAATTTGTCATGGAATTCCTGCGGCCTTTGAAGAGAAGCTTTTTAACTTCTAGAAGTGTTTGATTTGAGGAAGAAAATGAAACTGTAAGGCGAGTAGAAAGTGCTCATGTAAAAATGTGCAGGGCACTTGGTAACTTGAGAGAAAATCCCTGTATCAGCAGAGGATGGTTTTAGGAAATGGTTCGCTGTCGGCACAGACAATGATATACTGTGAGCAGACACAGCCAATGTCTTTTGATGAAATGATTCAGAAGAGACTGACTCTGAATATGAAGTTCTTTACAACTGAATTCACTTTTCTTTTCCTTCTTATATATACAGAGGAGTGACATTAATTTTTTAAACCTATGCTTAAAGTCTAATAATAAAAGCAGCAATGAATGACCGGAACATGAAATTAAGAAAGCAATTTCATTAACAATAGAATCTAAAAAATAAAATACTTAGGAATAAATTCAAATAAAGAAGTTCAAGAGTTGTACACTGCAACTACAAACTATTCTTGAAAAATTCAAGGTTGAAATAAGTGGGGAAACATCCCATTTTTCCATGGATTAGAAGACAATATTGTTAAGATGGCAATATTTCCCAAATTAATCTACAGATTCAGTGTCATCCCCATCAAAATTCTGCTGTTTTTTCAGAAATGACAAGTTGATTCTAAAATTGATATGGAAATTCAGTGGAGCCTGAACAGCCAAAAATCTTTTTTTTTTTTTTAAGATTTTATTTATTTATTTGACAGAGACACAGTGAAAGAGGGAACACAAGCAGGGGGAGTGGGAGAGGGAGAAGCAGGCTCCCGCTGAGCAGGGAGCCCAATGCGGGGCTCGATCCCAGGTCCCTGAGATCATGACCTGAGCCGAAGGCAGACGCTTAACGACTGAGCCACCCAGGTGCCCCTAAATGAGATAATGATTATAAAACATTTAGCATAGTACCTGGCTGGAGAAAGTCAATTGTAACTATTTCCTTTTTTATTTTTATTTTTTTTTAAAGATTTTTATTTATGTATTTGACAGAGACAGCGAGAGAGGGAACACAAGCAGGGGGAGCGGGAGAGGGAGAAGCAGGCTCCCCACTGAGCAGGGAGCCCAATGTGGGGCTCCATCCCAGGACCCTGAGATCATGACCTGAGCCGAAGGCAGACGCTTAACGACTGAGCTACCCAGGCACCCCTAGGTGATTTTTTTAAAGAATAGTAATTTTGTATACATAGGAGGGCTAGCTGATTTGGCTGGTTTGTGAAATTTTTAACTCAAGGGCACTCTCTTGTATCAGTGTATCAAAGTATGGTTTCCTTACCATATGGCTTCTATGGGAGGGCAGGAAGGATGCTATGGTAGAAACAATGTGTGTCCTTCAAGTTTTAAAAAAGTTTCTTTAATGGGACACCTGGGTGGCTCAGTCAGTTAAGTGTCTGACTCTTGACTTTGGCTCAGGGTCATGATCTCAGGGTCATGACCTCAGGGTCATGAGATGGAGCCCCACATTGGGCTCTGCACTCAGGGCGGTCTGCTTGAGATTCTTTCTCTCCCTCTGCCTCTGCCCCTCTGCTCCCAAATAAATAAATCTTTAAAAAATAAAAAATTTTCTTTAGTTTTACACTACCCTAAATACATTACAGCTCTTTTTTGTTGCTGGGTTTCAGTTGATGCATTTTTTGGCATATATTTTCTTTTTCTGATCATTTTATTAGCTATTTGGGTAGGGAAATTCTGTTAAGTAATACTTAATCTGTTAATTAACCTTAAATTCTGAAAGCTAATACTTCTCTCCCACTCTCTCTCTGTGTATTCACACACTTTATTTTTTTAGAGTGGTTTTAGGTTCACAGCAAAACTGAACAGAATGTGCCAAGATTTCTGTATCTCTGTACAGAGCCTCCTCATTATGAACATCCCCCACCAGAGTGGTACACTGGTTACAACTAATAAACCTATAAGATCACATCATTATCAACCAGGGTTCACTGTTCACATTGGGGTTCATTCTTGGTGCTGTACATTCTATGGGTTGGACAAATTTATAATGACACGTATCCACCATTTTAGGATCATACAGAATAGTTTCACTGTCCTAAAAATTCTTTGTGCTTCACCCATTCATCACTCTTCTATATTTGTTTTTATAGTATAAAAATTACCCATTATCAATCTTGACCTATTACTATTAATATGCCTATAATGATAAACTGATTTAAATCCTAAATAAATGTGTCTTTTACATAAAGAGTCATCACAAATAAATCCATTCACAGAATGGATTAATTTTTAAAATATACATATTCTAAATTATGACAGTGAATTCAGTTTACTCTCTTCCACCTATATCCGTGCTGCTAGGATACTTTATTTTGCTATCTTTATTATCCACATCATTAAAAAAAGATTTTTAGTCAGTATACACTATTTACTAAACTATTAAAATAGACTTAAGGCCCTCTGAGAACATTTCAACGACTATTTTAAAAGAAGCAGAAAATTCAGCTTAACATAATTTCCCATTGCCTAAGCCTTCTTGTTAACTGAATTTTTACTTTATACTGTCTCTACCTTGTTCCTCACATTCTGTGACATTCATTCATTATATACTTATTCTATCAACCAATATTTAATAATTGTCTATAATGTGACAGGCTCTGGTAATATACTGGTAGAAAATATGGGTAAGATTCCTTACCGTCATGAAGTGTACACTTTAGTGGGGAGTTGGGGACAAGAATCATACTATAACAGAGAGCAATGTGACAGGGTGCCTGGGGTGGGACGGACATGGATGTCGAGATGATGTTTATTGAAGGTATGGCAGTCAATGAACACTTCTTTAAAGAGATATTCCAATAGAGATTACCATTCAAAGACCTTAAGAAAGAAGTTTCAGGGCACTAAGGAAAAGCAAGTGCAAGGATAACTGAGGCAGGAGCCAACCTGAAGGAACGCCTAGGAAGTCAGTTTGCTGGGGTGCAGGGAGCAAGCAAAAGAACGGTATAAGTTGAAGCAGATGCTGACAAGGACACAATCATACAGGAGGCCATGATAAGCAGTCTGTACTGTATTCTGATTGTCACTGAGAGCCACTGGAGAATTTTAAGTTTGGGTATAATATTTTCTCATTTATTTTTTCTAAGATCACTGATGACTATATGGAGAATGGACTACAAGGGGACAAGAATGAGAGAGGAAAAGACCCAAGAAAGAGCTGTGGCAGGAGTCCATCCATGAGGCTTGCTCCACGTGGCACAGACGAGGGTTTTAAGAGTGAAGATGATGATCAGTGTAGACAGCATGTGTTGCAGGGGGCGCTGACAAATGGACGTGCAGTTGTAAAGGGGAAGAGTAGAATCTAGCAATGCGTGTGGTGGTGCCATCTACTACAGTGGAGAACAGGGGAGAAACCTGAGACCCAGAGGAGTGCAGGTCCCCCTGCGATAGGGAACTCTTCCCCAGCCCCCACCTCACACACAGCAGCATGCGTAGAACTGGGACCGAGATAAGGGATGTGAGCGCTGTATCATATCGGCACCACTCGTCCAACCCAAAGTGCTAGAGTCATGGCCCGAGCCTGTGCTGGGGCAGGAGAGAAAGTAACTCTGAACCCGCTAAGCTACAGGAGTTTAAAAATGCACAGGTGAGTCTTAGAAAATGAAATGTGATCACTGAAAATGGCCTGAAAGGTTTTGGAATGGAACCAAGGTGTTGTTCAGGAAGATGCGACACAAGGGAAAGAGGGGTGGACAGAGCACAGCCGAAAGCAGGAACAGGAAAAACTAAAACTCTTTCATATTTGTTCCCAAGCTTTTCAGAATACCCAATAAATGAGGTACCAAAAGTGACTCAAGAATGAGGAAGTGGTCAGCTGTATCCAAAGCTGCTGAGAAGTTTAACAGAATGAAGACCGATAACCGACTTGAACTACAAGTCAGCAGTGGTTGAACACCTTGATAAAAGTCGTTTTAGTATGGGAGAGAGACACAGAAAGCCCAGTTGGCATGGGTTAAAAAAACCAAAAAACCCAAAAGCAAACCTTTTTGAATCCTAATGCAGCTCCCTTCCCAGCATGCTTAACAGAAAGTCATCACTGTTCTTCAGCATTCTGCACCCACAGCACACACAGTGCAGGAAAAAGTAATTTCCCGATAAATTTTGTTTTTCTTACCTTCACTGATTAAATTTAATGTGTCTTGCTTCCCATCTCCTTCTTGTGACTGACCTGGATCCAGTGAAGTCTGAGAAAGGCTAACATCAGCTGATAACTGGTCAAGACTTTGGTAACTTTTTCTGTAAAACAAGGGTGAAATACTACTTGGATTTCTTCTCACAAAACAGAATTTCTAGAGACATTCTTTAAGGATTTGCTTCAGTTTATTGAATTTCTGGTTTATTTCTCCCCAGTTCTTCCCCTAAACTCTGTCTCTATTGTGGCTGCAATCTGATCTCCATTATACTTTTCCCTCCACACTCTCTGGAGGTCTGTGTGTTTAATCTGTTAAAAAAGGAAAAGAGAAACAATTTGTCAAACTAATTTAAATCCTTACACCAATTTTTGATTATTTAGCTAGTGAGAAAATGGGGACCTTCTGGTTGTTATCAATTTTCAAAGGAGCAGATAATCTAGATTATTCTTAATGCAGAAACCAAAATGACGTAACTTAATAATGACCTAGTATCTCCTAGGCACTACAAAATTCTTCAATGTCTTGATATTTTTACAGATGGTTTTTACACAACAGTAATTACAAATTATTATCAAAATTCCTGTAATTTAGAAGTTTAAAAATGTTGGATAATAAAAAAGCTGTTTCTGTTAATACACTATCAAGATAATTAACCTCCTTCCCTCATGTATTTACTACTGTGAGCGCAATTTCCATTAAACAGGTTAGTGAGAAATGAATTATAATAGAGGAAAAATTCAGTTATAAATGGAAAGTTAATAAGGTTTATTATTAAACCTTCCTCATATTTGTTTTGTCAGGATAAAAACAACTCAAAAGAGGTATGCAGCTTTGGTGTTGACATTTCAAGGAAGAAAATGGAATTCACTATTATTTCCAAATACATGTAATTCAGGAGAAAGAATACGCTTTTCAGGTTTAACATCTATTTCCCAGGGTAACCAAACCCTAACTAATTTCCTAAAAATATCATATATTCTATAATAACATTACAGGAAAGTGTATATAATTTAAATGATCTATTCCAGAGCTATTCTCTATTCATACACACAGAGCAAACTTATGAATTTACTGAAAGCATATATATTATGTATGAGGAGATATATACAACAGTATCTGTTTTTTTTCATCTAAGAAATGAAGGATGAGATGATGGAATAACTTTACTAGTTTACAATGTAGGCAGTGTTCTCACTTTATAACATGATGACTTTTCAAATGTCCAGTATAAGAGTTCTTAGATTTTTAAGTAGCAGAAAATTCTATTATAGGAAACTTCTGATAATTATTATAGTAGCTAAAACATATATGAGCTATACAACATGTAATAAAGAAGGATGCCCAGTATTTATATAATGCTTACCAAATGCTAAGTCCTGTCCCTACACATTTTATATATATTAACTTATTTAATCCTCCAAACTACCCTAAGAGTCTGGAATTACTACTATTCCCATTTTATAGCAGAGTAAATGGACACAAAGAAGAGATTAGATTTGAACCTGGTAGCCTAGCTCCAATTCTGTCCCCTTAACTTCTATGCTATCTCCTTCTCCAGTACAGAAAGAAAAAATTGAGTTTTCTGTTTTATTAAAAACCTTATTAAAGAACAGCCTTGTGTCTGAGACTGACCATGTAAACTATACTGTACTGAACTGTATCACTGAAAATTTCACTTGACTTTCATTAAAATTTTATTTCTTTAGCTATAGAAGAAAGCAGGAACACAGGAATTCAATAAAGGAAGTTATAAATTTCTTTTCCAAATTATTTTTCTGTGCCTAATAGGTAGAAGGCTTGTTTTTAAACTTTTGGCTTTAAATGAGTTTCTGACACTGATTTTTTCATCGTAAGAAACTTGTTGGTTAATATTATTAAATTTTAAAAATTACAGAAATATTTACAAACAAAATACCCAGAAGCAAAAAAGACATAAAATTCATTTAAAAATTATAAGGACTGCGAGCTCATCAGCACACATTTACAGCAATCCAGGACTGTCACTAGTTGGGGGGAGGAAAGCCTATAAAAGCTGCCTCTGATAAAAGCAACACAAAATGAGTTTTCTGCATTACCTACCAAAGTTCCTTTTAGATATCACATTAACAAATGGAAAGTGATTGTGGAAACTATCTACCCTTCAATTTGTTACATTTAGTGAACAATCCTATAGTTTACAGGCTTCACTTAACCAAATGCCAATGAATATAGAAACAGAACTTGGTAGACAATGATTTCTGAGGCAATAATAAAAAATCCAAGCCAAAATGAGGCCCCTTATTCAAAAGATATTCATAAGAGTACCATGTGATATCTTCCTTGCATGAAGGTAATTACAGACCCACCACCTGGGAGAAGTCTAGTTTAGCTATCTGCAACTATGAGAAGAAATGTCTTTAAAAGGTCACCACTAAGTCCTATTTTAGAATTCTAGACTCCTTAACATCATACTGTAAGATTCAAATGTAACCCACCAGGCACATCAAACCAATCAACAGTATTTCCTGGAGCATATTTTTTTAAATAGCAATATCTTACTTAATCAAAGTAAGAACCCCAGACAGTAAGATAGGAATCATATCAAGTGTCATAAGCATCTGGGACATAATAAAACCCATTGTATTCAATATCTAATTATTTAAAATTTTAAATCACTCAAATACAAGCTACTATACAAAGAAACTAGATACCAAATAAAGGCAAATTAAAAGAAACTGAGCAAGAGGCCTGAATTTACTTATTAGTAAATTTTCTACAATCTTACACTTTGTATTAATGATCAGAAGTCAAGATATGGAGAATCTGCATCACCTATTTGCCCAATAGATGTACTGAGGTCAATAATAATTTATATTATCTCGTAGTCATTGGGCAAAAAAGAGTGTTAGGCTCAGGAGATGTTATCCACATGAAGAAAATAAAAACACAGATATGCACACTGTAGACATAGAGGCACATGAATGTGCATGGAACCAGAGATGGGCTGTTCTTTTTATTCTTGGTCTGATTTTCATAGAAATGTGTTTAACGAACAAAATAAGCATTTCCTTTATCAGAATATCTATATCTTCTTAATCTACTAAAATTAATGGAAGGATGCAAGGGAGCCTGAAAGGGAAGGCATATGTGAGTGAGGTCAATGCAAACCTTACAAGCTGTAGAAGACTTTTTTTTTTTTTTTAAAGATTTTATTTATTTATTTGACAGAGAGAGACACAGCAAGAAAGGGAACACAAGCAGGGGGAGTGGGAGAGGGACAAGCAGGCTTCCCACAGAGCAGGGAGCCCGATGCGGGGCTTGATCCCAGGACCCTGGGACCATGACCTGAGCCGAAGGCAGACGCTTAATGACTGAGCCACCCAGGCGCCCCACTGTAGAAGATTTTTGAATCCTCATTACTTCAGGGAGTTCTGCTCCAAAAATACTGGAAAAACACACATGGGAAAGAGAACCTATACACATCAGAAGTAATTATATCCATTCATAAGTCATCCAAAAAATTAGTCTACATAGAACTTGAAGGGCATATAAAAGTTCGTAATTCTCAATAATTTTGTGAATGATAGTCAAATTAAAAACAATGATAAATTTAGAAGATTAAAAAAGCTTAAGTAAAAAATAAAAATATGATGACAATGAATCTGATCTTTTAGGATGGAAATGAGTGGGTTAGGCAATAATCTAACAAGATTATATAACATATACTCTAATAAGTTTATATAACTACTATCTAACAAGCTCATGTGGCCTAGACTTTACATATAAAAAACACTAAACAGAACTTATTGGAAACAAAAAAGTAACCAATTGCTCTATGTGTATGTTTTATATACTTATTTATTGTTGAGTTTTTACAGTCAGCCTGTAACGCTTTAAAAAATTTGAACATGATATTCCTATGTTTGAGATAAAGGAAAGGATATAAAATCCAGCATAATTAATTAGACCTTGCCAGGTCTAAATAATCAAGAAAAAACTGGAAGTGATATTTTTAAAGTTTTATAAACAGTACAGTAAATGAAAATAAATGTAAGATCTTCTACTGTGAAAAGGATTCTTCTATGAGTAGGTAACAACATAGCCAAGTTACCCTATATCACTCATTTTAAGAAATGTCAGCTAGACCAAGAAATTCGTTAAATCAAACAGCACGTTATCATTCTTTTCAAAGCTAACTCGACAGAGCTCCTAGAGAAATACAGACATCCCATATTCTTAGAAGGAAATTATAATATCATATGATAACTAACTATAGGGCTAGTTTCTTTCTCCAAATTATCAAGAGCACTAATATTCCTTATTTAGGGATTTTAGCCACCTCTTCCATAATTTATAGGTTCTTGATAAATATTTGTTAAACTTGCTGAAGATACTGGTCAAATTAAGAGGAATCAGTGATCAGGTTAGTTCAAGAGCTTTGGATTATATTACAGATTTGGGGGGGAGCAAAAACTAGATCCTGAGAAAAGCTATGATTTGTTTCAAACATGATTTAAGGAACACTATTCTGGAAATCCAAAGTCTCCATTTTTACATTAAAAAGTTGGGATTATTTTTTCAGAACAACTGGGGATCTGCTGGTCATTTTATTTTATTTTATTTATTTTTATTTTTTTATTTTTTTAAAGATTTTATTTATTTATTTGACAGAGACACAGCCAGAGCAGGAACACAAGCAGGGGGAGTGGGAGAGGGAGAAGCAGGCTTCCCGCGGAGCAGGGAGCCCGATGCGGGGCTCGATCCCAGGACCCTGGGATCATGACCTGAGCCGAAGGCAGACGCTAAACGACTGAGCCACCCAGGCGCCCTCTGATGGTCATTTTAATCTTACATAAATTTTACAAACTCTCTAACAAAGTAGAGTTTAGGACAGTGGGTGAGTGTATATTCTCCAAACATGGAAGATAAAAAGTTATTTAAGAACATAAACAAAAGAGATTATATAGAATATAAATAAAGATCCCCTGAGAAGTAGTAGGTGCCACGCAATTTATTACTGACTTGAATAGGCATTACCCCCAGTATTACATGTACAGAAAGTAAGAGATGTTGCTTAGTGTTGTTACACAGCAAGTAGGGTAGCAGAGATTACTCTCAAGTCCTGACCCTAAATTCTGAGTCCAGGGATCTCCATACTACACCCTAGCTGCATACATTTTGTTCAGGAATATAGCCATTCAGCAACAGGGCCATCTAAAGGCAGCACCAACATCGATGGTAAAGCCAGATGAAAGGAGGATGCTGAGAAGGCAAGGGGACCCCTTCTTCAGCTAATGGTGTAGCTGAGTCAAGGAGTATAAAGTCTGGATCCATGCTAAACAGACCAACAGGCAGTTTTACTACTTTCTTTTCTGACACTGCAATTACTTCTGCTGCTGCTAGAATACTTCGTAAAAGCCAGTCATTGTTACCACCACATGCAAAGGTAAACTCGAAATAACTCTTCCACTTAGACTCACTGGTTCCTCAAGACGTAGCTCTACAGGCAGGGCTACATACGGGTCTTTTAGCTAAAATATTTTACCTCCTACTATCTAAAGCGACAATGTTATTGCAACAAAAAGCATACTATTTGTCTTTTAACTTGTCAGAAGTTAATGTTATAATATTTTTGCAGTTATAAAAGCAGGAGCATCTCACGTGTTATAGAGAGATAAGTGGACCAATTACTGCGATGGATTCCGTTTTTCAATCATATATCAGAAATAGTAATAAACTAATATTCTTTTATTACTTACATATGTCATAGAAAAATAAAATTATACACCAACATAAGAAGATATACTCTAGTTATTTATAACTCTCAGAGGGTATATAAGGGAACTAGATCCAATCCGTGAAGGACTCAGTCAACACCTTGACTCATACTAAGCAGCATGGTTTAGTAGATGTTGAAGAGAGTTCTACTGATTTATTCTATAAATAGTCTGCTCACTTTCCCCTGCCTATCTCTAGCAATCAGTGACACAAACAAAAAAAAGCATTTTTTAGCAACAGAAGGTCAAACTTATTTTGAGTACTCCCTTTGATAAATGAAAAAAAATCACACAGTAAAGCAGGTAGAAATTATGTCTATGCTAAAACAATCCCTGTAGAAATGTCTGACTACTAACTACCTAGGGAAAAGCACCGTAAGAAGCACAGATAGAAGTGTGTGGCTCTACCAGTGAAGTTTATAAATAAGGACTCTAAAAGAAGAGTGGAGAAGAAAAAAAAAAGGGAGGGAGGGGAGAAGGGAGAAAGAGAAGAAAGGGAGGGGGAGGAGGGAAGAAAGGCAGAGAACAGAAGGGGATGGAGGGACAGAAGGAAATAATTAGAAAACTAGCTGAAGATAGGAAATAAAGATACTGAAAAAGTTATCAAGATGGGAAGATCAGCTAAAAGCCAAAAGAAGGTAATACAATTTATAAGTTTCAAAATGAAGATACTCTAAAGGAATGCAGCCTAAGATTTTGCAGCTCTCTCAACATTCTGACACTATGACTTAATGAAATAGTCCTAAACAGTGGGACAAAGAAATACAAGAAGAATCTTATGGCCCACAGGTGGGGTGATTATATATCTTCTATAGTCTCCAAAAATTAGATTTATTGAAAATAAACAAAACTCCCTCTGACCCACCAAGAACAAGTATCTTTTCATTCTTTATGAGATGGAATTTTGTGTTTTCTAACTAGCAGGAAAATTAATCCTAAGGCAAATACAAATACCAAAGCTAAAATTCAAAAATAGATGGCTCATTAAATATGAGCTCATGGACTTAACTGAAGGACTGGCTGAAGACTTAAGGGAGAAGCAGGCAGCTGATACAATACTGCATAAGAATTTCTTAGATATTTTACTTCCCCAGGGTGCCTTGGCTTCAAAACGTTAACATATTCACTGCCTTAATCTGACTTTATCAAGCCAAAGTAGTCTTAAATTCTACTTTTGCCCTAAGGTAATAATGATTTCAGAAAGAAGAATAAGTGAGAAACCAAAGTGGATAACCGTATGTTTTGGTACAACTAAATTTGTAATTAGTTGGAAAAAAAAGTATTACACTTACTCATACCACTGTTTATTGTGTTTTCGGTAAAGCAACGTATCCAAGGCAACAGCATTGACATCCAGAGCTCCTGGGGAAGGCCACTGGTTGGTGAGGTGGGCAGTTAACTCTTGTCTTGATCTTAAATCATTATTCTTTAGCACAGTCCTGTGAATATTAAGATGGTGAGTGCTTTTGTCTTCATTGTTCTGCAATGGCAGAGGAACCTAATGGTATCAATCGGGCCCCCAAAACTTATCTCTTTAAAATGGTATGCTAACAGATTGTCAACAGAGCTATAGGAAGGCTGGCTGGGGCTAGTAATGTCTCCTACAACATGTGTTTTTCATTCTTTCTCTAAAGGCTACAACAAATCACTAACGTGTGAAATTCAGATTTCCTATCTTTTCCACAGAGATATTACTAAAGGACTAAAGCTGTGTTTTACACCTTACCTAAAAAATTTTGATATCTTAAAGTTATAATCAGTTTCCAGTTAAAGTAAGAAAAGATCCCATGTATATGATTTTCTAGCATCAACATTCACACTCTCAGTAAACAAAAAATTAAAATGAATTAAAAAATAAAACTAAATGCAGAAAAATACTAAATAAAAAACCCATAAGATTTCTGTAATTTTTTAAGATAAGTGACTACCAATAAACCTTTATGAAAATAATTAAATCAATGATAACTGGACTGAACAATATAACCCACTGGAAATCTTTCATCTACAGAATGAAGCCATTGTAACAGCTCACGGTTTACTTTCGTTTTTGTAGAACTGCTAACTCATTAATAACGACTTGCAAAAGAGCTAACTTTTGGCCTAAATTTAAACCTCACAAACCAATTAATCACTGTCACAGGACAGTGAACCAGTGAATCATTGAACCATGATTCAAATGGAAAAACCCCATTTAAATGTCTCGAACAGGCTACCTGTGAATATTTCTGATTTTACAGAGTATCTGTGTATGTTTAAAAATACTTGCTCCATCTATGTCCACAAAGAAACATTATTTGATGTAAAGACTAGATTCTACCTCAGGATGGAATACTAAAAAAGTGAAACGGGCAGAAGCCTGTGAGAAGGTACTACATTAAGATATTCTTGTAGGCTACCTGTAACAATTTCATTTCACTGGAAAAAGAATGAAAATTTTAAAAAGGACTTTTAAGGTACTTTAACATGGGTTTTTATGAAAACAGTAAAGAGTTCAGAAAAACTTCAAGAGTGACAGAAAAATCACGTTAAGCAGAAATGGGTAATGCTGGCCAGAGAATCTATTAAAATAAGTCACCATTATTTTGGCTTCTCTTATTAGACTTCTCTTTCACATATTCACTCTCTCTAGGGTCTCCCCTGCATGTCACTGGAAAACTCAACTTCAATATCATCACTGGTTTACAGAAAATATTCAGAGCACAATGCAAGAAAGGCAAATGTGCATCCGTGAGGAAATGACACTGGAAAATTCAGTTAATGTCAGTAATTGAACAACCTCCCATTTAGAATATATTCTGGGAAGTGAGAAGTTTTACACTGCATAAAACGAAAAAAGGAACTAAGTTTCACAAAAGTTTTTACACACTACTTGTCCATGGCAAATTTTTGCCTAATGACAACTTATCGTATTGTCTTTAGGCTTCTGTGTTTAGAAATCCCAATTAGACCTTGTTTTCGGTGGGCAGCTGCCCAGTCCTTGGACACGGGAGAGAGAGACTGCAGTATACTCTGTCATCTGTGCTGCACCTGCTTTCCACTCCGTGATGAATGTGGACACGGACAATGCTGGCTCTTGCCTGGCCACTACGAAAGGGAATGGTTCCTGGAGAAGCCTTGGGTAAGGCCCTTCCTCTCACCACTCTAGTACACTAAGGGGCTGGCAAGGGATTAAGGCACGTTGAAAACCCACCCCTGAATTCTGAATCTTGACTCTGTCTATTTAGATAATGCAGAGACAAAGCAGTTTATTCATTCTAGCAGTAGGCCCTGACCAAAATGTACCAGCAAAGAGACAGGCCTGAAGTTCCTACATGCTAATCCTCTGAAGTAGCTCAGCCTACCTCTCTCCAAGCCTACTTTTCCCGTTTTTCTTTCCATTCCTTGAGTTGGTGATATCAATCTAATGAATTTCACTTATGCTTAAGAGTTGACTCTGCTTTCTTACCATCAAAAAATTCTATTATTCACTGAGAACAAGCAAAACATACTTAGTTAACTTCAAGAGCTACACAAAAGTAATCTAAATGAGGTTAATATGAAAAATGAGGATATTTTTCTCACTGGCCAAGCTTAAAAATAGGTTCATCTTACTCCACAATTACTGTTACTTCCTAGTGTGAAATCAGTGGCAATTTAAGGTAAGATTATGTGATATTCACCATTTAACTTTAATTAAAACTCTAACCAATGTTAACACTAATAAGCTAATCTAAAAATTAAATCATTCTATATGAGATAGATTCTACTCGTAACTTCTATGATACAAGTCTCTCATTAACAACTGAACATCTCTCATTAAGGTAATAATTCTACAGAAAGATACAATACAGGAAATTATTACAAAAGTGGCAGTAACACACTTATCACAGCTAATTTTAAGAACTTTCCTGTGGTATCTACCCTTAAATTGCTAGATAGATAATTTCTCTTTAGATTTTCAACAGGGATTATGCAAGAAGTTGGCCACAAAAATTCTAATTCCAATCCCCCCACAGCTTTACTGAGGTATAATTAGCAATTAAAAACTGTATACATCTAAAGTGTACAACTTGATGATTTGATAGACATATACAAAGTAATCACCACATTCAAGCTAATTAACATATCCATCACCTCACAGTTAACTCCTTTGTGTGATGAGAACACTTGAGATGCACCCTCTTAGAACACTTCAAGTATACAATACAGTATTAAGTACAGTCATGTTGCTCTATATTAGATCTCCAGAATTTATTCATCTTGCATAACTGAAACTTTGTACTTTTTGACCAGCATCTCACTTACCCCTTTCTCCAGGCCCAAACTGGTAACAACCATTCTACTCTCTGAGTCTCTGAGTTTGACTATTTTAGATTCCACATATAAGTGAGATTGTGTACTTTTTGTTTTTCTGCATTTGGCTTATTTCACTTAGCCTAATTTCCTCAAGGTTCATCTGTGTTGTTTCAAACGGCAGGATTTCATTTTTTAAGGTGGAATAATACTCTATTGTGTGCATGTGTAGCTACAGACACAGGGTCTTCATATATCACATTTTCTTTATCTATTCATCCATCCATCCATGAGGTTGCTTCCACCTTTTGGCTATTGTAAATAATGCTGAAGTTAACATAAGGAGTGCATATATCTTTTTGAGATTCTGACTTCATTTCCTTTGGATAAATACCTAGAAGTGGGATTGCTTAAACATAAGATAGTCCTATTTTTAATACTTTGAGGAACCTCCTGTTTTCCAAAGTGGCTGTGCCGGTCTATAGTCCTATCAAAAGTGCATGAGGGTTCCCTTCTTTCCACAACCCCAGCAACAGTTGTCATTTACCATCTATCTGATAATAGACATTCTAAGTAAGAAGATATTTCACTGTGACTATGATTTGCATTTCCCTGATGATTAGTGAAGTTGAGCATCTTTTCATATACCTATTGGTCACTTTTTTTTTTAATTTTTTTTTCAAAGATTTTATTTATTTATTTGAGAAAGAGAGAATGAGAGACAGAGAGCATGAGAGGGAGGAGGGTCAGAGGGAGAAGCAGACTCCCTGCCGAGCAGGAAGCCCGATGCGGGACTCGATCCCGGGACTCCAGGATCATGACCTGAGCCGAAGGCAGTCGCTTAACCAACTGAGCCACCCAGGCTCCCCTTATTGGTCACTTCTATGTCTTTTCTGGAGAAATGTCTATTTAAGTCCTTTGCCCATTTTTAAATTGAGTTAGTTTTTTGTTATTGAGTTGTATGAGTCCCTTACAGATTCTGAATATTAACTCATTATCAGACAGATGTTACAAATATTTTTTTCCATTCTGTAGGTTGTCATTTTACTCTATTGAATGTTTGCTGTGCAGATTTTTAGTTTGATTCAATCCATTTTTCTATTTTTGCTTTCATTGCCTGTGATTTTGGTATCATAGCCAAAAATATCATTGCCCAGAGTAATGTCAAAAAGTTATTTCCCTGTTTTCTTCTAGTAGTTTTACAGTTTCAGGTCTTTAAGACTTAAATCTTGAATCTGTTTTGAATTGATTTTTTTTTTTTTAAAGATTTTATTTATTTATTTGAGAGAGAGAATGCGATAGAGAGAGCATGAGAGGGGGGAGGGTCAGAGGGAGAAGCAGACTCCCCGCCGAGCAGGGAGCCCGATGCGGGACTTGATCCCGGGACTCCAGGATCATGACCTGAGCCGAAGGCAGTCGCTTAACCAACTGAGCCACCCAGGCGCCCCTGAATTGATTTTTGTAAATGGTAAAAAAGGAGTCTAATCTCATTCTTATGTATGTGGATATTCAGTTTTCCCAACACTTGTTTATCAAAGAGACTCTCCTGTTCTGATTGTGTGTTCTTGGTAAGCCTGTCAAAGTTATCAGTTGACTTGTAGATGCATGGATTTACTTGGGGGCCCACTATTCTCTTCCAATGGTCTATATGTCTGTTTCAGTGCCAGTACCACACTGTTTTATTATAAATATAAAATATATTTTGAAATCAAGAAATGTGATATCTTTAGCTTTGTTCTTTCCAAAAACTGCTTTGGCTATATGGGGTCTAAACTATGAATTTTAGGACTGCTTTTTCTATTCTCGTGAAAAATGACATAGGGATTTTGATAGGGATTGCGTTGAATCTGTGTATCATTTTGGGTGCTATGCATATTTTAACAATATTAATTCTTCTTCTAATCCATGAACATGGGATATCTTTTTTTTTAAGATTTTATTTTTTTTGAAAGAGAAACAGTGAAAGAGAGAGAAAGACAGACAGCACAAGCAGTGGGGAGGGGCAGGAGAGGGGCAGAAGAAGAGGGAGAAGCAGGTTCCCAGTTAAGCAGGGTGCCCAATGTGAGGCTTGATCCCAGGACCCTGAGATCATGACCTGAGCTGAAGGCAGATGCTTAACCAACTGAGCCACCCAGGCACCCCAGGATTTCTTTCTAAAAACATTTTATTTATTTTGAGAGAGAGAGAGCATGTACACAGGGTGGGGGGGCGGGCAGAGGGAGAGGGAGAGAATCCTAAGCAGGCTCCATGCTCAGCACACAGCTCAACACAGGGCTCAATCTCATGATCCTGAGATCATGACCCGAGCTGAAATCAAGAGTCAGAGGCTTAACCAACTGAACCACCCAGGTGACCCAGGGTATCTTTTTGCTCATCTGTGTCTTAATTTCTTTTGTCAATGTCTTAAAATTTTCAGGGTACTAATCTTTCACCTCTTTGGTTAAATTGATTCCTAAGTATTTTATTCTTGTTGCTACTGTGAATAGGATTGTTTTTTAAATTTCCTTTGCAGATATTATTTGATATCCAGAGATTAATACACACACACACACACACACCTTCCTGTTGAACTGACCCTTTTATCATTATATAATGACCTTCTTTGCCTCTAGAGAGAATTTTAGACTCAAAGTCCATTTTGTCCAAGTGCAGACACCCTGCTTTCTTTTGGTTACCATTTGCATAAAATAGCTTTTTCTGTTCCTTCACTTTCACCCTATGTATGTCTTTAAATCTAAAATGAGTCTTTCGTTAATAGCGTATCACTGGATCTTATTTTTTTAATTCACTCAGTCTCTCTATGTCTTTTGATTGGTGAGTTTAATACTTACTATTGCCATTCTGTTAACTGCTTTCTGTCTGTCTCTTGCAGTTTTGTCCCTCTCTTCCATTCTCACTGTCTTCCTTTGTTATTTGATGATTTTTTGTAGTGATCTGTTTCCATTCTTTTTATCTTTTGTGTTTGTACGATAAGCTTATTCTCTGTGGTTAGTTTGAGTCTTTTTTTTTTTTTAAAGATTTATTTATTTATTTATTTGAGAGAGAGAATGAGAGAGAGAGAGAGAGCATGAAAAGCGGGAGGGTCAGAGGGAGAAGCAGACTCTCTGCCGAGCAGGGACCCCGATGAGGGACTCGATCCCGGGACTCCAGGATCATGACCTGAGCCGAAGGCAGTGGCTTAACCAACTGAGCCACTCAGGCGCCCTAGTTTGAGTCTTGAATAAAACTGTATGTAGTTATAACTTTCTATTTTAAGTTGATAACTTCAGATGCATACAAAAAAACACTCCATGTAAAGCACTTGGAGAGTGCTTTACTGTTTTTTAAGTACATATGCCCAAGTTCAGTTTTAACCAGAAATTTAAATTAAATCTACAAAATATTCCCAGACAGTAGTTTCATGAAAATTGAAAAAAACATTTTTATAACTAATACCAAGTAAATGTATTAAGTAGGTCATGGAAGATACAATGTATAAAGAATCAACAATCTAAAAGTACCTGTGATTATCATATTTTTTCATAACCATTCTCAAAAGAGGAAGTCCAGAAAGTACAACTTAAATTCTCCTCTTATATTCTACTGTTCCCAATTACTGGCTTCTAGATCCTTGAAGAATCTTTGTCTTGCTTACATAAAGTTATCTTACTTGACGTTTTAGTAAAAACATATGTGAAAGTAAAGTTTGATTCTTTTTGTGTAACTATGTTGAAATATGCATCATTATTAATTTATCAATTGACCTTTTCATAAGCCCTTTGAATATAACCTCAACTATCTGACCGAGCATATCTGATGGATACATAAATTCAAAATACCATGGATTTATAAACACAAAATTTCTCTATGAAACAGGGAGTCCAGCTCTCCTGTGAAATAGTTTGAAACAAAACAGTATAGCTTTCAGTTAAAGTTCAAGGAGTTGTTTTATTTTTCAAAGGAAAATACCTCAGTATTAAGCCCTCCTGGGCATGACAGAAATATTCGATGAACACAATTTATTCTGTAGTACCTAGCTAAAGCCTGAAAAGTTCCTATACTTCCTAACTATGTAATTTGCACTATATATAATTTGCCAAAACACATTATTTTTCTTATCTTAAGTAAGTACAATATAACACAGTATGACTCTGGATACAAACACCACAACACTACTTCACTGTGAATCCTCTGTGCCTTCCCAGGAGGAAATTGTTTCTCAATGTTTTTAAAGAAAAAACAAATCTAGTAAGAATGCATTGTTGCTTACTGTCTCTTTTAAAAATAGCATTCCATATCCACATTGCTCATTAAATAATCTGCTAAAATCCAGTTTTGAGAATTTGTCACATGAATATGAAACATCAAGAGAGTATATTTAGGTGACTTCTCAGGAAGATGGCCAGTAGGACAATCCTAGGCTCACCATGTCCCATGGATGTACCTAGATAATACCCACATCAGTATAAATTACTCAAAATATGACACAAAGTATAGAAGAACAGAATCTTTACAGCTAATTGTAGGGAAGAGGTCACATTGAAAACAGTAGGAAGGGCAAAGATGTGGCCAGACACCAAACTGACCCGCAGACTGTCCATGGGAGGGAGTGACATCAAAGGCACGGAGAAGGGAAAGGGACAGATCCCACACCAGGCATCCTAGGTACAAGGGACCCACGCTGGCAAGACTAATTCTCATAACACCTGGCTTTGAAAACCAGAGGAGCTTAACTTCTCGAGTTTTTACAGTAAGTAGGCCATAACACCTAGAACTTTAAAAAATCAGTGCTCGGCTCTGCTAGAGCAGGAGGGGGATAGGAAACTGAGTCCCTGCTCTTAAAAAGCCAGAATATCCACACTGAGATACAGCACAGAAGCAGCAGTTTGAAAAACACCTGGGATATATGGGGAGGAGATTTATTTACTAATTTATTTACTAGCAGAATGTGTGCTGGTGGGATCTTTAGGAGACTTGTCCAAGAACAAAAAAGCTGATGGGCACCATTTCCCTACCCTGTCCCCCAGCCTGGATATGCAGATACCTGCAGAACCAGTGCAAACACTCTCCATGTAGCTTGCTAACAGTGCCTCCCACCCCTGTGCTCTCCTGTGGGTTGTCCCCTCCAACGTCCCCTGAGGAGCTCCCCAAAGTGGCTACAGCTCTCCTCCCACAGCTGACCCACTCAAACCTTACTAAAAGTGTGCCCCACCCCTGCATTGTTCTGCAGATCTACACCATCCAACCTGCCCCAGGCAAGAATCCATCCAAAGAGACGCCACAAGTCTAGCATTGTGCGAGCAGCCCTGACAGTGGTCAACAGCACTCCATAAAGACTGCTGCCCTGACGACAGAGCAATATACCCCCCCACACCAGCTCTGCTGCAGTCTCAGCAGTGGGCTGGGGGCAGATACCCAGTCCAACTGCAGGCCCTGCCCACCAATGAAAGTCTTTCAAGGGACAACAAAGAGAGAGTAACCTGCAGTTTGGTGTGACCACAGCTCTGGCAAATGCCTATTCTGACCCAACTCAAGTCCAAAGCAGTCCCACACTGGCCCACTAACAACACAGGGATAAAACACTGCTTAAAACAGGCAAAAAGAGCCATTGCAGATGACTGAAGGGAAAAGCAGCTCAGCCACAATAGTAGGGGGCATGCAACACACAAAGGAGATGCCTCTGAAGCTTCAGGTTCTGGTGAACAGGGGACATTGCACTGCAGGCCACTACAGGACCTTTTCTTCATAAGGCCACCACTTTCAAGAGCAGGAGACTTACCTGACTTTCCTAACACACAGACACAGATACAGAGAGTTAGACAAAATGAGGAGATAGAGGAATATGTCCCAAATGAAAAAACGGGAAAAAATCACAGTAGGAGAGTTAACAAAACAGAGATAAGTAATATGTCTGATAGAGAATTTAAAATAATGGTCATAAACATAATCACTGAACTTAAGAAAAGACTGGAGAACCTCAGTGAGACCCTCAACAAAGAGACAGAAAATATAAAAAGGAACCACATAGAGATAAAGAAAATAACTGAAATTAAAAATTCACTAAGAATAAAGAGTAGACCAGAAGCAGCAGAAGGATGGATCAGTAACCTGGAGGACAGTGTAATGGAAAGCAATCAAGCAGAACAGGATAAAGAAAAAAGAAAAAGAAAAAGAAAAAAATGAGGACAGATTAAGGGAACTCAGTGACACCATCAAGTGTAATAACATCTGCATTATAGGGATCCCAGAAGAAGAGAAAAAAAGGGGGCAGAAAATGTATTTAAGGAAATAACAGCTGAAAACTTCCCAAATCTGGGGAAAAACACAGAAATCCAGATCCAGGAGGCAGAAATCCCCCAAAGAAATCAACCCAAGGAGGTTCACACCAAGACACATTATAATTAAATGACAAAAAGTAGTGATAAAGAGAAAATCTTAAAAGCAACAAGAGAAAAGAAAATAGTTACATACAAGGGAAACTCCCTAATGCTATAAGCTGATTTTTCAGCAGAAACTTTGCAGGCCAGAAGGAAGTAGCATGATATATTCAAAATGCTGAAAGGGAAAAATGTGCAGCTGAGAATAGTCTACCCAGCAAGGATATCATTCAGAATAGAAGAAGAGATGAAGAGTTTCCCAGACAAAAATTAAAGGAGTTCACCACCACTTAACCAGCCTTATGAGTAATGTTACAGGAGATTCTTAGAGTAGAAAGACTATAAATAGGAGTAAGAAAAGTAAGAAGCACAAAAGCACTAAAATTAAGTATATCTACAAAAATCAGTCAAGGGATTTATGAAATAAAGGGATGTAAAGTACGACACCATATATGTAAAAACATGGGGGGCAGGAGGTAAAAATGTAGTGCTTTTAGAATAGGTTCAAATCGAAGTGACCATCAACTTAATATAGACTACTATATGCATAAGATTTTATATATATAAACCTAATGCTAACCACAAATCAAAAACTGGTAATAGACAGGTAAAAAATATAGAGGAGGAAATTCAAGTATATCACTAAAGAAAGCCACCAAACCAGGAGAAGAGAGCAAGAGAAGGACCTGAGAACTACAAAAACAATCATAAAGCAAGTAACAAAACGGCATTTAAGTATATACCTATCAATAATTACTTTGAAAGTAACTAGACTAAATGCTCCAATCAAAAGAAATAGGGTGACAGAATGGATTAAAAAGCAAGATCCATCTATATGTTGCCTACAAGAGACTCATTTCAAAGCTAAAGACACATGCAGATTGAAAGTAAAGGGATGGAAAAACATCATGCAAATGGAAGATAAACGAAAGCTGAGGTAGCAATACTTATATTGGACAAAATATACAGGTGCCTATGCTGGCTCAGTCCGTAGAGCATGCAACTCTTGATCTTGGAGTTGTGAGTTCAAGCTCCGTGGTGAGGACAGAGGTTACATTAACAAAAATAAATTTTAAAAATTGGACTTTAAAACAAAAACTGTAACAACAGACAAAAAAAAAAAAGACAATGCATAATTATAGAGGGAACAATCCAACAAAAAGATAACAATTTTAAATACTTATGCACACAACATGGGAGCATCCAAATACATAAAGCAGCTAATAAAAAACATAAAAGACATAAATGATAGTAATACAATAATCGCAGGGAACTTTAACACCCCACTTACATCAATGGATAGATAATCCAAACAGAAAATCAACAAGGAAACAGTGGCTTTGAATGACATACTGGACCAGATGGATCTAACACATATATTCAGAACATTCCATCCTAAAACAGCAGAATACATATTCTTTTCAAGTGCACATGGAACATTCTCCAGAATAGATCACATTTTAGGCCACAAAACAAGACTCAACAAATTAAAAAAGACTGAAGTCATAGCACACATCTTTTTTGACCACAACACTATGAAACTAGAAATCATCCACAAGAAAAAATCTGGAAAGAACTCAAATACATGGAAGTTAGATAACATGCTACTAAACAATGAAAGGGCAAACCAAGAAATCAAAGAGGAAATAAAAAAATACATGGAGACAAATAAAATAAAATGGTCCAAAATCTTTGACATACAGATAAAGCTGTTCTAAGAGGGAAGTTTACAGCAATATAGAACTACCTCAAGGAGCAAGATAAATCTCAAATGAACAACCTAAACTTATATCTAAAGGAGCTAGAAAAACAAACAAAACCCCAAACCAGTAGAAGGAAGGAAATAATAAAGATTATAGCAGAAATAAAAAACAATAGAACAAATCAATGAAACAAGGAGCTGGTTCTTTGAAAATATCAACACAGCTGATAAACCTTTAGCCACATACATCAAAAAAGAGAGAGAGAGAAGACTCAAATACAAAAATCAGAAATGAAAGAGGAGGAGAAATAACCAACACCACAGAAACACAAGCAATTATAAGAGAATATTATGAAAAATTATATGCCAACAAATTGGACAACCTAGAAGAAATCAATAAACTCCTAGAAACATATAACCTCCCAGAACTGAACCAGGACTGTGGTCCCCATCACCTATTTCACCCATCCCCTCACCCACCTCCCCTCTGGTAACTATCAGTCTGTTCTCTGTAGTTAAGAGTCTGTTTTTTGGTTTATCTCTTTTTTTTCTTTGTTCTTTTGGCATTTTATTTTTTTTTAAAGATTTTATTTATTTGACAGAGAGTGAGTGAGAGCAGGAACACAAGCAGGGGAGTGGGAGAGGGAGAAGCAGGTTTCCTGCCGAGCAGGGAGCCCGACACGGGGCTCGATCCCAGGACCCTGGGACCATGACCTGAGCCGAAGGCAGATGCTTAACGACTGAGCCACCCAGGTGCCCCTTGGCATTTTAATTTTTAATAGAGACTCAGCTCAGGTAAAAATGTATAGTCCCAGTAAAAGATACTTCAATGTTTCCAGAAAACCTATTTGCTTCAAATACTTTAGTTAATATTTTATTATACTGATCTGCCTCATATGTTTTGTACCCATGTTTCCATATATGCTTTTCTCTTTACCTAGAATAACCTTCCTCTTCTTCCTCTCACCTGGTCACCTAAAGAGCTCCTGAAAAGCCCTAATCAAACATCAACGTCTTAGTGCTGCTTTTCCTGGACCACTATTCCTGTTCTACTTCTGTGAAGTCCACATACTTTCATTACATACATACATATACACGTTCCTATACGCTCATCACATCATTTGGATATCAGTCAACTTTGATATCCTCAGGGTTGTCTTATTCACATTTATTTTTTAACTTTTTAAAAAAGATTTATTTATTTATTTTTAGAGGGGAGGGAGGGGGTCGTGCATGAACGGGAAGTAGAGGGAGAGGCAGAGAGAATCCTGAGACTCCATACTGAGCATGAAGCCCCACAAAGAGGCTTGATCCCACGACCCCGAGATCATGACCCAAACCGAAACCAAGAGTCAGACGCTCAACCAACTGTGCCACCCAGGTGCCCCCTTATTCACATTTAAATTCTCAGTATCTAGCACAGTTCCTACGAGGATGTAGGTACTCAATAAGTGTTTATACATTAGAAAATATTATTTCAAAGGTTTATCTTTCTAAAATGGAAATCTGATCTGATGTGATACTGGTAACTCCACAGAGCTTCTTAGCATGGCATATAAAGTCTTTTCTCATCTGGCCACACATACATACATGCTTGCCATGGAGCCACATCCATTTCCCTATGTTTGCTGGACTCTTTAATCTCTTTGCTTTTGTTGTCTTCTCTGCCTGGGAGGCCCATCTTTTCCCATAGTAGTCTATCAGATGACAAAAATCACTCTAAGTAATTAGTATAAGCATCTAGTATAACCTTAAACCCTTCCCAGTTCATTCTCCTTTACAATGAAATCCTTTGTTTCCCACTGTATCCCATACACACCTTTATCATAGCACTTGTGACATCTTATTGCTCTTACTGTTTCTATGTCTGTGGCCTCCATAATCACTATGAGGACAGGGACTAGAACATATTTATTTCTGTATTTTTAGCACAACGCCAAGTACCTAGGACAGAAGAGGGGCTCAATAAATGTCAGCAGAATAAACAAATATTGAACTATAAATCAGCAAATTTTATCATTATCAAAATAAGCTATGGCCTACTTTTTCTGAATCCAAAGGACAACACAGAATCTTAAAGAAAAGGAACCTTGAAAAATAATTTAATCTGCAGGGGAAGATAGCAAAAACAGAATATATTCTACTTTAAAACTATTAGATTTGTATTTCTCTGATGCCAAGTGATGTTGAGCATTTTTTCATGTATCTCTTGGCTATTTGTATGTCTTCTTTGGAGAAATGTCTGTTCATGTCTTCTGCCCATTTCTTGACTGGATTATTTGGTTTTTGGGTGTTAAGTCTCATACAGCCACTCTGGAAAACAGTTTGGAGGTTCCTCAAGAAGTTAAAAATAGAGCTATCCTAGGACCCAGCAATTGTACTATACTAGTTATTTACCCCAAAGATACAAATGTAGTGATCCGAAGGGGCACCTGCACCCCAATGTTTATAGCAGCAATGTCCACAACAGCCAAACTGTGGAAAGAGCCCAGATGTCCATCGACAGATGAATGGATAAAGAAGATGTGGCGTGTGTGTACACACACACACAGGAATATTACCCAGCCATCAAAAAGGATGAACTCTTACCATTTACATCGATGTCTATGGAATGAGAGGGTATTATGTTGAGTGAAATAAGTCAGTCAGAGAAAGATAATTATCATATGGTTTTACTCATATGTGGAATATAAGAAACAGTGCAGAGGAGGGGTGCCTGGGTGGCTCAGTCGTTAAGCGTCTGCCTTCAGTTCAGGTCATGATCCCGGAGTCCCGGGATCGAGCCCTGCATCAGGTTCCCTGCTCAGTGGGAAGCCTGCTTGTCCCTCTCCCACTCCCCGTGCTTGTGTTCCCTCTCTCGCCGTGTCTCTCTCTGTCAAATAAATAAGTAATATCTTAAAAAAAAAAAAAAAAAGAAACAGTGCAGAGGATCATAGGGGAAGGGAGGGAAAACTGAATGGGAAGAAATCAGAGAGGGAGATAAACCATGAGAGACTCTTACCTCTCAGAAAGAAAGTGAGGGTTGCTGGCGGGGGGTGGGGTGGGGGGATGGGGTAACTGAGTGATGGGCATTAAGGAAGGCACGTGATGAGCACTGGGTGTCATATATAAGTGGTGAATAACTGAACTCTATATCTGAAACTAATGATGTACTGTATGTTGGCTCATTGAATTTAAATTAAAAAAAGCTGTTAGAAATTAAATGCTAATGCATCTTTCTTGTTTAAAATAACAAAACATTTGGGTAGCTTTAATGTCTAGGGAAGCAATTAAATTTCTGTTAAGAGCATAATAAGTATCATTGTGCTTTACTAAACATCATAACAAAATTCTAGTCTAGTGGTTCTCTACCCTGACTATATATTCAAATAACTGGGGAAGCATTTAAAAAATTCTGATACCTAGTCTCATCTCAGATCAATGAAATGAAATTCTACGATGGTGGGGTCCAGCCAATGCCACTTTTTAATGCTTCCTAAATGAATCTAATATAAATATTTTTATCTTGCAAAATAATAATAAAATTCCTTATCTATCTGGCTGTTCCTCCTTGGTCTCATTGGAGGTACCTTCTTCCACTTAATCCTTAAACCTTAGTGTTCCTGATTCCTTCCACTTCTATTCTCAAATTCCTAAGATTCCTTGTATACAGAGTACCCTGCCTTTAAAAATGAGGTTTTATGTTCTTTTCAGCCCTGAATATAACATTATTTTAAAAAAAGAGAAAAAGATAAGATTTCCACAGTTTGGTTTTTTCCCTTCCTTTCAGAGATTAGTTTCAAGTCTGCTATTACTTACAAGTTTTGCAAAAGATCTAGACTTCCATAATCTCTATTTTGATAGTAGTATTTAGTCAATTCAAAGTTATTCTTTTGTTCATTTGTTCAATCCTTTGGCTTGTGTCTCCAAACTTGAGGGTTATCCTCGCTCCCTCACTTTGCTTCTTTCTCCCTTACCTCAGAGGCTATGCTGATGCCCATGAGGGTATACTCTTGGCAGCTGGATATATAAGGCATATGACCCTTGGCACTTAGGATTTAGTATCTGTGATTCCAAGTATTCCTGAGCAACCCCAAAGATGAGTGATATGAAGCAATTTTTAATTTGGTAAGGCAACACATTTGAAGCCCATTGCTATGAGTTCAGTTCTGAGAGTGAGTAACAAAATTTCTACCACCACTGCAGCAAACCTTTGCTTTGTTTTCCACTTATCACTTACTGTCAGATATGCTGTAATTCTTAGGATATACTCCAGTGCCATATGTGACATGGCATACTGAAAAAAAAAAACTGTAATCATCATGAAAATAAAAGATATATCATGACTGTAGAATGCAGAATTTTATGCTGATGGACAGAATGGCTGTGCAGAAAGCCCTAAAGGTCAAAGAGAAAGCCACTAAACACGAATATAAAGAAGTTTCCCCTAGGCAAAGATGGGAAAATCTGAACATGAGAATGAAAAATAAATGTAAGCCGACAGAAGCACACCAAATATGAGAATTTCTGCTAGAATGCAGAAACAAAATAAAGTGTTCTGCAAATATCACACTCCAAATAACTGGTCTTATGAGAAGAATAGAGTTAGGAGCTAACAATTCAAAACCTATTCAACTTTCTAACTAAAACATTAAGAAAAAGTGACAATACTAATAAAATTCCAAACCAAATTTAAAATATTGGTTAAATTCCTATCAGGTAAAGAAATATTACATTAATTTTACAACAACTTTAACAACAACAACAAAGTAAAAGCCATCTGGCAGAAGAGTGGAGGGAAGGGTTGAGGCTGCTGAGGTTGAGGCTTGCAATGAAGGCAAGGACAAAATCACAAAACTGGGGTAACTACAAAAAGAGCTTCTTTAAGGTGAAGTTCACCTGAACCAGAGGAATGCACGGTGAAAGAGTAACACATACAGTGAGAGAATGCCACCTATTGGTGTGTTGCAGTATTTACCCATATTGGTGTATTTTGCATTCTGTTGGGGTTTCTTATTGAGAAACATTAACCTCCAGGAAAAATCAGCTATGACTCAAGGTGATTTCTTTGCTATGCTGACATCATCCCCTTATTTGTGAATCCTGTGTGAGTTAATTCACACTATAGAGTGATTATATAGCAAGTTCATATTCTCAAAAACAAAAGAAAACAAAACAAAGAACAAAATCTTCATTTCACTGGTAACTAAGAAAGGCACCAGCATTCTTCTGAAAGTGAACAATATCCTATAAGGACTAATATAATATCCTATAATAACTAATAATATCCTATAAGAACTAATAATATAGTCCTAACTGGTGAGGGGAAGGTCTTGCGTACAGATTCCAGCCAATGTGCATGGAGGGAAAAGAATTAGGAATCACCATTTTACAAATCCTACTGAATCAACAGCTCCAGGTAATGCTCATGCTCATTCTTGGTTCAAGCCACTAGATGAAAGGCTGATAGAAACTTTTACAAAGGAGAAATAAAGCTGTCACCACCTGAATCCACTGTTCAATGTTAGGGTTGTTAAAAGTGGGCCTGGTTCCCATTATGAAGTCCACAGGACCACCTACAAAACATTCTTATCAAAAAAGTTAAACTCATTTAACCAGCCTCCCTATTAGGACACTGGTTCTCAACGCTGACTGCACATCAGAACACCTGGGCAGCTTTTTACACTTTCCTGAGCCCCACCATTGACCGATTAAATTAATGTCTCTCAAGGTGAGGCTCAGTCAGGTATCCTTATTTTTCAAAAAATATTTTTAAAAAGCTCCCTGAGTGCTTCTAATATGCAACCATAGTTGAAAAACCACTAATCCAGAGTTAAGAGGATATACTTTACAGGATATACAGCACAGAGCAGTGATTCTCAAACTTTAATGTGTCAATGTAACCCCTGAGGATCTTGTTAAAGGACAGATTCCCATTCAGCAGGTGTAGGGAGGGCGCCAAGAATCTGCTCCCTGATGAGGCTAAAGCAGCCAGTCCCCTGTGAGTAGAGAGGATACAAACCAGTGCTGTCCAACAGAAATATAAGAGTGGCATATATAATTTAAAATTTTCTAGTAGCCACAGTAAAAAGAATGAATTTTAATAATGAACTTATTTAGCCCAATATGTCTAAAACATTACCATTTCAATATGTAGTCAATATAAAGTTTTTAATGAGATATTTTAAATTCTTTATTTCATGCTGTCTGATGTGGATTTTACACTTACAGCACATCTCAGTCCACACTACTCACATTTCAAGTGCTCACCAGCCACATGCAGCTAACAGCTAATGTCCTGGACAGCATGGGTAGAGAAGAACAAATGAAAGAAAGCTCAAAGAACTAACACTGGACATTCTATAGGAAAAGTCTGCAAATAGATAATGACAGGATAAGTACAAATGGGGGAAACTAAAGTCTTCAGAGACATAATTATATGTTATTTAGGCCTTTGATTCTTAATTCAAAAATGCAACTATAAAAAAGGTTTTTTGTTTTTTTTTTTTTTAGACAATTGGGGAAATTTGTTACAGATGAGCACTTAGATGATAAAAAGAATGTCCCTAATTTTATCAGGTGTGATTATAAGATTATGTGAGAAAATGTCCACTTTCTTAGAGATGTGCAAAGAAGTATGTAGGAATGAAAGGACAGGATTTGCTTCAAAATAGTTCAGCAAAAAAAGAAAAGGAAAATGAAAAAAGATAAAGCAAATGTGACAAACGCTTGGTAACTAACTATTCAACCTAAGTGATGGGTAATCAGGGATTTATTATACAAATCTTTTTTTTGTGTACACTTGAAAATTCTTTAATAAAAACTTTAAAACACAATAGCATTAGAATTTAAAAGCTAATTTTATTTTTTATAAAGGTCAACTACATGCTGAAGAATGGAAATAAGTAAACAAAACAATGGTATTTATGTATTAATAATGATATGTGTGTTATTTACCAATTGTACGTTAAGGAGGCTTCCTTTCTTTACGTACTCAGTGTAAAACTTTTACTAAATAAGGATGCCAAAAGTGAGCCTCTTTTCTAGTCTGAGTCACTTCTTCTATGTGAAAAACTGTAGTAGTCCCAACTGTTGCTAGGCCCCTTGCCCAAATATACTGACATCTGCTCTACTGAAGAATCCACCAGCAGTTTTAATCAAACATCATGTCTAAAGGCAATGAAATAACATCCATATCAAATCAGTATACCCTTTCTTGTTGTAATATTTAATTCCCCATTATCACTCAAGAAAGTACAATACAATGTAGTTTGACTATCTGGTAACTGGCTTTTTTCTCTTCCAGATGCATCTTCTTGACTTTTCTGTGTTTATATTGGTAACAGAGTGTGCAAAATATATTGACATGATGTTAACTCTTAATAATAATTGTTACCTGCCAAAAAATATACATGATCAGGAATTATCATAATTTGTCCATTATTAACGGGGCCAGGATGACATCATTGCATTCTCTTGTTAGGATCTATACCACTCAGCCTAACCCATGTGAAGCAGGGTGCTACAGCGTCACTGACTTACGGTTTGCAGGCTGACAGATCACACCGTCACTACTCACCAGGAACTACACAAACATGGCTGTTGAACTATAACAATGCCCTAGTTTTAACAATGCATGATTCTTTACTTCTGTTAGCTAGATTCTACAGTTCCTTCACGAGGGAGCCTTATAGGACATGTTACTATTCCTATAGTTTTTCACACCATAAACAGAAAAACTGCATCAGCCAAATAGCAAAAACTCCTTTTTATAAATTTTACTGGTATTAATCATGACAAAGAATATTTAGATTTTACTCACTGTTCTGTATATCTTTCTTATTCTCTGGATTCTCGGCACTCTCAAGCACAGAAGTATACATTTAAATAAATGTTTACTGAATAAAACTAAACTGAAAAATGAAAAGGTTCCCACCAATTAGCATAAATGACAATAAGTTTTTTATAAGGCCATAAACACTACATTTCATAATCTTAAGAGAGACTTTCCATGTAATGATTCAAAGTATAACTAATACCTTAAGCTTGTTTTTATTTTATTGAATGAAGTTTAATATGCCAGCAAAATTGAATTAAAACTTATCTAAATAAAATAAAATAAAGGTATGCCACAAATTTCAATAAAACTATGAAAATAAAAACCTAGAATGGGGGCGCCTGGGTGGCTCAGTCATTAAGTGTCTGCCTTCGGCTCAGGTCATGATCCCAGGGTTCTGGGATCAAGTTCCACATCGGACTCCCTGCTCGGCGGGAAGCCTGCTTCTCCCTCTCCCACTCCCCCTGCTTGTGTTCTTGCTCTTGCTATCTCTCTGTCAAATAAATAAAATCTTTAAAAAAAAAAACAAACCTAGAATGATGCTGTATTTCTCAATGAAATAACAGCATTATTCCTAATAATTATTTGGAGATTTAAAATTACTTGATACTTTAAAATTCCACCAACATAAATGTAATCACTCAAATACACCTTAGTCAAAGACTAATAATCCAAAATAATCCAAATTAGTATTGTATCAGTGATCGATGAAGAAAAGAATTATATTTAAAACTGGTACCAGTAAAGTAGTAAGTAGCCATGTATGTCTTCCTCCTAATATACATGAATCTATACTGTAATTATAAATATTAACCCAATATACACAAGTCTGTACTATAAATATAAATGTTAATCCAAATGCCATTTGGAAACTAGATCTGAAAAACAAATTTTTTGAAACTTGGGGATAATACAATCAGTCTAAATTCATTTGATCTGTAGCATTTGGGCATAATAAAGTAAAACATTTTAAATTTACCATTTATCCAAGTGTATTTAACAAGGATATTTTAAGGTTTTTATAGACCAAAAGAGAGGAATAATCTTTATATATTTTCTTTGTTCTAACCATATTATACATGATAGCATTTAATACTCATAGTAATCCATAAGGTAAGCATTATCTCCAGTTTACAGATAAGGAGACAGAGGCTCCAAGACATTAATTAAGATTGAACTCATAAGGATAGGCAAATATAAACCCAGTGTCTGAACATAGTCCATATTTGTTAAGAAAGCTTTAGAATGCTCCTCTAGTACACCACGCTCACCTATACTCTATTCAAAACTATAGGATGTTCACATTTTATGAGTATTCAAAGAATTAAAGCATACTTTAACAGTTACTCAAAAATACATCTAAGCATTGAGAAATATATAAAAAGAATAAGGTAAGTGACAAAGGATTTATATCAACCAGGAAAAGATGATTAACATAATGTGAAAGCAAAGATTACACGCTTCATAAATCTTTTAATACTCCTCTCCTGACCTTTTCCTTTACACATTTAAAATTTTAATCTTCTCAGGGCCACTATTGTCTTCTCAGGATTAACAAAGAAAATTCCAGTACCCAGCTTTCATTGCAGGCCGTCCTAACTGTTGATAAAAAAATTCTCAGCAAGAAAAGAGGGAAAAGGGCGCCTGAGTGGCTCAGTTGGTTAAGCGACTGCCTTCGGCTCAGGTCATGATCCTGGAGTCCCTGGATCGAGTCCCGCATCGGGCTCCCTGCTCAGCAGGGAGTCTGCTTCTCCCTCTGACCCTCCTCCCCCTCATGCTCTCTGTCTCTCATTCTCTCTGTCTCAAATAAATAAATAAAATCTTTAAAAAAAATAATAAAAATAAAAAATAAATTAAAAAAAAGAAAAGGGAAAAAAATGTCCACTCTCTCCCTATAGCCACAAATATGCCCAGAGTACTCTGTACCTTACAGATGATTCAGTTACTGTAGTGAATTGAGAAGATTCTCAAAGGAATGTATCTTACTCCTCTGTTCAGTATCCTTGTAAGTGGTTTTTATACAAAGGAATCTTGTAAGATACCAATTAACCTGGCTAAAAGTGTGGCCATGTTATGTGAAAGTACATCTTTGACCCTAAACTCAAGAAAATAGCCTAATCCAGGTTGGAGACCTTCATTATTTATTTTTTTCTCTGGTAATATTTAGTTGAAATCTCCTTAAAGGCATTAAAAAAACTCTAAGTATCAATGATACTCTTCTATCATAGAAGTATAATAAAACTATAAGTCAGATTCTTTTTTCAAACTAAAAAGTTTGAGTCTTCTCCTTTACATTATCAAAAGTACAATAAATGTGATACATTTTATTTTTCAAATGAAAATATCTCTTTAATAAATTAAAAACTGATTTCACAATTATTTTTAAGTTAAAAGCATTGAGACAAATTACCAGTATCAACTGCAAAAGAAAAATTAAATTATCTTCTACGCTTTTAGCTGTAAGGAAATAACTAGAAATCTTTATTGTTTGGCTCTGGATATTTTTCTCCCTGCTTATAGAAGCAAAGAGTTATGGAAGGTATTAATTTGCCCCTCAATGACTGATATGCCACAGGACAAACTCTCAGTAAAATAGTAGAAAAAAAATAAGAAAGAGTATGTGAACATAATTCTTTCCATTGAGATACAAATTCCTAGAAAACACTGAAATTTTATGTTAGTTAATAAAAGTTTTTTATTTAAAAAATCATATATGCAAACAATGAATCATGGAACACTACACCAAAAACTAATGACTACTGTATGGTGACTAACATAACATAACATAATAAAAAAAAAATCATCTTTCATGTTTACTAGGTCTCAAAGGATCTCCCTGGAAATTACATGTTAATTACAAAAGGAACCACAGTAACTATATCGAGAGAAAAACACCTTAACCAAATGATTAAAATTAATATCAGTAATAAAAGGCCAACAAGCTCCATGGGCCTCTGAATATGGTATTCCCAACACTGACAGACACACCACTTATATTTTAACCACAAATGGATAAACTCATTCTAATCATGAGGAAAAGCAAACCAACTCAAATTGAGGGACATTCTATAAAATTACTAGCTTATATTCTTCAGAAATATCAATTTCATACAAGACAAAGACTGAGAAACTGTTCTAAGTTAAAGGTGACTGAAGAAACGAGACTAAAGAAATGAATAACCAAATGCAAAACATGATTCTGGACTGGATCCTGTACCAGAAAAACCAAAGCTGCAATAAGAGACATTATTTGGACAACTGATGAAATTGGAATGAGTTATGGATAAGATGAAAGTATTACATTGATTTGAATTTCTGAAGTTGATAGATAATCTGTGGTTATATAAGAGAATATCTTTGGTCTCAGGAAAGACACAACTGAAGTATTATGGGGTAAAGAGTTGTGATGTATGCAAGAGGGAGAGAATTATGAGTAAATGTGGCAAAGTGTTGAAATTTGGTAAATCTAAGAAACAGCCTATCAGAATTCTTTGTACTATCCTTGCAACTTCTCTGAAATTTTGAAATTATTTCAAAATAAAAACTTTTAAAATCATCCTTTAAGATTAAATAAATATTAACATGAGAAGATTTTCACCATAAACAATTAATTGATAAAATCAAGTCTGACGAAATGGTATGATTAGTACAGGTGTTTTGAATAGTGACAAATTAAGGAGGTCATACCAGAGTGTAGACGAATACACACCTTTCTTCAGCAAAACAAAAAACAAAAAAACTACTGCTATGGAAAAAAGCTATACTAAAGTGTGCTTAGTGATACACACGTGGGGACAAACACTGCACCATCATTGTACTGTGAGTGGTACTGGTCTTACATCCCATCTTTTGAATCAATCAATAATTAGTCAATTAATGACTAAATAAATACTTCTAAAATTATGTATATGCATTTGAGAGAATACACATCAAGTCATAGCAGTTAACTCAGGGTAGCACACACGTGAAGACAGTTTTTATTTTCTTCCTGTATTTTGTAATATTTCTGCCATGAGCATGGATTACTTTTATAGTGATAAAAGAGTAAACTTTCTAAAAAGAGTAAGTAAAAAAGAACTTAATAGCAGGCAGTCAGATTTCTCAGAATTTGAATCCTATGTCAAAACATGACATTTTCTTATGTTTACATACAGCCAATATTTTCCCAAAAGGATCTCACTTACAGCTGATCTTGAAGCTCCACAATTATATATTCTAATTGTTCCTTTTCCAATTTATGGGCCAGGTCAGAATCTTCAATCCTTTGAAGTAGTATTTTATTCTGGGAGACAGACTCAGACAGCTGGTTCTCTCGAAGTCGTAAGAGTTCTTCAAGATAACCCTGAAAATACAGTACCAACAAGATAAAGCTACTGCAAAATTCTAATGTATCTCTTGAAGATCAATACTGAGTAGGTTAAATGCTATTCTTTCCAAATTGTAATGAAACAATCTCAAAGTATTACTGATGAAATAGTAAAAAAATAATTATTTTAATTGAATACAAAAATTTAACCTGTATCTTCCATCCCTTAAAGCCCTTCCTGAAGTTCAATAAGAGGTTTGCTTGCAGTGGGTAAACTGGAAGTTTGTACATTTTGACTTCCTTCACCTATTTTACCCATCTCCACCATGTTCACATTCATGGTGAACTGGTTCTTTTTTTTTCAAGAGCAATGTATTTCTTTAGTCTTAATAGTGCTTTTGCCTTAAGGTCTATATTGAATAGTATTAACATAAAATTTTTTTTCATATTTGTCCACTTTACCTTTACCCTCTTAATAAATGCTAAAATCTCAAACATATAAATGAAACCACATATAGAAGAATAAATGGCTTATTTTTTAATTTTTAACTTTTTTTAGAGGGCGGGGGGGCGGGCAGAGAGACATGGAGAGAGAGAATCTTAAGCAGGCTCCATGCTGAGGAGCTCGAGGGCTCTATTCCACGATCCTGAGATCATGACCTGAGCTGAAATCAAGAGTTGGATGCTTAACCGACTGAGCCAACCAGGTGCCCCTAAATGGCTAATTTTTATGTTAAAACATAAAACTAGAAGAAGTTGAAAAAACAAAAGCCTCTTTTAAAACTTTGCATGACTTTTCATTAAGAAAACATAACATAATAATAAAAAAAAAGAGAGAAGGACAATTCAAGAACAGAAAGGAAGTAGCAATTGGTCAACACTTACATTCAGCTAAAAGATCTTTTGGCAGTGACAGTCCAAAGGCAATAATGAGAATCAGATTAAATGACTTTTGGCAACTGATAAATACCTTCTGTTCCAGGGTTAGCTGATACTTTTGTTTAACTCTCTTACACTTGTTGAACCAACTATTCTCATCCATGATGAAAGGAGGCCCGACATTCTCTGGAGTGCTGCTTTCACTACCACTGCTTCCCAAAGTTCTCAGCTCTTCCTCGTCACTGCTGATGCTGTCAGAACTGGGAAGATTAAGATTTTAAAAATAAAGTTATTATGTTTCACTCCATTAAGAAATACTTCTCTATTCTGTAAGCTACTGGTGAGCCAACTGCAAAATATTTAGCACTCCATATACAATTATAATATGATATTATAAAGACTTTAGCTTCCTGAAAAAAAATGACAATCTAGTATAGACTGCCGACTCCCTCTCAGAGAGTCAAGCCTCAAGATGCTACAGAAGTTCAGCTGAGGTTTACAAACCTAAAGAATTAACATAAGAACTGTGAGAATGTTCTGAGAAGAGAGAAAGGATTTCCAGAGAAGAGAACCAGAAAACCTAGATGTGTTGGAAAGAACTTTCCAGATGAGTTTTTTTTACTGTCTCAGGTAGATGACTGCCTGTCCAGTATCCACTGCTGTGCAGACAAACAGCACGACCAGCCTAACGTCAGTGGGGTATAATAGGGCAATGTTCGAGGTCAGCTCAGCTTTGGCAAAGAAGGGATAATAAGAGGTTCAGAAAAACTAGTCACTCCTAAGCATTTTACGTTAGGGGAAGAAGGAGAAGCAGAGGTAGAGGAGAGGAAACACTGTTTACAATCCATATCTGAAATTCCTAATGATATCCATATGGTAGAACAGGACAGAATAAGGTTTAAAAAAAAAAAAGAAGAAGAAGAAGAAACTAAATGAAGAAGTGCACTAAAACGGGTTATCTGGTTTAGAAGAAAGAGGAGGTGTCACACTTAAAGAAGAACAGGGGAAAATACATTTTAAAATATAAACAATGGTATTAACATAAGACAAATAGCATACAAATATTCTGTGTAATCTTCAAAGTATTAAAAAAACCTCTGACCTATCAAATGGAGAAGCAAAATAAGAAAATACAGCAAATTCAAAACAAAAAATAAGATGGCAGAATAATCCCTAATACAAAATAAGTTACAAAAATCTTAAATGGGTTAAATTCAACAGCAAGAGCCAAATGTTTAAGTTTAATTAAGACAAATCAGGACTGGAGTGTTGTGGGTGGCTCAATCGGTTAAGCGTCCAACTCATGATTTTGGCTCAGGTCATGATCTCATGTGTCAGGGGATCAAGCCCTGCATCAGACTCTGTAATCAGTGCTTGAGATTCTATCTCTCCCTCTCCCTATGCCCCTCTCCCTCACATGCTCGCTCTCTCTCTCTAAAATAAATAAATAAACCTTAAAAAAAGACAAATAAGGACCAACAATAAGTTGTCTACAAGATACATATGAATACAGAACAATTAAAACTAAAGAAATGGAAAGCACACCAAGAAAACATGACTCAAAAGAAATCCAGGTCAGAAATAATAATTTCATAGGTTTACAGAGATATTATGGAAAATATCATAAGGATCAAAGAAAGATACATATTTCACTTTCTGTGATCTGTGTTTACACCTGTTGGGCTCCAGAGTCTAGGGACCAAGTATGTTGCAAATATGAATCAGAGACCTCTGCATAAGGAAAAGTCCTACCTCCAAGGAGACACTCTCAGTCAGTGATCTAGGTCACAAACCAGTAAACAAACACATACCAAAGGAAATTTGGCTGTCACAGCCATGGCTTTTAGTGGACTAGAGAAAATAAAGCAATGGCTGATGATAAACGTCCAGCTCTGAAAAACAGACAAACAGAACTTTTAAAAAAATTATACTGACATTAAAAATTAAATGGATGAGCTAACAGATACAGCTGAAGAGGGAATTAATAAAAAATATGAAGAAATTACAATTACTTACTAAAGATTTTCCAAATGCTAAGAAAAAAATAACTGCTATGCTCAATAGCAAATCCAGCAAAATTATCCTCCCAGAAAGAGGGCAGTATAAGTGCACATACTCAGAAAACTAAAACCAGAGAGCTATACCAAGAAATTCTCCTAAAAGAACTAATGATCACACTCCAAGAAAAAGGAAATGATCCAAGAAGAAACAGTGAGCAAAGAAAAATTTCAGCTTATGGGTAAACCTAAACAAAGACTGAGAGCATGAAACACTAACAATGATGCTTGCTTTGTGGAATTTTAAATACATCAACGAGAGACCTAAAATTCTAGACAGTAATAGCATATGTCAAGAATGAAATGACTAGAGTTAAAACAATGCAAAGTCCTCATTTATATGGATAGGTAGTAAAGATATTAACTTTATACTTTGTTAACTTTTAAGTGTGCATATTAAAATTAATGGAGTACCAATACAAGAAGAGAAATATAGTATGTAACTTGTAAACTAGTAGAGAAATAAAATGGGAGGAGAAGAAAAATCAATACAGAAAGAAAAGAAAGAGAGGAGGAGAAATAGAGAAACAGTAGAAAAAGAAATGCAAAAAATGTAGAGTAGAAAGCAAAGAGTAGAGGGGTGCCTAGTGGCTCAGTCAGTTAAGCGTCCAGCTCTTAATTTAGGCTCAGGTCATGATCTCGGGGTCATGGGATCAAGCCCCATGTTGGGCTCCATGCTCAGCAGGAAGTCTGCTTGAGATTCTCTCTCTCCCTCTTCTTCTGTCCCCACCCCCTCTCTAACATAAATAAATAAATCTTAAAAAAAAAAAAAGAAGGCAAAGAGTATAATGGTAGGTATCAATCCAAATGTATCAGCAAATGTCCAAATCACCTCAGTTTAATGACAACTGGGTGTTAACTGCAAATGATGAATCACTAAATTTTACCCTTGAAACTAATAATACATTATGTTAACTAAATTGAATTTAAATTAAAAAAGACAAAGTCTTTTAGACTAGATTTTTTAAATTCCAGTAAGTATATCTTGATGAGCACTGACTAATATATGGAGTTGTTGAATCACTGTATTGTACACTTGAAACTAACATAACGCTGTATGTTAACTACATTGGAAATAAAAAATTCCAGTTAAGTACTACTTTAAAAAGATATACTTAAAAAAACAGGACACGAAAAGGAAAAGCACTGTATTTCATAAATTCCTGCTGTACATTTTTTATATATTAACATACCTGAAATCAGGATACAGCTTACAATTGATGATATCTTACCTGCTGTCAAACCATTTTCTCACATATTAATGTCTCTGAACTGAGATGCATTTACAATGGAAGGCATGTCAGGTTATATGAAATATGGTTTAAAAAAAGATAAAAAAAATATACTAAAAAATACTAACCTAAAGAAAATTCATGGGGCTCTATTTATATCAGACAAAATGGGCTTTAAGGAATAAAAAATTACCATGTATTTACAGCTACTACATAGTGACAAAAAAAATTCATTGTTTCAGGAAAATCTAAGAATTCAAAACTTAGGTGCATCTTTTAAGTTAGATTCAAAAACCAGAGAGCAAAAATTGAAAGCACCACCTGAAAAAAACTGAAAAAATCAGATACCACAATGAAAGTATTTAATTCATCAATTCAAAGAGAAAAATAAGAAAGGTTATAGAATATCAGAACAACCATTATCAAGCATAATCTAATGAATACAGGACCCAACCATTGTAATACTGATCAATTGTAGGCCATTTTTCAACAAATTTCAAGAAACTATTATTATGTGGACCATATTGCCAATCACAACTGTAACAAAAGCCCTGAAAATGTTTGAAAATTAAAATTTACATTTCAAATATTCTTTGGTCAAAAAAACTATAATGGATATCTTACTTAAAACAACTAAAATAAAAACAACTTATCAAACTTATAAGATACAGCTAAAGTAGTACTTCAAGGGATATCTGTAGTCATATGTCCTTATAAGAAAAGAGGTAAATTTAAGTACTGAGAAAGAAAAAAAAATCATAAAAATTCTCCATAAACTGGGTATAGAGGGAACGTATCTCAACATAATAAAGGCCATATCTGACCAGCCCACAGCTACTTTCATACTCAATGGTAAAAAAGCCAAAAGCCTTTCCTCTAAGATCAGGAAGAAGACAAAGATACCTACTGTCCCCACTATTATTCAACATAGTATTGGAAATCCTAACCAATCCTAACTTGGAAAGGAAGAAGTAAAACTGTTTGCAGATGACATGATATTGTATATAGAAAACCTTAAAGACACCAGCAATAAACTGATAGAATAAATGAGTTCAGTCAAGACACAGAGTACAAAATCAATATACAAAATAAGCTGTGTTTCAACACACTAATGACAAACTATCAGAAACAAAAATTAATAAAACAATCCCATTTATAATTACATCAAAAAGAGTAAGATACCTTGGAATAGATGTAAAAGGGGAGGTAAAAGACCTATACACTGGAAACTGTAAGACAGTGATGAAAGAAACTGAGAAAGGCACACATAAACTTCAAGACATTCTCTGCTCATGAACTGATAAAATTAATATTGTTAAAATGACCATACTACCCAAGGCAACCTAAGGTTTAATGCAACACCTATCAAAATTCAATGGCATTTTTCCCAGACCTAGGGCAATCATAAAATCTGTACAGAACCACACCCACTAAACAGCCAAAGCAATCTTGAGCGAGAACAGAGCTGGAGGCATTGCACCTATTGATTTCAAAATACATTACAAATCAACAGTTATCAAAAGAGAATGGTACTGGCATAAATGCAGACACACAGATCAATGGAACCTAAGGGGAGTCCAGAATAAACCCACACATATTTGGTCAATTAATTTATGACAAAGGAGCCAAAAATATACAACAGTTAGAGAATAGTCTTGTCAATAAGTGGAGCTGAAAAAACTGATCAGCCTCATGTTAAAGAATAAAGCTGGAACCCCCATTTACACCATACACAAAAATCGACTCAGCAAAGTAGATTAAAGACTTGAATGTAAAACCTGAAACTGTAAAACTCCTAGAAGAAAACAGAAAGTAAGTTCCCTGACTTCAATCCAGACAAAAATTTTTGGATTTGAGGCCAAAAACAAAGGTAAATAAAAGCAAAAGCAAAAATAAACAAATGGGCCTACATCAAACTAAAAGGCTTCTACATAGCAACAGAAACCACTGCAAAATGAAAAGGCAACCTACTGACTGGAAGATAATATTTGCAAATCATAAATACAATAAGGAGTTAATATCCAAAATAGAAACTCAATAGCAAAAAGACCTATAACCCAATTTCAAATAGACTAAAGACCTGAACAGACATTTATCCAAAGAAGATATATGAAAAGCTCACAGGTACATGAAAAGATGGTCAACATCATTAGTCATCAGGGAAATGCATATCAAAATCACAATGAGATACCACCTCACACCTGTTAGAGTGGCCGTCATCAAAAAGACAAAAGATAACAAATGCTAGTGAGGATGTGGAGAAAAGGGAGCCCTTGTGCATTGTTGGTGGGATTGTATATTTGATAACAGCCACTATGGAGTTTCCTCCAAAACTTAGAAATAGAACTACTATGTGATCCAGAAATTCCACTTCTAGGAATATATCCAAAGAAAACAAAACACTAACTTGAAAAGATATCTGCATCCTACATTCATAGCAACACCATGTATAATAGATGAGACGTGGAAACAATCTAAGGGTCCATCAGTGGATGAATGGATACATATACAATAGAATATGAAATCCCACCATTTGCAACAACATGGATGGACCCTGAAGGCATTATGCTAATAAGTGAAATAAATCAGAGAAAGACAAATACTATATGATTTCATTCATATGTAGAATCTAAATACACACACACCTCATACACAAAATTAGTAGAAAAAGAGACCAGACTTGGGGTTACCAGAGGTAGAGGGTAGAGGGAAGGAGGACCTGGAGAAAGGGAAGGGGAACTGGAATAATGTGGTCAAATGGTCCAAACTTCCAGTTATAAGATAAATAAGTTCTAGGGATGTAATATACAAAATGATGACTAGAGCTAACACTGCTGTATGAAAATAGGAAAGTTGTTAAGAGAATAAATCCTAAGAGTTTTCATCACAAGGACACTTTTTTTTCCTTTTTCTTTTCTTTTTTTATTGTGTCTATATGAGAAGATGGGTATTAGCTGAACCTATTGTGGTAATCATTTCACAATTATGTGCAAATCACAAACCTTCATTCTGTACTCCTTAAATTTATGGTGGCTCAGTCAGTTAAGCATCTGCCTTTGGCTCAGGTCCTGATCCCAGGGTCCTGGGATTGAGCCCCGCTTCGGGCTCTCTCCTCAGCAGGAGAGTCTGCTTCTCCTTCTCCCTCTGCCCCTCTGCCCCGCTCATGCTCTCTCTCTCGTTCACTCTCTCAAATAAATAAAATCTTTAAAAAAAACAAAACTGAAAAAAACTATAAAATTGACAAACCTTTGGTAAGAATGATTTTAAAAATTAAGCAAAAAAAGGTCTATGAACACAAAAGGCAAAAGGTAACACAACTAGAAATGAAAAGAGATTTAAGAGATATTAAAAGAAATCTCTGATCATGATATATTTTTTAATTTTAATAAAATATAATTTGCCAAAACTGAATCAATAATAGAAAATCAGAATGATTATATGATTACCAATGAAATTAAGTTAGTAATTTTTTAAAACTTCAAAGAGTAGAAAGGGAAGACTGATAGTAAGTTCCTTGAAAGGACAAGAAAGAAAATAAATAATTTTCCACAGTGACTCCAAGGAACTATATAAACACTTCATATACATTATCTCATTAATCCTCATGATAACCCTATGAATTGTTGCTCTACTACTTAACAGATTCATCCAACAAAGGAAGATAGTAAGAATAAGAGATAATTAGTTTGCTCAAGGTCACCCTATAAGGGAAACTGGTATTACATTACAAAGTTTTTAAACAATATTACATTGCCTCTGAACATTTCAATGACCAATAATCCTATAGCTGTTCAAAAAAAGCTGAATGGATGGTAGACAAATAATATGGCTAAGAAGGTAAACTGATGCCAGGTCACGAATGGTCTATATGTTTTGCTAAAACTTATTTTATCCTATGCACAATTATAAAAGTTGATACTCATAAAAGTATCTCTTATTCTAAAAGACATAGAAATTCTGCAAACATTTTTGGTGGGAAAATAATACTTAAGAATTTCAGAAACATTCCTATATTTTAAAGAGCAAAATGGTTTTAGAATTTTTACTGAGACAGTGAAGGAAATATCAGTGATATAAAAGGAAAAATAATTTATTTTACCAAAAATCTTTATAATGCTTTATTATTTATAATTGCTGATAAGTAAGAATTATAATCACTCACCTTCTTTATTCCTTTACTTCTAATAATTAAACATTTATTTTTAACAAAGATAGACAAAGAAGAAATAATGGATCTTAATTTAAGGAGGTAAAAGTGATAGTGCCAAAGGGTTTGCTGATGGATCCTATGTGGATTATGGCAGAGAAAATTCAATGATGATATTAAAGTTTTGAGCATAAGCAGCCAGAATTACAGAACTACAATTCTTGGAATGGGAAAGGCTAAAGGAAGAAAAGTTGAGAGGAGAGAAATTAGGAGTTCAACTTCGTACATGCTCATTCGAGGTGCTTATCACATATTCAAGTGGAGATGGCAAGTTGGCAGCTAGATGTCTAGAGTTTAGGGCAGTGTTCCAGGTAGAAGTATACATTTGGGAAAGAGTAGCATAAAGATAATATTTAGAACCATACAACTGGATCAAACTACTTAGAGAGTGACTACACACAGAAAAGATTATTTGGGAATGATCTCTGAAACAGTCTAACATTCAGAGGTTGGGGAGATGAGGAGAAATGGGGACAGGAAGTAAGGAGGAGCCAACAGGAGGGAAACTGGAGAAGTGCTGAAGAGAGCAATCACGTGTATCAAACTGCTCAAAGGTCCAGACAGATGAGAAACGATTAACTACTGGATTTGGCAATGAGACATCACTGCTGACTTTGACAACAGCACTTTCCCGGGTAAGTACTAAAGCTCAATTTGAATAGTGCAAGGGAGAATGGAGGCAAAAAAAAAACCCAAAAAAAACCTGGAGACACAGTTTTATAATAAAGGAGAGGTGACTGAAAAGTAGCTCATAGTGACTATGTGGAAAGTTTCTGTTTTGTTTTTTAACATGGGGAAAATAACACTGCTTGTATGCTGTGATATGTGGGAAGATCTAGAAAAGAGGGAAAATAAATGGAAGAGGACAACTATTGGGGTGAAGACCTTAACATAAGAGAGAAGATGGGATGTAGTGTACAGGTCAAAGGACTGGTCTTCCACAGGAAAAGGATTATTTTATCCCTAAAAGAAGCGAAGGAAAGGCAGACTGTAGGGGACAGAATGTCTAAGAAGGGCAATTTAACAACATACAGGACTTGACAGTCTCTTTAAATCAGCCATTTTGTTTGTAGAAATTTGCCTCATTAAGGAAATAATCCTAACAGTACAAAGACTTAGCTATAAGAATGCTTATGACATTATATTTAAAAGCAAAATACTGAAGGCGTCATAAGAGACCAACAATAATTAGCTACTGGACTTTTCAGGCCTAAAATCCATTCAAGAAAAAATGTTTAAAGTTATATCAAGATGTATATCAGAGGGCGCCTGGGTGGCTCAGTTGGTTGGGCGACTGCCTTCGGCTCAGGTCATGGTCCTGGAGTCCCGGGATCGAGTCCCGCATTGGGCTCCCTGCTCGGCAGGGAGTCTGCTTCTCCCTCTGACCCTCCCCCCTCTCATGTGCTCTCTCTCATTCTCTCTCTCTCAAATAAATAAATAAATAAAATCTTTAAAAAAAAAAAAAGACGTATATCAGAAAAACTGAGTTTCATCTCACTGGTACACAACCTAAAACTAAAAACCAGTTTTAAATATGAAATATATTTTAGGATGTCTTCTATTAATATATTTCATATATTAAACTTTGAAAGGTAACAACACTCCAATCATTTAAAAAGACTAATGTCTAATAAACATTTTTAAAAGTTCAGTGGCACCAGTAATCAGATAAATGCAAATTAAAACAATCGGAAAAAAACCCAATAGGATATCATTTTTCACTTAAAGAACTGGCCACACTTTTAATACTTAGTTGGCAATGGGGGTAAGGAGGCAATCTCTCAGGTTGCCTATAGAAACTAAACTAGTATGGCCGCTCTGGAGGGCAATTTGACAGCATATTTCAAAAGCTTTAATAAATAATATATATGGTTTATTCAAGAAATTTTACTTCCAGGAGTTTAACTTAAAGAAATAATCATGGTCTGTATAAAAAGATGTAGTTACAAGGTTATTAACTGCAATAGTGCATGTGACAGCGAACAACTAACTGAATGCATCCTAAAGGTCCAACAATAATTGGGTAAACACGTTATACAGATAATTAAATTAAATTCATTAGGGAAATGAGGCTGTGGAAGGATAATGACATGCAAAAATGTCCATTATACAGTATTAAGGGAAATAAGTATTACATGTACATTACGATTCCATTTTAATTAAAGAAAAAATATATCTATGCATAGAAAATGCCGGAAAGCTACCCATCAAAATGTTAATGCTTCTAGCAGCTGCTTCTTAAAGGTAAGATTATGAGTGACTTAAACTTTCTTCTATCTACCTGTCTTTATTTTCTAATTTTTCTATAATTAATACATATTACTTTCCAAATAAATTAAAAGCAGAAATTTTGTTAGGGATAGACTTTTACAGTTTCTTAAAATTAAAACCCAATAAAGCCTTTTAAAATGTGTCTAATACAGGCATATTTCCTGGAAGCAATTGACTGTTTAAAATACTGGTTCTTTATGACAATCAGGATAGTTTAAATCTTTCTAAAAAGAAGATCTCCATGGTCAGTAATGCAAACGTGCTTATGACTAGGTTGAACTGATATTTCCCTTCTCATTTTATTGTTCTTTTTATAAGATAGGAGAAATCCCTCAGTGTATAAAGGAGAGGAAGCTATACATACATGTTTGGATTAGTGCATCAGAGAAAGAGGAAGTTGCATAAAAAGTGGTTAAGCAAGTTGGAGACACAGAGCATATATCATCAAATTCATTCTAAGGGGACCAGTTGAGAAGGTTCCATTACTGTAAAGTGTTGTAATAATTAATACAGACTCTTATATAAGTAGGAGAGAAAAATTAGTATTCACATTTATCTTTATATTTTAATTTAAGTCCTTTCCTAAATCACTAAAAACAGCCTTTCCACCTACACGTTAATGGCCAAACCCCTAATGTCCAGCTGTCATCTTGCTCTGTAATTCCAGGCCTGTGGCACACTCCACACAAACTAGCTGTATGACTATGGACAAGTTATTTAACTGCTCTGCATTTCAGTTTTTTCATTTGTAAAATTAAAATAGTGGTGCCTATGTCACCGGCTTTTGAGGATTAAATGACTTAATAGAAGGAAAGCACTTTGAACAATGCCTGATATATAGAAAGCATTCAGTAAGTATTCTCACTATTCTTTTTACTAGTATTATTTTTGAACTATTTGTTACCTTCATAAAATGTCCTATAATCCAATACATCCCAAACAGTGTAATTTTATGCCTGTTCAAAAATTCTTTTTTTTTTTTTTTTAAAGATTTTATTTATTTATTTGACAGAGAAAGACACAGTGAGAGAGGGAACACAAACGGGGAGTGGGAGAGGGAGAAGCAGACTCCCTGCCGAGCAGGGAGCCTGATGCGGGACTCGATCCAGGGACTCCAGGATCATGACCTGAGCTGAAGGCAGTCGCTTAACCAACTGAGCCACCCAGGCGCCCCTGTTCAAAAATTCTTGCCGTAATTTTTTTATAGATCTAATGTACTAGAATTATCCCCTTTCCCAAGTGATTCATTTACTCAAGTTAGAAATCTTGGTAGCATAATACTGTGTTACTTCTCCCTCACTACCTGAAGTATCTTCACAGTCTTCTCTCTCCAATAGTGACTTCTCTTACCCTAGAGACAAGGACTATACTTCTCAGAATTTCATGAAGCACCTACACTCTTGAAATCTATGTATCCCTGGCAGTTAGGAAAGTTTCTTTCTTACATTAGGTCCTCAATAAATGCATCTTCAGTGTGTGTGTGTGTGTGTGTGTGTGTGTGTGTGTACATATATTACACATATACATATATTTCTGTTTCCCTTACAGCTCTGACCTTACCATAACATTTTTAAAATATATGAAGACGATCATTCTATTCAGGAAACCAATTATGCAAGGAGAATTTAAAAAAAAATCCATAGATTTCATCTGATTAATTTTCAATGCTGATGAGATTGTAGGAAATTCTTAACTCTTACACAATTCTGGTAGTAGGATAAATTGGTACAACTCTTTTACACCGACGCACTTTAAGGGCCATAAAACTTTTCATTGTATTTGCCTGAGTAACTGTAAATTCACAGCAAAAACAAAAAGAAAATTTATTTGCACAAAATGTTCATTATTCTTTCCTTCATAATGGAAAGAAATTGGAGAACAATCTGAATGATGGATTTCAGTTTTGAACTCTCAATGGACTATAATAGGGCTACTAAAGTTATCATTACAATGACTATAGCAATAGAAATACATGCTGTTTTCTAACAGCTATATTTATGCTGGAATTAAAATTAGACAAAAAGTGTATTTACATAAACACTAAAAATGCAAATTGAGTTTGTATTTTTGAATGATTTCTGACACTGAAATAAAAACAGTTTTAATCAGATGAATATATTACACATGATATTCAACTATAAATTAAGATTTCAATAACATATTTCAAAATGTCAAATACCTTTGGGTAAACTTCAAATATGGTGTGTAGTCTATTACGGCAGGAAAGTTTCCATCCAATCCTTCTCCCTTGAGGCAGAAGCTAAGACAAGAGACAATAAATATGTCACATAATACATAAACTTTTAAATTGATGCCAAGTGTTATAAACAATCTCTTGTTAGAGACATTTCTTTCATCAAATTGCAGGTAAATTTTTTTATTTATATTTTCTTCATATTTAATTCATACATTACTTGTTACAAATGAACACCTTAATAAAGATACTCTACTTTCACTACCAATGACAAAGGATTGCACAAGTTAATACCCTCTAATATGAATATATCATGCAAAAGAAAAACTTTCTGAGAAATCTGTTCAAACATCATTTATCAGACACTACCTTGGTCTTCACTGGATTTTAAGACATTACTAGAGGATTTTCAAATGAAGACTTGTTCACATTTTCATACAAACTCTTATGTGACATTGACTAACTCCTTAAAAGTTCTGACTAATTAGAAAATGAAAGTTTTTCTAAACTATTTGAATAAGTGAAAGGGCTTGGATCTTAGACCTAAGAAGAATGCTAAAAAAACCCCCTTTTAATCTTTAGTCAATCCTTTTTGAGGCCATGGCAACAGGAAAAGGTTGAGATTTGCCCAAAGTCATACTGGGAGTCTCATAAAGCCAGTAAAGAAACTCTAGATCTCCTGGTCTCCCAATCTAGTCATCTTTGTTTTGTATGATAGTATATCCAATTGGATAATAAAAAAAAAGACGTTTAGTTTTATTATTACTATTATTAAAAGAAAAAAGTACATCTTCTAGGAACATAAACAAGAACATTTACAAGATGTAGGTTATCTTTTAAAAAACAAATTCATCTATGAACTCCCACCTTCTGGTTTCTTTGGGAAGTTTGCCTCTTGAAATACCATTCTAATATGTTAATATCAAGGGTATGTACATACTTTTTCATACTTGAATAAGGAGTGAACAAAAGTGGCCACACTTCATAAGAGCTTTCCTTCATTTACAAAACTACTACTAATGTTATCTTTAAGACATTTGCTTTCACAGCAGCATGACAAGTGAAAAATTAACACACATAGAAGGATAAAAAAAAACAACCTCCATATTGCATCTATCATATTCATATTCTGAATAATTCAGCTAATAACTGAATACTTTATTAAATCTTAGAGGAAAATTATACTGACAAAATGAAAATATTTTGAAAAGGAAGTGATATACTAAAAAATGGTAACCTCAGTGGAAATGAGCAGCATTATTTTTTGATTCAAGATCTAACAGATTTTCATTTAAGTTTTATACTTATTTTGTTGATATTCTTGGATTTTTAAGTGATATTTTTCAAAAAAATTTTAATATTTCCATCATTCTTATGTTTGAGTTCTTGTTATAAACAAACCTTTTACTTTTTTTTTTTTTTAAGATTTTATTTATTTATCTGAGAGAGACACAGCCAGAGAGGGAACACAAGCAGGGGGAGTGGGAGAGGGAGAAGCAGTCTCCCCACTGAGCAGGGAGCCCGATGCAGGGCTCCATCCCAGGACCCCGGGATCATGACCTGAGCCAAAGGCAAACGCTTAACGACTGAGCCACCCAGGCACCCAAACCTTTTACTTTTAGCATAATGTAAAATGTTGGATCAATTAAAGAAATGCAAAAAGATACTTTTATAAATCTATGAAAAACTTACATTTTCATTTTTAGTACTTATAACCTTAGTCTGAAATCAATTCATCTTGTTGATAATAAAAGCAAATGTTAACAATATTTTTGCTGGTCTAGATATATAATACAAACATAAGATACCCAAGATATGCCAGGATCTTTTTTATTTCAATACATGAGATAATAAAAATCTTTCTGGCTTTGAATCTACTTTTAGTGCATCTCTTTTTATTTTAAAGCAGGAGCTAAAAATACTAAGAGGTAAGATCCAAAAATTTCTTCCAGTGCTACCAGGATATATAATTTTTCTGCTGGGGAAATGCAGTCTCGAATTGTTTTGCCCAAGCTAGAGAGCAAACATGTCAGTTAATTCCTTAACCTGAGACAGCCTCTTTTCTGAGAGCAAACTCAGAAAGCCGATGTCGCTGGATAGGGAACAACATGAATCCAATATAAATATCCAGCCGTGTGCTTTACTTATTAGCAAACCAAGAAAAAAAACCTAAGTAGAAACTATTATGAGGTCGTATAACTTAAAAACTGAATACACTTAGATTAAGTACCTGAAATCAATAGCATTTAGTCCAAGCAGCATGCCAGCAAGCATATTTGCTTCCTCACCCAAGACAATTGCTCCATCTTCATAAAATCGCCTAAAAAATTAAATGGGTAAATATGTAAATATATAAAAGCAGACTGAAGTTTCATCCATAGAAATTATTTAGAGACCAAACTAAAGTAGAAAGAACTAAATTTTATTTATCAAAATAAAAACTATCCGGATCACCCAATTCTTGTAGATACTTAGGAAAAAAAAAAAAATCCCAGCATTAACAAAAAAGTCATTCTAAGTGTTTCCACTTCTCTTAAAAAGAATCCCTAAAGTGACTCTTTCAATGGGCCAAGACTGTCTACTATTTTTCCCTAATAGTGAAGCAGTATGAATGTAATTTGAAAGATGGCAAACTCACAGTCATTTATACTGGTCTCTTTTTGAAACTATGTAGACTATTGTGGTATGCATAGAACAAACACAAACACACATTGTTTTTCTGTAATTCCAAGGGTTATTAACTAAATGAAGAACTAGAAAGATGCGATCATTAGTAATTCATGCTAACCTTTAACACTACAATACTAATGGGCTAGCAGGGTGATTGTGTATGAAAAAGAAAGTGTTCATTATCTCTGACAAAATATGAATCTATCAGTGTTAGTAAAGCTTTCTGTTTCAGTTAATGTTAGTTAAAATACTAAAATTTTATCTTAATATACTTAAAATACTTTGAGAAAATATCATGATATGAGCCAAAAGGTATTTTTCCACAAAAGAATGTAAGATCATTGTATTTACTTTCTTTAAAAAATAATACTGTGCAAAAGCTAGTTTATGTTCAGTAAGCAGGGATCATTTAATTGTTGTATCTATTTATATTAGATATAGACAGTAGATGCCACTCTGTAAGACCCCACTAACTAGAAGGAAAACATTTTAGTAAATGAAATTTGTCTTACTCTTTTCAGTAAAAAAGATTTTAATATGCTCATAATCCCACCGCCAATTCTGCATAGTTCACAGTTTAAAAATAATTTTACAAACATATCATTTGATACTTGCTCAAAAAGCCCTGAAGCAAAGGTGGAAACAACTATCATTAATTTCAAATTTACCATCAAGAAAAGTTAAGAATTAGGTTAAAACAACTTGCCCAAGCTCATGCAGATAAACTGCTCAAGAAAGAAACCTAATTCTTCTTACTTTAAGTTCTATGTATTTCTATTAAACCATACCACTTCCTATAAAACAAAAATATTTAAAGAGAATTTAACCTATGTTATAGTTCATAAGGAATTTTAAGTGAATAAAAAGTACAAAGGAAAATAAGAGACCACTATTCTACCCTCTGTCAGATATAAGGCTACAAATAAATATGGTGCGAAGACTGGCTTGGAATAGATGTTTTCTGTTTCCTTGGAAATATGGGAATTGCTTTTATTGACTTATACAGAAAAGAGAAAAACTAAAGACTTCCAGTCTAACAAAGATTAATAAAATAAATGGAAGGAATTTCTATATATTTAACTAAGATATTTCACAAAAAGATAAAGATATTTAAATAAATCTATATACCTGAGATTCTGTCACTGTCCCGATAGCTAAATTGGCTATTGACAGACTATTCTGACTCCTAGAAGAACGATGATTACAATGGCTCTAGATCCCCAAATTCTATGGTACACATGGCTTAGAAAGAATTCTGGTTTTTGATACTGGGAATCACCCATTATTCCTAGTATTTCCCTATATAAGAAAAGTTCTACTTTTCTCCCCCTCCATCTTGAGGCCACCATTTTTAAAAGTACATTCTAAAAATCAGATCAAAACTATTTCTGCTTGTTTCCTAATGTCAAAATTGACTTAGGGACTGTTGAAGAATATCAAACACACAAACAAATCTAACCAATTTTAGAGATTTCTTAAAGTCTAAAGATCTTACGTATGTGTGTATATAATATTGTTTTGAGGAATTTTTTTGGTTTTAGTTTTACTAATAATTTTTGAAGTTAAACAATATAAGTGAAACACTTGCTACATGTGAAATAATTCCACTCAAATAAAACTATACCTGAAGTATAATGTTGTAGAGACCTCATTTACTATAACCCTTTTTTTACAAATTCATTTTTTTAATTTTATTATGTTATGTTAGTCACCATACGTTACATCATTAGTTTTTGATGTAGTGTTCCATGATTCATTGTTTGCGCATAACACCCAGTGCTCCATGCAGAACGTGCCCTCTTTAATACCCATCACCAGGCTAACCCATCCCCCTATGCCCCTTCCAGGAAACTATTCTTAATCCAAGGCCATGAAGATTTACATTTATGTTTTCTTCTAAGAGTTTTCCATGTAAGTCTGATCCATTTTCAGTAATTTCTGTATATGCTATGAGGCAGCAGTATACAAGCAACTTTTACTAATGGTTTTCATCTTAATAACGTAAAACTTCTAAACAGATTCAGATTCCAGAAGTCCTTCTTAGCTCTTGAAAGATATGTTATATTGTTCACTATCTACTTTTCTGTAAGTGAGAAAAGTATTTATCAACTCCTTTTTCACTTTGTGAGAGCTCAGTAATTTTTGAAGTTTTATTTTATACTTTACTCCTTCCTTTTCTTAGTCCTACTATAATATCAAGAAAATTGATATTTCTTCTGAGCACAACTTTTGTCATTATAAATTAAGTATGTGGTACAATTTTAAAGTATTAAGTAGGTCTTCATAAAACTAATTTCATCTCTTCTTTACATTTTCCATATTTGCTACTTCAAATTCTTATCAGAATGTTTTCAATCTTGTTTCAAGATATTTTGAAATCTTAAACTTTTCTAATTATTTTTCAGTCTGTGGGTGGGGAGAAATTAAAACTTGGAGCAAATTAATTCAGTTTCTCCCTTACCTACCTTATATTACTCTCTATTTCTCAGTCTTCCCAGTAAACTACCAAAACAATTACCCACTTTTTTTTTTTTTTTTTTAAGCTTGGATTCTAATCTCAAATCCACCAACCTCCCAACTCTGGCTATTTCCCAGTTAACACCTCAATCCCTAAACCATGAAACTCTGCAAGGGTTGTTTTCAATTGCTCACTAAGACATCCCCCACCTTAGGGGGAAAAAAAAAATTACTTGGATGTCTCTAATACTCTGGAGCCATGTGATGTACTCCTACCAGAGGATTTACTGTATTTCTCATCCCCATACTTCCTCTACCCAATCTTATCCTTGGATTTCCACTGATTAGTATTTTCAAGCTTGCCTATCTTAGCCCATGTAGCTCCTCCTTCTGTACTGGGGTAAACACTTGTATTACCAAAAGTCATTACTCTTTATTTTTGAAGAGTAGAATAAGAAGAAATTACTTGATTCAGAAACTCTCAAGATTCCTAAAGGATCAGAGATCATTTCTCATTGTTGTACAAGCACTTAATCAGGCAGCATCCAGACAAAAGGTAAGGTGTAACTATTCTTTCCAACAGTTTGCTTGTATTTTACAAACCTAATCTTCCAAATAATAGTTATGCTGGGGCTAGAGGTTCACAATCAAGTTTACTTATAAACGAAGAAGTTTCTTTGGTTTGATTTCAGTAAAAACAAAAAACAGTATAAATAGTTTAAAACAAAAAAAGGAAGACTTTGCAACTGCATTTTTTGGTTAACTTCTAAGATGAGAATTCTGAAATAACTCCTTACTTCCTTTCCTGGGAATTAGAGCCATTATATTCACATTTAAGTACTGTGTGTATGTATATATGTAAACATTATATATTTGCATGTATGTATAAACATTTCCTAAGCCATGTTTCTGTTTGAATAATGTATGCTTATATATTGTTACAAAGTATTTTTACTTGATGGACTTTTTTGAGCTGAATCATTTCCTTTTTTTAGAGATTTTATTTATTTGACAGAGAGAGACACAGTGAGAGAAGGAAAACAAGCAGGGGGAGTGGGAGGGGGGGTGGGAGAGGGAGAAGCAGGCTCCCCACGGAGCAGGGAGCCCGATGCAGGGCTCGATGCGGGGCTCGATCCCAGGACCCTGGGATCACGACCCGAGCCGAAGGCAGACGTTTAACGGCTGAGCCACCCAGGTGCCCCTGAATCATTTCCTTTCTCTCAAAAAGGACAGCTAACACCTCAGAACAAGGCAAAAAGCATTTCCCTTTAAATATTTGAACTTCTCATTCTAAAAATAATTTGAGAATTATTTCTACCCCACCCAATTGTCTAAGAAACAAGAATAACAACTAAGATTACTAATGCTTTAATTTTTACTCGAAGACTACCATAACCTTAATGCAGCCTGGTTATTGAACAGGAGATGATTTCTGTGTAAACTTCGTTTTGATTTCATTAATTTAGGATTTTTATGTTTGATCTATGAGATTTTGATACTATTATTTTCAAAGCCTTAGTATCCTTTTTAGTATTTTTCATAATTAAACTTATTTACTAGTGATAATAAATAAAAGAAACAAATTTTTCATTTCATGAAGTTCACCTCAAACATCATTTTCACTGCCTATCTTTAGAAATATCCCTAAAGAATATTGCTATAAAAGGATTCAATAATTATATATCAAATAATTATGTGCCATGATAGAGGTGTTAGTTAATGATATGGCAGTAATCATTTTGTAGTACATAAGCATATCAAATCAACATGTATATCTTAAACCTACACAGTATGTCAATTATATCTAAGTAAAGTGGGAAATAAAACAAACAAAAAAACAAAACAAAAAAAGAATGTATCATAATAAATGCCAAGGTTTTCTCAAAATCCAAAATGCCAAATACTGCATCAGGACATGGAAATTAAGATTCTTCCAGATACATGATTTCTTTATCTATGGACCTAATTTCCTCTATCAAAACTGGTTTATAGTTGTCACTCTCTTCTTCTCTTTCACAAACATGATTTATGAGGTAGAAATCAGTATGGTAATTTAGAAGTGTCTAAGGCAGTGTGGTCCAATAGGTTATGCATCTGTGCTGTGCAATTTGGTAGCCATTAGCCGCACATATCTACTGAACACCTGAAATGTGATATGGCAACTGAAGAAGTGATTTAGTAATTTTACCTACTCTTAATGAATATTAATTTACAGAGTGGCATGTGCTTAGTGGCCACTGTGTTAAACAGTACATGTTCAAGGTATTGAAATTATTGAATATTTTCATTTACAAATACTTTTGAAATGGAGAAAAGCAGTTTCTTTAACAAAAGCTATAAACAAAGATTAGACAACCAGCATTTTATAGGAATGCCTGTTATCTTAATATGAATCTTTTTTTCTACCACCGTAAAAAAATAAAGTCCTGTTTTTCACACGGCACAGCATGTCATCTCTTAAGTGCATACAACCTATGAAAAACAACACTCGTATAGCCTGCCCTAAAAGACAATTGAGCGATCATTAGTTACATATATGAATTAAAACAAAGAAATAAAATGTGGAAAGAGTAAGAATGCTATAGAAATTTCATAGTTAGATTTTCCTTCAAATTAACTGCTCAGAGAAAAGTCTGTGGAAAGAATGAAATTTCAGGTACTGAAAGTGTAAGAAACAGAAATGATTCAGATAAAAGATATTCTAGGCATAATGTGAAGCCTCAAAAGATAAACCAAAGTAGATGTCTGTTTAGCTGACGGATGGCATTTTCCTGAGAAGATAGTGGATTTACCCGAACAGTACAAAAAAAACGAAATAAAATAGTTAAAGACTTTAGAAGGGAATTAATCTTTGTTCTATTTTTATTTCTAATCTTTAGGTGATTGTTTTAAATACATATTTGAAAATCAAAAGGATGTTTAAACCTGGTTGTTTTGAAGTCTCTCAGAGCTGTAGAGATGTATTCAGATAAATGTTTTTCCATGAGTGCTACTCTGATCCAGGCTCTACCCTAAAAGGAAGAAGAAAGAATCAAATGTGAAAAATAATTACAAGTTAAAAATATATTTTGCCCAGTGAGTCATCAAAAATATAAGCATTTTAATATGTAAAGAACAACTCAGTCAAAATATACATTTGATAAAGGCTAAAAAATATTTAAGTAGGTAAGAATGGGTAAATTTTGATTACATATAGTATACCTTTGTTCTCTAGAGATATAGGATACAGTATATCATACTAACTTTCTATCCTCTGAAGGGACATAACTATTAATATTGGATCAGAGACTTCTTTTCATAACTCTCTGCCTCAATGCCCAAATCAACATGCTAATTAAAATGAGTCTCCTTATAAAACATGAACAGAGTCTATTCTCTTTTAAAAAAGATATCACTGTCACACCACTTGTTTAAGAAAATTTCCCACCTATCCTTCCAGAGGGAGGTTTTAGATAACTAATAATGAACCAAATTTCATTATTTATCATGCATCCAAAATCATGAATTACCGAGTTTGCACCCAGGGCATTCTAAAAACTATTACTGAATATTAAGCCAAAAAAAAAACCAAACGCACAGCAAAATTACTCAGAACCAATTTCTAGCAGAAAATCACAGAAAAAGACAATTCTGACTAAATGTGAATAATTTTATTTTATTTTTGAAAGGGGTAATATCATTCAATAGTTGAGAACAGCCAGTTACTTTTTTTTTTAATAATCCAAAGCATTTCTCCTGGACTCTTTGTTTAGAATGAAAGAAAATAAGAGGTCATATTTGTAATGAGAATTTTTTAGTTCGATTACTTTCATTTTCACTCAGCCCTCCCACAAATCTCCAGAAAATCCATGAAGATCAATGAGACAGAGAATCAAAACACTGCAATGACAGTTGAGAATAAAGGTGACACTAATCAATATATATGATGGTTGACTACCGATATGGAGAAAAAAAGCATTCTTTAGAAATATCTACAACTTTAGTGAATTCACCAAACTTCCGGATAGGAAGGATCAAAAAGCAGTCAATCTATAGACAGTGGTAAAACCTGACCAACTAGAAGCAGCAGTACTGCTGGGAAATAAAGGAATGATATGGGTGTGATTAGCATGGCAATTTGCCCATCAAGCTCAAAACCCCTTTTAGCCTGCACAGTGTTCAGTCCGTTGTTTTCTGCAGAATAAGCCTTGAGGAACCTACAATTAGCTGTAGCTGACCTAACAGGAAGGAAGAGGCAAGCCACTGGCCAGCAATCCCAAGTTTCTCTCTTGAAATTTCCTTTGAAAGACAAGGAGGCTGGTAGTAGTAGCTTGAATCAAAAGGCTAAGATTTCACCAGAGCAGAAGCCGGGAGAGTTGCTCTCCAGAGAAAGTTAGACACACAAGACTGTGCTATTGCTAGATAAGAAATGTGGGGAAAGCCCTGCTTCCTGATTTATTAATTTCAATCCATGCAAAACGGGGCTGTACTTAATTTCCTGTCCTTGGATGTTTGTGGAATTCTCTATTATATTATAATAATACACTGCGCTAATTTTAACAGTTTCTTTTCTTTCAACAAAAGAACTTTTACTAGAACAGAAGATAAACAGACTTAAAAATGTTGGGGCCATGAAGTGGGGAAGTCGAAAAACCAGGTTTAAGATTTTAGACTTTATCAAAGTTGGATAACGGTGAACCACTTAAGGTTTTTTTGTTTTTTTCCTCCAGGGACACAAATATTCATTTCTTTGTCACTGAAAGTTTTTGATTAAATAAATAAATAAATAAATAAATAAATGCGGTTAACACTTCTGAAGGCTGTAATTAATATATGCTTGGCCCTGTTTTAAGATACATTAAAATATTTATATACATTAGGATATTTAATCTTCCCAGGGTCCCTGGGTGGCTCAGTCAGTTAAGTGTCCAACTCTTGATTTCACCCCAGCTCAGGTCAGGATCTCAGGGTCGTAAGATCAAGCCCCGTTTGGGCCCCATGCTCATCGGGGAGTCTGCTTGAGATTCTCACTCTCTTCTACCCCTCCCCCTGCTCACGTTCTCTCTCTCAAGTAAATAAATCTTTAAGAAGAAAGATATTTAATCTTCCCAAGAATTGTGTGAGTTAGGTTACAATACTATCCCTACTCATCTCTACAAAGAAACAAAAAAATAGACAAATCAAGAAGATAGGAAACATCTCACCACCAAACCAACCAACCTAATTGAATAAAAACCTATATACTCTACCTTCCCTCCTGTTTCAGGGGATGAACTGTAATCATTTAAGAGAACAAAAAGACAAATTACAGAGTAGGCAAAGATATCTGCATTACATGCATCTGACAAAAGACTCATTTATGAAATAGAAATAATTCTTACAAATCCATAAGAATAAATTAAAAACGGGGCCTGCAAGGGGAAGACTTCAACTATAGATTCAACTCCTTTAGTAGGTATCAGGATATTCAGATGTTTTCTTCCTTTTTATGTTAGTTTTATGATTTTTTCCAAAGAATTTGCCCATTTAATAAGTTTAAAATTTATAGGTATGAAGTTATTCATAATATACTTCTAGGATTTTTAATGCCTGTAGGGTCTATGGGGTTCATTGGCCTCTTCCTTATTCCTGATACTGGTAATTTATAATCTCTCTTTTTCTCTTTATGAATAGTCTGTCTCCAGAATAAGACTGTGAAATCTTTAATCAGCTTTTTTCGCCTCCTACCTGCTGCTTTCAGCTTGGTTTATGAAACTTCTGCTCTGTGCTTAAGGTAGCTAAGAGTTGGCAAACAGCTCACAGGAAAAACTGCATGTCTAACCTCAGACATATATGTCTGCGGCTCTCTCAATATTTTAAGTCCTGGTTTCACTGGCAGTTCCCAGCTCCCACTTCTGTTTCTCTAGCTCAGGGAAACTAAAAGAGCCCCCAGAACTCTCTGAGTAGCCTCTATACCGATGATGTGAACAGACAAATGCCCTTAGGCTAAAAGCCAAGATGAATGTGGGGCTACCTCAACTACCATCCTTCTCTCCAGTACTGTGGCCACTGCAGTCCTCCTGACTTGGTTGTTCTATTAGGTCTTAAATTTGTTGCTCTGCGTATTTTATCCAATCTTTGCAGCTGTTCTTGGCAGAAGGGTTGCTCTAATATAAACTACTCTGTCATCACTAGAAGCAGAAGCTGGTTCATTTCTCACCTCCAGGATCATCTGGGTTTTTTGACTCAAGTTATACTCTTCTGACATGACTCTCTCTCCCTCCCTGTGCATGCTCCATACTGCACTCAGTGGATCTTTTTGAAAAGTAAATTAGATTATAGTACTCTATTGTTCAAAAAAAATTAAAAGAAAGATACCCTCAAGTAGCACCTCATTGAATTGAGAGTAATATCTCAACTGTTAATATGCCTCGCTTCCTCTGCTCACTATTTGCACAGCACATTTCTTCCCATAACTCACATCCTGGCTCAAACGTTGTTGCCTTACACTAGCCTTCCCTACCTACACTATCTAAAAGAGTGCTTTCTTCCACCACCCTGATCACCTTCTAATCTCTTAAACGGTTTCATTTTTCACGGCCCCATCCAACCCAAAGACTGGATAAAATACACAGAGCAACAAATTTAAGACCTAATAGAACAACCAAGTCAGGAGGACTGCAGTGGCCACAGTACTGGAGAGAAGGATGGTAGTTGAGTTAGCCCCACATTCATCTTGGCTTTTAGCCTAAGGGCATTTGTCTGTTCACATCATCGGTATAGAGGCTACTCAGAGAGTTCTGGGGGCTCTTTTAGTTTCCCTGAGCTAGAGAAACAGAAGTTGGAGCTGGGAACTGCCATTGAGACCAGGATATACAAATAATATATATATATTTGTTATATCATTAAAATATACCAAACATAACATTTGTTCTCTGCCATCTTTTTAGCAATGCCACCGTATCATTAGTATTTATAACAGTTCTAGCACAAAGTAGGTACTCAGTGTATATTTGTTGACTATGGGAGAAAACTCAAGCAGGTAAGTAACCTGCTCATTGCTAGAACGCATTAGAGGCACCACCCACAAGTGGGGAAAAGGAGTGATGTGAGCAAAGTGGCATTTTATAAAGACTCATATGAAGTTAGTATTTAAAATGGAGAGAGTATAAAACAAATGGGCAGAATCAGAATATGTCTGGTTTCTGCCTGGGAAACTGTTCCTTCATTTTATTTTATTTATTTTATTTATTTTAAGATTTTATTTATTTATTTGAGAGAGAGAGAGAATGAGAGAGAGCACATGAGAGGGGGGAGGGTCAGAGGGAGAAGCAGACTCCCTGCCGAGCAGGGAGCCCGATGCGGGACTCAATCCAGGGACTCCAGGATCATGACCTGAGCCGAAGGCAGTCGCTTAACCAACTGAGCCACCCAGGCGCCCCCGTGTTCCTTTATTTTTAAAGCTCGCCAAGTATGTCTGACATTCTTCCAGGTTGGGAAGTATCACAACAAAAGTCTAGGGGTAGGAAACGTCAAGTGGTTGTTTAAAGAGGAGATAGATTTGTGAGTAATAGACAATGATCATAAAAATGGCATCTTCACAGATCTATACCTTACTGTAAAGTTCTAGTATCTGTTAACTCTGGTGTATCTGTGATTAATAACCCCCTGCCCCCACCTCAGCCTCTTCCCATAGAAAATTTGGCTAACCTGACTCTAAGAAAGAGCAATGACAATGTCAGCTTTTGAACAAAGGAAAAAGTGAATACGAGGATGAGACCCGAAAAGACCAGGAGGGATTCGGGATTTCTGTCCTAAGAATGTTGAGGACTACATTCACAGTTCTGACACGGTATAGGTGCCCAATAAAAATCCATCTGATGGAGAGATGCATGAATATATGAATGGCTGATGGGACCAGCATATTCAGAAATTGGTCTAACATGTTAAACTCAAGAACAGAACAAATGTACAGGGTAAGCAACCACAAACTAGGAAAGCCTAAATCAGCCACAAACAAGAGCTGTTCTTAAAAACAAAGAAAAAGAAAAAAACTTCATAAGATATACAGGAAGGCAAGAAGAACTCAAGAACAGCGCAGAGCTCATATTCGGGACGCCAAAACCAACAACAAAAATGAAAGAAGGAAAAGGATTCCTTGAGCTTGAAATCAGTGGGAATACTAAGAAAATTCAATGGAAATATCTGTAAGATAAGTTACAGTAGTAACTATGGATCCAATTAGGGGAGTTTTGGTCAGAAATCATAGATTATGCTTATAAATAATCACCCCAAGAGCAGATGGGAAAGGTGGATGTGTTCAGAAGGGAGTGAAATAAATGCCTGCTGAGATGAAGTTAGTTTTCTAAGAGTGCTAGTTCTAATCTGAAACCTAAATAAGAAATCCCATGGGGCGCCTAGGCAGGTCAGTTGGTTAAGCACCTGCCTTCAGCTCAGGTCATGATCTCAGGGTCCTGGGATCGAGCCCCACATCGGGATCCCTGCTCAGCAGGGAGTCTGCTTCTCCCTCTCCCTCTGCTCCTCTCCCTGCTCATGCTCTCTCTCTCAAATAAATAAATAAAATGTAAAAAAAAAAGAAAAACAAAGAAAAAAAAAGAAATCCCATATACAGAAATCCCATTCCCAGAACCTCTGCATATTGTAGAAAGAATAGCTGCCAATGTATCTGAGATGTGAAATGGAAAGATTACAGACATGATCTTCAATTCAAATATTCTATTCCATTGTTAGGCTTTGTTTAAGCCCTGGAAAATAGGCTCAGCTGGTCATGGACTGAGCAAAGAAAGGGACTGTCAGCATTTCATAGATCTCAGCTTAGTGATTAAGTATCAGATCTCCCATGGTGGCAAATTTCTATGATGTGAATCTAAGTTATACAGTAGTTCTAGGACACAGACAATCCTGATTCAATCAAAACTAAATTTAAAGAATGTTTCTATATTGAATTAGTCATTATCTATAAGGTACCTTGTCTTCCACTGCTTAAAATGTCATCCACATAGCCCAGAAGGTGTAATCAAAGGTATTCTGCTTCTTACATAGAATTCAAAAATGAAGATCTGTTTGGGTCCCAAGTGTATGGAGTTGCACAGTTTAGCAGGTAAATTTGGTGCTGTGGTTCTGTTTTCATAAGTGTCAAGGCCAGATGAGATGGATACTATATAGGCTAGTAGTCACTCTAGAAAGCAGCTCAAAGGCTCAATAAACCAGCCATCCGAGGTATTTGCTTAATCCTTCAATCCTGACAGTTGGCAGGTGTGATTTACTGAGTAGATTAAGTACTTTGCTCTGCCTACTGCAATGAATAAAGACAGAAGTAATCTTTGCTCGCAGACTTTCCCCAGCATCACCAGACAAATCATAGATCTCTCTTTCCCCACTAAATGGAATCTGTTTGAGGCCTGAGCAAAACAAAGATATAAATGCAGGATTTGGAACATGATTGTTCTGTGATGTTTTTATACTCAACACTGGTTTTTTACAGAGTAAGTATTAACTCTCTCTGCTGGGAAGCATCTTGCTACATACGGCTTAGTACCAAGAGTCTCATTAAGAAAGGTGGTCAGGGGGTGCCTGGGTGGCTCAGTCCGTTAAGTGGCTGCCTTCAGCTCAGGTTATGATCCTGGGGTCTTGGGATCAAGCCCCACATACGGCTCCCTGCTCAGCGGAGAGCCTGCTTCTCCCTCTCCATCTGCCTGCCACTCTGCCTACTTGTGCCCTCTCTCTCTAATAAATAAACAAAATCTCTCTAAAAAAAAAAAAAAAAAGGAACAAAAAAGAAAGGTGGTCTGCTGGGGTTTGCATTTCTGCGCTCCACCCAGGTCCAAATGCTACACTCCTAATGTTTGTTAACTTCTCAATTACCTTTTGTATTTTGGTATATGCTAGTTCTATACATATATTATCTCCTATATTGAAGAGGCTTAGAATATACTTGTCATGTTAATTGTTCCTTCTTTTAATTTGAAAATAAGAAAATAAAGTTTATGTGCCACCTGAGGTACTTTCTATCTGTACAGACTTGATTCATTCAAATTATAGCTTGCCTTTTAATCTTAACCTACAGAAACCAAGATATTATTCTTAAACCATAAGGAAAACATGAAAGGAAAAATGATATAAACTCAACGAAGATGCAAAGGAGAATTCAGATTGCACATTTTTTTAAACCTGTAGTCAATCAATTAGAAAGTAAATAAATGCATAAAGTCAAGAGTTTGAGAAAATAGAAGCCAAAGGACTACTAAGATAATATTATGGCTAAGAAGAAAGGTGTTAATATAAAAAACAAGATTTAAACAACTATAAGAAAAAGTATTTTAAAAAATCTAGCTATGATTGACTTAAAAATGAAGACATTTGGCTTGAAAAATGTGTGACTCAGAGAGGAAAACTGATTCAATCTAAAAAAGTTAGAAGACACTGAAACAGAAAGTTAACTATTGCTCAGACAGCCCCCCTGGTTGGACTGGCAGAAGGCAGTCAAGGAGGGAGTAGCAGTTTTAGACAGTGAAATCCAAGGCTTGAGTCTTCACAAGGTAACAAAAATCATAGCTATCAACTTTACCCCAAAATACACTTCCACATTATAAATTTTAAAATATTTAGATATGTTTCTAATCATCTCATTAAATTTAAATATTATAAATCTCATTTTTAAAAACTTAATCAGTTTTTGTTTTACAAAATGTTTAATTTAAATATACCTTTATCAATTATAGTAACCAGTAATTTTCCAGAAGAAAAAATATCCTAAATAAAAACATATGCAGGAACAATAAACTCAGAAACTATATACTTTTGAAAGATGACTTTTATACTTTCATTTATTATAAACACGTAATTTTTGTTTGTAACTATAAAATAATGAATTATGTCTTGATCTTAAAACTGTACATATCTATTTTCAATCTTTATTTTCTACTTAGATTTCATTCTATAATTCTTAAGTGCCAAAAATAGTAAGGAACCTAGTATGACAATCCAATAAAAAAAATAAAACTCCTAAACCAAAGCCTAAAATATTAGGTAATTAAAAAAAAAACCCACTATATGTTAGCATAAATAACATATTTTATGAAAAATAACTATCTTTTCCTAAACAAAAATATTAGTGACCAAAGTGGGTCTGTTTTACATTTGTTCAAATTCTTTTAATGTATGACTTAATAAAAGAAAACTAAGGATCAGCTACCATATTTAATCTGTTAATATTGTGTTGTTTTGGATGAAGGCTATCTAGCCTCACACAGATACATAGTTGCAAAAGGGAATCTTTTACAGCCTTTTCAGATAATTGTGGACATTCTCCTTTAATTCTCCATTAAAACTCAGTAACTAATAATTTCTAAAAGGCTAATTGCAACATGGAAAATATAACCATATGGGGCGCCTGGGTGGCTCAGTTGGTTAAGCGACTGCCTTCGGCTCAGGTCATGATCCTGGAGTCCCGGGATCGAGTCCCGCATCGGGCTCCCTGCTCGGCAGGGAGTCTGCTTCTCCCTCTGATCCTCCTCCCTCTCATGCTCTCTGTCTCTCATTCTCTCTCTCTCAAATAAATAAATAAAATCTTTTTAAAAAAAAAAAATATATATATATAACCATATCAATGAACTTTTCATACTGTGTTTCATTAAATCCACTGGTCTGAATAGATCTTATACCCGTGCAAGATTTTATAATTCCATGCATCGATCATTGGAATTATGAGTTTTGCAGGTTTACCAAATGCTAACACATTTCATTAAACAATTAAAAAATGCATTTGCTAATATCAACATCATTGTTATGAGAAAAGTCTATATGTACAGGAAAACTATTAGGCTTAAGATGGTGAATGCAAGTTTTCCAAGATTCTAATTTTTACTTAAAGTTTTAATTTTACCACTGGCAACCAATGCTGTCAGCTGTTTCCCTTGAATTAACAGGCTCACTTTGTTCATTTTTATTCAAGAAAATTCTACCAGGGGCGCCTGGGTGGCTCAGTCGTTAAGTGTCTGCCTTCGGCTCAGGTCATGATCTCAGGGTCCTGGGATCGAGCCCCACATCGGGCTCCCCGCTCGGCGGGAAGCCTGCTTCTCCCTCTCCCACTCCCCCTGCTTGTGTTCCCTCTCTCTCTGTGCCTCTCTCTGTCAAATAAATAAATAAAAAATCTTTAAAAAAAAAAAAAAGAAAATTCTACCAAATGCCTCAGTCTAAAAAACTATAGTTTGTATGCTTTTCTTTTAAGTAAAAATAGTATTACGTGACAAAGTGTCTAATTTAGCTCACAATTCAAACTACATGAGTACTTCTCCTTGAGACAACCATCATATTTCAGTATGCTGCAAATGCTTTATGCATACTCTCCATTTTATTACTCAGGATATTAAAAAGATAGGCACTCAAAGGTTGAGCTTTAATAAAATTAATAACGTTTACTGCACCATCATGGACATTTTTAAGAGGAACTAGCTTTTGGGAAGCCATGCTCCGGATGCCCCACTCTGCTCTGCTTGCTAGGCCCACCGGCTCACGCCCACCATGGCCACCATTCAGCAGCCGGTAGGAAGATGGCGCTTAGTGGAAAGCAAAGGCTTTGACGAATACGTGAAGGAAGTAGGAGTGAGAATGGCTCTGCGAAAAGTGGGCGCAGTGGCCAAACCAGATTGTATCATCTCTTCTGACGACAAAAACCTCACCATAAAAACACTTTGAAGAGCACTTTGAAAACAACACAGTTTTGATGTAACCTGGGAGAGAAGTTTGAAGAAACTACAGCTGATGGCAGAAAAACTCAGACGGTCTGCAACTTCACAGACGGCGCGTTGGTTCAACATCAGGAATGGAATGGGAAGGAAAGCACAATCACAAGAAAGTTGGAAAATGGGAAATTAGTGGTGGAATGCGTCATAAATAATGTCACCTGTACTCGGGTCTATGAAAAAGTAGAGTAAAAATTCCATCATTTTGGACAGGAATTAGCTGTGAGGATGAACAAGCTCAGTTCAATGAGCAAATCTCCATACTGCTTTTTTTTTTTCCATTACTGTGTTCAATTATCTTTATCACAAACATTTTATATGCATTTATTTTAAAGTGTTGATTTAATTAGGATCATCCCTTTGCAAACAAAATTTGTGCTAAAAAAAAAGGAACTAGCTTTTTTTTTTTCTTTTTCTTTTTTTTTTTGACTGAGTGCAGTGGGAAAAACTCAGTGATTACTAGTAGTTAGATGCCACTGCCTTAATTCATGCTAAGGAACCAGCAATTTTGCCACCATTGTTTCTGTATCAGCAGTGCAGGTGTCAACACAGTGAAAAAGGCAAATAACATCGTGGTACTACACGAAAATACTTTTGACATTATGAACCCCCAGGGTTCCTCAGGACACTGAGAGCCACTGGTTTGGGTAACTCAAGAAATGTAGAAATTTCACAGAACAGGAAATATTTTATAGTGCTTCTCAAAAAAGAATTCATAGTGACTAGCTTCAAACCTTCTTGCTATTCATAAGGCAATAAGGAAGATTCAAGAGCATTCTATATAACTATATGCAACTAAAAAAAAAAAATAGAAACCTATAAAAGATTTTAAACATGGTCAAGTGCTAAATCCCAACCAAGAAAAAAAATTGTATAGCAAAGAGCTCAGAATTTTCTATTTGAGTCAAAACTGTGGAGGATTAGATTATACACATGGCATTTTATTAATTATGTCTTACCTTAGCTCTAGAGGAACTGACATTTTCCATATTTTCAATGCTGCAGATACAATTCTGTGAAACTTTCCGGCAAGCCACTCTGATATAGTCCCAGAAGCTACGAGGACTTTCATAACCAAACCAGGTTACTTGACCTTCAGGAGACAAATTGTAATACAAAATAAAAGAAAACTAGACTAGAAAATTCAAAATGCAAGAATAAAATTCTGAAAAATAAAAGACAGCCTAGTGTGCCATAGTGAAAAGGGCACTAACCCGAGTGGCAAAAAAGCCTTCAATCTAGTCCTGCTCTATCTTTAACTAGTTGTGCTACTGTGGACATTTATTTAATAGACCTGGATCATAGTTTTCTCAACAACAAAATCAAACAAATGAAAGAAAAAGGGACCAGACACTAAAAAAAAAATCTCTCGCAGTTTAATATTCCACTATTCTAAGGCAGTCTTTTAGACAGCTCCCAGAAAACCCTCCTTATGGTTCTAGTTAACCATTAATTCACATGTCAAAGGTTGCATTCTAAAGCTTCCTCTACTTAGAGAAACAGAAAAAATAATAACACTTTTCCTCCTCTTCATAAGGAAACTTCCAAGAAATGAAACAATGCTGTGGTCTATCTTCTAAGTAAACATGATGAATTAGAATGCTATGTTCATGGATCAAACATAATCTACCCAACATTCTCATCTAGAAAGCCAATAAAGTTCCTCTCTGTCATTCACCTGCTCTCTTCTAGTTGGCAACCCATGAAAAGTCTTCCAGGCATTTACCATTATAACTTTTCAGATTCGGGTAATTATGTGTCTACTCATGAACAAATGTTCTTTTGCGTGTTATCTTACATCAGTATTAATATTTCTATATGGGACTCTGAGTGGTGGTCCATGGGCACCATTTTGTACTCTGAGCATTTTTAAGTAGGATATAAGAGACATCTTAATTCTTTCTTTTCTTTTCTGGAATGATTAGTCTTACCTAGGGAAGTTGTTTAATCTTAAAGTAGAAAGATCTGCTTTTACATTTTAAGTCTGGGCTTCCTTAATTATTTATCTTAAATCTTCCTATCCCCAGTAATAGCTTCTCTGTAGCAACATCAAAAGTATTCTTGTCAACAAGCACCATTTTAGGAGTGATGTCTCAAATGACAGTACAGTGGTTTCCAACCACAGTGGCCCGTAACAATAACTGAGCTGCTTTTTAAAAAATACCTATGCCTGGACTCCATCCCAAGGTAAATAATCAAAATCTTTAAGGGTGGGCCCAGGCATAGGTATTTTTTAAAAAGATCCCCTTGGTATTTCTAATAATGTATTTATGGTTAATTAACCAATAGAAACTGTACATATCATTTTGGTAACTCCTATTCATTATTCAGGACATTTTTAAAGTCCTTTTCTTCTTGTAATCCACCTACGATCTCTATAGCGGGTCAATCCCTATGTGCTGACATAGCACCCTATGCTTATCTATCCTTATAACTGTTTACTTGATTATCTTACATTTTACGTGGTATAATCAGTAAGGCAGAGATTGTGTCTTGTTCTACTTCAAATCAATCTCCAACACTTCATGCTTGGCTCAGAGTAGGCATTCAGTAAATATTTGTTAAACAAATCAACTGGTAAATCAATACAAAACATCATCTTAATTGCAAGGCACATAAAATTTGAATTTTAAAAATCTATCTTGTTATAGTGACAGTTCAATGACAATCTGGTATTAAGAAATGTGCATCCTAGATTATAAATGTCAAACATTCCGGACAAACATACCCTTGTCTTTATAAATAAAAATACAAAAGCTTCTCAAATCCTTATTCAACTCAATGTCTCTAAACTCAATGTTTCTTTAAAAATCTAATCTTACTACCTACAAATAAAAATATATAGGAATACTTATAATCTCCCTTCTTCCTCTCAATCTCTCCCTGTCACTTTCTTTTGCCCCCTCTGTTCTTTGAGTTAAAAAAGGTCCTGGCACAGTACCTTACTATAGTTTGTCTTTAGGATAATATTCATGTCATTAATTTGTTAGCCATTTGGAGAGGAGGCAGGATGTCTACTGGTTAAGAATATGAGTTTTGAATCAGAGGGACTTTCTAGCTATGTGATCGTGAGCAAATGAGTTAACTTCACTCTATCAATCAGGGTTTCCTCTATGAGTTGACAATAATGGCAGTACCTACCTGATAACACTGTTGAGAGAATTAGATGAGATAATCTATGTGCAGCAATTAGTTTATAGCCTGGTACAGATGTTAACAATTATTACCACTACTATTGCTATTATCATACAAATAGTTAAGAGACCCAAGCTCCTCTGTACTGTAAACAAAGTGGGAATGGGATGCAAAATTAAAATTTCCCCCTTACTTGCTCAGAATCTAGAAAAATGCTTAAAATTTACTCCCTAATGCAACCTTTTCCCATATCAACCATTTCAAATTTACCTCCCCAAGATATTTCTAGTCTCAACTAATTTTCTTTGGCTTCTATTAATTAAGATCATTCCATAATTTAAAATGAGAGGTACAGTCAGACTTCCATCAAGAAAGGATCTCAAAGAAAGGGAACATCACAAGTTTTCTCTGTTGACTTTATTTTAAACCTTCTCATGAGTTTGACATGGTTAAGGAAAATAATTTATGAGAAGTTTTAAAATAAAGCTGTCAAAAAATCACAAAAGAATATAACAAAGCCCCATTTTGGAGGAGAGGAAACAAAGATATCAAAAAACAAAATCTAGGCTAAGGTTAACAGAGAAGGAATGGGCACTAACTCCTTGGGACTCCTGCTGTGGGTAAGGTATGCTGTCTATAAGACTTTCACCCAAGAGACCATGGTAAGATTTCCGATTACAAACTGAGAAACTGAACAATTAACAGAATAACATACCATAATTTGCAGGCCTTAAATAAATAAACCTGTAGTATCTTCACAACACTATTATCAACTTAGCAAACTAGATGTGAGGATGACTTGGCTTGATTATGTCTTCCTTCCTCTTCCATGTACATCATTTCCAAAGTGAAGTTCTGAATTCAAGACACTGAATTTTTCACATTCAAAAGAATCTGCTTTGATTAAGAGAAGGTGTATTCCCTTGTTAGGCCTCCAAACAAACTCTCTTGTAAATCATATATCCTAGAATTTTATGTAAATAATTAAATAATTTCTGCATCTATGAAAGAGTTAAATTTAATTAAAAATAGTGGAAGCATTCAATTGGTTACTTGAGATAGTATTTGAAGATCATTTTTACTTAAGCACAGATTAATAGCAAAAGATGTACTTAGGCTATTAGTCTGTAATCATTATTCAACAGAAAAATTAAAAAACAAAGCTAAAAGCTGATCATGCCTTTTAAAATAACTATTGAAGCAATAAACAATCACTCCCCAAATATTTTCATTTCCTTTAAAAATAACCATAAAAGCAAATCACACAGCAAGGGAACAACTAGTCTATATCGTGAAGAAATTTTATTCTGGAGAAGAAACATCCTGTCATTAACAGAATTCTTTTAAAAGCTATTGATAGGTGTATAATATGCTTTCTGCTACATGTTTTCTTAGAAGTTAAATTTTACCAATGATGAAGTTAAACAACTTTTTCAAAACTTATTGACATTCCATCAATCTGACTCTAATTCATTTTAAGGCAAAGAAAGAAAGGGTGAAAAGTTTGCTGGACTAGGGGCGCCTGGGTGGCTCAGTGGGTTAAGTGTCTGCCTTCGGCTCAGGTCATGATCCCAGGATCCTGGGATCGAGCCCCGCATCAGGCTCCCTGCTGAGCGGGAAGCCTCTCCCACTCCCCTGCTTGTGTTCCCTCTCTCGCTGTATCTCTCTCTGTCAAATAAATAAAATCTTAAAAAAAAAAAAGTTTGCTGGACTAAAAGGTAATGTACTACTGACCAGCTATGTGATATCTTTCCCACAAAACTGTCTTATTTTCAGCACCTAAAAATGGCCTGTGATCTCTAAGGTCCAAGGTTATTTTATAATAACTCTTCTAAAAAAATTAAAAAATAAAATAAAATTACTTTTCTATATTTCTTAAGTTAGATGTCTGTTTACATCATGCAATGTATCTGTGTTTTGCTTATATCTTAGTTCACAGCTGGAATGAGACCTTCTAAGAACAAGGACTAAATTTTCTAAAGTGGTTCTCTACTTAGTAGTGACTGACACATCATCTTTTGATAATCTAAAATATAAATGAATCTGTTAAGTGACTTCCTTTCTCTACTCTTTGTATAAGTGCTTACCTATGTAAAGAGCAAATGAAAAATTCGTCCCCCAAGCTGAAGTTAGTGTTACAATGCATCACCCAGATGACAGTATCAAAGACTATCACCTTGGAACTGCGACTCAACTAGACAAGCCATAAAAGATAGTCCCACTGAATTTTAATTAACCACTCTGATATCACTGTAAAAGTTTTCAGATACTTAAAGGAAAATGGTTACACGTGGATTAATTGTTGCCAATATATTAGTATTTAGATGAATTCAACTTTTAACTTTTCACTTTAAATTTTCTAACAGCAATCTTGAATTTCTTACTGCTAATTTATAAAAGTCAGTTTAATATTTTCTATTATATTTTTGCTAAGCAGAGAAAACTCCCATTTCTGCAAGAGGACAGAGTCTTTTCCTTTTTTAAAAGAAACTACTATTTTTAGTTGAGGTTCATATTTATTAGACTACCAAGCTTTGAAAGTAAAATAATGACCTTGATTAATTTTCTAAGTAAAATTTCATATTAATATTCTAGAAAAGGAATCTAAATACTTTAAAAATAACTTTAATTACATATTAAGCTGAATCTTAAGAAGTATGAGTCTAGATTAGATACTCAGTTGTACTTCTATTGCTAGCTTTGTATGTTACTTACAGGACATCTCAAGTAAATCATTTAACAACTATGAAGCACAGTTACTAATTTACAAAACATAATTATTATTCTTTGTTACTGAAAACGTCTTGTTCACTGGTAAGGAATTTATCACAATTATCTATAATATGTATCTAATACCATAAAAATGAGTCAATTCGTAATCTTTCAAGACAAAAAAAATCAAGATAACCAGGTTCACCAAAAATCTGAAAATTGAATTTGACTTAAACTTTTTATCCAGTAATTTTACCATCTTTCCAAGTAGAAGACAAAGATTTTGTCTTTTTCTTCTACCAGCTTTTTAACAAAAGGCTTAGAATACTGGCAGACTGAATTAGAGTTCCAAAGGCTGAACTCCATACAGAGAACAACACATAAATGTGAGCCCTGAAGAAATCAAGCATAATCTGTTTCCGTAGTGATTAAGGCTATATATAGAGGACATAAAACAAATTAAACTGTTTAAAATGATTACTTGTGGGAATGAGGGTTGAGGAAAAGAGGCTTGTTTTTACTTTCCATCTTTTGTCTTAATTGTAATCCTTAGAAATAATGACTATATACTTCTTTTCTAATTAAAAAAATATAAAAAAGGCTAGTCCATTAAGTACAGAGCCTAGCAGTATTTTGCAGACAGGAGGAACTCAATTAAAAAGTTTTGAGTAAGTGAATAAAGGCATGCATTCTACCTGGGAGAAAGGAAACTAAGGAATATATTCCCACTAATGATTCCAGAATGGCAAAGCAGTTATTGATACTGCCCATGAATGTTTCACTGAGTGACTCTGGAAAAATCGCACATCTTCCCTAAGCCCCCAGTTTGCATGTAATACAAATATTATTAAACACACTTACAAAACTGAGGAGATAACTAATAATTCTTATATTGTTAAGAGTTACAATAAAATGTAATCGCACAGATACGCATGATTAATAAAAGTGATTAAAACCATGGGAACTTAAAGAAATATGGAGGGGGTCACATGAGAAAAGAAGGAGAGTAAATGGATTATTATATTGTGTGGGTTTACAACAAGATTTTAATTTAAAAGTTAGCATAAGCATATTTGTGCCCTCTGGATTAACAAAAGCAAAAACAGAAAGCTTTGCAAAACCCATGCAATGTACTAAAAGAGATCACTTAACTGATACAGCCCTCCCCAGTAAGTCAATTCCATGCTCCCGCGCAGCTCAGTGGCGGGAGACATCACCAGCATAGAGTACCTTGAAGAGGTATTTGGAGATGAGCCAGCCATCTGCAACTTTGGGATATCTCTTTAAAAAAAATAAACAACAACAACAACATACAGATATTTAAGAAACCTGCCATCAAGTTTACAATTGCAAACTGAATAGCCCAAATAAGATGGCTACACATTATCTGGATGCAATAAACACTACATTTACCTAATAAATAAAATGAACTCAGTTAAGATGAATTATGAGGTATACTCAGCACATAAATCAAACTGGTCCCTTGTCACCTATTCTACTGGAGAAGGGAGGGTATCTATAAGTCACAGAAACAAGCTCCCTGTTTGCTTTCAGGGCCATCATTCTTTCCCAAACATGATAGGCTGATGATGACAGGGCAAAAGGAGCAAAACCTTGACTGAATTTGCTAGCTTTGCACCTCAGACTTTATAAGATTCGTTAGGAAAATTATTATTAAACTATATTCTTATAAAGTTTCAACTTTAAAAATAAATAGACTTTTTTTACTGTTAACTTTTCTAAAAGTTGTAAGAAAATTCATTTTGAAGAACAGCTCTTATTTTTGGGGCCTAAGAAGAGTTAAAATTTTTATGTTTTTTTCTTTTGTGAATTATGAGAACAGCACTTAGATATCAAGTAGAATGTTCTTCAGTTTAACCAATGTTGACTGAATGCCTACTTCATGCAAAATGCTGTTTTATTTCCTACAGCTTCCAATTATTGTTTAACAACCACCATCTGGAAAAGTACTGTAAATCCTTGCTATGTTGTTTGGAAACTCCTAGTATAATTATACAGGAAAACTCCAAAGCCAAATTTCTAAAGTTGCATTCCCCAAAAATGATCTTTTCTGCTCTCATAACCAAACACTGAAATCTCCAACAGGACATGGTCCCATATACCTTGCCAATTATTTATACCCTTTCTGAAACCAAACAAAACCAACAGCACACACAGTCAGTAATGTATGAAAATGAAAGGAAGAAGATGTAGATAGTTTGTGCTATTGGCTACATATATGTGTTGACCATTCACTCTCTATCCTCCTACTTCAATGTATAACATTTTTAATGACTATTAAATTTGGAAACACATATTCAAAAGGAACTATAATTTGGTATTCTAATTGAACCCACATTAGAAGATCATGTTGTTGCTACAACTACTACAAAAATGAAAATTTCTCAGCATTGAGATGCAAATTAGAATAGAATGTTTTCATTGCAAATATTAAGACAATTCTTAATGTTTAAACCAATGTTTACTATCTCTGCCCTGACAACAAAGTTATGTATCTTACTTGTAGTCATTAATATAACCAAAAAAGTTATCAGAGTAAAAACAATGTCCACGGAAAATCTTACTTAAAAGAATTTTACTTCAAAAAATGTATTAAATAGGGGGCGCCTGGGTGGCTCAGATGATTAGGCATCTGCCTTCTGCTCAGGTCATGATCCCAGGATTCTGGGACCGAGCTCCGGGTAGGCTCTCTGCTCTGCAGGGAGCCTGCTTCTCCCTCTCCCTCTGCCTGCCTCTCTCTGTCAAATAAATGAAATCTTTAAAAAAATGTATTAAATAAGATATATCATGTCCAGATTTATGTCATGACTTAATCAATCCCTGGTATAAAGTGAGAAACAATTACTAACTCTATTATAAATCACAATTTATAGATTAGTATTTTTTTAAAGCTGTTAGTATGTTAGCCTTTATGTCTTCATTATGCAAATGGTTTTTATTTTGGCTGTAAAATACCACATGAAAATTTTAAAAAATTAAAATGCTTTCACTTATTTGTAGGCCTTAATTGCTTTAATCATAATTTAGTATCTTACTCTACATCAGTTATAAGGAACCAGGAGCATCCAGACCAAGGAACAATCCACTAGATTCCAAATTATCTGTAATTAAATTTCAACAACTCTTTTATTTTATAAATAAGAAAGCAGAGGCCCAGAGAGAGCATGCCTATATACCATCTCTGTTTGCTGTAACCTCATGCTGATCTACTCATGAGACAAGATTTGACAGAAGGAGGAGAATCAGTCAATTGGTTTTCCTGGTTGGTTATGAGTTGTCACTGACAGCCTCAGAAATAAGAAAAACAAAACAAAAAAATGAGCAGTAAACTTATAGTGTGACTGGGGTGAATATTTTTCTTATAAAATTTAAATTCTTAGCATAGTTGCTGCAAAAAAGTAAATGAATAAGTGAACTACAAAGCTCACATTATTTCAGAGTGGCCCAAGGAATTGTTTGGAGAAAAGGGTCTCATTTGCAACTGAAATAAAACCCTTTGTTATAAAATATATTAATGTTAAGAGAAACAGTATTTTACCATTAAGCAGCGCAGAAAAACAGTTTCAACAAAACTAAGTATACCAAAGTGTTTTGTTAAAAAACAAAATTCATTCAAATGTACCATTACAATCATATCATATATAGTTATAGTAGGTGTTAATTTCTGAAATTTTAGTCAAAAGAAGAATCTACTCAGAAATGGATACAATAAAAGAATGTTTAATCATACTAAAGATACAGTATTTTCTGACCCCAAATGAACTTTCAAAAACAACTGAAAATAAATCCAACTATAATCTTTTTATTAATGTGGAAATTGGCCTTCATCCAGAAAAGATCACTGACCACAAATCTGCCTTGGTGATAAGACTGAATATAATTCTAATTCATGAATATGCCATTTATTCTTCCATTTTTTTTCACGTTAGTTCTTGTTCCAACTTTAGCTTTCTATTCATTTTGATTTCTTTGATGACTAAGCTACATTAATTATCATGATTAATTTGATAAATGCAGAAGGTAAACATCTGCCTTCGCTATATTCTAATTTTTTCTCTTTCTCTGTGTATGTATTTTTCTTTCTTTTTTTTTTTTTAAAGATTTTCTTTATTTATTTGAGAGAGAGAGAATGAGAGAGAGCACATGAGAGAGGGGAGGGTCAGAGGGAGAAGCAGACTCCCTGCTGAGCAGGAAGCCCGATGTGGGACTCGATCCAGGGACTCCAGGATCATGACCTGAGCCGAAGGCAGTCGCTTAACCAACTGAGCCACCCAGGCGCCCTGTGTATGTATTTTTCTAATAAAGTTACAGGTAGATGACTTTATTTTTAAATGATCCAAGATGGATTCTAAAATAAGATCCTTAAATGGATTTGTAAATTGCCATTTGAAAGGCAAGTAACAAAACTGATTTTAAATTATCAGATAGTAATTCAGAATTTTCACAAGTTTTTAATTGGCAATACCAAATAGAATATATTTTATTTTGTCACTGATAATACTCATGCAAGTTCTTACTGTTTGAAATTTTGGATCTTCAAGCCATGTATATATATGTAAGAGAAAAATCATTCAGTGAAGCAATATTTACAACTGTAGTATGTACTGTATTCAGCTAACAATGAAACAATATTATTTTTCTTTCTATGTGGTAATTTTTCATCTCTTAAGATTCTGAAATTAAATTGTACCACCATATAAAACTTATCTTAAGCTTTCAAAAGACTGCTTTAAAATGACATTTATAGGTAGATGGTAGATACATTAGAAACAAAAGTATTTGTTCACTGATTCAACAATTTTTAAAACCTGAGTATCAAAAACATGAAAATATTTTACATTTTAAAAGTCATAGTGACTTTAAAGGAAACACATGTAGGAAGAATTTTAATAAAATATTAGGTTATATGAATGAACAACTCTTGAAATTAGAAAATCAGAAGACATAGGAAATGAAATTATGATGCCCTCCAAAAATGACCTAAAGTTCATTAAACTGTGCAATCTCTTCCTTGTTCTATAAGAATGAGAAATATTTGAGCATTAAAAAATGCTGAATTTACATAACAAAAAATTTAATGAGACAGCAACTTTCCATTACTGAAAATAAACAAAATATAATTTAATAATTGTAAGTACTGTAAGATGCTCTATGCTAATTCCACAAAAATCATCAGATCAAACTGGAAATGACCAATTATTTTTCTGGCAGAAATGCAAAGGGCTACAAACACAGATAAATAAACATAAGAAAGAACTTCAGAGACTGTCAATTCCTCCTAAATCCAAGAATCTGTATTACCTGGTAGAATCATAAATTTCTTTACCTCTCTTATACATTAAAAAAAACTTTCAAAAATATCTGAGGCAAGGTTATCAATGGTAGATATTATTTAAGTATTTTAAAAACATTTTCTTCTGGTGGTATGCCCTTTCAGAAGTCAAATCTAGATTAGATTCCTTAATTTGAAAGGATTTGGGAAGTGAAGTTCATGTAAAATAAATCTAAAAATACTCCAGAAATAACGAAGTTGAAAAGCACTAGTAATCTCTCATCCTATAAATAAATAAATATTTAAATTGGGGGATTAAAATGACTCCTTGAAAATTCCGATTTGGTTATAAAACATAAAGACCATATATCCAAATAAGTACAAATACTGAAGACATTTTTCTTGTTCTTCACCCAGAAATGCTTACAGCAAATACCATAACTAAGAGTACTACTACAACCCTATGGCTCCAAACAGAAGCAAGTACCTAAGTATGTGGAGATCGTGTTTTAGAATTTTAAACATGCACAAAATTATATAAGATCTTATAAAACTAAGACAGGAAAAACATGTCAGATGTTTCAAAACAAATAATAAACTCTCAAGTGAAAAATGATAAGCATAAAATGAAATAATAAAATACCAATAGAAATCATGTAGAAAGACCAATATCAAGGAGAAAAAAAGAACCATTATTGATCAAAATGGGCTACATAAAAGCTAGTTCTATGCGATGTAAATAGTTTTTTTCTATTTGAGGGTAATTAAGAAGACTCCCGGGCGCCTGGGTGGCTCAGTTGGTTAAGCGACTGCCTTTGGCTCAGGTCATGATCCTGGAGTCCCAGGATCGAGTCCCGCATCGGGCTCCCTGCTCGGCAGGGAGTCTGCTTCTCCCTCTGACCCTCCTCCCTCTCATGCTCTCTGTCTCTCATTCTCTCTCTCTCAAATAAATAAATAAAATCTTTAAAAAAAAAAAAAAAAAAAAGAAGACTCCCTCCACAAAATAAATAGGCAAAGGTCATAATCAGGAAATTACAAAAAAATTTTTTTTAATAAACATGAAAATATCCTCAATCTCATTTGCATATAAATGCAAATTAAAATAACAGAATATTTTATGTATTTCATATTAATAGAAGGCCAAAAAGATATTTTCCCCTATCAAATTAAAATTTTTTCATATTAGAATTTTTTTAATATTAACAATAATACAATGAGGATATGATAAAAATAACAACTACATACATTATTATTGGTACAACTTTTCTGGTAGACAGTATAGCAGCATATATTAAAATAATAGTATATATATCAGAATGTGCACACCCTGTATTTCAGTAATTACAACTCTAAGAATTCATTAGCTACTACCATTAACAGGAAATAATTTTAAAGAAATTAGAAAACCATGTAAACATAAATGTTCAGGAACTTAACAGCATGTTTATGAAAGGAAAAATTAGGAGAAAATAAATAGGAAATTAATTACAGTTATTTCATGCAACAGATTATGTACTTGGTTAAATATGAAATGGAAACATATTCAAGAAAACAGAAAACATTTGTTCAAACAAAACCTTATACATAGATGTTCACAGCAGTCTTATTTATGAGAGAAAAAAAGCAGAAACAACCGAACATCCATTAAATAGATACACAAAATGTGGTATATATCCATATAATGGAATATTATTTAGCCATAAAAAAGAGCTACTGATACGTGATACACACTACAACATGGATGAACCTTGAAAACTTTATGCGAAGTGAAAGAAGCCAAACACAAAAGGTCATATATTTTATGATTTCCTTTGCATGAAATGTCCAGAATAAGTAAATCCATAAGGACTGAAAGTGGATTAGTGGTTGCCAGGGGAGGGGGGTGGAGAGAAAAGAAGTGACCACTTACGGGTATGGAGTTTCTTTTTAGGGTGATGAAAATGTTCTGGAACTAGGCAGTACTGGCAATTGCACAACATTGTGAGTATACTAAATATCAATGAATTATACATTTTAAAATGGTTACAATGGTGAGTTTTATGATACATTAGTTTAATCTCACTTAAAACTACCAAAAAATAAAATTAAATGGAAAATACAATATGGCCATGAAAAGATGCCTACAATATACTAAGGGCAAAATATAGATCATAGCAAAGGAAATACAAATACATACACATTCATGTGTACATATATATGTGACAGTTATACCAGCTGCAATTATATCTACAATTTCTGGAAGACTTTATTAATATTCCTGCAGCTCTAAATTTGAATCTCTGGTCACTTTTATGAGGAGTAGGAGGGAAGAGGGAAGGCAAAAAACGGTAGCCCAAGAAGATAAAAGTATATACAGAACAATTAAAAGTCAAGTTAAGTAGATTATATACCAGTTATGGGATAAAATCCTAATGTGAAGAATGAGGCTTTCATTTTTTTTTAATTTTTTTTTAAAGATTTTATTTATTTAACAGAGAGAGACACAGCGAGAGAGGGAACAGAAGCAGGGGGAGTGGGAGAGGGAGAAGCAGGCTTCCCACTGAGCGGGGAGCCTGATGCGGGGCTTGATCCCAGGACCCTGGGATCATGACCTGAGCCGAAGGCAGGTGCTTAACGACTGAGCCACCCAGGCACCCCAAGAATGAGGCTTTTAAAGGGCAACAGAAAAACAAAAAAAAAAAATCAGGGCTACCAATTTAGTATTAAATGAAGTATAGGAATATAACTTTAATTGAAAAAGATACACGAAGAATAGGGAAATTTGAGTGACAAATTTTCCAGCTACTTTTTCCATCATACTTGCTTTACAAACTAAGGCTTTTTATCTTTAGAATCTATTTATTTATTCACTACTAAACTTAAATTTACTATATTATATAGAGGTTAATTTTATTCCCTATACAATTTAAGACACTAAACCAAATTTACCACACTACATATAACACTGGGTATTTCAAGAATTACTTTTATTACTATTTATCATTTTCTGAGATACAAAATCTGCTCAAGCTTTCCTAAATTTCCAAGCACATAACTTAAAAGGATGTTTCTCAGAACGGCCTTGTCCATTGTCTAAAAGCCAAATTCTGGTAACCTTCAGAGTCACTTTCTTATCTCTTATATCATGTTTTGGCCTAAGAATATGGGTTTTTTATTGGGTGAGTTGCATTCATATGTTACTACAGAAACAATTCCCGTCTCATTTTGTGTGCAAACCAAAAATCAAAAGTTGGAAAACCTTCAAAAATGAACAAAGAAAATTCAAAAGCCAAATGAACAGGTTTATCTTTATCCATTGTTTCTAACAGTGTTTATACTATACTTCAAAAGGTGGCCTCATGGGGAGGTAACTATTTTAATCACCGAAGTCAGGAAGAGCTTTGAAGTTCAAGCCAGTGTTCCTGAGCAATGCTTAGTATCATAACAGTTCAAGTGGACTGGAGAAATTGTAAAATGTTAAGTCACAGGCATTCTAACTTATTTTAAGAATCTGAATCCAGAAGTTATTGGGAGGAAAAAAACCCAGAAATTATGCTTGCATCAAGGATTCTATTTTCCAACAAATACTCACTGAGTGCCTACCATATCCCAGGCACTAGAGATCAAATACTCACTGAGTGCCTACCATATCCCAGGCACTAGAGATACATCAATGAACAAAGCAGACAAAGATCTTTGCCCTGGTGGAGCTTACATTTTAGTGGTGGTAAAGACAGACCGTTAATGAACAATAAACATAATAAGTCAGTCACATAATACGTTAGAAGTAAACACTTAAAAAACAGTGCAAGGAAGGGGCACCTGGGTGGCTCAGTCGTTAAGCGTCTGGCTCAGGTCATGATCCCAGAGTCCTGGGATCGAGCCCCGCATCGGGCTCCCTGCTCAGCGGGAAGCCTGCTTCTACCTCTCCCACTCACCCTGCTTGTGTTCTCTCGTGCGCTCTCTCTGTCAAATAAATAAAATCTTAAAAAAAAAAAATAGTGCAGGGAAAAGAGGACAGGAGTGCTTGTGGATAAAAGGAGAGGAAGTGAATTATAATTTAAAATATGGTGGAAGGGTTTAGGCATCAAAGAGAAGTTTTGAATGGATGGGGGAGTTAACCATTCAGATATCTAGAAGTGTTTTCTGTACATAGGGAACAGACACTATACTAGTGGACTCTGGCAGGAATTTGCCTGGTGCAAGAAAGCAAAAGACCGATGAGGCTAGAACACAGCTCTCCAGAAAGAAAAAAGGGATCCACTGCACCCAAGTACAACCATAAAATAATATCCAGAATCAAGGAAAAACCTAAATTGAATGTGAGTCAGCAAGCCCAATGTTAATAAGTAAAATTAGCAGATTCACAGGAAATTTGACACTGTCTCATTATACTTGATCATTTTTTCTTTAGTAAGTAGTATATTACTATTTGATTACCCTTTATGATGCTCAGAAACTTTTTCATTTTAATCAGTTATATTCCATATAACCTTTACAAAATTCACTACTATATCCCATCCCCACACCACCCAGCTGAAGTTTATAAGACTGTTTCTGGGGGCGCCTGGGTGGCTCAGTTGGTTGGGCGATTGCCTTTGGCTCAGGTCATGATCCTGGAGTCCCGGGATCGAGTCCCGCGTCGGGCTTCCTGATCAGCAGGGAGTCTGCTTCTCTCTCTGACCCTCCCCCCTCTCATGCGCTCTATCTCATTCTCTTTCTCAAATAAATAAATAAAATCTTTAAAAAAAAAAAAAAGACTGTTTCTGACCACTTTACAACTAAATTTCATATTGTTCTTAAACTGTCTATTCTACTAGTCTATAATCAAAGTCACAGGTGACATTTTAAAGAATTCAATTTTAATTTGAGCCACTTTTATGCTTCTTTCTTGTATAAAGCCTTCCCTGACCTGTCTAAGCAGAATGAGTTATTCCTTCTTTTGTGCTACATTATGCTCATTAATACTTCTGTTATAACTCAGTGACACTGCTATACACTATTATTAATGTATCCTCCTTCTGCCCTCCAAGACAGACTTTCATGGGAAAGCATACCTTAACTAATCTCCCAAGACCCTAGCACGGGGCCTAGACTGATTACTAAATGAGAAATCAAGTGGGACAAAGAGAATAGGGTATGTATGTGTAGAAACAATCAGGGGGAACAAGGTAAAGTTGGGGGGGGAAGAGGAAAATATAGGTGAAATGTCAGTAAGACACATACTCCAGGAAAAGAACAGGAAACTCATGCTATGATTCATTTCCAAAGAAGAGGAAAAGTAAAAGTTACATTTAGCCAAGAAAAATGTGGAAAGGTAATGGTAAAAGAATGTTCTTTGGGGTTTCTTTTTAGTGTTCTATGACAAGCTACCCAATTTCCTAAAGTAATTGGAGATCAAAGAGTGGGAATTTTAAGTATTACAATGAAAAAGGAGGATCTTTCCCCCATTTTAAAATGGTTTAATGGGAAGCAACAGAATTTGGATGAGTCGTATTTTTAAATTCACAGTAAATTTAAATGTTGTACAGTTCTATGATTTTTGAAAAATGTCAGGAGTCATGTAACGAAGACCATAAGATACATAACAGTTTCATCATCAAACACACACACACACCAACAACTCCTTCAGGCTGGTGCTATATAATCAACACGCCCCACCAACCTCTAACACCTGATCCTATTCTCTGAAACTATAGTTTGGGCTTTGCTAGAATGTCATATAAGTGTAATCATATAATATCTAACTTTCAGAGTCTCACTTCTTTCACTTAACATAATGCATATGAAATTCATCCACGTTGCTGTGTGTAGAAATAGGTTTATTCCTTTTTATTGCTGAGTCTGTCCACTGTATGGATATATAACAGTTGGTTTACCCATTCACCTCATGAAGGACAGTTAGGTTGTTTCCAGTTTTAATGATTATGGATAAAGCTACTATAAACAGGTCTTTGTGTAAGCATAGTTTTCTTTTCTCTGGAGCAAAGGACTGGGCTTGCTGAGAAACCATTTTACATTCCCACCAGTAACATATAAAAATTCCAATTTTCCCACATTGTCATCAGAACTTCACACAGGTGTGTTGTAGCACTTGACTGCAATTTTAACTACATTTCCCAGATGACTAATGATATTGAGCATCTTTTCATGTGACCACTTGGCATATTATATTGTCGTCTCTGGTAAAGTATCTGTTCAAATCTTTTGCCCATTTTTAAGTTGGGTTGGTTGTTTTCATATTATTACATTTTTATAGTTCTCTGTATATTCTGGATTCAAGATGTGATTTGCAGCTATTTTATCCCATGACTTGTCTTATTCTCTTAATAGTGTCTTCTGGAGGACAAAAATTTTTAATTTTGATAAGGTTCACTTTATATTATGTTTTTGCTTTTATGGATTGAGCTTCTATTGTTGTATCTAAAATCCATTAGCCTAATTGAACATAAAAAAGGTGTTCTATATTTTTAAAAATTTCATACTTTTATATTTTAAATTTGGTCTATGATCCATGTTGAATTAATTTTTATATATGGTGTGGGGGATGGGTCAACGTTCATTTTTTGCATATAAGTATCCCACTGTTCCAGTACTATCTGTTGAAAAAGACTATTATTTCACCAGGGAATTGCCTTTTCATCTTTGCCAAAAACCAAGCAAGCATCGTTGTGTGGGTCTACTTCTGGACTCTATTCCTCTATATCTCTTTACCTACCTACTACTATCTAAGCTTTCACTAATAACACAGTCTTACCTATCTTGACAGTAAATCTGAAAATCAGATAGTTTGAGTGCACAACTTTGTTCTTCCTTTTTGAAACTTTTGGCCTATTTTGTCTGGCCATACAGAGAATTAGTTTGATATCTACAAAAAAGCCTGCTAAGACTCTGAGATTGAATTGAATCTATAGACCAATATGGAAAGAACTGACATCTTCATGTTCAGTTTTAGAAGAATTATCTTGTCCAAAATGTCAATAGTACTAAAGTGGAGAAACCCTGCTGTATACTTTTACATAGATGCCTACTACAGACCAAACATTTGTGTCCACCCAGTGTTGAAACCTAATCCCCAATGTGATGGTATTTGGAGGTAGACCCTTTGCAAAGTAATTAAGTCATAAACCCTCATGAATGGGATTAGAGCCTTTATAACACAGACCCCATAAAGCTCCCTCACTCGTTCTGCCATTTGAAGACAAAAGCAAAAAGATGGTAGCTATGAACCAAGATCCAGGCCCTCACCAAACACATCTACCAGTGACTTGATCTTGGACTTATCAGTCTCCGGAACCATAAGAAATAAATTTCTGTTGTTTATAAAAGCTACCCAGTCTATGGTATTTTGCTATGGCAGCCCAAACTAACACAATGCCCTTGAAGGAAATTCTCTTCTAAAACCTGGTTGGTAGACAGGTTTTACTATAAATAAATGTTGAAACTTTGTCAAATGATCTATTGAGATGATTCTGTGATTTTTATTCTTTAATCTGTTAATAAGGTGAAATACATTAATTGATTTTCGAATACTGAACTGCCCTTGCAATCCAGGGTTTGATTTGTTAATATTTTATCGAGGACCTAGGTCCACAAAGAGTATCAGTATATAGTTTTCTTTTAATATTTTGTCTACTGTTGCATCAGGCTAATGCTGACTTAAAATGAGTTGGCAAGTGTTGTGTCTTCTTCTGGGGAAAAGAATGAGAAGGATTACTATTATTTCTTTCTTAAACAGTTGGTCACAATCAACAAGTGAACCTATGTAGGCCTTGAATTTTGTTACAAGGTTTTTAGTTACCAATTTAATAAATATGACTGGTCAGGTTACCTATTTCTTTGTAAATTTTGTTAGGATTTGTCTGTCAAGAAATTGGTCCATTTTGTCAAGTTGTCAAATTTACGGTCAGACTTGTTCATAATATTCACTTATCTTTTGAACACAGGGTTTGTAGTAATATGCCCTCTTTCATTCCTGATATTGGTAATCTGTGTCTTCTCTTTTTCTTGGTCAGTCTAAGTAGAGGCTTATGAATTCTATCAATGTTTTCAAACAACTAGCCTTTCATGTCATTGGTTTTATCTATTGTTTTTGTATTTTTGAGTTCACGGATTTCTACATTTATTTATTTATTTATTTATTTATTTATTTATTTATTATTTGCTTGTTTGCTTGCTTTGGGTTTTTCTTTTTTTAATTTCTTAAGGTGGAAGTTTAGATGACTGACTTTAGACTTTTTTAAAAATTTTTTTATTAACATATAATGTATTATTTGTTTCAGGGGTACAGGTCTGTGATTCATCAGTCTTACACAATTCACAGCGCTCACCATGAAGTACATACCCTCCCCAATGTCCATCACCCAGCCACCCCCTCCCTCCCACCCCTCTCCACTCCAGCAACCCTCGGTTTGTTTCCTGAGATTAAGAGTCTCTTATGGTTTGTCTCCCTTTCTGGTTTCGTCTTGTTCCATTTTTCCCTCTCTTCCCCTATGATCCTCTGTCTTGTTTCTCAAATTCCTCATATCAGTGAGATCATATGATACTTATATTTCTCTGATTGACTTATTTCACTTAGCATAATACCCTCTCGTTCCATCCACGTCATTGCAAATGGCAAGATTTCATTTTTTGATGGCTGCATAATATTCCATTTTGTGTGTGTGTGTATACACACACACACCACATCTTCTTTATCCATTCATCTGTTGATGGACTTCTAGGCTCTTTCCACAGTTTGGCTATTGTGGACATTGCTGCTATAAACATTGGGGTGCATGTGCCCCTCTGGATCACTACATTTGTATCTTTGGGGTAAATACCCAGTAGTGCAATTGCTGGGTCGTAGGGTAGCTCTATTTTCAACTTTTTGAGGAACCTCCATACTGTCTTCCAGAGTGCCTGCACCAGCTTGCATTCCTACCACCAGTGTAGGAGGGTTCCCCTTTCTCCGCATCCCCGCCAACATCTGTCGTTTCCTGACTTGTTAATTTTTGCCATTCTGACTGGTGTGAGGTGGTATCTCATTGAGGTTTTGATTTGGATTTCCCCGATGCCGAGTGATGTTGAAGACTTTTTCAGGTGTCTGTTGGCCATTTGGATGTCTTCTTTGCAGAAATGTCTGTTCATGTCTTCTGCCCATTCCTTGATTGGATTATTTGTTCTTTAGGTGTTGAGTTTGATAAGTTCTTTAGAGATTTTGGGTACTAGCCCTTTATCTGATATGTCATTTGCAAATATCTTCTCCCATTCTGTCGGTTGTCTTTTGGTTTTGTTGACTATTTCCTTTGCTGTACAAAAGCTTTTATCTTGATGAAGTCCCAATAGTTCATTTTTGCCCTTGCTTCCCTTGCCTTTGGCGATGTTTCTAGGAAGAAGTTGCTGCGGCTGAGGTTGAAGAGGTAGCTGCCTGTGTTCTCCTCAAGGATTTTGATGGACTCCTGTCTCACATTTAGGTCTTTCATCCATTTTGAGTCTATTTTTGTGTGTGGTGTAAGGAAATGGTCCAGTTTCATTTTTCAGCATGTGCCTGTCCAGTTTTCCCAACTCCATTTGTTGAAGAGACTGTCTTTTTTCCATGGGACATTCTTTCCTGCTTTGTCAAAGATTAGTTGACCATAGAGTTGAGGGTCCATTTCTGGGTTCTCTATTCTGTTCCATTGATCTATGTGTCTGTTTTTGTGCCAGTATCATACTGTCTTGATGATTACAGCTTTGTAATAGAGCTGGAAGTCTGGAATTGTGATGCCACTGGCTGTGCTTTTCTTTTTCAACATTCCTCTGGTTATTCGGGGTTTTTTCTGGTTCCATACAAATTTTAGGATTATTTGTTCCATGTCTTTGAAAAAAGTGGATGGTATTTTGATCGGGATTGCATTAAATGTGTAGACTGGTCTAGGTAGCATAGACATTTTCACAGTATTTGTTCTTCCGATCCATGAGCATGGAATGTTTCTCCATTTCTTTGGGTCTTCCTCAATTTCTTTCATGCATATTCTATAGTTTTCTGAGTACATATTCTTTCCCTCTTTGGTTAGATTTATTCCTAGGTATCTTAAGGTTTTGGGTGCAATTGTAAATGGGATCGACTCCTTAATTTCTCTTTCTTCGTCTCGTTGTTGGTGTATAGAAATGCAAATGATTTCTGTGCATTGATTTTATATCCTGCCACTTTACTGAATTCCTGTATGAGTTCTAGCAGTTTTGGGGTGGAGTCTTTGGGGTTTTCCACATAAAGTATCGTAACATCTGCAAAGAGTGAGAGTCTGATTTCTTTGCTGATTCAGATGCCTTTTCTTTCTTTTTTGTTGTCTGACTGCTGAGGCTAGGACTTCTAATACTATGTTGAATAGCAGTGGTGATAGTGGACATCCCTGCCGTGTTCTTGACCTTAGGGGACAAGCTCTCAGTTTTTCCCCATTGAGAATGATAATCACTATGGGTTTTTCATAGATGGCTTATGATATTGAGATATGTACCTTCTATCCCTACACTGTGAAGAGTTTTAATCAAGAAAGGATGCTATAGTTTGTCAAATGCTTTTTCTGCATCTATTGAGAAGATCATATGGTTCTTGTTCTTTCTTTTGTTAATGTATTGTATCACATTGATTGATTTGCAGTTGTTGAACCAACCTTGCAGCCCAGGAATAAATCCCACTTTAGACCTTCTTTTCTAATATAAGCTTTTAGTGCTTTAAATATTCTTCTAAGCATTGCTTTAACTGCATCTCACAAATTTTGATATGACGCATATTCATTTTTCATTCAATTCAAAATACTTTCTTTATATTATATAATTTATTTATTTTAAAATTCACCCATTTCTCCTACCCTCCCATCCTTCACCTCAGGCAGCACCAATCTGTACTCTGTATCTATGAGCTTGGTATTTTAAATTTTTTATTATTTTTTTTAGACTCTGCATGTAAGAGCGATCATACGGTATTTGTCTTTCTCTGACTCACTTCACTTTACATAATTCCCTTGAGCTCCATGTGTGATGTCACAAATGGCAAGATTTCATTCTTTTTTTTAATGTCTGAATAATATTCCACGGTGTATATATATACCATATCTTCTTTATCCATTCATTCATTGATGGACACTTGTTTCCATGTCTTGGCTACTGTAAATAACGCTGCAATGAACATGGGGGTGCAGATATCTTTTAACACAGTGGTTTTTTTCCTTCAAATAGCCAGAAGCAGAATTGCTGGATCATATGGTAGTTCTATTTGCAATTTTTTGATGAACCTCCATACTGTTTTTCATAGTGATGGCACCAATTTACGTGCCCACCAACAGTGCACAAGAGTTTCCTTTTCTCATCAATACTTGTTATTTCTTGTCTTTTTAGCAACAGCCATTCTGACAGGTGTGAGGTGTTATTGTGGTTTTGATGTGCATTTCCCTGATGATGAGTAATGCTGAACATCTCTTCATGTACCTGTTGGCCATCTCTATGTCTTCTTTGAAAAATGTCTATTTAGATGTTCTTTTTTTAATTTTTATGTATTTTTATATGTTCCATTAGCCAACATACAGATGTTCTTCCCATTTTAAAATCAGATTTGTTTTTGCTATTGAGTTGTAGGAGTTCTTTATATGTTTCAGATATTAACCCCTTATCAGATATATGACTTGCAAATATTTTGTCCCATTCAGTAGGGAGTAGTAGTAGTAAATGCCTTTTCATTTAGTTGGATTCTTTGCTTTGCAGAAACTTAGTTTTTTTGCTTTCATTGCTTTTGCTTTTAGTGTCAGATTTCAAAAATCACCACCAAGACCTAGAGTTTACAGCCTATGTTTTCTTCAAGGAGTTTCTTCAGGTCTTGCATAAATCTTTTATCCATTTTGAGTTAATTTAATTGTGTATGGTATAAGAAAGTGGTCCAGTTTCATTCTTTAGCATGTGGCTGTCCAATTATCCCAATACCATTTATTGAAGAGGCTGTCCTTTCCCCACTGTATATTCTTGTATATTGCTATAAATTAATTGACCATATATATGTGGGTTTATTTCTGGGCTCTCTGTTCTGTTCCACTCATCTATGGGTCTGTTTTCATGCCAATACCATACTATTTTATTTAATATAGCTTTGTAAGATAGCTTGAAATCAGGAAGTGTGATGCCTTCAGTTTTGTTCTTTCTCAAGATTGCTTTAGCTATTTGGGGTCTTGTATGGTTACATACAAACTTTAGGACTGTTCTATTTCTGTGAAAAATGCCATTGGATAGGGATTATTTTGAATCTTAGATTGCTCTGGGTAGTATGGGCTTTTTAACCATATTAATTCCTCCAATCCATGAGCACAGAATACTTTTGCATTTGTGTCTTCTTCAATTTCTTTAATTTTTCCAATCCATGAGCAGAGAATATCTTTGCATTTATTTGTGTCTTCTTTAATTTCTTTCATTATTGCCTTATAGCATTCACTATGTAAGTCTTTCACCTCAAATTAATTCTTGGGTATTTTATTCTTTTTGATGTAACTGTACATGGGATTGTTTTCTTAATCTCTCTTTTCTCATAGTTCATTATTAGTGTATAGAAATAAAACAGATAAGGGTGCCTGGGTGGCTCAGTTGGTTAAGCATCTGTCTTCAGCTCAGGTCATGATCCCAGGGTCCTGGGATCAAGCCCCGCATCACACTGGGCTCCTGCTCAGTGGGGACCCTGCTTCTCCCTCTCCTCTCAGCTCATGCTCTCTCTCGCAAATAAATAAAAACATCTAAAAAAAATGAAATACAACAGATTTTTGTGCACTGATTTTTTATCCTGCGATGTCACTGTTTATTAGTTCTAATTGTTTTTTTAATGGAGCCTTTAGGGTTTTCTATATATAATGTCATGTCATCTGCAAACAGTGACAGTTTTACTTCTTCCTTTCTAATATGGGTGCCTTTTATTTCTTTTTCTTGCCTAATTGCTCTGGTTAGGACTTCCAACACTTTGTTGAAAAAAAGGGGTAAGCGTGAGCATTCTTGCCTTATTCCTTATCTTAGAGGAAAAGCTTTTAGCTTTTCACTGTTGAGTATGGCATTAGCTGTGGGCTTGTCATATATGGTCTTTATTATGTTGAAGCATGTTCCCTCTATATCCGCTTCATTGAGAATTTTTATCAAAAATGGATGTTAATTTTGTCAAACATATCTGTGAAATAATCATGATTTTTATCCTTCATTTTGTTAATGCAGTGTATCACACTAACTTGCAAATGTTGTACCAGCTTTGCATCCCTGGAATAAATCCCACTTGATCATGGTATATTATATTTTTAATGTGTTGTTGAATTCAGTTTACTAATATTTAGTTGAGGATTTGTGCATCTATGTTCATCGGGGATATTGGCCTTTAATTTTTTCTTGTGACGTTCTCTTCTATGATGCATTTTCATTTTTCATCAACTTAAAATACTTTGTAATTTTCCTTGAGACTTCCTCTTTGACCCATGAGTTATTTACAAGTTTGTTTGTTTTTTTAATTTTCAAATATTTGGTGATTTTTCAGATCTTTGTTTATAATCAGATAACATACTTTACATGATTTCAATTCTTTCAAATTTGTTAAAAGATTTGTGTGCTATGACTCAGAATTAGATATTTTTGAATATTCTATTTGCCCTTGAAAAGAATATACATTCTGCAGTTGTTGAATAAGTTGTTTTATAAATGTCAAGTCAGTTGATTGATAATATTGTTCAGATCTTTTCTGTCCTTACTGCTTTTAGGTCTACTTGATCTATAATTATGAAAGGATTGCTGAAGATGCCACATGTAATTGTGAATTTTTCTATTTTTTAGTTCTCTAGTCCTATCAGCTTTTGCTCTTTGAAGTTCTGTTGTTTAGGATTTGTTTTATCTTCTTGGCAAAGTGACCCTTTTTATTAGGTAAATATTCACCTTCAATCCCATCAGTTTTCCTTATTGTAAACTCTACTTTGCCTGATGTTAATATAGTCACTCCAACTTTCCATTAGTTTTTGCATGCAATATCTTTTTTCTATCCTTTTACTTTTAACCTATCTGTATCACTATATTTAAAGTGCATTTCTTTATATATTGAGTCTATTCTTTTTACCCAATCTCTTTCAATTGACACATCATTTATATTTAATGCAATTTATATTTCCAATAAATAATGTGTACTTAATGCATTTACAAATACGGCTGGATTTAGGTTTACTATTTTATTGTTTTTTGTTTACCCCTTCATTTTTTCCTCCCTTCTTTTAGATCATTTGAGTATTTTTAGCATTCCATTTTAATCTATTTATTGGCTTTTTGGCCAAATCTCTCAGTATTTTATAGTCACTGCTTTAGCACTTACAAAATCATACCTAATCTTTAACAGCCTATTTAGAGTTTTTATTTTACTATTTCAAGAAAAAGAGATGACCCTTTACTTTCTGCTTTTTATTTTAAATGTCACTTTTACATGAAAATATAAAACCTCCCAACCAGTGTTGGTAATTTTCACTTTCAATAGTCATATATTAAAGATCTTGAGAAATAAAATTTGCTACTTGACTTCGATATTCACCATTTCTGTTGTTCTTTCTTCACTGATGAAGTTCCAAGTTTCCCATCTCCCTTTGTAAAGGGAAGAACTTTCATTAGCGTTCTTTTAGATCAGGTCTTGTAGTAACAATTCTAGTTTTCCTTCATCTGAGTATTTCTTTGCCTTTACTCCTAAAGTATGTTTCCACTGGATATAGAATTCTGAGTTTGCAGTTATATTCTTTTAGAACTTTAAAGATACTGTTGCCTGCTACCTGCTGTATCTTTTGCTATGGTCCAAAAGGTCTCGGAAGCTCTGTTCTTCAGACTAGGTAATTTCTATTGATCTATTTTCAAATTCATAAACACCTCTACTATCTCCATTCTGCTAGAGAGCCCTACATAGTGTTTTCAGATATTGTACTGCATTCTTAAATTTACATTTGTTCTTTTTAAAGGTTTGTATTTCTCAGTTCAGAACTTGTTTTTTTTTTTACTCATTTCAAGAATGTTTTCATCATGAAGCATGGTTATAATGGCTGCTATAATATCTTTGGTAATTAATCTCAGGATTGGCATCTTTGTCTTCTTTTGAGAACTGGTCATATTTTCCTAGTTATTCAAATGTGAAGCAATTTTGGGTTTTACACTAGATGTTTTTAATATTATCTTTAAACTCTGAATTCTGTTGAAATCCATTGGAGTATGTTGATTTTTGTTTTGATTTTTTGGGGGGAGGCAATCGACCTGGTTAAATTCAGATAGCCAAGTTCTTTCTTATCTCTTACATGGGCAGAGGTTCCAATATTCAGTTTGCAAAGTCTTTGCTATGATTCTTTGGGTCTTGCCCATATATACATGCCATTCTGGGACTTGGGCAGTATCCTAGCTCAGTGCTCAGAATCTTGGGTGTGAAGCCAGGACTCATGCTGCTCATTAGCATACAGAACTAGGACATTCTTTTTTCTAGCTCTCTCTTCCCTGATATAATTTTCAGTGTCCAGGTCCTTCCTTTATTAATTTCTCTAGCCTGATGAAAGGTTTTTCCCTTTTATCAGAACTTTTTTACCTCTCTCCCCCACTGTCAAACAGATTTGGGCAACTTAAGCTGCACTTGGGTGGAAAGCAGCAAGGAAAAAGAGAAAAAAAAATGGGAAGACTCCAACACTCCCTGATTCCTTATCCTCTGGCCAGAAAGAGAAGGTTACTGTTGGAGTTTTTGCTCTCTGCATCCACAGTGCAATTAAGAACTGAGGCCAAAAAAGAACTGAGGCCATCTCGGGTTAAAGCCCGAGGATACAGGAAGGAACAAAAATACACTGGACACTCACTCCTATAAAAATTCCTCTTCAAATTTTGATATCTTTCTTCAATCTGGCTGCTACTGTTTATTTTTCAAAGTATACAAGTGGCAGTTTTCTGTATTCTGTCCAGAGTTTTTAGATGCAGTCAGTGGGAGAGTGATATGGACTGAATTACTTCCCTCTAAAGTCACATGTTGAAGTCCTAACACCCAACGTGATTATATAGGTAATTAAGGTTGAATGAGGTCATAGGGTGGGGTCCTGATCTGATTGGACTAGTGTCTTTATAAGCAAGGACATCAGAAAGCACTCTTTCTCTCTGCCATGTGAGGGCACAGCAAGAAGGTGACCATCTACAAGCCAGGAAAAAAGTTCTCACCAGAATCACAATCAGCTAGTACCTTGATTTTGGATTTTCCAGCCTCCAGAACTGTGAGAAATAAATTTCTGTTGTTTAAGCCACCCAATCTGTGGCATTTTGCTATAGCAGCCTGAACAGACTCTAACAGTTTGTATCATAGTGGGCTTACTCCATCTTGGCTAGAACTGTAAATTCAGTTAGGTTTTTCCACTGTAATTTTTGAAGGCTATAATATGGTAAAGAGTACAGTATAGTAAAAGACGTAAGATTAAATAGAACCCATGCTGCCTGAAAAAGGATACAGTAGAAAAATAAGGGAAGTTTTCTTAGGAAATTTGCCAGAGATATGAAGAATGAAATGCAAAGCTCAGAATGCAATAATAACAGCAGAGGAAAGAGAAAAACCATCTGTAAGAAAAGCTTATTAAAAACCGGCTGGAGGGGTGCCTGAGTGGTGCAGTTGTTAAGTGTCTGACTCTTGGTTTGAGCTCAGGTCCTGATCTTAGGGTTGTGAGATCAAGTCCCGAGTTGGGCTCTGTGCTGAGACTCTCTCTTCCTCTCCCTCTCCACCTCCCCCCTTGCTCTCTCTTTTTCTCTAAAATAAATAAATCTTAAAAAAGAGAGAGAACTGGCTAGAAAGAAAGGAATAAAAAGGAAGCAGAAGAATGCAATGGAACTGGAAAATGAAATGACTACTCAAATAAAAGCTTCAATGGGTAATAAGCAGGAGTAAACTTCATGCTCAAGTAGAAAAGAACCCTGCAGACACCCTGCTCAGTGGGGAATCTGCTTCTCCCTCTCCCTCTGTGCACCCCCTGCTCGTGCACATGCTCTCTCTCTCTCAAATAAATAAAATCTTAAAAAAAAAAAAAAAAAGGAATCTTGCATCCAAAGGGAAAAAAAAAGAAATTAAAACCCAAGACCACAGAATGGAAATAGGTGGATTTATATAAATAGAGGGACATAGGAAAAAGGGGGTGTCTTAACTTAAAAAAATATAATACATTATATACTATATCACACAAACATTAACATATATAATAAACTGATTACATATTAGAGCATATATGATATATACTGTACAAATATATATACATGCCTGAGTGTTGTTTTTTTTTTAAGAGGGAGAGAGAGATTGAAGGGCAGAGGGAGAGGGAGAGAGAGAAATCTCCAGCAGACTCCCCACTGAGCACAGAGCCCTATGCAGGGTTCAATCCAGGGACCCTGAGATCATAACCTGAGCTGAAATCAAGACTCCAACACTTAACCGACTGCACCACCCAGCACCCTTGAGTATTTTTTAATGAAAAATATTTTTAATCACATGATAGTAGAGACTATCTAAAAGGAACTAATAAATACTTAAAATAAGGGCCACAGTTGTTTTATTTTGATGTTACATACTTTGCCCATTAAGTTTAGCTATTCACTCACATCAACAACAAAGGGCAAGGATAATTTTCTTTCTTTTTTTTTTTTTTAAAGATTTTATTTATTTATTTATTTGAAAGAGACAGAGATAGCGAGAGCAGGAACACAAGCAGCGGGAGTGGGAGAGGGAGAGCAGGCTTCCCGCCGAGCAGGGAGCCCGATGTGGGACTCGATCCCAGGACCCTGGGATCATGACCTGAGCCGAAGGCAGACGCTTAACGACTGAGCCACCCAGGCGCCCAAGGATAATTTTCAAGGAAGAAAAGAAGAGAAAGTTTTGGAGCTCTCTTTAGAGATAGCAATAATTTATCTATGGAGTGGGAACATGGAATTTTAGGAACATCCTCTTGCTACGCAACACAGAACAAAAGGAAAATTGGAAATGCTGGGTAAAATATAACAAACACACTTAAAAATATAGTTAGCACATTGAGGAGCCTGGATGGCTCAGTTGGTTAAATGTCTGACTCTTGGTTTCTGCTCAGGTCATGACCTCAGTGTAGTGTGATAGAGCCCTCCTCAGCTCCAGGCTCAGCTGGAAGTCTGCTTCAGATTCTCTGCCTCTCCCTCTGAGGGAGCACATGAAAAAAATCACAGAAATCCTTAAGAAGCCAAAAATGATAAAGAGGAAATAAGGGAACCTATAAAAATCCTAAAACTGAATATACCAAAACAGACTCAAAATAGAGAAAGCAAAAACAGATCTATAAGAGTAACTTGATAAATTCATCAGAATAATAAAAGTTTCAAATTTTTAAGTTATTAATAGATCAAGCTATCAAAAATGTAAATAACACTTCAGGAACATAATCAACAACTAGAGAATACACATTCTTCTAAAGATGAAACATTTTTTTTTTTTTTTTAAGATTTTTTATTTATTTATTTGAGACAGAGAGAATGAGAGAGAGCATGAGAGGGAGGAGGGTCAGAGGGAGAAGTAGACTCCCTGCCGAGCAGGGAGCCCGACGCGGGACTCGATCCCGGGACTCCAGGATCATGACCTGAGCCGAAGGCAGTCGCTTAACCAACTGAGCCACCCAGGCGCCCAAGATGAAACATTTATTAAAACTAACCATAAGGTAGGCCATTAAGCAGAACTTAAAAATTACAAAAAATCTGCCATGCAGACCAAATTCTTTGATAATCTCATTAACATAGAAGTAAAAATGAAAAGGTAAAATTCTTATTTCCAGTAACATTCAAAACTAACTTCTAAATAATACATAAGCTAAAAAATAAATAATAATGAGAAGTAGAATTTACCTTAAAATGAATATTAATAAAAATATTACATATCCCAACCCATACATGTAACCAAAGCATTACTTGGAGAGAACTTTGAAAAATAATCTGCTACGAGCCCAACATAACAAAATAGGCCCAAAGAAAATATAACATAAGAAATAATATGATTAGCATACATAAATGATCAAAAAAGCCATAAGTTAATTACTTGGAAGACTAATAAAATTAACAAATCTCTGTCAATATTGTTTATGGAAAAAAAGAGAAAAAGAACCAATAGTATTAGAAATGCAAAAGGGGACCAACTGGCCGACAATTGCATGGAAGATAATAGCACCAGGTATCCACTGATGGAATTTTCAGTCCTTAAGAGCAACATAAATGAAACACATATCCTTCAGAAGAAGGGGAAGATGCTTCACACATAATGAGGGTAGGGTATAAGTTTTTTTAAAGAAAACAGAATCTCAGTTTTAAAACAATGTTATAAAGATGAGTATGTGCCGTAAGTTTTAGTCTTTAGATCTCTTCAGTGAGCTTCAACTTTTTAAAACCATTTATATAAATTTAGCTATTTTAAATGTGTTACATTGAAAGGAAAAACTGCAACTAACTAGGGATTAAACAATTAAGAGGGCATAGAAAAGAAAAAAACTGATAGTGGGAAAGAATATAGACGAGAAGTCGTCAACAACCTAAAGAGACCTATAAGCACGCACATACCCTACCTGGCCCAGGGTTTTTACTGGCAAAATCTAACAGACAATTCCAAACTTATGGAAAATTCTTACAAAGAATGAAAAAAGATAAAACACCTCTGATTCATTTAGTGAAGATAATAAAATCTTGATAACAAAAACCAAAACAAGTACAAAACAGAGAAATTACATAGAACCAAAACTCCTACAGGATTAACAAACCTAAATCCTAAATCTGGCCAAGTATATTAAAACAATACATGAGGCTCAAGTTGGATTTATCCCAAGAATATATGGATGATTTAACAGTAGGAAAACTATTGATGTAGTTCTTCACATTAAAAAATTAAAGGAGAATTCTGGTTCCAGACAAGATAAAGTAGATGTACTTTCCTTTTGCTAAATACAACTGCAAACTCTGGACATTACACATAAAACAAGTATGAGAATATTCTGAAGATGGAGAATAAAAGGAAGACTGGTTAGGGACCTTGGAAGCCAAAAAATGACATAGCAGGTACGTTTCCTTGTCTTGTATGTCCCAGACTCTGTGCTAGACACATTAGCAACCTGAAATAGGCTGGCCTTCTCCTCTTGAGTGTTCTCAGTTAAATTTAACAGTGGAAACAAAAATTATAACACTTTAATGTGGTTCTAATCTTTTGTAGGGGGATATTTAAAGTAATTATATGTATTTTTCAAGTTTTCTATTTTAATTCCAGTATAGTTAACATACTGTTATATTAGTTTCAGGTGTATAATACAGTGATTCAACAGTTCAATATATTACTCAGTGCTCCTCATGATAAGTATACTCTTAATTCCCCTACCACCATTTCCTCTCTGGTAATTATGCACTTGTTCTCTATGATAGTTAAAAGTTTTTTTCTTGGTTTATCTCTTTGTTTTTCCTTTGTTCACTTGTTTTCTTTGTTAAATTTCACATGAGTGAAATCATATAGTATTTGTCTTTCCTTGACTTATTTTTTTCAGCATCATACTCTCTAGACCCATCCATGTTTTTGCAAATGGCAAAATTTCATTCTTTTGTTTGTTTGTTTTTGTTAGAGAGAGTGATAGCTCAAGTGCAAGTGGGGGCAGGGAGAGGGGCAGAAGGAGAAAGAAAATCTTAAGTAGGCTGCATGCCCAGTGTGGAGCCCCTGGAGGGGCTCAATCACACCATGCTGAGATCATGACCTAAGCTGAAATTGAGTTGGACGCTTAACCAACTGAACCAACCAGGCACCCTATTTTTTCTTGTGGTTAAATAATATCCATTATGTATGTGTGTGTGTGTATATATATGGCACATTTTTTAAAAGATTTAATTTTTTATTTGTCAGAGAAATAGAGAGCGAGCACAAGCAGAGGGAGTGGCAGGTAGAGGGAAAAGTAGGCTCCCTGCTGAGGAGGGAGCCCGATGCAGGACTCAATCCCAGGACCCTGGAATCATGACATGAGCTGAAGGCAGATGCTTAACTGACTGAGCCACCCAGGTGTCCCAATATACCACATTTTTCTTATCCATTCATCTATCGATGAACACGGGCTGCTTCCATAGTTTGGGATACATATATCCTTTCAAATTACTGTGTTTGTATTTTTTGGATAAATACCCAGTAGTGTGATTACTGGATTACAGGGTAGTTCTATTTTTAATTTTTTAAAGCAATTATATTATCAATGGAGGAGAATGAAGGGAAATGAAGAAAGGTATGGCTTTTAAATTTAAGACTGGAAACTGATGACATTCATAGACTGTGATAAATTATGGATATACAAAGTAGTACCTGGAGCAACCACTAAAAAATCTATACAAAGAGATGCACTCAAAAACAATACAGAGAGACAAAAATGGAATTCCAAAAAACATTCAAGTAACCCACAGGAAGACAAGAAAAGGAAAACAGAGAAATCAAAAACAGAGAGAAGAGAGAACTAAAAAAACGGAAAGCCTATTGTATTTACCGTGTTCTTTCTTGCTTCTTTTATCATCTCATTTCTGCTTGAAGACAGTTCTCTAGCAAGTCTACTGGCAAAAAATTCCTTAGTTCTCCTTGACTTGAGAATGTCTAGATTTTCCCTTTATTACAGAAGGATAATTCTGCTAGATATAGAAGTCTGTTTTGGCATTTTTCTCTTAGGAAGTGCTTCCATGGTTTCTGATGAGAGATCTGCTGTCATTCAAATTGTTTTTCCCTTACAGACAGGGTGTAATACTTCTACTACTTTCAACATTTTCTCTTTGTCTTTATTTCTCAAAAGTTTAATTATAATGTGTCTTGGCATGAATTTCTTTGGATTTACACTATGATTCACTCAGTTTTTCAAATCTGTATGTTTACATCTCTTGACAAATTTGGGAATTTTCAGCCATATATTTTTAGCTCATTTTCAGTCCCTTCCTCTTTCTTCTCTCAGAGATACTGTGATGAAAAGAGAGTTAAATCTTTTGTTATAGTCCCACAGGTCCCTGAGGTCTATTTTTTTTTTTAAGTCCACTTTTTAATTTTAGATTATTTTTAGTCTTTGTTGTTTAGACTAAAAAATTTCTACGTTTTTGTCTTCTAGTTCACGGATTTTTTTTTTTTTTTTTTTTTAGATTTTATTTGTTTGACAGAGAGAGACACAGTGAGAGAGGGAACACAAGCAGGGGGAGTGGGAGAGGGAGAAGCAGGCTTCCCGCCAAGCAGGATGTGGGGCTCGATCCCAGGACCCTGGGATCATGACCTGAGCCAAAGGCAGACACTTAATGACTGAGCCACCCAGGCGCCCCAACGGATTCTTTCCTCTGTCCCCTCCATATTCCTGTTGAGACTATCCATTGAGTTTTTTATTTTGGTTTTGTACTTCTCAGTAACAAAATTTCTATTTGGTTCTTTTTTATATCTTCTATTTCTTTGGTGATGTTATCTACTTTTTTGTTTGTTTTAAGCATGTTTGTAACTGCTCACTGAAGCATTTTTATCATGACCAATTTATGATTTTTGTCACTAATACTTAATACCTCTGACATCTCAGTGTTGCTATCAATTGATTGTCTTTTATCATTCAATTTGAGATCTTCCTGGTTCTTGGTATGATGAGTGATCTTCAAATGAAACCTGGACATGTTCATATTATAAGTCTCAGGACCTTATTTAAAACTTGTTTTCACTGGCTTTCTCTGACAGTTCTAGCAGGGGAAGGGCAGGTGTAGGGGGCACCACTTCATTACTGCCAAGTGGAGGGAAAAGTCCACTTTTCCCAGTTGGCCTCCACTGACATTTGACTGTGGGGAGCCCTCACTACTGCTGGGTGGAGGTAGGAGTCCAGGCTTTCTACATGGTCTCCATTGACAATGCACTGGGAGTAGCCTTGTTACTGCTGGGTGATGGTGAAAGACACAAGTCTCCAACAGGTCTCTTCTGACACAGCCTCAGGATGGCAGGGAAATGACCCCTCATTACTGCTGGGTGGGAATGGAAGTCCAGGTTCTTCATTAACATGGTGGGAGTGGGAGGTAAAATGGGAAGAGAAGGCTCACCATCAGTCAGGAGGGAAGAAGTCCCAGTTCTCTGCTTGACCCTCTCTGATACCATTCTGATGGTGGTGGTGGGACACTCTGTTATATCTCATGAGGAGGGAATTCTAAGTTCCCCATTTAGCTTTTTCTGGGCTAGGTGGGGGTGGTACCACACTTTTTCTGCGGCATTTGGCTAAAGTAGAGGAGGGAATGTCTAAAAGTCTTCCTCCTTGGGCCACCTGGGTCACCTGATTAAGCATCTGACTCTTGGTTTCAGCACAGGTCATGATCTCGGGGCCATGAGATTGAGCCCTGCGTCGGAGTCTGCGCTCAGTGTGGAGTCTGCTTGAGATTCTCTCTCCCTCTGCACCTCCTGCTCATGCTCTCTCTCTTTAAAATAAATAAATCTTTAAAAAAATTAAAAATAAAAGTCTTTTGCCTTGCTTTCTGTACCTGATGTTTATAATCTATTGGCTTATCCAGTCTTGGCTATACAAGGCAATCAGAAAATTCAAAGAACCCATCAAGTCATTCCCGAAGTCTTACAGTCCCTAGAAAGTCTCCCTTCTTCCCTCTAACCTTTTGGAGTCTTCTTTTATTTGTTTTATATACTAATGTCCAGGGTTTTAGATATACTTAGTGAGAGAAATGGGAAAAGTATGTCCCCTTCATCTTTAGAAGTTCTCCTAAATTTCTTTTTTATAGCCAGTTCATCCATCTCTAAAGTGGATGACAAAGGAAATAATACTGTATTTATCCCTAGCAAACTTGTACACAGGCAACTCATTAGAGAACTAATTAAAACATAAAATAAGGAATAGTTCCATTTTTTAAAAACTACAGGATTTGATGGTCTTAATTTCAATGTAAACCAAAAGTGTGATATGGGAATCAAAATGTCAGTGTAATCATAAGTTCTGAACTAATATAGAATTCACCTCTCTGAAGCACTTTACTCAGCTCTGAGTATCAGATTTTAAGAGCAATACTAATAAACCAGTGATAAGCCAGAAGAATAAGATAGTGGTGGTTCCAGAATGTTGAAGGAAGTAGAGATACATTACCTAGAAAAAAGGGGGACTGAGGAGAAAGGGCTATATAATAGCAATCTTTTCATATTTATTAGGCTCAATACTGAAAAAAGTGGCAGAAAAGAGATCAAAGCTAGTCAGATAGGTTGGCTTTATTTATATAAGATTTTTCTAAGAATCTAAACTGCCCCAAAATGTGATGAATTGCTTTACTATCCTAAGTTCACACATCAGAAGTATTAAAACAAAGACTGTACGTCCACCAATCACAAATATCGTTGCGTGGATTGCTTCAGGAGAGAGCCTAGAATAATTTTTAATGTGCGATTCATGGCACTACCTGAAGTGGTGCTATGGAGTTGTAGGGTGGGGTACAACTGCTGCTGAGCAGGTAAAATGCCCCATTTCCCCAATCCGCTTCAACAAGACATTCCACTTACACACCCAGCATCTATACTTGCTTTTATTAGCGCAGGTGCAGATGGGGTGGAGAGAAGGATGATACTTTAAAAAAAATAAAAGTCCAAAAATTAGTGAAGATCTAAACTGAGGTCTCTTTGAATTCTATATTTTCTGATTAGTTCCTAGTTCTCAGCTATATTCCAGGAAAGTAAGATCATTTTATTGCATAATAACTGCAAACAGGATTAATGCATGTCATTTTAAAAGCTTCCTTTTCTTCAATTATGGGACTTTTAAAATGAATAAAGAAATAACTGTTTCAAGTTTTCCACATTACCTGTGTCAACAGAGCCTATTTTGTGCCTGGGGGTGGATTTTATCTTTCTCTGAAAAATTTAATATTTAAACTAAATGCCCTTTTATTTAAAAAATAAAAAGTAGCTGGAGAAAAGTGTATCTCACAAACCCACAAAGTTATATATTTTAAATCTGTACTTCTATAAAGACAAACATTGGAAAAATTAGTTGCTATATACTAAATTTTAGGTGTACTATCAAAATAATTATATAATTTCTCCAAAAATAAAAGCAATTTGTTATGTGCTAGAATACTAAAATAATATATGGAAGTCTGTAGACACTTGAGTCTTTAAAATACTTCATCTCAAAAGTTAAAGATCAATTCATAATTCATATCTATACTAACCACAGCGACCACTAACCACAGTGACCACATTAGTCAATCTACAGAAACTTTTTTTAAAAGCATATTTTAAATTACTAATTTTACTTAGCTTCAAAAATTAACACAAATTCCACTGTATCATCATTCTTACTGTCTTAATCATACTAGTGGAATTCTTATCCATAAATCAACTAGGGATTCTATTTTCAACATGGTAGTTCACTGGCTTCTCAGAAATGACACTCACTGTTAAGTAATTCTAAAGGTCTATCATCTAGATTTTGCTGAGGCAGGACTCAGAAGATGGCAGGCTAGTGTGCAGGAGGGGTCCCATGTATGTGGTCATGAGTCTGCCCAATCACTCAGCATGGATATCTCAACATGGCCTGTTTTCTGCTGATAACTGCTTATGTATTTTGTGAGTGAATCATATGCTAAATGGTATACTGAATTAAGGGAATTGAAGTCTTATGATAAAATATTTGTGAACATTAAGGTACACCAAGGTCTACTGTGTTGCATGTGTTTTTTAGTCATGTATTATTTATAAATTTATATGTAAAATTTTTAAATATTATCACCACACAATATAGTAACCCAGACAATATCTCAAAATACTCTCCTATCCTTTGCTTTTATAAAAACTTATTTTCACATAAAAGGTAACATTAATGGCAGAAAATTTAGGAAATACAGAGCAGCAAAAATAAGAAACATAACTTTTTAAATGCAAAATAACAAACTTTTAACAGAAAAGCATCAGTGATTTTATGGACCTCATTTTAAATTGCAAAGGGCTGACTGAATCCAGATTTTGTTTTCCCATGTAATTAAATTCAACCCTTTGTTATAGGCCCATAGGACTGCTCAACGGATTTAAAAACTTAGGAGTAAAACCTGAGGCTTTCAGCATCAAAAAGCATAAAAAAGAATTATCCTTTAGCTTAAATTTGAGATTCTAATAAGTTATATTACCAAAGCAGATTACTGATTTTAAACTATACCAATAAGGTAATAAAGATAATAAAAAGTTAAGTGAAAACATCTGATGATCAGGTTTCCTTTAGGAAGACAAGATAACGGAATTAATGTAATAAAGTTATTATTATTACTACTAAGAATTATGCTACATAATATTTCTTGGTGTTATCATCTATATTTTACAGGTATTTTTAGTAAACATATTTTATAATTCTGAGAGACCACGGCTCCCATCTTACCTTCTAAATTTTAAGAGATTTATCTTTCTAATGTAAATATATTTACTGATTTATTTTAAAACCACAGTTGAGCATATTTTTTTACATACTTCTTTTAACTATGGTGAAAAATTTTTCAAAGATTCCAAAGTTTAATGAAGTAGAGATTAAGCAAACAAACTTAATGCCTGGATGCTTCTTTGTAAGTTGGTTAAAATACCATCCAGTAACCTTCTAAGATGGGCTACTTTTTAATTTAAGCCTTCATTTTAATTACTTACGGAAAGTGACTCTGCTCCCCGTATATGACACTTAATGCACTCAGCATTTTTAATGCACCCTGGAAACAGGCATAAATTGGAGAACAGAAATTCATTTCCAGGGACAAAGGATAGGTCAAAAGATTAGGCATTCCAAAATCAGTTTTATGTTTCTCAAGATGAAATATGGCTATTATCTAAATTATACCAGACTGTATTGATTCTAAAATTTCAAGCTTATAAAAAAGAAAGTTGTTGTGAGACTAGAAATACATTAATTCTGTTACCTTTTAGCCGGTGACTTAGAATCTGTTCCAAAATAGCTGCAAAATTGTTAAATTCAGGAGAAGAATCATCAATTGTCTCAAAGCAGGACCGATCAATGAGGGTCTTCACAGAAAACCTGTGAAAAAAAGAGTTAATTCATTCACCTAAGTAGGAAAAATGGAAAGAAAGCCATCTGGGGAAGTATTATAAAAATACTTTATAAGTATTATATATACTGAAAACTCTACTTATTAAAATTTTCTCTGTGAATAGAAAATTTTACATAAATATCAGGCTTTTAGTTATATATTTACTATCTATTGAACACAATAAGACTTAGGAGTAGCTCACTGTCTTCACAGACATTAAAATCAGAATTTAAAAATGACTTAAATTATTAAATCCAAAAACTTAAAAGCTACCCTACTGCTTATAAGAAATTTAAGTGTCAGACGCAAATGCTTTTAAGAGTTTGAGCACAAAACTGAATGAAACAGGATGCAAGTATGCATGAAGTGTAGATCCAAAGTTTTTATGAGCTTTATAAAAAGGAAAAATTACACATCTGTAAAGTGTGCTATATTTTTCCTTATCAGAATGTCCTTTGTCTGTTTTTGACTGTCATAATCAATGTGTTTTCCAAGACAGCTCAAATGCCACCTCTTCAATGAAGAATTATCTTTCTCCACATTCCTAGCACAAGCATTTTGTTTGTATGGACCTTTAAGAGACAATTACAGTTTATTTTACTGCTGTTATCTGTAGTATCTATCTCACTAGAATATAAATTCCTTCAGGGACATACATATAAATGTGCAGAAACATATCTTCTGCACATTTATATCTTCCTCAGCTTCAGTAAAGAGGACAATGCCTTGAACACTGTTGTCAGTAAGTACTTGTTGATTTATTTGTAAGCCCTATTTTGAAAGAATAGCAAAGAAACATTTACATGCCAATACCATAGCAAGACAAAAAAAAGTTTATGATTGTTAACATGTAACAACATTCAGTCACCAGCATCAAAGTTGGGATACAGGACAGTTCTGTCATCTCAAGCAATTGCCTCATGCCATCCCTTTATAGTCATACCCTATAAAGGGTGACAAATGAGTGCCTAAGTAAAGACAATCAGTGAGGAAGGAAGCAATGGGGAAAACTATGAGAGCTGTTAAGTAATTAGAAATGTAAACTATGAGGGAGATAAAGGAGTACAAACTATTTCTTAAGTTTTAGGCTTGTTGGTTATACTATTCAATCGGGACAGAAAATAGAGGAGATAAGTATAAAGGGTAATATAAAGAGATTTGGGTATATGATTACATCTAAAAACTCTACACTAAAAACTCTTTTCGTCGCCAGTTATAATGTGTAGGGGAATGAAAAAAAAACAGTAAAACACTTACATAGTATACTATAATTTAAAACATTAGAAATACTGAGAATTTAAGGGTTTTCTTTGTAAAAAAAAAAATTTACCAACAGTAGTTTGAACAGTGCTTGCGTTCTTACTGTATAACTTAAAAATATGGACCGAGCATATTTTCTATACCTTGGCAAATTATTCCTAAGTGTGGACCAGTTTCCAACATTTTATCCTTTGCACTTTCAATTGTGAAAATCTCAGAGAGGCCCCATAATGTGAAGTGGCTTGCCAGCACCACTTCTGCTGGGACCTCCTTTTTGTCATAACCACTCTGCTCATTTATATCAATACATTCACCTTTACTAAGTTCCTCTGGCTGCATACCTAAATTTCCTTGAATAGCAGCAGTGTCAGTATTCCCATGATTAACTCTTTCTTTCTTTCTTTCTTTTTTTTAAGATTTATTTATTTATATTAGAGAAAGAGAGCACCAGCGGGAGGGGCAGAGGGAGAGGGAGAGAGAATCTCAAGCAGACTGCGGGGCTCGATCTCAGGACCCTGAAATCACAACCTGAGCCAAAACCAAGAGTAAGACGTTTAACTGTGCCATCGAGGAGTCCTTGTGATTAACTATTTCTTCTATAATTCCACTTGAGTTCAATTCAAATTTCACTTCCAATGTCAGCACTTTCCGTTTCTTCACCACATTTTCATCTTTGTTGGTCAGTTCACTTTCAATTATCCATTTTTGTAAAACATCATGTGGGTTTATCACCAAGACACAAGGAAGCAACACAACTACAGGTTTTGATTTCTGTGCATGGACTAATAACACATGAACAGTGACCAACGCTAGGCAGACTTAGAAAGAAGTGATGTGACTGGTCACTGATCATGATGTGCATTTGTTATTAACACAGTGATTTGTAGACTAAGGTGCCAGCAACAAAATTTTATTTTATGCAATTACTCACAGTTAATATATCCTGGTAGTCAAACTCGAACTGTGTTATTAGAGGCCTGGTATTAACTGAATTGTAGTAACTGAAATAGTACATATTGGAACTGTGCAAAGTGAGGACTGCCCCATTTATTAACTACAAACAGAATAATTCATTACATGTTAGCATAAATAATGTATTTTATAAAATGTGTCTTTTCCAAAACAACAAAAAATTAGCAAGAATAGCATTGTTGTACCTCTTTGCAAATATCTTTAATGTTGTGTTGAATAGAAGAGAATAAATCCTCATATCTGTTTCTGTATTCAAGTTATTTTAATATTATACACCATGTAGCCTCTGGAAAACTCCACTGCACACTTGTTAAAGAATGGGAACATAAAAGGCAAATACTGTCTTAAAACTGTTAAGAAAATAATTTCTGACCTTTTGGACCTCTGAAGGGGTGAAAGTCCAGGAGTACATTTTGAGAACCACGACCTAAGGCATTCTTAGTATGTAAATAACATTTCTCCTAGAATACTAGTAATTATATATTCTTGAGAGCACTGAGAAAATAATTATTCAAATAATTTTCAGTCTTCTTTGGTCAGGACAAGTAATTTTGACAGCGGTGGATTAACATTCAGTACATGGTATTATCTATAACTACACCTAGGACTCAAAGGCGGAAGCCATTATGTAAAGAAAAAATAAGAACAGCTAAGAAAGAAGCAACACTGATGAAGTGGTCTCTGGTACCTAAAAGATAGTCAAGTTAGATAAATATCAGATGTAATGCATGAGTAAATGAATAGAAACAAAAAGAAGATAAACAGATAAACCAGATTAAAAGGGACTTGAAAACTTGTTTTTGTTCCCTATGTCCATCTCATTGGCAATACAGGAGAAAAATGAAATGTTGCCATTCCTTAGCAAACTTTTAATAAGAATAAGTAAGTATAATGTTCTTATTCAGTAAGAGATTGAAAAATGTTCCTAAAATGAATAAGCAAAACCCCTAGTTTGGTTTTTGACCTAAATAAAAGGAAACTTTGTAATGTTTTAATCTTTCCCTCCAATCTTCATTAGGTAGGACTCTACGATCACATTCAAGGCAGAAGTAATCTATTGCTTTAAAAAATTATGGCATTTAAGATCGGAATGCACATCAGTGAAATGAAGTGAAAATTTTACTTAAAGATAAAAATAACTACTTATTTCATCAAAAAGAGCTAGGTTTGAATGTTCAATTTCTTTTTTTAAAATAGATATTTATTTATTTGACAGAGAGAGAGAGAGCGCATGCAAGCTGGGGGAGCAGCAGGCAGAGGGAGAAGCAGGCTCCCTGCTGAGCAGGGACCCTGATGCGGGACTCGATTCCAGGATCCTGGGATCATGACCTGAGCCGAAGGCAGACGCTTAACCGACTGAGCCACCCAGGTGCCCCTGAGTATTGAATTTGTACATGTAACAATCTGATAAGATTTTAGTCACTAATGTCCTCCAGGAATAATACAAAATCCTAACAAATTATCTACACTGTAAATTGTAATGGGAAGAAAGGCCGTGGGTATTAATACATATATTTTTGTAGCACCAAAAGCCATACACGCATCAATCAATAGTCAATAAAATACATGCATCTTTTTATCATGTTATCAGTAGCTTGTATTCCTACAGAAATTTGCATGACAAAAACCTAAAATGGTAAATCTCAGAGTACTAAATTACTTTTAATCCAACACCTGAAAAAAAATAAAAACAAAAATAAAAACAAAGTCCAAATATCCTAAAGCATACCTTTAGACACAAGTTCTCTTATTTCCAAGCATGAAGATATTTAAGGGTGAGACAGCATTTTAAATATTCTATTATACCAAGATTGATAAGGAAAAAAAAAAGAACGTTTCCTGCCTTTGCTTCATCATTTATATCCTACTCTCCTTCTACCAACACAAATCAAACTTTCAGAAGGTAACTTAGTTCCTTAGAATCCATGTTTTACTTGTAGCTAGCCAAGTCTTCCCACTCAACACTTATTTCTCTAGAATCATGTAGCTAGCTCCATTATGCCAAAATAATGAGAATCTTTTCCTCCATAACACAGTAACTAGCTAAGATGTGCTATAAAAACCAAACCTGTAAAAAGAATTTCAATACATCTAAAAAAATATCACACAGATGCTGAGCTATTTCCTGATAGTGATGACATTAATATTAGTCATCTATTTCCTGAAGAGGACTGATTTTAAAATAATGAAATGACAATTTGATGAATGTCTAAAAATACCAAATCAAGGCTAAGTAACAGCTTTTACATAAGAATTAAAAATTCAAAAATGTTCATAAAAGGGTTGTATAATTAAGCACAGTTTTTAAAATGTCTCTGTCTAAACAGATTCTCTTTTCCACTTTCAATGCCCAAAGAAAATATTTGTTGGGTCAGAAATAGACAAGAATGATTGTGAATAAAACCTTCAAACCTAAGAAAGCATTAACTTCCTTTTTCTCTTTGGCAACATACCAAGAAAAATGAGAGAGTTACAAAAACTGTGTTTTAAAAATCTTATTTACACTACATTAAACTAATTCCTCCCATGTCATAGATTTGTAACATAATTTTAACTATAAATAATTAAAAAGTAAAAATGTGACAACAAAATAAAAAAATATATTATTCTGTTAAATTTCTACATTATTGGAAAGAAACTATTAAAAAGTGGAAATCCACCTTTAATATTTAAGGCTCTGCATTAGTAATACATACATATATATTTACATATATGCAGAGTGATCGAGTAGGAAAAAATATATTCCTATCCCCTTACAATAAGCAAACATGCCTCAAAAATCGTAAATTTCAGGGTGCCTGGGTGGCTCAGTCAGTTGAGCGTCTGACCCGATTTGGGCTCAGGTCATGATCTCAGGGTTGTGAGATGGAGCCCACCTTCGGGCTCTGTGCTGGGTATGGAGCCTACTTAGGATTCTCTCTCTCTCCCTTTCCCTCAGTCTTCCCCGTACCCCCCGCCACTCTCTCTCCCTCTTAAAAAAACAAAAAAACCATAAATTTCACACAAAACAGATTTTTTTACCTATACCATTAAATCTCTTTACCACAGAATTATATCTGAAGATAACCAAAGTACATAAAGGCATCTAGAATCATCACATTTCAAAACTAAAAGGATTTCAGAAAAGTCATTCATAAGTTGTATTTTTAAGTAGAACATTACATCCAAATCCTGAGACAGAATTATTTCCACTATTTCACACCAAAATTACAGAATTCCTTATAAGTTTATCACTGCTAGTAGTCTCTATCAAAGGGGCAGGTAACTATCTTCTGCCATTAATATAATATCCATCATCAATAATCAAAAAGGACATGGATGCTGGAAACAGGATACAATTTACCTAAATATAATTTATATCAGTAACTGTAGATAATAGCTTATTTCCTCTTTTTTTTTAAAAATTTTATTATGTTATGTTAGTCACCATACATCATTAGTTTTTGATGTGGTGATCCACGATCCATTGTTTTCGTGTAACACCCAGTGCTCCATGCAGTACGTGCCCTCCTTAATACCCATCACCGGGCTAACCAATCCCCCCTCCCCGCTCCTCTCTAAAACCCTGTTTGTTTCTCAGAGTCCATAGTCTCTCATGGTTCATCTCTCCCTCCGATTTCCCTCCCTTTGTTTTTCCCTTCCTTTTCCTAATGTCCTCCATGCTATTCCTTATGTTCCACAAATAAGTGAAACCATATGATAATTGACCTTCTCTGCTTGACTTATTTCACTTAGCATAATCTCCTCCAGTCCCAGCCATGTTGATATAAAAGTTGGGTATTCATTATTTCCTTTCTTATATTTTACACCAGAAACTCAAAAAATCTTTTAGAATCAGAAATTTGCCTTTTTTTTTAAGTATTATGAAAGTAAGAATTCCCAAAAATCATGTATATTTCACTTTTATTTTTCTATAATTTTAATCTTTTTATAAGAAAAAAATTCTTTACACATATAATTGTAGCAAGAGTCTGCAACTACTACCACAGGCCAAATCCAACCTGTTGCCAGTTTCTATAAATAAAGTTTTATTGGAACACAGGAAAAAAAATCCCAACCAATTTCTCTGAAATGGTAGCCTAAGTCTCTCTCTTATTAGTATTTACTATCTTTAAAATTTTTACCCTATATAAAAACTAAAAAGAAAAGTATATTTTAAAATATTTTCCCCACCTGTACTGACAAAATTTCTTTTATTTTTCTTTTTTAATTAAGCACCTGTGAAGTGCACTATTTTATTTATTCATTTATTTATTTTTATTATGTTCAGTTAGCCAACACACTACATCAAAAACTAATAATGTACTATATGTTGACAAATTTCTTTTAAAGAGAATTGTTAACCTAAGTACTTTAAGGATGAAATACTACACAATTAACATCTTGTATTGCTATATAAGCAGATTGATGACAACAGACTGCCCAACATGAAAAATAACATTAGATGCACTATCTTAAAAAAAAAAGGCTAAGACAAAATTTTCCAAAAAAAATAAAAATAAACATCTAAAATTAGAAAGTTATCAAACCAAGAAGACTTCCCATCTTAACATAAATTAACTCATTAAATCTCTTATATGAAAGAACTCCCAATTAAAATCATTTTAATAAAGAATACTTTATACCCTTGGACCACATATCCTTCTGGAATCCAAATGCTCTTTATCCAATAACAGACGAAAATATTCAAGTAACATATTTTAACATTGGTAAACTATCTAGTAAACTAGATATTCACAGCAGCAATACAGCAATAGGAAGAACTGGGGCTTTAATATCAGAAGGCCTTGGATTCACACCTGGCTTTGCTGTTATCCATTCCTGTCAAGACACTTAACCTCTCTGAACCTCAGTTTCCTCAGTAATCAATTACCAAATTACTGTGAAGATTAAAAGAGATAGCATATATAAAGTATTTAATTTTTAACTTACACAAAAATTACTAAATGTTAGCACATATCCTCTTTCTTTTTAGAGCATCAGCATTTCACTGAATAACATCTAAGCACAGAAAAAGAGGCAAGAATTTCAAGTGTCTGTATGTAAACTGATTTTCTAAAGGACTTAATAGGTAGCAATCATGGTTTATGAACACCAGAAATGCTAAGAAAATGAAGGTTCCCATTTTCTGATTCTATGGCTCAAATACAAACACATATACCCACATGCGATTTAGAACCAGTTCATATGTAGCCACAGACACTGAAGGAAGCACATAAGGAGAAAGAATAGGTTTTGAAATCAGATATATTTGGGTTTGAACTCTAGCAATGTTAGGCTTAACTATAAAATAAATCTGATTGAAACAGAAATTGCTTCAATTAAATTAAAGAATTTTCATTACTAGTCATAAATGCTCATCTAATATTTTTCCTCCAAAAAGCCTATTCTGCATGCATGACATAAATTATTTTCCTCATATGTTAAACACAAAAAAAGAGCACAGGCGGGGGGAGCTGCAAGTAGAGCAGGCAGAGGGAGAAGCAGGCTCCCCACTGAGCAAGGAGCCTGATGCAGGACTCAAACTAAAACTCTAATATCATTAGAGATTAATCATTAGGGTGACTTTTAAAAAATAAGTGATGATGATTCTTCAATTCAACCTTCGACCTTATTTTGGAAATGGTCATCCACTGCTATTATTCTTCAGTAGTTATAATTACCTCATTTGATAAACATGCCTACTATGTACTAAATGCTGGAAATGAACTAGATGCTGAATAAACTATGATTCCAGTGTTTGAGAAATTCACATTCTAGTAAAAGACAAAAAGATAATTAGATTACAGCATAATTGGTGCTATATTTATTTATAGAACCTATTCCAGAAAAGACTTCAGATTGCTTATGAGGGCATATAAAATACCATCAGTTGGCTGTATAAATTAAAACTGGGGAAGGTGAAAAATGTGGGAACAGACTAAGGAGGATGGAGTAAATGGTGGTAGACCAATGCTCCCACAGAGTACAGCTAGAAAAACTGGGAGAAGGGGGAGGAATTACAGAAATCATATGTTTGAAGCCTGCAGAGAGAAAGAGTGGCTGAAACAGTATGAATTAGAGAGGTAAGGACTCCAGAAAGAGGAAAGCTCAAAAATCAGTGGGCTGCTAGAGTTGCTTTTACCCAGGAATGTCCGCCAATTCTGAGTGTGGCAGGGTCTAACTCCCACAGAAGACTGCTAGCAGGGAACAGAAAAACCAGGAAAGCTTTTGAAGGAGACCTGGGAAGGCCTCAAACACCTTCTTGTCATCAGAAGACTAAAATCCTAATCACAAAGCCTCTGATTAACAGAATAAAGCATCTGGTAGTTCCAGAAGACAAAATAATTGTTTACGACTACCAGAGAAAGGGTGCTGAAAAATATACCAAACCTAGGTTGAAAACCCTGGATGGTCAGGGGCAAATGAAAGGCTGAGCAAGACTTCCCAGGGTTGATATCCAGCCTGGATTCGGCACCATCCCTGACTAGATGAAGGTGATCAGCTACCACTCTATCTTCCCGAGGAAGATAACATTAGTAAAGAAAGTGAGCACTACCCTGTATTATGAGCAATGGGCACTAGTATGCTTTTGACCACGTTTTCTTCAAATTGACAGGTGCACTCCACCTGTTTACTCCTCTGTGGTCTTTTTCTACTATATGTTATGTTTTAATGAATACTTTTGACATAATGGTTGACAAAAGGGTAAGTACAATAGCACCTAGAGAACAACAAAAGTGCTGAAAAAAATTTAATACATACTATCTGGCATTCAATTAAAAAAATCTAGATATGCCAAAAAATAAGACTACATGACAAAAAGAGGAAGAGAGAAAACACAATAAAAAGATGTAAGATGATACAAATATTCTAAATTAGTGATAAGAACTTTAAGGTAACTATGATTAATATGACCTAGGGAAGACAGGAAAAGATGGATATAGATAAAAAGATAGTATTTTTATAAGAGGATTAGAATCTATTAAAAAAGAATCAAATAAAAATTCTAAAACCATCTGAAATTAAAAACTCATTTAATTTACTCAGATGAGAAACAGAAGACAAGATTAATTCAAAGGAAAAGAAGTCGATAGAATATATACAAACTGAAGTAGAGAGAGAATAAAGAAGAGCAGATACAGAAAAGAAAGAACATAAGTCAAGTGGAGCCTGGTAAAATTTAACACACATGTAATTGGACTGTAAAAAGATAATAGCTAAAATTTTTCCAAATCTGATGGAAGAGCAATGACAAGGGTAAATATGTAGGTAAATGCAAATGTGTATTGCCTGAATATCAAGTATAAAATACAGCAATAAAAGAATCTTGCAGAATTTAAAATATATGTAGACTTAAAATGTCCAAGATGAGAATGAATAAATGGTTCTAACACTACTGGGGAAGCAGATGGAGTTAAATTTATGTTACACTGTGATAAATCAAGTGTAACTGCAAAAGGATAGGAATCTAACATATATACAGAACAAGAAAAAAAATTTATGACTAAAGTTCATTGAGAGAAAAACTGGAATAGTGGAATAAAAAATACTGATTTATAAGAAGGCAAGGAAAGAGAAAAAAGTAAACATAAAACAAAGAGTAAAATGGTAGCTATAAACCCAAACACAGTAACATTAAATGTAAATGGGCTAAATACTCTAAATAAAAGATTAGATGAAACCCCAAACTCAATTCTATCCTGCCTACAAGAGACACTTTAAATTTAAGAACAAAAAGATTAAAAGTTAAGGATGGAAAAAGATACACCATACAAACATTAACTGAAAGAAAGCTGTTTTAACTATATTAATAGCAGACAAAATAAACTCTAAGGCAATAACAGTATTAGAGATAAAGAAAGACATTTCATGGTGACAAAGGAATCCAACCCCTACGAAGGATCACAGTTCTTTTTCTTTTTTAAAGATTTATTTATTTATTTGAAAGAGAACATGAGTGGGAGGGGCAGAGGGAGAGAGAATGTGAAGCAGAGCTGGATGCGGGGCTTGATCTCATGAGCCTGAGATCACGACCTGAGCTGAAACCAAGAGTAGGATATTTAACCGACTGCACCACTCAGGCACCCCAAGAGATCACAATTCTAAATCTGCACACACCCAGTAATAATGCAACAAAATATTGAAAGCAAAAATGACAGAACTAAAGGATGAAATGGACAAAGACACACTCAGAGACAGACTTTAACACATCTCTCTTAAAATTAGATACACTAGGCATATAAAAAACTAGTAAGGATAAAAAAGATATGAATAACACAATTAACATACTTAGATACAACTAACATAGAACATGCAATCAATGACAGAATATATATATTGTTCAAATGTACATGAAATATTTATCAAAATTAACCATATGCTATATCATAAAGCAAGCATAAACAAAATTTCAAAAGTTTGAAATCTTTCAGAGTATGTTCTCTATAAGTATAGTGGAATCAAGTTAAAAATCAATATCTAAAAACTAGAAAATCCTCCACTGTTTGAAAGTTAAATAAATTTTTAAATAACCCATGAGTCAAAGAAATCCCAACAGAAATTAGAAAACATTTTAAACTAATTAATAATAAAGATATAACACTTCAAATCCCAAAATAATGCCAAACAGGGGCATCTGTAGATTTAAAAGGCATATATTAGAAAAGAAGAAAGGCTGAAGAACGATGATCTAAATTCCCATCTCAAGAAGTTAGAAAAAGAACAGGAACTTAAAGTCAAAGAAATAATAAAAAAACCAATGAGTTAAGAAATAAATGTATGGCAGAGAAAATTAACAAAGCCAAAAGCTGACTTTTGAAAAGACACATAAAATTCATAAACTCCTGGCCAGAAAAAAAATGGGAAAAACAGAGATTAGCAATATCAGGAAAGAAAATGGAAAATTACTATAGCTTTTTTAAACAATAAAAAGATATTAAGAGAATATTTGAAAGATCTTAAGAATAAGATTGGTAATATACATGAAAAACTCACTGAAGCCTCATTCAAGAAGAAACAGGAAATCTGAATTGTACAGTGTCTGTTAAATAAATTGAATCTGTTACTAAAAGACTTCCCACAAAGACAATTAGCAGTTCAGATTTCTTCCCTGGTGAATTCTTTCAAAAGTTTAAGAAAGAAATAATCTAATGTTATACAAATTCTTCTACTGAAGAGTATTTCCCAACTTGCTTTATAAGGTCAGATAATCTTTATGACAAAACTAAACAAGGACACTGTAAGAAAGAACAATTACGGGGCGCCTGGGTGGCTCAGTCGTTGAGTGTCTGCCTTCGGCTCGGGTCATGATCCCAGAGTCCTGGGATCAAGCCCCGCGTCGGGCTCTCTGCTCAGTGGAGAGCCTGCTTCTCCCTCTCCCACTCCCCCTGCTTGTGTTCCCTCTCTCACTGTGCCTCTCTTTGTCAAATAAATAGGTAAAATCTTCAAAAAAAAAAAAAAAAAGAAAGAACAATTACAGATAAATCTCTTCCATGAACATATATGTGAAAATCCCAAATGGAATATTAACTCATTGAATGCAAAGATATGTAAAAAAAGATAATACACTACAACTGTTTTTATTCCAGAGTAGTTTAACCTTCAAAAGTCAATCAATATTAATCACTACATAAACAACAAAAAAAAAGGGAGATAAATTATGTTTATTTTGATAGAAAAAACATTTGATTGCAAACATCTACCTCATGGTAAAATTTTTTTTAAAATTTTATATTAATATGTTATGTTAGTCCCCCTATAGTACAGCATTAGTTTTCGATGCAGTGACCCATGATTTATTGTTTTCATATAACACCCAGTGCTCCATGCAATACGTGCCCTCCTTAATACCCATCACTGGGCTACCCCATCCCATCACCCCCTCCCCTCTAAAACCCTCAGTTTGTTTCTCGGAGTCCACAGTCATGGTAAAATGTTTTCTGCAATACTCTGGTCCTAGCCAGTGCAGTAACACAAGAAAACAAAGGCATGAAGTTTTAAATAAGTGGATGACATGACTGTATTCAGAGTTTAAAAAAATAAAAAACTGCAGAAAATCTGTTAGAATTAATAAGTAAATCTGGTAAGATTACTACAAGACAAATATTTTAAAAGGTTGATTTTATGTCTACATATCAGCAAAAAAAGAAAATAATAAAATTTAATGTTACAATATAAAAATATAAAAGAATAAGTTTAAAAAGGGATGTATATGTATATTCCCAACTACAAACACTTTGAGAAAAACTTCAGAATATTTAAATACATGAAGGGTAATGTTCTTTTTCTTGACCTGAGTGTTAGTTACAATGTAGTGTCCTCTTCACAAAAATTCACCGACCTGTACACTTATGCTATGTGCACTTTCTGTATGCAGATTATAAATCAATAATAATTTATATGAAAAATGTGGAAGCAAAGTAGAGCTAAGAATAATGCTAAATGCATTACTCCCATGTTCTATGTATCTTTTAGAGCTTGGCCACAAATTTAACACTAAAATTTCTAAAGCTGTATAAGAAAAAAGAAGTTGTCAGTTACACATTTGTGTCCAGTCCAACTGCCTAGAGATACAATTCTTGGCACTAAAATAAGACAGCTATTTCTCATAGAAATCTTCACAAAAAGAAGACACTTCTTGACATGATAAACAATGTCCTTGACAACAACTTCAAGACGACCTTCTGTGACGGTTTCTTCTGATGACACACAATATAGGCTGATGGAAACTTACCAAGGCACAAATGTGAAAAAGCAACTGGTGATAGGAGTGTGTGAGGCAATGCTGTCTACATACCCAGCTGCTTTGTGATGATTTGGACCAGCTCAGATATATATCTCCTAAACTCGTAAGACTGAATACATGAGTGGATAAGCGTCACATATTCCCCCTTGAATATCCCATCTTTCATCTGAGCTTCTGACATTTATCAATCAGTGAAGTTAAGATAAGCAGGGAAGGGGCGCATGGGTGGCTCAGTTGGTTAAGCTACTGCCTTCAGCTCAGATCATGATCCTGCAGTCCCGGGATGGAGTCAGGGAATCTGCTTCTCCCTCTGACCCTCCCCCTTCTCGTGTGCTCTCTCTCAAATAAATAAAATCTTTAAAAGATAAGCAGGGAAGTTACATGTGTGGAGGACAGCTCTTTTCCCTAAGTTGAGTATGAATCCATTTTAGCTAGGGGAAGAGATAATGACCTTTTATGAATGCTGAGAAGCTTATCCAGGACTAATAGCTGAAAAGATGATCATGCTACCTCCGTCATGAATACCTACTATCAGAGCTCTTAACAATCCTTAGAAATGATACTGAACCTGCTCCAAAAGAATGCAACTGAAAGTGTTGATCAAAGACCAAACCCAAAGTTCTGCCACACCCAGCATGACTAAAAGAGCTTTAGCTAAAAATATAATCACTGTAGCCAAGGTATGAACAGTCTCATGAGGCATACTCAAGCAAATAGTAACAAGGAAAGTAAGTCACTCAATTTGAAGTTCTTTAAAGGATCATATTGCCAATCATATTAACATTTTACGAATCTGCAGTTCACCCACCAAGTTCAAACATAGGAAGAGACATTTTTTCTGATTATTCATCAACTAAAATGTTAAGTTCAGAGTGCTAAAGCCCACTTACCCGAGGCCTCTGGATGCCTTTTTTTTTTTTTTTTAACACATGATAAGTTTACTTATCTGCTTTCCTAGTTCACAGCCAATTGTAGTAAGCACGTGAGGATAGGAAGCACAAAGGAAAGAGTTGCTAGAAACAGGCAGAGTTGTAAGAAATACAGATAACTTGGTGGGAAGCAACAGAATGGAAAAGCAGACAAAAAACTTTAAACACACAATTTTCTGGGGCCATGTCGCAAAAAGCTCTATGCATCTCAAGAGTCCTCAAGGGCAGCCACTGCATAGGACATATTCACAGAACCAGATTCAGAGTGAAGTCCTCAATAAAGATTCTATTATTCTTTAGAGAGTCTTTTTAAAGAAGGTAGAGAAATGTGTAATCCATTTTTAAAAGTGATTCACCCAAAATGTTTTAAATATTAATATTTATTGTGGCTTAAACACTTAAATTATAAGCTTCAGTTATACAGAAGATTGCACTCCACAACTAACGTTGAGTAGAGCACTATAGTTGATGGGAGAATTTTAAGCTTAACTCAAACATTAACAACATGGAAAATAGAAGCACCTCATTCCCTGACTACACTGGAAAAATAAGGCCCTATTGTTACTTGAAATAACATTCAAATTATGAAATAATATCTTCACCTACAGAAAACCAAGAATAACTATGTACATCTTATTAGAAGTACTTTAATTTAGAAAACCATCATTTGTCTCCACTCATCACACTTTCTCCTTAAGTGGCTCTTGTTAATCCTTTCTATCCACAAGATAGGAAAATTATGACTGTGTGAGGAGTTTCTCTTAAGGAATTGATGTAAAAATTTAACAAATGTTATATTAAAATCTGATTATGCATATATAAACTATATACTTTAATAACTTTCTCATAAAGCAATGCTGACCTACAGAAAGAGACTTTCCATTTTAATTCTCTTTGTCAACAGAAGTAAAATCAAAAGAATATGTAAGTTTTTCAATAAAATGTGGAGCTTAAAAATGACAGAAAAAAATGACTAATGTACCTGATTTTCTATGGATGAAAAATAGAGATTTAAAAAAGCCTGCAGGACTTTAAAAATTAATTTTTCAAAATTCTAAATAGTAAAGAATATGCAGGGAAAATACTAGTTGGTACAAAGAGCCAAAATCAGTCTATGAATATTTTGGAGTTGAATGTGGAATATTTAGAGGCCTAAATGACCTACTTTCTCTCCACCACAATCTGTAAAAAAGCATGATAAAATAGTACTTACTAAGTACCATACAAGTATTTTTAAGGCTACAATACATAAATGTTCAATAGAACAAAAACAAGAGATGAAAGAATTACATACATAATCACAATGAATCGAAATTAAATTCAATTCAGGTCCTGACTATCTTACCTAACCCAGCAACCCACTTCAAAAGTTCCACACCATAACAATACTGTTCTTGTACAAGGCTTCAAACCTAAAGAATTGCTTAGTTACATAATAAGGCTTTCAAACTAAGCTGAGAATATGCCTAAATTGTGTAAGGGGTAAAGAAAAGCATTATCGTATAAATATCATAGATACAGTAGAATGATATGAGGTGGTTGGGGGGCTATTTTGTTTTGATTTGCTTTGGTAAACTGTTCACAAGTTTTCTAGAGCATCAGTAGGGAAACATAAAATGGGAGACAAAGTTCAAAATGTTTTTCTTTAGAGAGAAAAAGGCACATACCTCATCTAGCTACCATTAAACATATGTCTACTATTACCCTGCTCATATTTGGGGAAATTCAAAAGAAAATATCAATACATTTTATTTGAAGTCTATTATTAGTTTTAGGGCTGTTATTGAAGGATACTAATGATGTAGGCTAAGATGATTTTACAGATGTGAAAACTAGATAATGAGATGTTTGCATGGCTTCTTAAAGAACACAGAACTCGTTAAGGACAAAGTAAACTTAGAACTCAAACTCTAAACCAACTTCTTCACAACTTAAATATCAAATCACCTCTAACTTGATATATAAAAATTAAAAAATGAATTCATTAAGAGACAAGGGTAAGATACCACAATTTGGTAACTCTTGAAAGGCAAAGAAACATAAATGCATAAATACTGATTTGTTCAGGCAGAGCGACTTAAAACATACAAATGGCCTAGAATGACTTTTTTCCCAAAAAGTAAAAGCCTTTTAGACAAAGCCTATCAAACAGATCCCATTACCATTGAGATGGATGATAATTTATATAAACCATCAACTCTTCATACATGAAGTAAATCCTTAGTAGTAAATCCACATAAATACACAAGTTGAAATCTAAGCCAGAAATTGAAATTTATTTTAGCTACAACACTAAATTTATGTGTAAATTATACCTGAGGTCAGCACTTATATTCATTTTGCAAAAGAAAACAATAATTATGCAAATAAAATTAATGAAAATACAGCAAGCCTGGGACAGCTGTCCACACAAATCAGTGTGATATGACTGAAATTTCTTAAACATAACTTAAAATGTTATTTAAATAAGATTGAGATACAAATCCCTTCTTCTGGCCTGCCTCAGATGAGGGAGCAGGTGAACATCAAGTAACCTAAAATCAGCCAGGACAAAAATGGAGAAGCAAGAGTACCCACCACTGAAATTATTCATTCAATAAATATTTGCTGAGCATCAGATGCTATAGTGTGAAGAATCATTTAAAAAAAAAATTATAAAGACAATTGAGGAAAAAACTGTCCTGTGAAGTTTAACTGTGAGGGAGCTTTTATGAAATATATTACCCCAAGAATGCTGGATCCTGCTTGAGATGATCTTTTAAAAAAATAAAATAATAATCTTTAAAATATGTAAAAGAAATCAGCTTTGATTATTGTTCTATTTTCCTAACTTAAAAAAGGAAGATTTTCCTGGATTTAAAAAAATTTAATACCTGTCTTCCTCAAAAGGTTGCATCCTAGACAGCACAAGTGGTAAATTAAACCAAGTCCACATTATTTTACTGTTTACAGCTCAAAGTGCCATACAGTTAGTGAGGCAGGTCTTCCTGCTATTTAGGCAAACATCTGTAATGGTCCAGGTTTAAAAAAAAAAAAAAAGTCCCTCAAAGTTATTGAATATAAGTCCTAGCATAAATATCTGTGCGCTGCGACAGACGCTTGACACATTTTTACACAAGAAGAAATACACAGAAATGGAAAAGGTGTCATCATTTCTTAATTCTTAGAGGATTACCGATGGTTGCTGCTGAGGTGTTTGGTGAAAAATCAGTTATTTCTGAATACAGATACTAATTATTCCCTTTATGTTTCCATATTTCCTAGAGTAAAGGAATACTACATTTATAATTAGAAACTCCTTAAGGAAAGGCAGACTTGGAATAAAACACTGACACGAAGACTAGGTATCCTCCACAAGTCCCACTCTTTATAACAACTGCAGAAACTGCACTAGCTCTGCAATGTAAAAGTGGAGAGAAAACACACACACACACACACACACACACGGTAGGCTTGTAGTAGACACTCAATACTGGCGGAATGAAATAACTGAATATATGCGTAAACAAGCCAAAACAAAAACAAAATGCATTCCGATTCTGAAGCAACACGGTAACGCCTTTACCAAAAGCTGGCTGACAGCTTAATGAGCACTAAATGAAAGAGCTTTTCCTTCTTGTCCTCCTCTTACTCTGACACTGGAAGACACATGCAAAACAAATCCTCCCCCAGCCCCGCCCCAAGCCTTATCCTCGCTCGTCTCTGAAACTGTCGGAAAGTGCGGGGCCTCGCGGTGCCCAGACCCGGGCCCCTCTCAGGGCGCTCGCGCCCGCGGGCACGCCCGGTGCTGCAGAGCCTGGGCCACGGCCCCCCAGTCCGCGGGGCCCCCAGTGGCTCACGCCCTCAACCCTCAGCCCTCGGCGCCGGCGGCCCCCTCCCCTCGCTGCGAGCCGCGCCGTACCTGCACACCGTGATGAGGTTCCTCCTCTCCACCGCAGCATTGCGGGCGCTCAGGCTCTTCTTGCCGCCGCCGCCCCCGCCGCGGCTCCCGCTCAGGCCCCCCAGGCTCCGGGAGGCCATGGCGGGCTGACCTCCGCGCCCCTTTTGTCTGCTGCGACCCCTCCCGCCCCCCACACCTGCTCCCCAATGCTCTCGCTCGTTTTGCGACCGTGGGGGCACTGGAGGGTCGTGGGGCAAGGAGCGGGGACCGACGGAGGGTGTGGAAGACCGCGGGGGAACTCGTACCGGGGCACTGACGGCTCGCGCTCCGCACCCAAGCTCCGCACACACACACACAGACACACTCACACACACTCACGCGCACACACGCACGCACCTCCCCCGCCCTCGCGCGCGCCGCCGACCGCAGGGCGGCGCGTGCGGGGCGGTGTCGGGCGCTCCCTGCTTCCCGAGGGACCTCGGCTGCCAGCACGCGCGCGTGCCCGCCGGCCCGCACGCCCTACCACCTGCCTTCGGCCGCCACTCGCGCCCCAGGCGCGACTGCTGCGGTGAGGCCACGGGCCTCGCGTGCGCAGCCCCGCCCTCCCTGCACCTATCAGGCCAACGCAGTCCACCTGGAGCCAATCGTGGCAAGCGAGGGGCGGGGCCGGCCGCGTGGCTCTTTAAAGTAACGTGCTCGAGCACCGCCCCGGCGCGTGGGCAGCTGTCAAGACGCCGGGCTCGCGCTCGCAGCCCGCGTGCCTCAAGCAGCCGGCGCGCAGCGGAGCAGCGCTGCAGTTTGCACGGGGATTGTGGGATGCGTGGCGCCGGAGAGCCCCGGGAGGAATGCTGATCGTTGCCGGGAGCCCCACTTTAACCGCTGGGATCTCTAGCTTTAGCGGCTGATCTTTGTTACGCCGGAAGCCTATTCTCAGGTCCACAGACCCAAAGAAGCAGCAGCCTGGCGCTCGCAACAGACCCAGGACTTGGCTCCCAGGAAAGGAGCAGGGTTCCTTTTGTCCTAACGCCCTCTGGCCTGGAAAACAGCCACAAATAGCCGGGGGAGGGAAACTGCCTGTAGAATATCCCCCTTGGGCGTCTGATGGTGGGATTTCTTGACCGTCCACGCCACGTCGCTCCTACCTTAGCCCCAGCACGTCCTGCAGACAGGACTGACCGCCCACGTGAGAACGAGCGCGGTGCTGTTGTGCACCCTTCTCCCGGCCTAGGCAGAGACCCCGGAACTGGGTGAGGAACAGTGAGTCTAGGGGCAGTTTGGGCCTTGGCTTCTCTGGGCTGCTCCCGGAGAAGAGTGCCGCCCTGGTCGCGCGTGTTTGGAATCTAGCGCCCACTTTGCAACGCTTCTTCACCCTCCGGCCTTACCAGCAGGAAGGTCCTAGCCTCTGCCGCCTTCTCCCGCCCTCACCTAAGTGGCCGTCTATCTCCCTGTGCTCGGATTTCAGAGTGAAACCCCTAACTACTGTCCCTGTGGAGCCTAGCATGGTACCCCGCATACAACAGGTTCTCAGTAAATGTTCGTTAACTGTAACGTGAAGTTACATTTAGCATTATTTTACTGTAATTTTACAATTTTGGTAGTTCCAAAATCCTTATTCCACCTCTGGTTTTGAAGCTTCTGTCAAAGAAGATCGTTATAGAACATACAGTTTAGTATAGATATCCTTGTATTTAGTGTATATTATACAAAGGAGGGACTGTTGCTCTATGTTGAACGCTTAAAAAACAGTTTTGTATAATAAAGCTGTAGATGACTAATATTTGAGTTTGTAAAAAATTTTAAATCTCTTAAAATCATTATGGCAAAAACAGCCCCTTTCAGCTACTAAGTCTAATCATGGTAGAATAAAGATCTGTGTGGGGAAAAAAATAATTGTCTCAACTAACTTACTGCAATAAACATTAACACATTAAAATTAGAGAAAATAACTTAGACTTTAAACTTTCTCTTTCACAATAATAAAAGCAGGAGGGTTTTCTATGTCGACGCACTTGTTTCCAAACATCTCTTGTCTTCTCCATGGTAACATGGACCCTTTAAGGAGAGTTGCTGTTCAAGAAGCTCCAATTAACTTGTTTCCTCTTGCTACACCAACAGTTTGAATTCAGAAGTAGCCATCAGGAAACAGATGCACTAGCTACAGAGGCAGTCTCTGTAAAGTATTTGCACTGGCAATGACAAATACGACTCAAATTGAAATTTTTGTGGTTTAAACGCAGATGAAAACTGCATAAGGAAAAGAGTGGAAAGCCATCAATTACCAAGAAAATTCCTAGACACCTATGTGGGTTTGTCCCGTGGGAGAGAGAAGACACACATCCTTCATACTTACCAAGAAGACAAAACCGAGGGTGCCTGGGTGGCTTAGTAGGTTAAGCATCTACGTTTGGTTCAGGTCGTGATCCCAGGGTCTTGGGATTCAGTCCTGCGTTGAGCTTGCTTCCCCCTCTGCATCCTTCTCTGTCTCTCATGAATAAATAAATAAAATCTTTAAAAAAAGAGACAAAACCAAGTGGTCATGTCAAATACAGAAGAGTAAGGTGTCATTATTCTCAAAATTGGCTTTCTAGTCTCACGTACATTTTTTTTAAGATTTTGGGTTTTTTTTATTTTTTTAAAGATTTTTATTTATTTATTTGACAGAGACACAGGGAGAGCAGGAACACAAGGAGGGGCAGAGGGAGAAGGAGAAGCAGGCTTCCCACGATCAGGGAGCCTGATGGGGGCTTGATCCCAGGATCCTGGGATCATGACCTGAGCTGAAGGCAGACGCTTAAAGACTAAGCCACCCACGCGCCCCAAGATTTTGTTTATTTAGTTGAGAGAGAGAATGTGAGAGAGGGAGAGCACAATCAGGGGGAGGGGCAGAGGGAGAGGGAGAAGCAGACTGCCCGCCCAGCAGGGAGCCGGACTGGGCCTTGATCCCAGAACCCTAGGATCATGACCTGAGCCAAAAGCTGACGCTTAACCGACTGAGCCACCCAGGCACACTCAGGTATATTTTCATGTTGTTTGTGCTGTAAATTTATATTTATGACTGAAGACTTAGTAAAACTTCATCTTAGATGATTAGGTAATAGAGTTTTCAAATGCTACTTTTCAGGGGATTCAGTTGACATAGGTATTTGCTGAAAAAGATTTCTCATTAAGAAAGGCCATTTTTTTGTATGTACAGTGAGTCATTAAGCTGCCACATGGGGGCCTTATTTGATAACGGTTTTCCTTAATTGTCCTGAGCAATATGTCCAGGGTCTCCTTCTTTCTCTAGAAGACAAATCTGGAAATTATATTCACTACAAAGCATAATACTATTATAAAGCCACATGAGTTTTCACGCTACTTTTTCCACTTTTTCTGGCACCAGTGGCAGTTCTTTATTTCATTTATCTGAGCATTTGAACAAAGGTTATTTAGAGATGTAAAAAGACTCCCAAGAAAAATAATAAAAATAGTAGATGCCTAATTTAAATTATAAGAATGCTGTAGAACTGAATGCGCAGGCCATATTTATTCACCATTTTCCCAACCTCCTCTTTCTCCCCATCAAGAAAGACAGTATTACAACGGTAACATATCCTCACATCTAAATAGCCTCAGTTCTAAAATGCTATAAGCAAGAGAGATTACCAAACCATTGTTTATTTTAATCGCAAAGAAGTAGCCTTTCTAAGCATGCCCAGACAGAAAAGATGGATAAATTTGAAGGCACAATATTTTTTAAAAGTCCACAAAGTGAGAGAAGGGCATGTGAAGACAAAAGCAGAGGTTAGAGAGGAGAGAAGACACTCACTGATGGATTTGAAGATGGAGGGAGGGGGCCAGGAGCCAAGGAGTACAGGGGGACCATGGAAGTCGGAAAAACAGCCCTCACAAACAAATACCCTGGGTAAAAGTGGAGACCGATGGGCCCAATCAGGCATGGAAGCAAGAACCCAGAGAAAACTTGACGTGGTAGCCCGGGAACATGGACTCCACGCTGCCAGGGCACTCCTGTGGAGGCCTCAGCCGTGCAGCGAGGATCAGCCACGTTTCATTCTCATAAAGCCTTGATATGGATGGAGGCACAGTTCAAGGCCGGAGCGTGTTGAGGGGATGAGGGGCCATCCCAAAGTGGAAGACAGTGAGTGAAAAACTTAAAGTCCTTTGGCAGAACTGGCCAATGGCAGACCAGGTCTTTCTTCTCCTCAGGCAACATCAGAGGAAGGGCCCGACAGTAAGGTGTGGCTGCCACAATTGTCTCAGGGTTTCCACATCCTGCTGAGGACTTCCTGCAAGAAAGCAGAGACTACCTTCCGCATGGCTTATGAGTCTCGGTCTCATCCTTGTGTGGTCTCTGAACTGTTTTCATTTGCCTCACGAGCCAGTCCTCAAAAATATTTATTGGATGAATACAATAAAAGAGCCAACGAACAAGTGAATAAATAGACAAGTTAAAAAGAACCAAATGTTGTCACAAAATATCACCATTTTTCTCAGCGTGGAGGTGCAGAGCTGGCAATGAGATGGAGATTGGAAAGGATCCCTTTTTTCTTTTAATCTCCCTACGAAGGACCTGAATAAACACATCCTCGCTACAGTCAGACATACTGGCAGGTATGCTGGGGCTCAGAATAGAAAGGTGCGGCAGAGGGCGGCTGCGGCCGCTGTAATTGGCATGCAGGCAAGCGCTCCCAGTGCCTCTCCCAGCACATTAGAAATCTGAGGGGGTGGGTGCTAGTAACCCATAATCAGTGTTGCATTTGCCAACAGCCAAAAGAAAAATGAACCTTTAAATGAGCGAGATTTGGCATCAATCAGTGATGTGACTTTAGTCAGGCAAAACCGACAGATTACTGAGTCAGACATCCAACTGTGAGAATTGTTCTCTACTGGGGTGAAGAATGCAAAAATGTGAATAAATGGTATTACTTACCCACCCAGGACCATAACTCACTGTGAAAAAAAATAGTCTATATTTGTTTTTAAATCTTCTTGAGTTCCTTTTTTAAGTTACGTTTTAGCAGAGCTTAATTTATTTTGTAACTCCAAGCCCCTTCACAGAAGTGTGTATTATATGCTGATGCTCGTTTCTTTCTTTTTTTTTTTTAAGATTTATTTATTCATTTGAGAGAGAGACACAGTGAGAGCAAGAACACAAGCAGGGGGAGTGGTAGAGGGAGAAGCAGGCTTCCTGCTGAGCAGGGAGCCCAATGCGGGGGCTCGATCCGAGGACCCTGGGATCATGACTTGAGCCGAAGGCAGACGCTTAACAGCTGAGCCACCCAGGCGCCCCCTGATGCTCATTTCTAAGAGACAACTGAACATAATTAAATCAGCAGCTACCTAGCCAGAGAGCTGAAGAAGGAGCTTGAAGTAACAGTAGCAGACCTGAGAATTCTGGCAGGATGGTGGTGATGGGTCAGCAAAGGTTTTGGATTTTTTTGAAGTCCCACACATAAACAGAGCTACTAAGGACCAAGAAACCCAGCTGTGGACAACATTTACCACAAAACTCACTGATGAGATATTCCCATGAACCCCAAATGCAAAGAGGTTGGGATAAACCACCAACAGCAGCAAGCCCTGGGTGCTCTCAGCAGCTGTGAGAAAGCCGAGGGACGCTACAGGGCATCTACAGACCTAGAACAGGAAAATCCCAAATAGCCAAAAGGTGGGAACGTTTGCAGGCCTATGGAGAACTGTGCAGGTACTAGGAGAAGTTTTGTCCAAATCCAGTCAGGGAGTGGGAGGGGCCTGCAGTCAGCTCTGAACTATGAACTTTCCAAACTGACCCACCAGGGTTCCCCTCCAGGACAAGACCCCAGGTCAGGAAATCACAGGGAACAGAATCAAAACTGAGCAGGACTGGTGCTTTGGCCTGACAGCTGGCCCACAAAAACGGGTGAAAATCCAGCTGCAGACACTTGTGCTGATGATGACCCTGCCTCCGACCAACTTCAGGCAACCAGGCTGGTTCTCTGTTGCTCTGGGTCTTTACTTTGTTGAGCTATCTGGACACAGTTCTGCACTCAACACTTGTCACTCTTTTAGACTGTTTTGTATTAACCATCTGGGTACATCATAATTTCAATCAATTAGTCCTAGTTCTGCCCTCTGGAGTTATAAAGAAGTCTCCTCCCTCATCCATATAATGGGTTTCAAATATTTGACACCAGCTACCACATACCCTCTTAAAGCATCTCTCTTTCAGGCCAAACATCTCTAGTTTCTTCAAAAGCTCCTTCTGGAATATGGCTTCCAGAATCCTCAATCTTGGCCCCCTGCCTCTGGACTTATTACAGTTCAATTCACAGTATAGTAAGAAAAAAAAAAGCCAATCCTGGAACCAAAAAGCTTATATTTAAATTCTGGAAGCTCCACGTCCTAGCTAGTCTATTATCCTCTCTGGACCTCAGTTTTCTCACCTGTCATATGGGGATAATGGTACATAATAGATTTATATTGAGGATCAGTGAGATAATAAATGTAGCTACTTTGAGAGCTTTAGAGCATGGACAAAGTATACATTGAAGTTTGGGCACAATTTCTCAAAGATGTAGTATCACTGGTACCCCAACGTGCATTTCTAGAAAGAGATCATTCCAGAAGTGATCTGTTGTAAAGAGGATGTGGTGGGGCTATCTTCTCCCTTATTCTAGTCTCTAGGTTTTTCTTAATACAGTTGGAACTGGGCAGGCATATCACATTGTTGGTCCTCATTAGCTGGCAGTAAGCTGAGAAAGAGCCACTCCATTGACTCTAGTTTTCTTGATTGTCAAAGACAAGATTGTCTTTGGTATTACACAGCACTTTAATGAAGAGCGCTGCTTTCAGCCCCACACAGAGGACTTTTTACGCTAAATTAGCCCAGGCTGTCATTCTTTCCCCAACTCAATCTTAAGGGATATTTTTTCTAAGGGAGGGAATGTACAGAAATTTCTGCACCTTTCTCATTTAAAAACGTTTTAAAAAAATTCACAAAGCAAGTTTCTCCATAAACAAAGCAAAAGAAAAATGACAGACCAAGAAAACATACTTGAAAAACTAATATCATGGACAAAAGCCAATTTCCTTTATATACACAGTACTCCTGCAGATCAGTAAGCACTGTTTCAGTGGAACAATGAAGGTGGAAGCCAAATGAAAGGGGAGAGAACGAGGGGAGTGGCATAGAGGAATATTAAATAGAGGGATGTTGGTATTTCATCCCAATTGTCATGTTGTTCTTTTCACCAAAGTGATTCAGCACATTTTAAAGTTGACAGAATGAATCCACTAAGAAGGAAAGGAAGGAATCCACTAGGAAGGAAACAAGAGAGAGAAAAAGTGATCAGAAGAGAGAATGCAGAAAAGCCATGGGTTCCAAGGCACAGAAGGATGGACTGAGCTTTGGTTAAAGGCACCAATTTGCAGTTGTAACCAGAGAAAAGAATGGGAGTGTTGGTGCAGATGTAAGTAGTTTTGAGCTTTTATTATTAGAAAGTCCAGGAAGTTCCCACCTGACAGCTTCTGTATTATCTACGAAATGAAAGACATCACCAATTGAGAAACTGAAATAGTCCTTCTACGAGTGAGTAGTAGAATAAGTTGGCTAATGAAATCTAGGACTCCTGGTCAGTGTTTGAGGACCCATTTGAGGGTGTGATGGTGAAATCACATTGAGACACATCCACCCTGTCAAGTGATTTTCTTTGGTATTGTTATTGTCCTAGACATCTCATTTGGCTGCCATAATGAAATACCATAGTCTTGGTGGCTTTAAACAATAGGGATTTATTTTCTCAAAGTCCTATGCTGGAAGTCCAAAATCAAGGTGCCAGCCAATTTGGTTCCCAGTGAGAACTCTCTGGCTTGTCGGTGGCTGTCATCTTCCTGTGTGTTCTCATGACCTCTTCTTTGTGTGCAGAGGATGAGGTTGGGGAGTGGAAGAGAGAGAACAAGCTCTCTGGTGTCTTTTCTTGGAAGGGAACTAATCCCATCATCAGTACCTGCCCTAATGAGCTCATCTAACCCTAATTACCTCCCGAAGGCTCGTCCCCAAATATTATCTCATTGAGGGTTAGGGCTTCAATGTATGGATTGGGGGTGGTTGGGGG